>NC_063062.1:32955227-33573977 GCF_018812025.1 Megalobrama amblycephala | reverse complement strand
CTGTATGTCACGTCATTATATATAAAAAGCAGTCATCCATATTCTGACTTGGTGAAAAGAAACAATTTTTTTTCTTCAGGGAAATTTCAGTCTTGTGTCTGACGTTTAATTACACTTTTTAAATAGCAAACTCTGGTAATAATGACATATAAAGAACGTGTAAATGATGATAATGAAATTACGAGCACATGACGTTGCTGTTACGTTGGCAGTCAGTCATGGAATGTAGTGTTGCACGATATACCGGTACTAGAAAGGTATCGCGATACCCTGGTTTTAAAAACGGTTCGGTTCTTCATTTTATTAGTACCGGTACTTTGAGTGCAAGCTGCATTTCCTAATGTGCGACAGCAGAGGGCAGTGTGCGTGCAGCGCGCTGCTTCTAAAGCACGTTGAGTGATGGTGCGTTCACACCGGACGTGAATGAAGCGGTAAGCGCAAGTGATTTACACGTTAAGTCAATGCAAAGACGCGAATTGACATCCTGCGGCGCGAATGATGCGATTTGCGCGAATCGTGCAAGTTGAAAAATCTGAACTTTGGCGAATTTCCGCGCCGCGTTAACCAATAGACCCTTTTCACAGTGACGTCAGTTAACTTCCGCCTATCCGCAAAGCAGTGTATCAGTTGTTCCGTCTTACCTTCGCGTCGGCGACTTCTCGGGAAAATGCTTTAATAACTTTAAATGCGAACTGTTTATCTCAAGGATTTACACAATCGGGTTCTTCTGGTAATGATATTTACTATATCCTTTCTGTAACTGCCTTGGTTGGGGTTTCCACGAGCAGAAACTTTAGCAATGTTGTGTCCTTGAATTGCTGTCAGAGTTCTATCACAACGATTGTGTGTCCACACAAATCTGTTAGCCTATTTGGAATAACAAGAACATTGTCTTTAAAAAGAAATCTTTGTTTTTAGAAATTGGTAGGCTATAATAATGGATATTGTTCTTGTGAGATTTATTTACGAATAATGGACACCTGGAAGTAACACATCCACATATAATACTCCGAAGAATTAATGGTGTGAAGATTTGAGATCATTTTACATCATACCAGTTTAAACTGAACTGCAAGATACGGGCAGGAAAGTGCATGTATGGCTTCAGTACGTATTTAACTCCTCCGACTTCAAGCAGCAAATCGCGCCGATTGGTAAGTTTGTTTGAGATCTGCGGCTGCCAAATACCTCACCTTGAATTTACATGAAATTAGGCAACTACAATCATCCTTTAACTACATTTGTGGCATATGTACAACTATTGAGTGCACTTCATTCGAGTCGCGCTAGTATTCCACTATGCTGACGGAAGTGAGGATACACTGCATCGAGTCCTAACGGAAGCTGTGTGACGTCATGTGAAAAGGGTCTATCAGGTGCTTGCTCTAGTAGTGACGTGACGTAGCGAGCTGAGGCAGAAATTCAAAACAACAATGGAGGACAAAATCATCGTCGCCGTAGATCTTCATACATTTATAGAAACAGAAATAAAAAGGATCGTGTTTGAAAGAAAGTGAGTGAGGAAGTCGGACAATCTGATAAGTTGTAAAAAACGGTCTTTGCTCAATTTGAGCTATATATATATATATACATATTAAGACTACAAGCCAACTAAAGACGACCAATTGAGCTTATTCGCTGTAATTTACTATTATTTCCCCACTGACAAGTTGTGTTTATTCAGAGGATGTGTGCAGAAAGCGAATGAAGCGAGTAAACTCAAAATGTTCAAGCGTCCAACTACGCGGGAATAGCGCGATTTATTTGTGCAAGTCGCATCTGGTGTGAACGCAGCATGAGTGTTTATTTCTCTCAACTGTACAACAGCTTTGATGGTGGCAAAAAGAAAGTTATGGCTGCAAATACGAGTGCTCTTGCAGACCGTCCACAAATTGTGGAAAAAGCAGATGGACGAAGCGAAATATGGAATTATTTTGCCTACATTGCAGACAGTCAGGGAAAACCCACGGACACCACAAAGCCCGTCTGTAAACGATGTTTCAAAATAACACAAGCAAAGGGAGCCAACACATCTAATTTGGCAAAACATCTAGCGTACAAACATCCCGATTTGTTTAAAGAATTTAAAGAGCGACAGGTTAGTGAATGTGATACCAACATTATGTTTATGCTCTCAAACATTAAATGAGTGTTATTTATTTATTTATTTATATTACTCGTGCAATCAGACCTCCACAAAGAGGTGTATTACTGAGTCTAAGTGTAATAAGTGATATATGGTTGCAAAAATAAAATTAATTAAAAAATGTATCAATATGTGAAGGGTATACAGTTATTTTAAACCAATTTATGCTTTAATAACATTGCTTTTATTATTTACAGTAATCTATTTTTTTTTACAATAAACTCACTCATTGTCAAAAACACCTACATGTATGAAAAAAAGCATAACAGCAAATAATTTACAATTACCAAAAATATGACAAAGACTCAAAAGATGCACAAAGATTAAACAAAGCAGTAGCTGAGTTTATCTGTCTTGATCAGGTGCTGATATATACAGTTGAGAAAAGTGGATTCCGAAACCTTGTGCAACAACTGGACAGAAAATATGACATGCCAAGGAAGAAATCATTTCATGTATAATGAAATCCCAAAGCTCTACACCGAGTCCCAGAATGTTGTTCAGTCACAACTCGCACACCAACCTTTCTTTGCATGTACCACTGACATCTGGACAAGCAGGGCAGTTGATGCATACATGGCAGTCACAATCCACTACATAACTGATTCCTGGGAAACACAGTCTTGGTGTTTAGGATGTTTAGCTTTATATACAGATAATACAGCAGACAGTCTCCATGAAGCCCTGGAAGAGATTGAGTCAGAGAAATGGTGACTGAACCTGTTAAAAATGGCTGGCATAACCACTGACAATGCCTCTAACAACAAGAAGGCATTCGAGAATTATACCTGGATACCATGTTTTGGCCATAACCTTCATTTGGCCGTAGGCAAGGCATTAGGTCTACCCCAAGTCTCAAGTGTCTTGTCCAGGCTCCGGGTAAGTGTGTCTGCCTTTTCCAGGTCAAACAAAATGATGAGGAACCTGAAAGACAAACAGAAGGCCTTAAAGCTACCTATGCAAAAACTCATTCATGATGAGCCTACACGCTGGAACTCCACCTTTGAGATGGTGGAAAGATTCTATACACAGCAACAAGCCGTCTGTGCCGTTTTGGCTGAAAATCAGAAGAAGCGGCATCTCATGCCTAAAAACTCTGATATGTCAACATTAGAAATTATCAGAGAGGTCATTGGCCCACTAAGCAGCTTTACTGATGCCTTAAGTGGAGAAAAAGAACCCACGTTGTCTTCTGTGTTGCCTCTCAAATGGAAACTACTTTCCCTTCTGACAGTGAAGGAAGGAGAAAGCACTCTTTCATGTGAAATGAAAGAAAAAATAAGAAGAGACTTCACAGCAAGATATGAAAGCAGACTTCTGGACACTGTTCTAAACACCGCACCATTCCTCGACCCTAGATTTAAGTTCAGTTTTGTTACCATGGAGGAAGAGGTGAAAGCAGTACTTTTGCAGAAATCTGCCGAAGCTCCTTCACTACAGCAAAAGAATGAGGTCCAAGCACCAGAGAAACAGAAACAAGATCAAGGAGGAGCAAAAAAAAGAAAAACAGACCTGAAAATTCTGCTATCCACCATCAAGTTTGAAAAGATGGAGAAGTCAGAAGTTGTAGCAGCTGGGGCTGAGGGGGGGTCATTCTGCATCCCCCTGCTGACCAACTTACAAGTGAATTGTGAGAAACAACTGACCTAAGCGCCGCGGCAAGAAAGGTTAACTTGAGCTCGTGAGAGAGAGTCATTCTCCACGACGATTCTCCTTACAATCCACCTGGGATCCACACAGCTAGATCAATGAACCGATTAAAATGACCATCATTTGAAGTGTCACAAAATACTGAAATTATTGTACATTATGGGATTTTTTTCATTATTGATCGTACATCGTACAGAGGTCAAAATTATCATACAAATACGATAATTATCGTACGTCTGGCAACACTGGTTAGTAAGTCATGAAATTACCAAAAAGTACGAATACATTACGTAACTGTTACGTCGTGTGTTAGCTGAGAATCTGGCGCCGCCCCTGGTTATAACGGCCCACATATTAATAATGGTCGGGTTTAAATCGGGCTTGGGCTCATAATTACAGTGAACGTGTCGGGCCGGGCCGAGCTCGGACACAACGTGCTCGGGCTCGGGTAGGGTCAGGCTTGATTTGTTGGGCCCGATCTAAGCTCTATGACCGACACCCCAGGAGTGTATACTGCTGATAGTTAGAACCAGAGCCTAGCAGTCTCCCTTCCTCTCCAACAGTGGCTGTGATTGGTCCACAGCTGATCACATGACTGATATATCCAGCACTACAGCAACACTCACACTCTCATACTGACTTTAAAGGGTTAGTTCACCCAAAAATGAAAATTCTGTCATTAATGATTCACCCTCATGTCGTTCCAAACCTGTAAGACCTCCGTTCATCTTCAGAACACAAATTAAGATATTTTAGATTTAGTCCAAGAGCTTTCTGTCCCTCCATTGAAAATACTGTCCGCATTCACGACTCCACTGACGTGTTATCTGGTGCGCCCGAGCTTCGGGTTCAAATAAATATGGCTGAGCAAAAAAATGCAAATCTTCCTCTGTGTCGAAATCCTTAGACATGTTTGCAAAGGTTGTTTACAGCGTGCGTCTCCCTCAGACTGTAAACGAAGCTCGGGCGCACCAGATAACACGTCAGCAGCGTCTTATGTCAGCAGCGTCACTGCGGAGTCGTGAATGCGGATTGACAACAGACCCGGAAGAGAAGACAATGCTGAATAAAGTCGAAGTTTTTGTTATTTTTGGACCAAAATGTATTTTAGATGCTTCAAAAACTTCTAACTAACCCACTGATGTCACATGGACTACTTTGATGATGTTTTTATTAACTTTCTGGACATGGACAGTATACCGTACATTTTCAATGGAGGGACAGAAAGCTCTCGGACTAAATCTAAAATATCGTAAACTGTGTTCTGAAGATGAACGGAGGTCTTACGGGTTTGAGGGTGAGTCATTAATGACATAATTTTCATTTTTTGGGTGAACTAACCCTTTAAGTTAAAATGGCTTATACAGCCAAGTTGATAGCACTTAAAAATTTAAGGCAGCGATTGAACTTAAAGTTGTTGTTGTTGTTGTTTACAGTGTATAGATGGTTTCTGTACCCAAGCATTACAGTTTTGCCTTTTAAAAAGAATCTCACATTCTTTCATTAGTAGTTCTTAACATTTTCAGCACATCAATGAATGATTAAATTCACCAAGAAAAAAAACCCCCGCTGAATTCCTCTGACATCTATTTTACCATCTATTTTTGTGCACTTTTGTGTTTTTCACAGCAGTGTGAACAGGACTTTTATTTTGGTCTGGCGATATGACATCATAAAGCTGCGCCGCTCCTGCGACTGTTATGATTCGGCTGAAGAAAGGTTTGTGTTTTTACGCATTTAAAGTGCTTGATGTGATACAAACCGTTATGTCTGATTTATAGTTTTTACAATAACTGTAAAATGAATAAGCTTTTATTTAATGTAACACTGCAGTGCTTTGTCTTTGTATTTTTGTGAGTAAAGCAAGTCCACACAGATTAATTTGCGTCTGATTTCGCTCCATATATCGTGAATCAGTTTATCGTAAACACGAACTCTGTCTCTGACAAGTAATAATGGGAGAAATGGATGTTTTTTTTAAAAAACAAAACCCCGTGACAGTTGAACCGATTCCTTCTTCAAATGATTCACTGATTCGAAGCGCTCGATTCACTGACGATGCTGCTGATCAAATGACATTTACAAACCATTTACAAATGTTATTTATGAATGAATTTGTAACACTAGTTTGAGTTGTTTTTGGCTATTTGACTGACTTTCTCTCAGTAGTGTGCTGAATATCTGATTGAGACAGAGATTTACTGTGGATTTATTTTTGTTTCTCTTAAATATTCTCATCTTTAACATGTGAAATTGTTCAAACACACAGAAAAACTCCTGGTTTCAGCTGAAATCTCGTGACACACTATTATAAAGATGGCGTTTATTAAAGAGGAGAGTGAAGAAATAAAGATTGAAGAAGTGTTCAGTGTGAAACATGAAGATACTGAGGAACAAACAGGTTAGTTTCAGTCGCTCATTCTGCTTTCACATAAGACATGTTTGCAGTGTGCTACTGATCCATGCACAGCATTAAATATATACATTCATTATAAACTGCATTAAATATGTAATATTCAAATGACTATTTCTATATAGAAGTATATATTAAAATGCTCAAATAAGTGGTAAAACAACTTTACCTGAGGCTTAAAGTAATCAGAGCACTGTGAAAAGCAGTAGTATACTTTAATTACTGTATAGGCATTAAAGGTGAAATTACTACATTAACATGTCAGTCTGTGTTAATTCTGTCCACGAATCATGCTCTATCTCTTACGTACGCAGCACAGCAGAAATAGACTGTGGAAACGATCGCTGCACTGATCCTGCAACACATCCATGTGCACGCTGTAAAACCTGATGAGTTCAGAATACTCAAAACATTGAGTTACCGCAAAAAAATGAAGTAAACAATTATTATAAATAACAATCAAGTCAAAATTTTAAAGTTTTCATTTTATTTTATTTAATATTTAAGTGCACTTTACTTAACTGTTGTTGACGTAATGTTTTCATTTTTCAATAGTTTTGATGCAGTAGTACTTAATTGAATACAAATACTAACTCAGAAAATACACCTATTAATAACTAAAAGTTCAGCATAATTAATAATAATAATAAAAAATCACAACTTCAGGGACCCGTTTCAATAAACTTCGGTAAAGTTGGTTTTATATTCGCACATTCGGACTCCAATAAATGTGCAATAAATTAACGTTTGCGAATTTTAAGCAGCGACATGATATTGACAACCAACGATTGTCAACTTACAACATTTTTCACAGTCGATCAAAATAGGCAAGTATTGTTTTAAAGGCATATTTACTTGTGAATGTCCACTGAATGTCCAATGTAGTGTGATTAACAAGGCTATTGAATACGGATGTCCGAATGTGCGAATATAAAACCAACTTTACCGAAGTTTTCAATAAGGAGGTTCAACCAACTTGAAACTCTGAGTTGACTTACTCTAAGATGGGAAACTCCGAGTTTTCTGTTTCAGAACAGCTGAATTCAGTTAGTTCAGTCGACTCTGAGTAGGTTGACTCTGAGTTAAGCGCGTTCGCCACGACTATGAAAAGCCATCATCAATGGAGCTCCGATATTACGATTCACCATGGCAACAGCACGTGACAAAATGACTTCCGCATACTTCTGAGTCAATGCAAGTTTAATTCTTATCACTATTATAATATCAAAGGTGAAAACTGGTAGAATGGTTAGTTATTGAACTAATATTTATTTTCATGGTATCCCACATGCAATAATAATAATAATTTAAGTGCATTTTTCTTATTTTGCAAATTATCTGCCAATGGGGTTAGAAAGTTAGTGATAGAGGCTATTTACACTTAGTGAAAATAGTGATATATTCAGTTGTAAAAGTAGCAGATCTATAGCATACCGTCGGTCTTAGTGCATGATGTAACTACAGAGGAGTCAAGTTTTAAATAGGAAAAGTATTGAAACTCTTTGGTCATTTTTGAGCAAGATGCTAACAGTCTAATCAGATTCAATGAACTATGCTAAGCTAGGCTAAAAGTGGTACTGCCAGACCCGAAGATCGGCTGAATGGATTCGAAAACGGTAAAACTCAACTGTTTAACGCTAGGGGAGTTGGAAAAGATTTTCAAAAAAAGTTCCTTTAAGAGTGTTAAAAAGAGTGTTCCTTTAAGTAAAATGTACTTAATTTAGACCCCCCTCCCCAGGAAACAAGACTTAAATATCTTATATAATTTTTCATAATATAGAAAATGCATCTTGATTTAAGAATTTTTAAATATTTGTACTTGAAACAAGACAAGAATACTCAGTAAGAAAAGCATTTTTGCCATGTGAATGAGGTATTTAAGCATCGCTTATGCTTTAAAAAGGGGGAGGAGACTGAAACTGACTCTGAGTTGCCTCTCCTTCAGAAACAGGCTTGACTTACCCTGCTTTCTCGGGTTTGAGATACCTCCCATTCTGAAACGGAAAACCCAGTTTCCCTTATTTCAGGGTTAACAAACTCTGAGTTTTCACTTAACCTCCTATCTGAAACAGGCCCCTGCTGTACAAGATTTTTTCATTAAGTCTTATGTTGTGACTCTGTGAACAAATGTTTCTGAACATGTCAAACACACTGGAAGATCATCTTCCACCTCAACAGCACAATGACAAAAGCTACAGCATAGAGAGTCCAACTGTGAGTTTAAATTACAGTAGGCTAAAAGTAGACAATTTCATTCACTAATACTAGCAGTTCTGTAAATGCACTGAATATTCAAGTCCTCGTCACGCAGGTACAATGGGAGAAGGCAAAAGGCTACAGTGCGTTACGTTGAAATCATGTACACCCTTTAAAGGGTTAGTTTACCCAAAAATGAAATTTCTGTCATTAATTACCCACCCTGATGTTGTTCCACACCTGTAAGACCTTTGTTCATCTTCAGAACACAAATTAAGATATTTTTGATGAAATCCGATGGCTCAGTTACCCCTTTTCCACCAGCACGAACCGGGTTCTAGTTCAGAGCTAGAGCTAGTGCCAGTTCGGAGTTGGTTCAACTGAAGAGCCATCTAAGAACCGGTTTGCCTTTTCACGGGCTAGAGAACCAGCACAGAACCAGGTCTTACGTCACTGTATATGTCTTATCTTTCACAGCAACGTTAGTTTGGCAGCACCAAACACACCGAGCTTGTTCGAGATGCATCGGCTTCTCAAAGACCAAATGCCGCATGACATCAAAGCACCGTGAGAACGATCAAAAAGCACAAGGAGTTGTATGCTCTACAAACGCTCCCGCGGCACTCCGATCGGTCCGCGCTGCTCCAGTGCATCTCAAACAAGCCTTCTATCAACAATGGCGTACTGTTGATGCTCATGGCTTTGCAAACCTACATCGGCATCCAAACATGGCTTGTCGTAATTGGTATATAGACGGAGATTACAATCGAATCTGCTATTAGCTTGATTAGCTGCTATTTCAAAAATAGTGGTCACAAGTTTCATGTTGGTCAGTAAAGACATTTAAATGCCCCTATGATGTCCTCATGCTCAATAACAATGGTGGGCTCAAAAGCCTGCATCACTGAGTAGCCTAGACCAGGGGTAGGCAAGTTTAGTCCTAGAGGGCCTCTGTCCTGCAGAGTTTAGCTTCAACCTTAATCAAACACCTGAACAAGCTAATCAAGCTCTTTAGGATTACTAAGGCTATAGAGGGTGTGCACTGACATCACTTTCCCACCGGAACGCGCTCCCTCAGCTGGACTGAGTGGCAAAAGAGCTGCTGCATGACTGGATTTAATAGGGGAAATTGCGAAAAGCCGAGATAAACAAATGATTACACTAAAAGTTGGGCTCGAAAGTGTTCCTTATGATATGTCAAAGAAACCTAATCCAAGGATATTGACATGCAGCCATGAATCGTGTTTCCTGATATTTATATGTGCTTGATTTCAACACCGGAGAAATACATAAAGCAAATCTACCTGTGAACACTATAACTACAATATAGGTAGGTTTAAATCTGAGTGATCACTTATAACAATGTTATATATCATCCATCCCTAAAACTTGTATAGGTTTTGTCAGTGTTTATTTAAAAGCACCCAATTTTGCAGAAGATGGTAAATATTTAATTGATAAGTTCCAAATCCAACATTTTGACACAAAATAACTGCAAATCCACATTCCTCTGGTGTACAGTTGTTTTTGTGAATTGAAGCGATCCATTTGCTGCTGCTTTCTGCAGCTTATAGCAGTCTATAAAAATATACCTCAGATATCTTGTTAAATCTATTTGTACAGTCAATCGCAAAGCTCTTTTCTTTTTTTGTGGTATTCACACTGAAAACCAATGCTGCCCCTCAGTCTTTGTGCCATTCAGTGGGTGTAACCGCAGTCATAATGGTCGACGGTGACGTCACATTCACACCCTCTATAGGAAGGCGAGTTGCTAAACTCTGCAGGACAGCAGCTCTTTAGGACCAAACTTGCCCACCTCTGGCCTAGACCAAGGGCAAAGAAATAATGCATTATATTGGCCAAAACATGGTTAACAGGTTTTATTCAAATAAGTAAATTTATATTATTACAATTAAATACCTGAAGCAAGTGCAGCATCTTTCTTTACTCTATATTGATGATGGTCTGACGAGATGGTCTGGCGCTCCACATAATCCTTGCGAAATACAAGAGCCCCGATCTCTATAAAAGTTCACTTTAAGAGGCCTTTCTTTACTGGAGGTCCGTGTTGCCTGCAGATTTGACAAAACTTTTACATTGTAGCTTTTATTACAAATTTGCAATATAGAATTAATAAAATAAATAAATTATAATAATGGAAATAAAAGTGACATTTGTACCATCCTGGATGAAGGACAGCCAGTTCTTAAACTGTGGAATATTCAGCCAGTCGGGGTTTCATCCAGAGCTGCGATGCTTTGAGTCTGAGAATTATTCATTGATATTATAGGATTAAATATTAGAGTTCTCGTTGCTTTGCCAAACACTGCCCCTCTCTCTGTGAATGGGACACTCTGAACCATATTCTGCTTGATCACCTGCAGCTTCCTGTGCCACACTGATGGCCACTGCGGCTTCATCTCCCTCAGCTCTCTCACTGCTCAGGCCAGCATCATCTCTGACCAACTGAACTGAAAACAAGCCTGAATCATAGTTCTGTCTCTGCATTTTGTTTCATTGTTGACTGCTGTTGTAATTTCATGTTAAATTATGACACAATACTAATTAAGGCTTCTGCATTTATTAACTGCTATTTCACTCTAAATGCTAACCTTGACTGCGTTACCTGTGGTGCTGTTTTCCCTTCCTCATTTTCTTGAAGTATCTCTGGATACTCATATCTGCTGCTGAGTAAAAGAAAAAAAAACAATAGCTCACCTAGCTAAAATTAGTAATCTTTGTCTTTCTAACTGTCATAGACCCGAAATAGTATAGTTCCCGCTTTCATATAGGCTAATTCAAAGCTACAAGCTACGGACATGATATGCGAAAAAACAACAACATTGTGGCCAGTTAATAATTCGGTTCCTTGTTTTATTAATTCGTTCACTCCTTTGAATAAAAAGTTCCCTCGTTTTGATTTAACTGAAACGAGGGAACAAATTAGTAATAATGAACTGGGGTCATTATTTCCTGTATTTCTTTGTGCTCTTTACACAGCTACTACCAAAGTCAGAACAGTTATGTGAGAAAAAGTTGCTTTACCTGGTTTTATGAAATATATCCACCACATCTCTGTGGCTGCGTTTTCACTGGCACAAATGATCAGATTTTTAGCTCGCATCTGACACAGATCAGGATTTGTTGCACACGTGAAAGCATAAAAATCCACACAAGATCCGTATCTGATCTGAGCCACTTCCAAATGTGGTTTTAAATCACACATATCCGATATCTGGACATGCGACCTATGTCTAAACACGCATGTATGATTCCCCTGACAAGGTGTGACAAGCCATGACAAGGTGTGGGCGACACATTTGCTTACTGAAAGGTAGCTTTTATGTTGTATTATGAAGCAGACGTGTCTGTATTCACTCGTACTAAAATGGGCAAGCTTATTATTAAGATGGGAACTTTATGTCCATCTATTTTTTCCTAGAAAGAAATTGCACACACATTCAGCAGCTGAATTTCAACCTCTGCCCAGTTCATTTAAAAGAGTCTGATGTGTATTTATTTTTTTTAAGTAAACCAAAAGCTTCACTGGGTAGGCTTATCTCTCCCTCTCTTATCATTATATTCAGATTCATTCTAATAAATATAATCTTACCTGCTACTTTATTTCACATTAGAATTGTAGATCTAATGACTGTAGATAAAATAAAGCAAATTACCTTTTTTTTCAGTCTATATCCGTTCAGTCAGATTTCGCGATGCAAAACATCAACTAACAGCTATTAAAATATCCATTCTGGCAGGTAATCATGGTCACCCGACGTGAAATATGTAAATAATTTTAATAGCATGGCCACTCCAAACCCAAGGGTCTAACATGTGCATAGTAAAGCTATCAATGACAATCATTATGGGTGGGAATTAATGTGTAAACGGATATCGGATACCAGTCACGTCTACAGTGAATGTAAACAGACTGGCCAAAAAATTGGATATGGTCAAAAGATTGGATCTGTGCATTAAGACTTGCAGTTAAAACACAGCCTGTGGGTCTCTGCACAGCATGTGAGATTGAGTTAGTTTAGTCAACCTCCTATCGACAACCCAGAGTTTAACTCATATGCCTGTTGAATACATAGTCAATGGATCACCGATTTCAAGTGTCAGCATAGAAATGGATGTTAAGCAGCAGCACACCATACTTCTTTTTTCTTCTTTTGTTTAGTTAGTGTTGGTGCATATCACCACCTATTGATCTATTGTGCATACAGAATTTATATTATACAGAAAATGTCCAGCAGCAAAAAAGACAACCTTTTAAGATCAATGATGTGTGTGATGAGGAAATTTTAGATGTGTGATGTGTGAAAAAAATGAACATTGGTTTGTCATAATAATGCTTTATAATTATAAATTACATACGTTTATTATATTATAATAGGCCTATATTTTGCTGTCATGCCCACTGAAACCTCATCTAAAGGGTACAAAACCAGTACCTCTGGAGCTGAGAGGCAAGTAAACTTGTTGTCTTTATATACCCTGAAAGTTACAGTTTTTGGAACTGGAAGTTGATGTTATCAGTTTACTTACCCAGGTAAGTTTAGGGATATGTTGCATGATCTACTTTCTTGAATACCTCCCTGGAGGGCCATTGTCCTGGAGAGTTAAGCTCCATCTCTAATCCCACCTGATTCTTTGAAAATTACTGGCAGGTGTGTTTGGTTAGTGATTTTACGACAGTTGCCCTCCAGGACTGACAGTGCCCTTTCCTAGTTGTTGAAAAATCTAACAGCACCATAAGAGATGTAACCCTGATCATATGCCAAAAGCAGGTCATTTGCAACTTCAGTAACACTGTTTCTGTGATATGATGAGTGTTTTGAAAAGGGGTTTGATAACTGCCAGCTTGAAAGTATTTGGGACAAGTCTTAAAGAAAGCCAAGAGTTATCAATGCTGAGAAGAGGTTGTGATGCTCGCTAAATGTGTGTAGGATCTAGCATACACATTTTTTTTTTTTTTTTTTTTGATGCTTTACATGTGTAAAAGTTTTGATGTCTGTTGTTTTGTGCCATTAAACTGTTTTTTTTTTTGTCTTTTTCATCTTAGACCTGAAGGCACTGAAAGAAGAGAGTCAAGAATTGAATGAAACTGAAGAAAAAGACCAGAATGATTTCAAAACTGAAGAAAAACCTTACATTAGCTCACAGACTGAAAAGACTTTATCACAAAAAAAAGCTCAAAAGACTAAAGGTCATTTTACATGCCAACATTGTGGAAAGACTTTCGATCAAAATAGAAACCTTAAAGTCCATGTGAGAATTCACACTGGAGAAAAGCCATTCACCTGCCAACAGTGTGGAAAGAGTTTCACTCAAAAACCAAGTCTTAAAGCCCACATGAGAGTCCACACTGGAGAGAACCCGTTCATCTGCCAACAATGTGGAAAAAGGTTCAATCGAAAAGGAAACCTGACAGTCCACTTGAGAATTCATACTGGAGCGAGTCCATTTATCTGCCAACAGTGTGGAAGAAGTTTCACTCAAAAAGGAAGCCTAAAAGTCCACATGAGAATTCACACTGGAGAAAACCCTTTCACCTGCCAACAATGTGGGAAAGGTTTCATTCGAAAAGCAAGCCTTAAAAGCCACATGAGAATTCACACTGGAGAGAAGCCTTTTACATGCCCTCAATGTGGAAAGAGTTTTAAACATAAAGCAACCCTTAATGCTCACATGAGGATTCACACTGGAGAGAAGCCGTTCGTATGTGGTCAGTGTGGGAAGAGTTTCAGATTTACTGTAACTCTTAATCACCACATGAGGATTCACTCAAGAGAGAACTGTTTTATATGTCATCAGTGTGGAAGGAGTTTCACAGACAGGAAACATCTTAAAAATCATGTAAAAATTCACTTTGGAGAGAAGCCTCACATGTGCGTTCACTGTGGAAAGACTTGCAAAAACAAAGCAAACCTTGAGGTTCACATGAGAGTTCACACTGGAGAGAAGCCTTTCACCTGCCCTCAGTGTGGGAAGAGTTTCGCACTCAAAGGAAATCTTGAGGTTCACATTAGGCTTCACACTGGAGAGAAGCCTTACAAGTGTCTTCAGTGTGAAAAGAGTTTCACATATCATAGAGACCTGAAATGTCATTCGCAAACTCATTCTGGAAATAAATTACAAGGTTCTGAGTGTGGAAAAAAGCTTATGAATGAGAGAAATTTCAAAACCTCTATAAGGCGGCGATTTAATTGTGATCGGTGTAATAAAAAGTTTATTTTGTCATCACACTTACAGATACACATGAAAATTCATACAAATGTGAGACCATATTTTTGTTGTTTTTGTAGAAAGAGTTTTAAATGGCTCAGCAGTTTAAAATGGCACCAGAAAATCTGTGTGAAATCAAAGCTACATTCATACAACAGGTGAATGTGGATCCAATTTGATTTTGCCCTTTTTTTGCCCTTTGCCCTAAAAATGAAATTTCTGTCATTAATTACTCATCCTCATGTCGTTTGACACCGGTAAGGCCTTCGTTCATCTTCGAAACACAAATTAAGAGTGTATGAAATTTCCATTCCAGTGTGAATCTCTAAGTCCGGTCCAGTGTGTAAAATCTGAGTATTCTCATTGCTTCATAACATTAAAGTAGAATCACTGTAGTCACATGGACTATTTTAACAATGTCTTAACTACTTTTCCGGACCTGGAATGTTGTAATTACATTGCTTTCTCTTGGCGATCAGAAACCTCTCGGATTTCATCAGAAATACCTTAATTTGTGTTCCAAAGATGAACAAATGTCTTGCAGGTTTGGAACAACACGAGGGTGAGTAATTAAAGGGATAGTTCACCCAAAAATGAAAATTTGATGTTTATCTGCTTACCCCCAGTGCATCCAAGATGTAGGTGGATTTGTTTCTTCAGTAGAACACAAATAATGATTTTTAACTCCAACCGTTGCAGTCTGTCAGTTTTACAATGCGTAGAAGTGTGAACTTTGTCTTTAGGAGTAAATAAAACTTGCATAGATAAATCCAAATTAAACCCTGCGGCTCGTGACGACACATTGATGTCCTGAAACACGAAACGATCGGTTTGTGCAAGAGAAACCGAACAGTATTTATATAATTTTTTATCTCTAAAACTCCCCAATGTCCAACTGCGTTCAGCATTCGGTTAGTGAGGTCACGAGCCGCAGGGTTTAATTTGGATTTATCTATGCAAGTTTTATTTACTCTTATAGATGAAGTTCCCACTTACATGCATTATAACAGTGGTTCCCAAACCTGTCCTGGAGGACCCCCAGCCCTGCACATTTTGTATGTCTAACTACTTCTGATACACCCATTTCAGGTCTTGCAGTTTCTACTAATGAGCACATGAGTTTAATCAGGTGTGATACATGAGGGAGACATACAAAATGTGCAGGGCTGGGGGTCCTCCAGGACAGGTTTGGGAACCACTGCATTATAAGACTGACAGATGGCAACGGTTGGAGTTAAAAATCATCATTTGTGTTCTACTGAAGAAACAAAGTCACCTACATCTTGGATCTTGGGTGCCCTGGGGGTAACCAGATAAACATCAAATTTTCATTTTTGGGTGAACTATCCCTTTAATGACCCTTTAAATTGGAAAAGGATCTACTATGGAGTTACTTTTTTTTCAATCAAACCTACTGTGTTGAGAGCAATCAAATTATATTGAAATAAAAAAAAAAAGTCTTCTGAACATTGTTTTTAAGTACAGATATAATTAAATATTTGAAAATGTGTTTTTCTCTGCAGTTCCCACACTTCACACGTAAATCTTTGTGGGTCTAAAACACTTGCTTGTGATTTCAAATGTAAGTGAAGCTGGGTGGTATCTACCCACCAGAATGAAAAGACTTTCTTTCGGTCTCTCTTGTTTGGTTGTACTTTGTTTTCCTGCCATCAGTTAGAGGAGAGCAACATGTCATTTGCTGGGTAAAATAGCTCATTTAATAAATTCAGTGAGAAGTGCATGAAGCTGGATAACGTGTGTAACTATCCATATATTTAATTCAAAACATGCGTTTGCTAGTGTTTGTCAAATCAGAGGCTTTGTTCTTTCTTTTGTATATTGTATGTTCAGATACTCTATATTCTAGGGACCTGTTGAAAATTATCAATAATACTGGTGCTGACTGGGAAAGGGTTTGTTAACCAAAACTTTAATTTCAGAGACAACAAATTTAAAAAAAATTATAATTTGTCTCATGAAGCGAGTTAAGCAAACTCTTGAGTTGTAGATATAGTTGACAAGTCGAAACAAATCAAAACATATATGGAGTAGATCAGGTCCATCAACACCCCTAAGCTTCACAGACCTATACCTCTTCCTGGGTCGACGTTTCATTCGACAACTTTAGGTAATTTTGATTTTTACACTATTTATTGTTTGATAATTGCATTTTATTAGCTGTGCATAAGCAGTGGTTCTATCGCTTGTTACTGCTGCTTCTTCGTCTGTGTTTTAATCTGGCGATGGTGTACTCTTTCAGAAGATGTGTAATAGCAGCCCCTACCGTATAATGGTAAAAATATGGATTGTCGGAAAATTCCATCAAGGATGGGACAGTCTTAGGGAAATTATAGTACTTGTAATTTGTAACCTGGAGCAGTGGGAAGCCACTTTTGCTGTGGCGGCCGGGGAGTGATTTGGGGTTAGGTGCCTTGCTTAAGGGCACCGCAGTTATGGGTAATGAGAGTGGAAGTCAGTGCTGTTCATTCCCTTCTCACACTTACATTTACTGCTGGTAATGAGAATTAGCCTCTTTGTTAGCGCGCCCGCCTCCCACACTGGAGACCTGTGTTTAAGGCCTGCACAGAGCGGGGCGAGTAGAATCCGTGGGGTAACGTTGGTATCGTGACCTGAATTTGGAAAGGAAGACCGGTGCTGCAGATACAAATGCGCATATCGTTTTGAATATCGTTCATGTTGACGACTTTCTATATTCCATTTATTTATTCCATTTATCTATTTCTATATACTCATGTTAATTATTCGCCCAGGAACACTCAGGTACATGATGCTCACTGTTTTGTTATTATTCTTGTGCTTCGACTCGTTTACTAAACTGAACAGCCATTCAGTATTCTATCTCTCGCCCAAAGCAAATTATACTTGCTGAATCAGCCCCCCCCCCCCCCCCCCCAAAAACAAAAAAAAACAAAAAAAACAATGGCGTCTGACAAGAGCCAGCTGTGCAAAACACAACGGGAAAACTTAATCGGCCATTGGCAACGTTGGACAATTTTTAAGTGATGGCCTTGGTTTGTCTCAGGCTTCAGGGACACCAACTAGTGTGAGCTGTGCTGGTAAAACCTCACTCCCCTGGCCTCAAGAGGCACACTAGCGACTGAAGCTAGAGGCTGCAGTCCTTAGCCTCCTTGTTAGCCCACCTGAGCAAGGCCAGTAGGACCCAAGGGCTTATATACATATATATATATATGTATATGTATATATATATATATATATATATATATATATATATATATATATATATATAGTGTATGGTAGATACTGTAGAACACAGCTGAAGTTATCTCTCACAGAGTATTGCCCCTCTGCTGTTGGACAATATAGCTGTGGCTGAATGGAGTGGAGGTGTGTGGCATTACAAGCTACACATACAAAGGGAAACACTCCAAGATTAGCTCAGCATGCAGTTAGCATGGTGGATGAAAGAGGAAAATCTGTCTGTTAGAAGCAGCTATTCTGATATGCTTGATCATGAGCTTGATCAGAAGGTCAGATCTATAAAGGCAAGAAAGCCTCATGTTGGATAGTCTGGTAAAAGATGTCTTTACAAAAAATGATTCAAGCCTTCTTAGATATGATACATTTAAATTGTGTTTACTTTATATCTAATTGGAAGTGATACATATTTAATAGGTCTAATGTAAAATGTATTAATAGTGTCATCTACAAGATTTATTTCAATTTGATTCAAGTTACTTTGATTTTGGAGTGCGCTATTTGCGCATGTGCAAGACAAGATGAGATAACGCTCACAGAGTGTGGTCACCATTTTCTCATGCTGGCTCTGTGAAGACTGTTACGACATAATCATTATTGGTAGGTATTTGTTTTGTTTTTTTTCTAGTTAAGAATTGACCTCAATGTCAAAATGTTTATATCATAATTTTGATTGAAATATATATTAAAATATATTAAAACATTACAATAAAGAGAATTGATGGTACAATACATAAGGAAACATTTAAATTAATTGAAAATTGTAAAGCATGCCATATTAAGTGAATATAGAGTTGGGTAATATAGATCCATGTAAACAAAAGCATATTTTCATGCAAGTACTGGTTCCCACTTCTAATGGTCATCTTCTCTTTCACAGTTTGACGGACATCACTAAGTGAACAGCAACCTCCTAGTTATAGTAAGTCATATTTGTTCAAATATTCTGATTTACTTGTTTCGTTGGTTAAATATGATATCTAATAATTCTTGTTTATTCATCTTTTTAGGATTGCGAATGTAGCAGTGCAAATAATGCCCATTGAAACTAGCTAGCTTGTATTTGTTGCTGCAGCATTTTAGGCAGACTTGTGTGTGTTTTAGGGGCAGTTTTCGCTATCCATGTCCATACACAGATTGCCCATGCACTTTTAGAACATGGAGTAAGCTTCTTAATAGCACATACAAAAGACATACTAAACAGGAAATACTAAAGCCAGAAGAATTAACCACATTCAAGTGGCATCTGTGCAAGGAGCTGGCAACAAAAAGAGATTATTTTCAACACATAAATGGACATCTCAGGCATAATGAAACCGTTCAGTGTATGTTTGTAGGATGTGCATTTAACAATAATGTTTACAATACATTTAACACCCACCGATGCAGGAAACACAATCCACATTAATTAAAAGACTTCAAAGCTAGTGTCATCTTTACAAGTTGTGAGTTGCATCAGTCAAACAATTCTGTAGATGGGCCAGAAGAGAGTGTGGATACAAATTATGAATTTGGTGATACTGTAGGAGTAGACCTGCCAAAGTCTATTGAAGAAAAACGTTTATTAAAGTTGGAAAATATTGTTCAGGTTCCAAAGTCAGCTGTTGATGAGGTCCTTTCTGAACTTCACTGATTTGTGATGGGTAAAGATGCTGTACTTAATATAAAGTACAGAATCTTTACCTGTCACAAAAGCAGTTGTATCTGTTCTATTCCAAAGTCACAATGAATCGGTAGTTGATGAGCTTTCCACTGTTTTATGCACATCTAGTCCACTGGGCATAGCTATTTCTAAGGAGGGCTCTCATGCTACTGCATATTAAATGTAAACAGTACTACACATTTCATTTTGGTGTTGCTGGGCTGGTTGAGTACTTTATAGAATTACAGAAGAATAGGACATTTCAATTTATTCCTATTTTACAGTCTTTGCAAAATCTATTCAGTCATAAAGGTGTCCTACATCATATCTTGACATTCAGATAATCAATTAGTCCATCAATTGATTGGTCTCTCCAGTATAACAAAACCATAAGAGATGGAAGCAAAATTTTTCTTTCTGGAGAAGATTTGAGAATAGCTGCGAAAGATGAGCACCTTTGGCTGCTCCAAAGAAGGAGGTGTGTTAGCTTGGTTTTCCATAAAAGCACCAATGCGCAACTTTTCCTGTGTCTCCCGATTGTCTCTCGATTACCTCATGCACGTCTCACCCAGACGTCCCAGGTGACCGCGCTCCCACCACGCGCACAGCGGCTTCGGGACCACCATCTCCAGCAAAACCAACTTTCAAGTCTTCAGTTCAAACCTTCCCGCGGAAACGGAAGAAGCCAACGAACTGCACCAGCGCTAAACCGAAACTCGACACGCAAAACTGATGCAAGTAACCGTTTCTCTTTTAGATAATGAAACTGATTTCTGTGCTGGCTTTCAAGGACTGTTAGTAGGTTTTTGCTACTTGCTTTCTCTCTTTCCCTTTCTTTACTTTCACTCTTGTATATATGTGTATATTCTGTATTTAGACGTGTAACCTCTGTAGTAGTAGTTTTCATATATTAAACACATTGTATGGTTCTTGGGTAATTTGCCACCAAGTTCCCATTCAAATCTATCCTCAATCTATCTAGCTGTTCTTTGCAAAACTGACAATGCCAACACTTACGGCTATGGATACATGTTGTAGCCTCTTTTGCAGTATTTGAGCAGCATAGTGTCTTCATTTCTCAGCTAGGTCAGTTGGTGAAAGGAACTGTTCAGTGGAGCCCATTCAATAGGTGGATTTGGTTGAGTTTTCTGGAGGTTCAATATACAGATTTTGTACTGGACAAAAGTCAGAATTTCAAATTAAGGATGTCGGGTGCTTTCCAACTTAGAACCCGAGAAACCCATGATACTAATGTACAGACAGCACAGGAGAATGAAAGTGTCCGCTGCGGTGTCAAAACAATGTGTTTTAACTGAGCACCTTTCACATCTTCATGTCAGCACTGGCTATCCTCCAGATAATGTGCATCTCTTTGAGGGTGTTGTTCCCGCTAAAATGGCACATTGTATCAAATTGTTGATATCCAGAAAGTCTCTTGACATTCTCATCGCATTGATACAGGCATTTCCATACAAATAGGGAGACAAAACTAATCACCCATAGGCCATACCACACTCTCGCATCCATCAACACTATAGATGGCAATGCACATGAAAACTGGACCTTGCTAAGATTGCTTCCTTTTATTATTGGGCTAATGTTGCCAGATAATGAGCCAGAATGGCAGGTGATCTTAGATCTTAAAGACATATTTGAACTGGTTGTAGCCCCTGTTCACCCAGATGAGACCATTGCATATCTTGAGGGCAAGATTTTTGAACACAGACACTGCTATCTTGAACTCTTTCCTCATGTCAAGCTCCTACCAAATCATCATTATTTATTTAGAGCACTATCCACAAATGATTTGTTGCTTTGGACCTCTAATTGGTCTGTGGACAATGAGATTTGAGGATAAACATAGCTTCTTCAAGCAGGTTGCTCAGTATACCTGCTTGTTTTACATACTACATACTAAGTGTTGGTAGTAGCAGGCACATGTCAATAGATCAGTAAGTGAGACTATTACAGTTTTATTCAGTAATGACCGGATGTAAAAAGTGTACCTTTATAGTAAGAAACAAACCGAAGGGAAAATGCACAACTATTGTAATTGTAAATTTTCCATTTTCTTCTAATTCATTGTTTGTCCTCAAGCCCTTCAAATACAGTTGTATTTTGATGATTTAGAAACAACAAACTCTTTGGTGTCCAAAACTAAAATTCATAAGATGGGTACAATTTATTTTGGCTTAAAAAATCTGCCACAGGAATATAATTCTTCACTTTCAAATATTCACTTATGTCTTCTGTTCAATTCTTTGGAAAGAGAGGTATATGGGTTTGGTAATATTTTTGAACCTCTGATAGAAGACCCCAGACTCCCTGAAAGTTGTGGTGCACAGATGGAGATACAAGGAAAAATCTTGTCTTGACTTCAGACAATTTAGTTATCCATTCCTTATGTGTATATGTAGGGAGCTGTTTAGCAAAGTGTCTTCATCATAAACGGACTAAGAAACTGTTTTGTCAAGCATGCAAAAGTGTAAAAACTAAGTTGAGACTTAGTGATCCAAGTTTAACTGGTATTAAAGAGGACTGTTGTTTAAATAAGCTGCGGTATTTCCATTTTACAGAGAACACATGTGTTGACATTATGCATGATGTCATATCCTTGAGGCTGTTGCCCTATGGAGGTGAGACTAATGTTATGCCATTTCATCTATGAAGATCAGCTTTTTACCCTAGAACTGTTGAATCACTGTATTTCCTTTTTTAAGTATGGGTATGGAAATGAGAAAAACAAGCCAAGTGTCATTCTCAATCTGAGAACCTCAGACAATGCAGTAAAACAGACTGCATCAAAAATGTGGTTCCTTTTACAAGTGTTGCCCTTATTAGTTGGTGATCTTGTTGACAAGAGAAGTCAACACTGGCATCTATTCATTCTGCTGAGGGAAATATGTAGCATTGTTTTTGCACCTGTTATCACTCACAGGCTTGGTGCATTTCTGCAAAAACACATTATAGAGCACCTCACATTATTCAAGAAGCTCTAAGATCGAAATCTGAATCTCAAACACTGCCCAAGGATGATTGTTATGTTCGGACCACTTTCTCAGCTATGGTGTACGAGATTTGAGGCAAAGCATAATCCATTAAAAAGACATGCTCGTGTGGTTGGAAACTTTAAAAATATGCCTAAAACACTGAGTTACAAGCATCAAGTTCAACAAATGTATAACTTCAAGTTAAGTGACCATTTTTCTCTGAAAATTAGTGTTACAAGTGCATAGAAGCAAGCAGATGTTGTGGTGGACAATCTGAGATCAACCAATGATGTCTTTATTTTGAACAGCACCATCTGTCACCCACATGGCGCGCATCTAATGTTGATTGGTTCTGCACAGATTTTGCTCACCTCAAATGAGCTTTAAGACCCACAGATACTTACACTACATAATCAAGACAACCCCACCACTGAGTCCACATGTTTTGGTTATAACATCTACTTGCAAGCATTTGAATTAGCTTTATAGATATTACATCTGGCTTGTGCTTGACTGAATTTACTGTGACTTCCGTGCAGCCAAAATTTCATAATTTATTTCTGTAGTTGCCAAGTTTATACTTTAAACTCAAGCAAGGGTGCTTTTTAATGAGCCACCTGATCATATACTGCATACTCTGAAGGGTAGACTTTGTATTTCACAATTTATTCTGCAAGTTCATTTAAAATTGAGATTTTCAGTTTTGGGACAGGGCTGAGAAAAGTGCCCTGTATTTTAAAGGCTGCATTACCTTTAAGCTCTACACCATATGTGAAACAGGGCACAGTGAAAACAGCTGGCCATGCAGATGACTTTATACTAGATGATGACCAGAAGTAGGACATCAATCTACCAAATAAATGTCAAAGCAATTTGTTGTATGATAATGATAAATTATAAAATAAAAGCAGTGATGGTTCTAGCTTAAATGGCACCCTGAGCACCGTTGAATCTGCAGTCGTTTTAACTTTTACTTAGATATTTAGAACAACACAAATAATCATTTTACACAAGCACTTTAAACAAGACACACTAAACTAAACTCTAAATGTCCCAAAACCCTGACCGTCCTTACTTTATTTGATGCAAAGTCATCAGTTCAAACCATTATAAGAAACCTGCCCAACAAATGCATGGTTAATACTGATGACAGCAAGGCCGGTGAGGCGTTCTTGTGACATGGTGGACCTCAGGTAGGATTTGATGAGTTTCAGCTTTGAAAAGCTCCTCTCTGCTTCCGCTACAGTCACTGAAAGAGTAAGACCAATTCTGAGAGCAGTCACACATTTCTAAAAAAATCTCTTTCATATATATACATCAGCAGCTCAGCTATGTCGTTCAAATCAGGAAGCAATTCACAAATGCCAGGCAGAGTTCTGTTTGTGACAAAAATATATGCTTATATGTTTTTTTAATTGCAAATTGATCTAAAATGGCCATTAAGTTGATAAACTTCTTTCCTTTCTGAAGTGTCCAAAGAAGATTCAGATATTCTGTAAAAGTTTTCAGAAAGAGAGCTGATTAGTCATGTTTGTATTTTGAGATATGTAGTTCATGTAAAGGTAATGTTACCATGAAATAAACTGCATTTGTTGCTGTTACTGTGGTATTATCTGGATGCCCATGAACATTTAGTCATTGCTAACATTCATTGTCAATCTCCTGTGTTTTACACTTGGCTCGTTTGCCATCAAAGTTTTACACTAATAATTTTACTGTCGCTTGATTCAGAGCTTTATATGTTTTACAAGCAATGTTATTTCCATTTTGTTCTTGTTATTGGCCTCAGCTTTGGACAGATGTGTTCTGTTTGTTGGAAGTCTTTTAATGAGAGAATCCAGCACGTAGTTTATGTCTAATATTCCTTCTGATAAAGCCTCCTCTTTGGATACAGTGTAACTTTTTGAGCTGTGGAATTTATTTTTCTACTGTAAACAATACATTTGCAGTGTATAGTAAAACATAATCAGTGAACTGTAGTAAATAAGTCCTCAGTGAAATGTGTTTAGAAAGCCAACTCACCTCTTGGTCTGATGAGCAGTGCAAGGCCAAAGTCTATTAACCTTATCTGAAAGGTTTTTGGGTTGTTAAGCCAAATGTGTATCGTTATGATAAATGCCACATAAATTGCAGATATATAGTGCAAAAATTAGTTTCTGCATGATGAGCTTCACTAATTCTTCATTCAGGTCATCTCTGTTTTTTTTTTTTTATGTATTCAGAGAAGGTCATGGAGGTGTCAGGATATTCTATAATCAAGACATCTTAGCCTTTGGCACCTTCAGGATCATAAATGCCTCTTTACACACAGGCTTAGAAAACCCAAGCTAAATAAAAGAGATTGACAAAAGACTAATTCATTTGCTTTCATCTTTATTTGTTTGAAATAACTTTACAATTACTTTACTACTGATGTTTCTAGGCTTTGATTGTGTAATTATATCTTATACTATCTACATACATAATTTAATAAAACAATTCTTATGGAGATTTTCATGAAGAATGAAGTCTTGTCAATGCACCATTTTAATGGGGTCCTCAGAACTGTGCTTGACAACTCCGACGTCACTAGCCAAAATCTGCACAACAATGCTCCAACCGGATTTTCTAAAAATCTTCACCCTGGCTGGAGTAAGGGTGATAACCGGACAAATGGCCAAACCACATAGAAAACGCTGCGGTTTTGAAAATGCCCATGTTCGTGTGGACAGGGCCTTATTTAATTCAAATCGACAGTTGTGTTTATAATCCATTTTTACTTTAATACACACATGGATTTTTTTTTGTTTTTGTTTTTTGTTTTGTTGTCAACAGTCACATAACCCATAGAGAGATCACACATAATTTATAACCATAAAAACATGATATCAAAGTTTTAAAATCAAACATTTTAAAAGAGAAGAATCGTCTCGGTTACAAAGGTAACCCTCGTTCCCTGAAGGAGGGAACGGAGACGTACGTCGGATGACTGACGAATAGGAATCTCGCTAGAGAGGCCAATCTACTTCGAGTGTAACTAAACGAGCCAATGCACATTGGCATGCAATCATATGCATCAGCTGCTCGCCTCGCAGCGCGGGTATATAATGAGCAGCAGGTGCGTTGCATCTTCAGGTTTTCGCTGAGGAGCCGAACCCAGCAGGTGGCAGCATCAGCAGGACAGCGCCTGTGGCGACGGGACGTACGTCTCCGTTCCCTCCTTCAGGGAACGAGGGTTACCTTTGTAACCGAGACGTTCCCATTCAGTCGGTCACTTCGACGTACGTCGGATGACCGACGAATAGGAATCCCTACCAAAGCGCCACAGGAGGTGCCCTCTTCCAGTGCTCTGTTGTGAGCCACCTGAACCCCCTTGCCTAAGGACGGTGGGACCGGGCTCACACAGAGAGGGTCGATCACTGTTGTTCCCAAAACCCACTCAGTGAGACTATAGATACCACTGGGAGCGTAACCTTACGTCAGATAAGGAACGCTGCGGAAGCCATATCCTTCCCCGAAGGAGTTATATGGAAAAGTACATATGGACTAACCTTGTAGGTTGTACAACATATGGAAGAACTGGGGTGACTCCAACTTGGTGGGTTCTCCCAGAGGGAAAGACACGGGCTTCGATTAGGAGCAACCGTGGAAAGCCGCATATGGGATCCCCGTAGGGTCACACATATGGAACCCAGCCTAAATCCGGTTCTCAAGGATTCAACGGAGTAAGGCCTGGCGACCGACGCTCCGCCACGTCGGCTGCCGAAGGGATGTCGGAGGACTCGACAGGGTCTGCCTTGTAGGGACTCTCTGGAGAAAAGAAGCGCATGTCGCGCAGCAAGCGGACACTAAGCCGGGGCCTCTCCGTGCCTCTGACCTGAGGCGAGAACACGGGAGGAGACCGGCTCCACACGAAGGCTATAGTACCTAGCGAACGTGTTAGGTGTCGCCCAGCCCGCAGCTCTACAAATGTCTGTCAGCGAGGCGCCACGAGCCAGCGCCCAGGAGGATGCTACACCTCTCGTGGAGTGAGCATGCAACCTGAGCGGGCAGGGCACGCCCTGAGCTTGATAAGCCAGGGCGATGGCATCCACTATCCAGTGGGCCATCCTCTGCTTGGAGACAGCCTTTCCCTTCTGCTGGCCTCCGTAACAGACAAAGAGCTGGTCTGAGGTCCTGAAGCTTCGAGTTCTGTCTATGTACCGTCGCAAAGCGCGGACTGGACAGAGCAAAGCCAGGGCTGGGTCTGCCTCCTCCGAGGGCAGCGCTTGCAGGCTCACCACCTGGTCCCTGAAGGGAGTGGTGGGAACCTTGGGCACGTAGCCAGGCCGGGGTCTCAGTACCACGTGGCTGTCGCCCGGCCCGAACTCCAGGCACGATTCGTCGACCGAAAATGACTGCAGGTCCCCTACCCTCTTGATGGAGGCCAATGCAACCAGCAGCAAAGTCTTCATAGACAGAATCTTTAAGTCTGCTGATTGCAAAGGCTCAAAGGGAGCAATCTGGAGTGCTCTTAGCACCAGAGCGAGGTCCCAAGAGGGTATGGAGGGAGGTCGAGGAGGATTTAACCGTCTCGCCCCCCTAAGGAACCTGATGACCAGGTCGTGCTGACCAACAGATTTGCCATCTATGTGGTCGTGGTAAGCGGAGATAGCAGCAGTCTGGACTTTGAGGGTGGAGGGGGACAGCCTACGCTCCAACCCTTGCTGCAAGAAGGAAAGCACGACTCCGATCGAGCATCTTCGGGGGTCTTCTCGGCGAGAAGAGCACCACTCGACGAACAGGTTCCACTTCGAGGCGTAAGCACGTCTTGTAGACGGTGCACGTGCCGAAGTGATGGTGTTAAGTACCTCAGGGGGTAAGTCACCTAGAACCTCCGCGTCCCGTCCAGGGGCCAGACATGGAGTTTCCAGAGGTCTGGACGCGGGTGCCAGAGAGTGCCCCGTCTCTGAGAAAGAAGGTCCTTCCTCAGAGGGATGGGCCAGGGAGGGGCTGTCGCGAGGAGAGAGAGTTCTGGGAACCAGGTCCGGTTGGGCCAGTAGGGCGCAACTAGCAAGACCTGCTCCTCGTCCTCCCTGACTTTGCACAGTGTCTGTGCAAGTAGGCTCACTGGGGGAAACGCATATTTGCGCAGGCCCCGGGGCCAGCTGTGTGCCAGTGCGTCTGTCCCGAGTGTTCCCTCGGTCAGAGAGTAAAACAACTGGCAGTGGGAGGTCTCTAGAGAGGCATACAGGTCTACCTGAGCCTCTCCGAACTCCTTCCAGATCAGCTGAACCACCTGGGGGTGGAGTCGCCACTCTCCTGGCAGCGCAGCTCGTGACAGCTCGTCGGCCACACGGTTGAGCACACCGGGAACATGAATGGCGCGAAGCGACCTCAGATGCTTCTGACTCCAGAGGAGGAGATGGCGGGCGAGTTGCGACATGCGACGGGAGCGTAGACCACCTTGATGGTTGATGTACGCAACGGTCGCAGTGTTGTCCGTACGGACCAGTACATGCTTGCCCCGTAGCAGGCCTTTGAGGCGGCCCAGAGCAAGACGTACTGCCAGCAACTCGAGGCAGTTGATGTGCCAATGCAGATGGGGTCCCGTCCAAACCCCTGACACTGCATGCCCGTTGTACGTGGCACCCCAGCCGGTGGCCGAAGCATCTGTGAATACCACAGCATGCCGGGACACTTGTTCTAGGGGCACTCCTGCCCGAAGAAACAAAGGGTCCGACCACGGGCTGAAGGCTTGGCGGCACTCCTGAGTGATTGGCACCCGGAACGTGCCGTGTAGCCACGCCCATCTCGGGACTCGGCCGTGAAGCCAGTGCTGAAGCGGTCTCATATGAAGCAGACCGAGCGGTGTTACAGCCGCTGCGGCCGCCATATGCCCCAGGAGCCTCTGAAAAAATTTCAGTGGGACCGCTGTCCTGCCGTTGAAAGTATTCAGGCAGTTCAACACCGACCGAGCACGTTCCTCTGTGAGGCGTGCTATCTGTTCGACCGAATCCAACTCCATACCGAGAAAAGAGATCCTCTGCACTGGGGCGAGTTTGCTCTTTTCCCAGTTGACCTGAAGCCCCAACTGGCTGAGGTGACTGAGCACCAAGTCCCTGTGTTCGCACAACTGATCCCGAGACTGTGCTAGGATAAGCCAGTCGTCTAGATAGTTGAGGATGCGAACACCCTGTTCTCTCATGGGAACAAGGGCTCCCTCCACGACTTTCGTGAAGACGCGGGGAGACAGGGCGAGCCCGAAGGGTAGGACCCTGTACTGGTATGCTCGACCTTCGAACGCGAACCTCAGGAATGGCCTGTGTCGCGGAAGAATCGAAACATGAAAGTACGCGTCCTTCAGGTCGATCGCTGCAAACCAATCTCGGGGACGGATGCATTCGAAAATGCGTTTCTGCGTGAGCATTTTGAACGGTAGCTTGTGGAGGCTCCGATTCAAAAGACGCAGGTCCAAGATCGGTCGTAACCCGCCGCTTTTCTTGGGTACAATGAAGTAGGGACTGTAGAACCCTGACCTCATATCGGCTGGAGGGACCGGCTCGATCGCGTCCTTCGCCAGTAGGACTGCGATCTCCGCACGCAGGACAGGGGCATCGGCAGCTTTCACTGTAGTGAAGAGGATGCCCCTGAACTTGGGGGGCGCCGGGCGAACTGAATCGCATAGCCGAGCCTGATGGTCCGAAGGAGCCAGCGAGACGGACTGGGGAGCGCTAGCCAGGCTCCCAGAGACCGAGCAAGCGGCACCAAGGGGACCACCGGCATACCCGCCGCGGGGCAGCGAGGTGGAACGCAGGGACGCGGCCCGGGGGGCTCTCTGTATGAGGCGGCCCGAAGCGGGGTCACAGTGTGCTGTGCAACACTTACCTGCTTCCACAGGTGGACAGAGGGAGCAGTCGAGGTTTTGTCTGCCTGCTGCTCGCTGCTGTCCGCTGGCGACAGAAGAGGTGGATGAGAGTGGTGAGGTTCTTGCCCTCCCACTGCCCTCCGAGCCCTCTTCGGACCCGGAGATAGAGGAAACTGCTCTTTTATTGAAAATTTGGGTACCGCTGGTCGTTGGGCCAGCGGCGGAACAAAAAGGGGAAACAAAAGATTCTCCACCCGGCCCTCCTCCGGGGGAAGGAGCGGTGCGGTCACCACCTCCTGAAGAGCAGTCCCATCCATCTCCGGGTCGCCCGTCCTAGGGCCGCTTGGACTTGGCCTTGCCACCCTTCTTTTTAGGGGGTGGCGGGACGGGCTGGGCACCCCGCCCGCGACCGGCTCCACGACGCCGCTTGGATGGAGGCTGCTGCTGCGGCGTGGGAGCGGGGGCGGCCGCAGGGGGGCGCCCTCGGCGACGGGCAGACTGAGGTGCCGCCGGCGGTGGGGGTGCAGCAGCTGACCGCCTCGGCAGGATGTGACTAATGGCCTCAGACTGCTTTTGTACAGCCGAGAACTGTTGGGCAAAGTTCTCGACCGCGTCGCCGAAGAGGCCGGTCTGGGACACGGGGGAATTAAGAAACCTGACCTTGTCGGTATCCCTCATGTCCGCGAGACACAGCCAGAGATGGCGTTCCTGGACCACCATGGTGGACATCGCACGACCCACTGACCGCGCCGTAACCTTCGTCGCACGAAGCGCGAGGTCCGTCGCGGTACGAAGTTCTTGTAGAACTTGCGGATCATGACCACCCTCGTGTAGGTCCTTCAGTGCCTTGGCCTGATGGACCTGCAACAACGCCATAGCGTGTAAGGCAGAAGCGGCTTCCCCACAGGCCTGATAAGCCTTGCCGGTAAGATCCGACGAGTGCTTACAGGCCCGGGAAGGGAGAGACGGCTCCCCCCGCCAGGTGGAGTTAGGGCACAGTTGCATAGCAACGGCCCGTTCCACAGGGGGTATGCGCGCATAACCCTTCGCCGCTCCGCCATCAAGGGTGGTGAGGGAGGAGGACCCACCGACACGGTTTCGGGCAGTAAAAGGTGCCGTCCATGTGCCAGTGAGTTCTTCATGCACCTCCGGGAAGAAAGGCACTGGGGTGGGGGACTGAGAACCAGCCCTTGCCACCCCGAGAAACCAATCGTCCAACCGCGAGGGCTCGGGACACGGTGGAGGATTCCACACGAGCCCGACCCTGTTGGCGGCCCGGGAAAGCATAGCCATCATTTCCGGGTCTGAATCGGGCACAGATGTCACTCCCGAAGGAGGCAGCTGCGCCGAATCGTCATCCCCGAAAGTATCAGGCTCACCCTCCGATGCAGCGATCGACATCTGGTCGTCATGGGGAGCTCCGAAGGATACGGATGGTACACACCTCTGGGGTGGTCCACCGCGTTCCCCCGGCAGCTCTACTGGCTGCGGAGTGCACGAGGGATGAGGGTTCCTAGGGGGTTGGTTCCCCGAAGGAAGCGCGCTCACCATGATCCTCAAGTCACCAGTCCCAGCGCCCGAAGCAACCCTCTGAGGAGGATTGGAACGAGGCGCCGGGACCGGGACTCCACCCCTTTGCAGGAAGTGGAGTCTCGACCGCAACTCCGCGACGGTCATCATCCCACAATGGGTGCATGACTCGTCCACAAACGCCGCCTCAGCGTGCCTTAAGCCCAAGCACGTGATACAGCGCTGGTGACCATCCCGAGGCGCCAGGTAACGACCGCATCCAGAAACACACAAGTAGAACGACATCTTTAAAAAGACGCGAACTACTCGTGTAAGCTCTTTCAGGAACTGCTCTTTCAAGTGCCGAAGCACGCAGGGGAAAGCCGCTGCAGCACAGACAGGGAAATGTGCAGCCTGTCGTGTGCACTCTCTTTGGAGATGCCGCTCTTACCAGCCGTGAAAACAGCTTTTCAGCGCTCTTTAAAGCGCACCGTACCAGCCGTAAGAACGGCTTTCACAGCTGACACACAGCTTTCTTTGCTCAGTGGGCAAAAAAAGAAAATAAACAAAAGGAGAGAATCGGCCCCGCTGCTGTGCTGTTCCACCTGCACCAGACGAGAGAGCAGTAGAGAGAGCTGGCTCGTTCCTTTCACACTCGCTCGTAGATACTACCATGTGTAGTTCGGCTCCGAAGCGAAAAGCTGAAGATGCAACGCACCTGCTGCTCATTATATACCCGCGCTGCGAGGCGAGCAGCTGATGCATATGATTGCATGCCAATGTGCATTGGCTCGTTTAGTTACACTCGAAGTAGATTGGCCTCTCTAGCGAGATTCCTATTCGTCGGTCATCCGACGTACGTCGAAGTGACCGACTGAATGGGAAACACAGTTGTTTAAATCAATAAGCATTAAGTCTTTTCCATCGTGCATTTGATCAGCGCAGTTGGTGGAGAGCAACTGCGCCTGACTGCAGAATCGACACGGCCACCTTGCTCTTTTTTGACATACATCAGTGTGACATCAGAACAAATCGGACCACACTCAGACACATTTCTAACTGGCATGCATCTCGTAGTGATTGGTTCTGTGCAGATTTTGCTCATCTCAAATGGGCTTATTGTCCCTTAGATACATACTCTACAGAATCAAGATAATCCCACCACTGAGAGCATATGTATTGAAGCGGGATGATCCCACCTCCAAGAACTGGGCCTAAATCTTTATTACAAGGTCTTTGGTTTGATCCCTTACAACATGGAACAAAGAGAGCTCTTGGATTAATTTCCAGGAGTCTGGCTTGGACACCTTTGTTTTTGCCTCTCATGTTGGTCCCATTATCATAAGATTGTCCTCTGCAGTCCTCAAAAGGAATTTTTAGCTCCTCTAATCTTTTGAGAATCAGAGATGCCAGATTTGATGTTCTGGGCTTCTGTCATGTGAAGTCAGTGAAGAACTTGCATGTTTCCAGTCTGTCTGTCATGAGCCTGCTAAATTAATTGTCTTCTTACACTGAATGAAAAGAGTAATGTCTGGGTTAGATCTTCTTTCTAAATTTCCCAGTCAAGCGTGGGGAATCCTGTACACATCCACCCAGATAAAAGGGAACATTCTCATAACTTTGGCCTACGTTCTGTCAAAGTTCCCTCAAAATTATGAACAAACATTCTTCCAAGAACATTGATAGAATATCTGTTCAATGTTATTAATAATGCTTAATAATATTCTCAAAAGGTTAGCACAAAAACATTATTTAAAAATATCCTCAATGATGGAAGAAAATGTTATTGGAACAACATTCTTGGAAGAATGTTTAGAATTTCAGCTAACTACAAATGAATAAGGTTTTGCATGCTGTTTTAAAAGAAATTGGGAAAGTTTTGTAGCTTGTCCCATTGTTAGAACACTTTCAAAACAATGTTAATGAAATCACCATATATTGTCATACTGGAAACATGATGAAAGCAGGAAGAACCAGACCGACCGGTGTAATGTTTACTTCCTATTGACCGGTAAGATCCTCAGAGAGGAATGAGTATGAAAGTATGGAAAGAGTGTGTGAGTGAAGGTGGTTGTGCATGTGTGTAGATGTGTGTTAGTTACAGGATCAGAGAAAGACACCATTCCTCTGTCATAATCCAGATTCACTCTCACTCGATCAAGCTTCTGTTTAAACTGTCTGCACTCCACACTCCAGGAATTAGTGTTAAAGAAAACACGTCCCTTCCTCTGGTTTGATGCTGTAGTTACTCCAAGACACCAGTATTTACTCTCTTTAACCTCCACATCCCAGCAGTGTGTTCCTGAGTTAAATCCCTCTGAACCCAGAACACAGGGATAACAGTCAAATCTCTCTGGATTATCAGGAAGAGGTTGTTTGATCCCAGTGTTTCTCACACTGGTCAGATCATCAGACAGGACAAGATGTGGATAAGCCGTGTTTGGATCCAGAATCACAGGAGCTGATGAGACACAATCAACAGATGCTTTTATTCTGATGTTCATATAGAGCTGGGCGGTGTACCGGTTCATACCGAATACCGGTATTTATTTTTGTTATGATATGAATTTTGATGATACCGCAATACCGGTATGTGTCGCTTAACCCCTAAAGCCTCATTCACTATTCCCTAAGTTATCCACTTATATTGTTCACTTGAAAGAGTGAATGAAAACGAGTGAGTGAATTCGGACAGCCGGTGTGTGTACATCGGCTGTAGATCGTTATTGCGGTGCAATGTGAGATTGAATGAGTGCACTCAATAACGTCCACTATGGTTTCGAACACCACTACAAATGGCTGTCGCCTCAAATAATGCCCTATTTGAGGTTATAGGGGGCGATTTCGGATTCAGCTCTTGATTACAGCAGAGAATTCAAACTACACGTGGCGCGCGCGAGAGAGCGGTTTCTGCGCGGAGCGCCGTGATGAGATAAACTTTCTCCACATGGATATATAGACCGGAGCGAGCGTGTTTAAGTTTTTTATGGACCTATTTCATATACTCTAGTGCTCTAAACATGAACCAGCAGCGTGTATGCGCACATATTTCATCACGTCTGCTTCAAATGAAATGTAACGTTATGCAAAGGACACTGAACTGTACGTCTGATCACGACCGTGATGACACGATGGGTTATTCTCCTACACAGAAGACAATGTGAGTTAATAAATAGACTCACAATTCAAAGAAGAATGGGCAAAAATTTAACTGCTTTATTCTTTCTGTTAAACTTACGTGTGTCATTTGTTCAGTAGTGCTCTTAAATGTACTTAAAATATTCTTAGTTTAAATGTTCTTCCGCGTTTCTCCCTCGTTTTGGCAGTTTGTTTTTATAAAGGGTTAGATTTTTAAAATGCTTAAGGTGCCCTCAACTCTTTTTTTTTTTTTCTATCTCCATGGTCTTAATATTTTAATATTCATGTGTCTGTAATGAGTGTGTTGCAGGTCTGTGTTTTATTGGTTGTTGTCTCCCCACAGCATCATTTTGTGGGGCTTTGTAAACCTGTATTAACTCTAGTGTGGAATTTTTCTACAATATTCACTCATCATGACAGTAAAACAGGGCATTCCAGTCAATCTACTGCAGTATTTCCTCTCTCAATCAGTAGAAAATGTGGTTAACGCCCGGTCATGCATAGGGGAAAAAAATACCGTCATATACCGTGAAACCGATATAATTTTGAACAATACCGTGATATAAATTTTTGGTCATACCGCCCAGCACTAATGTTCATATAATGGTCAAGAGTGAACCAACACAGATTATTATGAATAATGACAATCATCCTCAGAGGTGGAAAGTAACTAATTATAAATACTTTTGTTACAGTACTTGAGTACATTTTTAATTTTTTTCTACTTTTTTCTAATTTTTTTCTTTTTTTTTGAGTACAATTAAATTTTGGTACTTTTACTTGAGTTGAATAAAAATAAAATATTCAACTTTGCTACATTTATTTTTCACCAAAAGTACAAAGTACTTTTAAAAAGGTGCCGACAGAGCAACAGGGTGAGCTGGCATTTGACAGGCATTTTTTAAACTACTGTGTTGGAGCTCTACTCTCCGTGCGCTTCAGCCAATGACAGACAGGTCTGACTCGGAACCAATCAAAACTTCCAGTTTGGCTGGGGGATGGGACGTTCAAACTTTGACAGTAAACTGCTGGCATTGTTGCCATTTTGAATCTGTATCACTAACGTTTTGATATTTTAGTGAATGTAAGTGAGCTATGCTCATATTCTGGTTTTAAATCGGCCACTCCTGAAAAGGGTCCACCAGTGATACCAGTGATATTACCAGAGCACTGAGCAGTTGAAAACTTGGCTCATACAAGACAGTTATTGCATGGATGGAGAGCACCAACGATTGTCTAAAATGCATGCACACAGTTCAGTTGAATGGCATAGCTCACCCTCTTTAACCCTCTGGAGTCTGAGGCTGATTTGGGGCCTGGAGAAGTTTTGACATGCCCTGACATTTGTGCTTTTTTCAGTTGTTCATAAACATATTAATGGAAAAAGTGTCATTACACTGTATTCACCACAAACTAGGCTACCATAATATGTGAGGAACATGCATGCACATGTTGGTGTTTTTGAAGGAATAACGTTTATGCGTGGTTATTGAAAAAACAAAAAAATTAAGTCACTGAAATAAGGCCAAAAATATATACTAAATCTGTGTTTACAAGACTTTTGGGTATTGGAGGTGGTAGGCTGGAATTTTTCCTTCAAAATTATGTAAAAATTATAATGCCTACTTGTTCATATAAAACAATATATTGATTTAGTTTTTGTAAGACACTTTTTGTCAAGAAACACAGTATGCGTGGAGGCGTGAATCATCATGAATAATGGCTCATTTACACCTGAGAAGACAAAAGAATCGCATAAAGAACGTCTAATGGTGCTGCATAATAATGAGGCCTTCAAGTAGGCTGTGAAAAAAACCCTCTGTAATCATGTCTCAGCTCAATTTAAAATAATGGTATTCTATTATATTCTTTAAAATATAATGTATTTATGTGATGCAAAGAGTCTGAATATAGGTTTTTAGTTTAAAAGCATGCTCATTTGGAGAAATATTGATGGATTCTCATATGTTTATGTCAATTTTCTATACAGATTTTATTCTATACAGAGTTTATTCTATATTCATTGTCATCACTATGAGTGCTGGTGTTTTCAATTCATTCTTGCAGTCGGAGGGCGCTCTGTACACCTTTAGTCCACAAATTATTCTAAAGAAGAAGAGGACATTTTAGGAATGGTGTTTTCAATTCATACTTGCAGCCGGAGGGCGCTCTCTGTGCACATTTAGTCCACAAATTATTCTAAAGAAGAAGAGGACATATCAGAAACTAACTGCATGTCTTCCAGAGGTCGTTAACCATGGCTTTTACATACAGATAAATACTTTTCAAGACAATAAATACATGATTGAGATGATGTATGCCTGTATTGACTCATAATTTGCCTCTGAATAGCGCTGGCTCCGTGGGCGTGGCCGCATTAGCGGATAATGAGCTGAAACACGGACTTCTGACATGTGTCTCTTTTCATACAGATTACATAAACACAATTTTTGTTTTCGATTTGACTTGCACGATTTAAAACCTGACATTTCAACGTTTCTTTTGACATAAGTCTAATTTTTTTGTCATTAGTATTCACTAAGTTACAGTTCATTTTCTGAGAACTATCAGATTAGACTTCGTTCAGAGGGAGACGAGAGATCATGCATCATTTTAGTTTTCTTTATTTTGCAAAAAGCACAACATTTTGTTTTTACTCTGAGTGTATACAAATAAAAGAAGATATTCTATAGTTTCAATTGATATATTACTTATGTCTCTATGACAAAAAAATGACGGAGTATTTTAAGTCTGTTTTGCTGCAATGTGAAAAAAAACCTGCAAAACGCGCCGGCGCGTTAACGGACCTCAGGGAGTTAACAATGCAGTTAAAGTAAGTGTATGAAGAAAATTTAGCTGAAATAACGTCAACAGCAGTAACAATGACATTAAAATAAGAGCACATGGTTTATCTGTCAATCAGATACACGTAAAAATGTAGTTTCGGTAATACAGAAACAGCGAGCATTTTATTTTAAATGTTAACCTGTACTCCACTTGGTTTTTATTATTTTTACTGGCACTTTTTTATTTAGGCAAGGCAAGGCAAGGCAATTTTATTTGTATAGCACATTTCATACACAATGGTAATTCAAAGTGCTTTACATAAAGAAGAATAATAAAGATAAAACATAAGGAATAACAGTAAAACAGATAATTTTGCTATCTGGATGGAAGAGCTAGGAAGTCTTAGGGAGTTTTGTGTTGTTGTTGCCGTCAGAGTGGATCTAAACCTCACACGACAGGACCGCTCTCTAGCGACCCTCAAACCAAGACACCTCAAACTGCGCCACACAGCCCTAATCCCCCTTCCGGAGATATCTTATCTATGCAACACAGTTCAAATTTCCCCTTTGGAAATTTCCCCTTTGGAAAGTGTCCTGACTGTAATCCAGAGATATCTTAACCATCCATCACAGCTCAAATTTCCCCATGGTTTGTCCAAATTTACCAAATTTTAACCTAATCACAAATGCTTTCTTCCTAATTCTCCCAACTTTTTCAAACAGACAGCAATATTTAAAATGCATTAAAAATATATAAAAGAAATAACAAGATAAAATACATTAAAATGAAATAAAAACAGGAAAAATTATTAAAAGAATAAAGAGATAATACATATAAAATAAAGTGCAATCAGTTCGGACATAGCACAGTGCTCAATCAGCAAATGCATAGGTAAAAAGATGTGTTTTGAGTCTTGATTTGAATGTGGCTACTGTTGGAGCACACCTGATCTCTTCTGGAAGCTGGTTCCAGCTGCGACTAGCGTAACAGCTAAAAGCAGACTCTCCCTGCTTTGAGTGAACCCTGGGTATTTCTAAGTGACATGATCCTGATGATCTGAGTGATCTGTTAGGTTTATATTCTGTGAGCATATCCGTAATGTATTGGGGTCCTAGGCCATTGAGTGATTTATAAACAAGTAACAGTACTTTAAAATCAATTCTAAATGCAACTGGAAGCCAGTGCAAGGACCTGAGGACTGGTGTGATGTGTTCATGTTTTCTGGTTCTGCTCAGAATCCTGGCAGCAGCGTTTTGTACGAGCTGCAGCTGTCTTATGGTCTTTTTGGGAAGGCCAGTGAGGAGTCCATTACAATAATCCACCCTGCTGGTGATGAAAGCATGAACAAGTTTCTCTAAGTCTTGACTGAAGACAAAGCATCTAATTCTTGCAATATTTTTGAGATGATAATATGCTGATTTAGTTATTGTCTTTACATGGCTACTGAAACTCATATCTGACTCCAAAATCACACCAAGATTCCTGACTTGATTTTTAGTTGCTTGACCCCTAGCATGAAGATATGTGTTCACTTTGAGAACTTCATCTTTGTTTCCAAACGCAATGACTTCAGTTTTGTCTTTGTTTAACTGAAGGAAGTTTTGGCACATCCAATTTTTAATTTCATCAATGCATTGGTACAGGGAGTCAATGGGGCTGTAGTCGTTAGGTGATAACGCAAGGTAAATCTGGGTGTCATCTGCATAGCTGTGATATGCAATTTGGTTCTTTCTCATTATTTGGCTCAGTGGTAGCATATATAGGTTGAACAGGAGGGGTGCAAGTATTGAACCTTGAGGGACTCCGCATGTCATGGATGTCCACTCAGACTTATGGTCACCGATACTCACATAATAACCTCTCCCTTCTAAGTATGACCTGAACCATTTAAGAACCATCCCAGAAAGCCCAACCCAGTTTTCCAGCCTGTCAAGAAGAATGTTGTGATCGACAGTGTCAAACGCAGCACTGAGGTCGAGTAGAACCAGCACTGATAATTTACCTGCATCTGTGTTTAGGCGAATATCATTTATTATCTTTATGAGTGCTGTCTCTGTGCTGTGATGCGGTCGGAAACCAGATTGAAAGTTGTCAAAGTACCCATTCAAACTTAAGAATTTGTTCAGCTGATTGAAAACAACTTTTTCAATGATCTTGCCTATGAAAGGAAGATTTGAGATTGGCCTGTAGTTGCTCAATATGGTGTTATCCAGATTGCTCTTTTTCAGGAGGGGCTTAACAACTGCAGTTTTCAGGGATTTTGGAAAAGTCCCAGAGAGAAGTGAGGCATTTACCACTTCTAGGAGATCTGCTTCTAAACAGTTAAACACGCTTTTGAAAAAAGATGTGGGAAGGGTGTCAAGGGCACAGGTTGATGTTTTAAGGTGCTGTACTATTTCTTCCAAAATTTTACCATCAATTGCTTCAAAAACAGACATAATGGCTACTTTCTGAGGCTGTGATCTGATCTGTTTTTCCCCAGTGCAGCTCAAGGATGTGCTGATCGCCTTTCTGATATTATTAATTTTCTCAGAGAAGAAGGAAGCAAACTCACAACATTTGCTGTCTGAGAGCATTTCACTGGGAATCTGACTTGGGGGGTTTGTTAGTCTCTCTACAGTAGCAAAAAGAGTGCGGGTGTTGTTTAAGTTTCTGTTTATAATATTTGAGAAAAAGGTCTGTCTAGCTTTCCCTAGTTCCACACTGAAAGCATGAAGGTTATCTTTATAGATGTTATAGTGGATTTCAAGTTTTGTCTTTCGCCACATCCGCTCAGCTTTTCTGCATTCTCTTTTCATATTTTGCACTGTTGTTGAGTTTCTCCACGGTGCTTTTTGCCTGCCACTCTTCTTCCTGACTTTCACAGGAGCAATGTTATCAATAACATTCTGTACTTTTGAGTTAAAAGAATCAAGGAGAAAATCAACAGAGTCTGCAGATATGCTTGGTGTTAAAGATATAGCCTTCATAAACAGAGCACTAGTATTCTCATTTAAGCATCGCTTTTTGACCGAGATAGATCTAGCTTCAACAGTCGGAGAGATCAATAGATCAAAGAAAATACAGAAATGATCAGATAGTGCTACATCCTTAATGACAATGGATGAAATGTTTAGACCCTTACTAATAATTAAATCTAGTGTATGTCCACGATTGTGTGTGGGTCCATGTACATGCTGAGTCAGATCAAAAGTATTCAGAACAGTTATGATTTCTTTTGCCATATTGGATTCTGCATTTTCTATGTGGATGTTAAAGTCCCCATTAATAGCAAAACAGTCAAACTCTGAGGAAATTGCTGATAACAGTTCTGTAAAGTCCTCCACAAAGGCTGGAGAATATTTTGGAGGCCTGTAAATGACTATAAGTAGAATGCGAGGAGCACCTTTTAACACAATACCCAAGTATTCAAAAGACAAGTAATCACCAAATGACACTTGCTTGCACTGATAGACATCTTTAAATATAGCGGCTACACCTCCACCTCTCCTAAAAGCTCTGCAGACACTCATAAAAGTAAAGTTAGGAGGGGCTGTTTCATTCAGGATTGTTGAACTGCAACTGTCTTCAAGCCATGTTTCATTTAGAAGCATAAAATCTAGATTGTTTGTGGTTATTAAGTCATTGACTAGAAATGATTTATTTTTAAGTGAACGGATGTTTAAAAGTGCTAACTTAACAGTCTTATTTTCTGTTTCTACAGTAATCTTAGTTTGACGTGTAATAGGCAGCAGATTAAATGGGTTTACCAAACGTTTTGAGAAGGCCTTTGGCTTTCTATTACGTAACAAAACAGAAATAGAGAAAGCAACAGGCACACTGGGTTCCCGCTTGTTCTGTAAACATTTGACAAAGTCACTGTTATCATAGTGGGGACCCGACACACATCACTGAGAGCTGTTATCAGTTGTTTTTGGTTCACCTAGAACAGACGGAGGAGGTTGAGGGCCCTGGCGTTGTGGCAGGGGCCGAAGAGCTCTCACAGGAGGAGGGGGAGGTCGAGCTGGGCCCACAGGCTTTGGTGGTTGTGGGGCTTGTCGCTTTTTCGTTGATATCTGGGGGCTCGCAGCAAAAGAATGGCAGAGTTTGGTTCCAGCATACACCAGTTCCTCCATTTTCTCTGAGAAGCACAGAAGAGGGGATGCTGGAGAGAGGGATAACGTGTCCGGTGAGAGAGGCTGTTGCTCTGGTGTTACAGGAGGCTGTAATATGTTGTCCTGGCTTCCCTGGCTGTTTTCCAGAAAGTCGTCCTTGGGTGCTGAATCTTGGAGAAGTTCTAATACGTCACTCTCTATCGGTGAGCTCTGTGGGCAGGGCTCAGTTGGGATTCTGTCCGTGAGCAGTGGTTGTTGTGGCTGCGTGGTGTTATCATTGTCCTTGTGGGATGTGTCAGCCGCATGTCCATTCAGCTGCTGAAGTCCTGTGGTTAGTTGCACTCTGTCCAGGTGTGTTTGTGCCATTCAGATTGAGTGGATTTGCACACACTGCTGAAGGATGATGAAGGGAGAAGTAGATATTGTCCTTTAGCACTCTTGAGCCCAGTTTGTTTGGGTGCAGGCCATCATGTGTGAACAACTGTCTCTGACTCCAGAAAAGATTGAAGTTGTCAATAAAATTCAGTCCATTTAAGTTGCAGGTATTTTGCAGCCATGTGTTAAGACCAAGCAACCGTGTAAATCTATTTGTTCCTCTTGCTGGGAGTGGTCCACTGATGAACGACTGAACTTTTAGTCTTCTGAGCATTTCAAAAAGTTCATTGAAATCCCTTTTAAGGAGTTCTGACTGCTCCTTCCGAATATCATTCTTCCCCACATGGATGATTAGTCGGTTTGCAGTTTTATATTTCATCAGAATGCTCTTAAGTTCCCTGTTTACATCAGAAACTGTTGCTTGTGGAAGGCAGCATGTAGTTGTATCCCTGCTGCTAATGTTTCTGATAATAGAGTCACCCACTATCAGAGTCCTGGGCTCGGCTGCTTTTTGAGCTGAGTGCCGCTGTCTGCTCAACCTTGAGCGGCAGTTAGCATCGGTGTTAGCTGCTGGCTGATTTGATCTGTGTCCGATCATGTTTGGGGATTCCTCACCCACATTCATTAACACTTCAAATCTGTTCTCCAGATGTATTGGCGGTGGTAGGGAGCTAGTGTTTGGGGTAGAGGATGCTACTGCAAAATGTGATACTTGTGACAATCTGATGTCTCGAGTGCCTTTGGGTCTCGCTCCCTGTTTGTGCCATCGATTAGTATGTTGATCAATTACGGCACTCAGTATGGCCTGATTAGGAGCGTTAGATTCATGGGACTCACCGACTGTGGGCTGAGGACGTCCATGACGAAGCTCTGTTGTTTGTTCCGTCTGGTTTGGTAGTCCCGCAAGTAACTTTGTTTCAAGAACTGCAATCCTTTGTAGAAGTCTGTGGCAGTTTGTGCAGCAGGTAGATTCTTCAACCAGAGGAGGCATATTATTTCTAATCTTTTTGGATGTAGGCGGCTGTGTTTTCCCTTCTCCGGAATGTAAGCTGATGGTTCCCGTCAGTGGGAGGCTGGTTGGATAAAAATTCCCCTTTTTTGTAGCAATTCTTCCAGTTAAAAAGTTTGTTGGTGCCAAGATTTGCCGTTTGAGCACTGTGCTGTTTGCTGTATTTAAAATTAGGAGATAAAATATAAAAGCAATAGAGCAAAGCGCAGAGCTGTAAGCAAGAGCGTCCGAACAGTAGCGAAGCAGGAAGCAGACTATATTTAGACTGCTTTAGTACCTAATTTCTTTGACCAAACCTCTAACCATCTCACTTACCACATTTAAGTGATCTTATGTAGACTTGCTTTTTAAAATTAGTAATAAAACAATAGTTTCTGACAACAGGAATAGCTAGTATATTTGCTCAGCATATCGTCAAACATGACAATTTTGAGATTAATATCTCGTTTTGCTCCAAAATATACAAAATCACACTATGCTCCAAAATCACTATCAGCCGTGTTTGAAATAACATGATTCTGTGGTCCATGTTGCTCCTTAACACAGACCGAGACCGATTAGCCCAAGCTTTACTCACCCTCAAGCCATCCTAGGTGTATATGACTTTCTGGTCTGGTGGAAGCTTGATATTTGACTTCAGAACTTGTTTAAATATGGATTTTTTTTTTTACACAAACGCATCGCTTCACTTCAGAAGGCCTTTATTAACTCTGTTCAGAAACAAACTTCTCAAAAATCCTTCTTAAAAGTTTTTCTCTTTGATCTTCACTGATAACCGATTCTTTTATGCTTTTGTCGAGATGACAGGAAGGAGAAATAACAGCTCAGTCTCTTCCTGGTAAGTGTTTTAAGAGTTTCTGATCACATGGGTGTGTTTAAACAGGGCAAAGTACAACACAATTTGAATTTAAACAAAATACATTGAAACTATCAAGTATAATGCTATAAAACCTGGGGCCGTCTTCACAAAACATCTTAAGGCTAAAAGTAGCTCCTAACTTGCCGATTTAGGAGAAACTCTTAAAATTTTTGCTTTAAGAATATTTCACAAAGCATTTTAGTGTTAAAACTAGCTCCTAAATCTGTAAAAAGGTTAGGAGTAGTCAAGATGACTCGTAAGTCACTAAGACCAAATCACAAACAATCCTAATGGCCGTGGCTGCCAATCCGCCTCAGCAATCCACCCAGAGACACTGTACACCATTGAGGCAACAGGCGATAGAGCCTTGGGTGCTGAACCTTTTCTTCATAAATGCAATACATATTTTGATTTATAGATTTGAATCTACAATAAATCGGCAAAAAATAATTTTTTAATAAATAAATAAATAATGTCAGATTACCTGTGGCTGTTGTTTTGACCAGTTCACACTTACAACAAATAATTGAATAGAAAAAAATATATATAATAAGCGTATTTGTTGTGCTGCCCAAGGGGATCGAGGATCGGGATCGAATTTAGCCCAAATCCAGAGTTCTCCCCGTATCCCCACCCAGCCAAGAATGGTGGCGGAGGGATGCAGAAAACTGTTGAGGTAACTATGTGAGTTGGCTCTTGTCTGTGTATATATTCCTCCTCTCGGGCTTATTAAATAGACTGCTTGAACGCACTCCTCTCAAACTTTGTTTATAAAACATAATTTGTCACTTGAATTCTGCATTCTCTTGAGATGCAGACATGTAAGACGTTGACAATTAGCTGAACAGTAACCGGTTTTATTAGTGACAGACTACATTTTAAAACCTTTATTTGAATATGGCAACATTTTTATTATAAAACCTTAATTTGAATATGGCAACATGATGACTCATTCTCATAGCTCATTCAACAATATTTCTATGATTAAATCACTGACTCCTCCCCCATCAGCCAGTCACTGTGTTCATAGCCCATAGCAACGAGGTAAACCCCGCCCTTACTCTTAGCTTAAGACTTCTATCTATTCCTTAGTAAAGGTTGGTCTCAGTATCTTTGTGAATAGGTTTTAAGAGAAAACTCTTAGCTAAGAACTTTTACTGCCATTTAGGAGAACTCTTAGTGGTAAGATGTTTTGTGAATACGGCCCCTGAAGTTCCAGTTATAAACACACATCTGCACATCTTGCTGATTGTTAGTGTTTGGAGACGTGAGCAGAGGTGGGTAGAGACACCTAAAAACTGTACTCAAGTAAAAATACAAATATTTAAAGAAATTATTTTTTCATCCAGAAGTGAAAGTAAAAATGTTAATAATTACTTGAGTAAGAGTAAAAAGTATCCAATGACTGATCAAGTAACAAGTTTCTAGTTACTTCAGATGTGATTCAGAACAAGATGATGATGAAGATGACTTAATGAAGTATGTTTAACAATATGAACGTTTTCTCCCTATAAAGTCCAAGCATGTGAGATTGCGTGTCAAAATCTGGCTGTACTTAGAAAAAAAAACCCATTAAACTGCCATCTATTTGTCAGTATCTAGATAAACTTCAGTAACAGTGGTTTTAGCCTATTATCACAGTAAAGTCATATTGTGATAATATTATTGGTAGTGACATAAATTTGCTCCAGATAAATTTTATTTTACAAAGTTTTCTTCTTCAGTTGTGGTGTTGATTCATGTTGTTTCTAGATTATTGTGCAGAGTTATCAGACACATTTTAAATAGTTGTAAAAAGCTTTAAAAATCAAATTTATCAAAAAAAAAAAAAAAAAACCCAAATAAATAAAAATGATGTAACAAATGTTGAACAAAATGAACAGTTAACATAATTTCAATAAATCATATTAGCACATGGGAAAGTGTGAACAAGTACTAGCCAGTTAAAATCACTCTATCATTCTGACTGAATCTTAAGAGCATAGTTATTTCTATAAAAGGAGTGAAGAAGTGCTTTCAATAATTGTGTTCTTGTGTTAGCAATGTGTGGTGTAAAAATAAACAACCCGGCAAGGAATGAAGTGAACAACTCTCTGTTTACTCTTACTCTCCAATCTCCTCTTATCACCCATGAACTAGGCAGAACCAATCACGCATAACAATCAGACATGCATTGTGATCACAGAACAGTCTCTTTTTCATAAACAGTGCTTTTCCACCCTCTAGTGGACATTCTGAGTCTGAGTCTGTCAAATCTCTGTTTCATCCGGCGCTGCTGGCGGGTGATGTGAGTTTTAACCCCAAGGGGGGGTCCCTTGGGTGTGGGAGGGCGGAGTCTGTCCAGTGGCAAAGTGAGTTCCCTGCCCAACATTAGGAAGGCAGGGGAGACCCCAGTGGTACTATGCTGTGAGGCCCGGTAGTGTAGCAATATCAGACGAATGGCTTGGTTGAAAGAACACCCTTGTGCCAGGTGTGCCCTAAGACCATTTTTCAAGGACTGGTGGAAACATTCCACTCCCCCATTGGCCTGGGGGTGGTAAAGGGTGGTGCGGATGTGTTGGATACCTTTGTTCTCCAGGTAAGAGAAGTCCACTGAGATGAACTGAGGGCCATTATCCATTGTAATTGTTTGTGGAAGGCCCCAACGGGAGAACAGCAAGTCCAGAAAGTTCACGATGACTTGAGTGGTGACTGAGCTGGTGGTGATTAGTTCTGGCCATTTGGAATGCAAATCACATGCTACCACCAGATATCGTTGGTTGTGGGGAACCCTGTGAAATTCACAGCAGATATCCATCTGCAGGTGCTGCCAAGGACGAGTATTTTTTCCACTCACAAGACCGGCTGAACAGTCTTTAACTAAAAGTTTGATTTCTCTGTCTATGTCCGGCCACCAGACTCTATCCTGGCAATGCTGTTTGAGCTTCACTATTCCCAGGTGCCCCTCGTGTGCCATTTCGAGCACACGCGCACGAAGGGGCCCTGGGATCACAGTGCAAAACCCACGTGCCACACATGTGTCATTCCAGCAAAATAGTTCATCTTTGATGCGGGCAAATGGCTTCAGCTCTTCTGAGACATGTAAGGGCCAGCCTTCTGCAGATAGCCTTCTCTAAGGTCCAGCTTAGAAAACACTGTGGAGCCATAGAATTGAGCCGTGAGTTCCTCCGCCGTTGGTAGCGGGTACTTATCTGGAATAACTGCCTTATTGACTTGCTGCAAGTCCACACAGATGTGCAGAGCCCCAGATTTTTTAGTGGCCACCACCAGGTTTGAGACCCAGGGTGACGCATCCACATGCTCAATGATGCCTGCTCGCAGCAGGTGCTGTAATTCCGTTGAGACCCCCTCACGCAGGGCCAGGGGAATATGGCGTAGCGGCTGAATGACAGGGCTGACAGCATGGTCAATGAGAGGCTGGTGCATAAATGAGGTGCGGCAGCCCAGCCCATCAAACGGCGTTGGCCACTGTTGCTGCCATATTGCGGTCACAGCCAGGATAGCAGCCCCCTCCATATCCACTAAGGTGAACCCCAGCGCAGTGAACAAGTCTAGTCCCATTAAATTTTCTCATTTACAGGCCACTTGGAAGATGAATGAGGGCAATGTCTTTGCACCGTAACGCACAGTCAATTTAAGTGAGCCCAGCAGCTTGATTTTGGAATCACCGTACCCGCACAGGGCCGTAGAAGGTGGGGCTAGGGGAAACGCACTGAAGAACTGACTAAAAGTGCTCGCATTGAGCGGGGGCACACTGGCCCCTGTATCCAAAAGCAGTGGAACACTCACATCATTCAGGGTGACGGTGCATGATCTGATCCTGAAGTTACATTGTGGATGATGGCAGGTGGGCACTGATGGTGCGCATCTGTGGTTTAGCTGGAGCTGAACGGCAGACACTAGCAAAATTATTTTGTTTTCCACAATTATGGCATGTCTGGCCCTGGGCTGGACAATTTTGGGCTCTGGTGAAATGAGAACGAGATCCACAATTAGCACAGGGCTGTGGTCGTCGATGCTGTTGCCGCTTGAGTTGCATTACTGAGTCAGGGGCATCTGCAGCCGCTTCTGCACCCCGGTCGGATGCCTGCTAGGCTGGTGTTGTTTCCATAAATGTCAGTTGGCTGTGAGTTGACTTATTTTGATTTGTAAGAGTAGCCACACATTCAGCAGCGCTTTCCACTTGAAATGCTACAGCAATTGCCCTAGATAATGTCAAGTCATCTGGCTGTAACAGGAGGGTTTCTCTAATTTTATTATCACTTGTGTGTTCAATCAGCTGATCGTGGATCATTTCATCGCTCAACCCTCCGAATTTACAAGAATTTGCTAGCCCTCTCAGATTGGCCACATACTGATGCATGGACTCACCAGGAAGTTGATTGTTCCGAGAACTCGCTGTCCTTTCGCCCCCTGGCAGTGTTGGAGAAGTGTTTTTTTTTTCATGCTGCACTCAGCTCTGTGAGGCCAGCCGTGATGAGATATGTCTCAAAAGACTGTAGCCAACGGGGCCACGGAATAGGAGGTTCGCCTGGAAGAGGGAGAAAGGGCGGCGGTGGTGGTAGAGAAAAATCAGCCACTCTCGTTGCCAAAATGTGGTGTAAAAATAAACAACCGGGCAAGAAATTTAGTGAACAACTCTCTGATTACTCTTACTCTACAATATCCTCTTATCACCCACGAACTAGGCAGAACCAATCTCACATAACAATCAGACATGCATTATGATCACAGAACAGTCTCTCTTTTTCATAAACAGTGCTTTTCCACTCTAGTGGACACAACACAATGGTTTCCAAAGAAAGACATGTAGCCATCATCACTTTCCATCAAAATAGCCTCACATGCAAGGAAATTGCTGCAAAGATTATTGCACCTGAAAGAACCATTTATCCAGATCATGAAGAACTTCCAGGAGAGAGACTCAACCTCAGTGAAGAAGGCTTCAGGATAGTGATGGGACATTGGAACCGAGGCTTTGGAGCTTGTGTCGAGCATAAATGGGCGTGCCAGATGAAGCGTCGATTCGAGGCTTGTGTTGGGAATGTAGAAATCACGTGACCGATGACAAACGAGGCCTCGGTTTGTGTGGAATACGTCATCGGTTCGGTTTGAGTGTCGCTTCCGAATAAAGGGGTTTCGAAACATGCGCCACCTTGTGAGTGTTTCAGGAGTAGTAGAACCAGTAGTAGTAGTAGAGTGTCGGAGAGTCAGAGTTGTGTCATTGTCGTTATTGTATTATTAGAGCTATATTATTTTATTATATTGGGTTATATTAGTGTTAGTATATTTTTGTTATTATTACTTATATTAGTTATATTATATTATTATTATTATATTACATAGATAAGATTAGTTGGATTGCTTTGGATTTTTGGACTTGGACTGGACTGCTTGTTGATTTGGATCGCCCTTTTGGATTTGTTTGGTTTTTGTGTGACCTCTTAATGGAGCCAACAAGAAAGAGGAAATCCTCCCCTGTCTGGGAGCATTTTGAAATGGTTGCTCACAATAAGATAGGTGTAATTATTATATTTTACTGTCTTAATATAATTATAATCCTCACTATATGGCTGTATAATCTTTCATGTCTATTATTTCATGTTTCAAGGTGAAATGCTTGCTGTGCCTGAAGGAGCTGACATACAGCAAAACACCTCCTCCATGCTCAGGCATTATTGAGCACTGCATGAACATGCAGAAACTAACAATCCACACAATACTCAAAGTAATACATAATATTTATTTTTGTTTATTTAAATAAGGCGTTAGGCTCCTACAATACACCAGCTTTGTATTTTATTATAGATTCCAAAAAAGAAATAGTGAATGAGGCCCTGGTGAACATGGCCGTCAAGGACTCCCAACCCTTTTCCATTGTGGAAGATGCTGGATCTCTCAAGATCTGAGGATCCACTAGTATATTGGGCTCAACAGAAGCATCTGTATCCTCACTTATACCAGCTGGCACTGGCATTCTTATGTTTCCCTGCATCCTCTGTCCTTGCAAAAGGATCTTTTCCAAGGCTGGAGAGGTTTTGTCCAAGAGGAATTGTCTAAACCCCAACACACTTCAAAAAATACTGTTCCTCAATAAAAATCAATTATAATCCTTCCTTCACCCACCCCAAACTGCTCTGTTGCAGTTTGCTCCATATCCCCAGTCCCATAAGCACAATCACTGCACTCAACACAGCACAATTATTGGCACCTATAATGCCTGATGAGTTTGGAGAACACCTGACAGGAGATCAGAGACCATTCCTTCATACACAATCTCTCCAGATCCTACTTGGGTAAAGTTGGTTTTATATTCGCACATTCCGACTTCCGCGTTCAATAACTTTTTCAATCTGCATTAAAAAAGGCTCATTTTGGTTAATTATCATTACCTATTATGAGCACAAACTACAAAACATTTTTCTGCAGAACTCGATGTCTTTCAAGAGCTAACATAGGCCACATTCACACTGTCAGTTTTTGGGATTGACAACCGCATTTACTAACAGGTGTGAGTCTCAATGTCTCATTCACACAGCAACTTACAGTAGCATCTCGAAAACTCTGTATGAACGTGCAACAAGAGTCAAGCCCATATTCTGTTCCTACATGACACCGGTACCCATAGTGATGAACGCAAAACATAAAAGATGGCGCCGCCCATGTCAACAAAAAACATTATTTTTGCAGTGGATATAGCATTGTACAATAACAAAAGGCACGATTTTATCCACAATGCTGTAGTAAACCAACACCGACAGCGGCTTAGAATGTTTTTCTTTCTTACAAATATTTTATTTCAAAACACAGCACTTACTGTTGAGCGCAACATCTGGATTGCTCCCAGATCGCAAAACTGGTGGGAGCAACTCCAGTGGAAACAAAGTGAGTCTCTAATCTCCGTCTCTGTGAATTGCTGGAGCCCCACATTAAAAAACACAACACTCGGATGCGTCAAGCAGTATCTGTACAGAAGAGAGTTGCCATTGCACTGTGGCGTTTAGAAACGCTCGTAGAATAGCGCACCATAGCACACCTATTTGGTGTCAGAAGATCGACTGTACATGCAATAATGAAGCAGTTCTGCATCACTGTTTGCCGTCATCTCCGTTCACTGTACCTTGATTTCCCCTCCTCAGTAGAAGAGGCACAAGAGGTTGTGGATGGGTTCTATAGTAAATGGGGTTTCCACAGGTCATAGGGTGCCTTGATGGCACAGATTGTAGCAATATTAGCTCAAAGGGGAAATATTAATTATTATTCATAACTCACTATGATTATTAATTATGATTAATTATGAATATTTGAATCAGTTAATCAGGTTAACTTGAAGTAGCTACATTAAAATCACAATCAATAACTCAGTTCATCCTGTGAACACTCAGTATTGATTATTAATTATAAGAGAATGGTATTTTTCACGGCCACAGAAAAATTATTCTTTCTTAGGTTTTACAGTACTTTGTAATAAGCATTTACAGAGCTGGTGATCAGATCTGATCATTTAAGAGGCAATCTATTGCAGACAGAGCATCAGAACCAAATATGTATTGTGCACAAGTTTTATTACCTAAATCACAAACACATAGCTAACATACACACAAGTCACACATAAACAAGTTAAATGATAAAAGTGAAACCAGAAGTGGGAAACAGTAGGAGCAATGAAGAAACAAAATCTGGAAACAAAAGAAAGAAACAAAAGTTGGGACAAAATCTGCACGGGTAAGAAGTGGAACGGAAATGTTCCTTAACTGTAACTTAGCATGACTAATGTTCAGCAGGGCATGATTGTTTTTACTAAAAAGTCCCATCCCAGCAACACAGACTGTGTTGTTTCTCTCACTATATTAAAAACATGTTTGGGTAATTTCAGTACCCAGCTGTAGTGTCACAGTAAGTGTGCCCAGCGTGTCCAACATCTGTCCGTTTACAGCACAAGCCACAATATAGTCTTTCTTTAGAGGTTGACTGCAAAGTGCAGGGATTGACACATGAAAATCAGAGCTCATCAGTGATACACTAGAACCAGAGTAAATTAGGATAGGAAGCATGATAGGAAACTGTGCCTTTCACATGTTACCAGAGGCCATAGTATGTGTCCAACAGTGTTGGGCAAGTTACTCAAAAAAAGTAATCCACTACAAATTACAAATGACTATATTAAAATTGTAATTTGATTACATAACTGCATGTAAAAAGTAATCAGATTACTAATTACTTTACATTCAAGTTACTTTGAAAACCTATAAAACCTACAAAAATACACCACAAACTGAAACTCATAGTTCTTTCCGTAATTTAATATTGACTGAAAAATATTACAGAAGTATGAAAACAGCAACTTGCCTTAAAAATATTCGTTTATCATCTGTAGATATCATTAAGATTGTTATTAATATTATTTTATGAAGTAACATGTAGGATAAAAGTAGTTTTATCACGTGTTGAGCCGTTTCTGCGACAGCTCCAGCTCTCCGACGCACAGATACGTCAGCGTCTGAATTCACTAACTTCATGTCGTTCACTCATTAGTGAGTCAGTGAACGAGTGAGCAGTTTCGGACACAGCTTAAACATTCCTTGCTGTGTGTAGCATGTATGTGTGTGGTAGCTTAACTGTGTTTATGTTTGTATGTAACTGCATTAAAGACAGGAAAAAATTACTGAAAACATTATAATAACATTTGAAAACAGTATTGTTCAGTTACCTTCCCTCCTCATGAACAAAAATCCAATCTAGATTGTTTAGGCGAGGTTGGACCGCTCTCGTCTTGGGAGCAGGTATCCTCCTCCACGCATTCTCCAGTGATTCATAATGACGCATCCGCGCCAAACGTGATTTCTTTTAGAAATGCACTTTACCTAATATGTGTTTCTTTTAACGCAAGTAACGCAATTTTATTGACATCAGTAACTGTAATCAAAGTACATAAATTTAAAATGTAATGCGTTACATTACTGCGTTATCAGAAAAAGTAATTAGACTACAGTAACCCAGTTATACCCAACTCGTGTCCAATAATGTTATATCATCAGTTTTTGGGCCCCAGTGTAATACAGCTGGTATTTGGGCTGCAACATCAGCTATAGCCCATTTCCCAGCTCATAATTCCTCTCCTCACCACCAGGGGTGGTGTCTCCTAGTTTCCTCCTCATAACTGCCTCGTCTCTGTAAAATGACCGCAAATAGGCAATTACTGCAGATGAACACTTCTTTATTAACCACTAGCAACGCATCCTCCAGCCAACAACATGACCCCGAACATTCTCTCCCAAGACACACCCCCAGGTGCTCCCCTTCACCCAGATTTAAAGCAACAGTGTTGAATCAATACACCATCACATCACATGACATCTCCCCCCTTTTCAAAAAATAAAGTCTGCTATTCTCCTCTCCCCCCTTTGTTTTTATGACTGAACAAACTTTGACAGTAAACCTTATCATGCAAAACAAAACAGCATGTAATCAATGTATAAACATCCTGAATTTGAGCAATGTAACTCTACTGTTGTAATGAACAGAACAAACGGTTAGAATTTTCAGAAAACTGCACCCAATTACCCCCCCCCAGCACAACTGAGCATAAAGCTTCCTGAATCTTTACAGGTCAAGCTTGACAACAGGTTTACTGACTCTTCCGGACCTAGTAAGTATCAGTCCTGGCTTAGGAGTAGGAAATGTGTCCCTGCATGTTTGGGTTGGTACAGTCTCTGATGTATCAGTATGTATAGGCTGAATGTCAACAGTCCCTTTTGTTTGTGGTGAATGTGTGTGTACAGTCTGTTTTGTTGTCTGTGTTGGTGTTGGTACTGCTTGCAGATGACGTCTGTTACGTCTCAGTACCGCTCCTTGTTCCGTCTCAATGACATAGGAATGAGGTGTTACACTTTCTCGCCTGATCACTGCCGGTGACGCCCAGACCTTCTCATGGTCCAGCTTGGTAAGAACAGTGTCACCTGGTCTCAGCATTGACAGATTTTTAGCTCCATTACGACGATTGTAGTAGAAAGCTTGTCTGTCTTTCTCCATTTTGTCTTTCAGCATGACAGACTTCCTGTTTGGCCACCTCGGTTGAAGATTCTTCTCTAGGGTTGGAAGTGTCGTTCTGATTTTCCGTCCCATAAGAAGCTCTGCTGGACTAACTCCTGTAGTGGCACAGGGGTCGATCGGTAGCACATGAGAGCTAGCAGAGGATCTGTCTGCTTCAGGATTCTTTTTGCAATCTGCACAGCCCTTTCAATGTGACCATTACCCTGAGGATGGTGAGGACTTGATGTAATGTGTTTAAAATCCAGTCGCTTGGCTAGTTCCTGAAACTCAGCACTGGAGAACTGAGGACCGTTGTCACTCACCACCTCGTTCGGAATCCCGAATCTGGCAAAGACAGCCTTCAACTTTTGCGTGACATGAGATGTTGTTGTGGAAGGTAAGTGCAATATCTCCAGAAATCTGGAATAGTAATCAGACACGATTAGATAATTCTGTCCATGATGTTCACAAAGATCAGCTGCAATCCTTTTCCAGGGTCGTTCTGGGAGTGGTGTGGAGATCAGGGGCTCTTTCTGCTGTGTATTTCTCAACTCACGGCATATCTGACATGACAGCACTGTGTTCTTTATGTCCGCTGAAATCCCTGGCCACCACACTGACTCCTGTGCTCTCTCTCTAGACTTTGTAAGGCCCTGGTGACCTTCGTGAATCTTTTCCAGAATCTCCTGTCTCATCGCCCTTGGCACAACGATTCTCCTTCCCTTGATCACTAAACCCTCATGCTCTGAGAGCTCCGCTTTTGCAACCGCGTACTCTCTGGCTGATACCGGAACTTGGTTCCTGTGTTGTGGCCATCCAGCTCTGATTAGCTTGATTACGGCTTGCAACTCACCATCCGTTGTAGTAGCATTTCTGATACAGTCAATTTTATGGGGCGTTGCAGGTATACCTTGTATTACTGCATTCACATAGCATTCTACATCAGTATGTGTTTCTATGTCTTTAGTAATAGCAGTTTGTGGGCTCCTGGACAGTGTATCTGCAACGACAAGCGTCTTGCCTGGCGCATACTCTGCTCTGGGCTTAAACCGCATTAAACGCATCAGAAGTCTCTGGCATCGTACTGGAACGTTGTCAAGACTCCTGTTGTTGATAAGAGGAACAAGAGGCTTATGATCTGTCACCAGCTTAAACTCGTCCAAGCCGCACAGATATTTTTCAAACCTCTCACACGCCAGCCAGACATTCCTTCTCAATCTGTGCATATCGGGTTTCTGCATCAGTGAGACATCTGGAGCAGTATGCTACCGGCTTCCATCCTTCTTTGTGTAGCTGCAAAAGCACCCCCCCAAGTCCATAACTGCTCGCATCGGCCGAGACGGCAGTGGTCTTAGTGACATCATAATATGCAAGAACTGGTGCCCTCATGAGCAGCTCTTTGATGTTTTCAAATGCTGTCTGCTGCGTGTGTGTCCACATCCACAAACTTTTCTGTCGGAGTAGTTCGTACAGTGGCTGGCTAACTGTTGAGAGGTTGGGAATGAACCTCCCCAAATAATTCACCATGCCAAGCACCCTTTTCAGTTCTTGCACATTTTTGGGTGGTGGCAGCTGTCTGATGGCATCCACCTTTTCTGGATCTGGCTGCACCCCAGTCTTGTTAATAAGGTGACCCAGGAACCGAAGTTGGCTTTGTCTGTACGTACATTTATCAGGATTCAGTTTTAACCCCGTAGACTCCACTCTCTGCAGCACTTGTTCCAAACGAGAGTCGTGTTGTTCCAGGGAGGACCCATAGACCAGTATGTCGTCCATGAAGACCTCTACCCCCTCCAGCCCTTGAAGCGTCTCCTGCATTTTCCTCTGGAAGATCTCTGGAGCGCTCGAGATCCCGAAGGGAAGCCTCCTGAAACAATATCTCCCAAATGGCGTGATAAAGGTGGTAAGTCTGCAGCTATCAGGATGGAGAGGAATCTGCCAGAATCCGCTGGCTGCGTCTAAGGAGGAGAACACTTTAGCACTGCTCAGTTTAGCAATAATCTCATCTGCAGTAGGTAGCACGAAATGTTCTCGTTTTACTGCTTCATTTAGTCTTTTGAGATCCACGCAAATGCGTGCTTTGCCATTTTTCTTCAGAACGGGAACCATCGGCGAACACCATTCAGTAGGTTGTGTCACCCGCTCTATGACGCCATTCTTCTCCATCCTCTGCAACTCCTCTTTCACCTTTTGCAGCATTGGTATTGGAACACGTCTCGCAGTGTGTACGGCACATGGCAGCGCTGAGTCTTTTAACTGAATTTTGACAGGGTCGGTTTTGAGTGTGCCGTGCTCACCAAATGCATCATAGTGCTTGGAGGCCACTCTGTTTGCCTCCTCCACTCTCCTTACAAGGTTCATGTCAGCTGATAGCATCCGACTCAGCAGGTTATTAACATTGTGTCCACTGACCACATAAGCAGAAAATGGGTATGACTGCCCTTTGTACACTGCAGTGGCTCGGAACTGACCCAGGCAGGCTAGCTTTCCCCCAGGGCTATCCAGTGTAACATTGGCTGGCTCTAGCGCCTTTGCAGGAACTAGTTTGCTGAAAGTCTCTTCTGCCACAATGTTTACATCAGCCCCTGTATCTATTTTGAATTTTACAGGGGTCGCCCCAATCAGGAGCTGTACCATCCACTGCTCTTCTAGTTCATTTACATTGTAAACTGATCCCAGAAAGTATGAAGGTTGGTCAAAACATTCAGTGACTTCTCTCACTGACTTGCTACTGTGGCATACTCTGGCCCAATGTCCGATTTTGTGGCATTTGTGGCATTTACCTTTCTTTGCAGGGCAGCGCTCATCACTTGCATGCACAGCATTTCCACAATGTCCACATTTTCCATGACTGTCAGGTCGGATTTTGTCTTTAGGTCTGCGCTGTCCCCTCACAGGTTGCTTACTTGTGCTGACAACTGCTCTGACCATGCTCACCGTCTCGCCTTGCATGCTGACTTGTGTTGCCACCTCCTCCGATTGACGAACAGTCTGGATTGTTTGTGCCAGTGTGAGATCGGTGATCAACTGCAGCCTCCGAGAGAGATCTTTATCCAAGATGCCGACCACGATGCGGTCGCGTATTGTTTCGTCTCTCATGGCGCCGAACTCACAGTGCTCGGACAGCTCGTACAGCGCTCTGATGAACGCTTCCGCTCTTTCGCCGGGTTGTTGCACGCGCTGGTGAAAGCATGCGCGTTCGTGAATGACGTTTCTCCTCGGGAAAAAGTACTCGTTAAACTTTCCCAGGACGATTTCAAAGTCATTTCTCTGTGCTTCTTCTGCGAACACGAACGATTTATAAATGTTCTCTGCTTCACTCCCCATGGCGTAAATGAGACAACTCACTTGCACTTCTCCGTCCTCTTTGTCTAACTTTGTAGCCGTTCGGAAACGCTGAAATCTTTGTTTCCAATCCATCCACTCCGTCGGCTTATCGAAGGAAAAACTTGGATTAAACTTTGCCATTGTCGTCACTTCTGACACCATGTAAAATGACCGCAAATAGGCAATTACTGCAGATGAACACTTCTTTATTAACCACTAGCAACGCATCCTCCAGCCAACAACATGACCCCGAACATTCTCTCCCAAGACACACCCCCAGGTGCTCCCCTTCACCCAGATTTAAAGCAACAGTGTTGAATCAATAAACCATCACATCACATGACAGTCTCCACATGCTGGGACTAGGGTAGGGGCTATTAGCACACCTCATAGGACTACGAGTCGAGTTGTGGTCCTTACGACTAAACTCCATAAACGGTTTTCTTTCAGAGGACGACTCATTCACTAGCCAGCTTATTTCTGCTGTATACACCTCAAGACTCTCCCGTGCTGTGCGAGGGCGGGTAGATAAGCTGGCCCTGAATCGCTCCATGAACTTCTTTTCAGCTTCTCTTTTACTTTGTCATAGTCTGATTTAACGGGATCAAGGAGACTGTCCCATAGAGAGAAAGCTGCATTGTTTAAACGTGAGAGTAAAATCCTAGTCAGTTCATAGTTGCATGAAGCGGTTCCATCTCCTTCAGTCTCGCCCAGCACACAAAACTTTGTCTCACCTCCCCAGAGAACAGAGGTAGCAATTCAATTCTCACGCCTCTGTTTTGCAAAACACTAAAACTGTCTTCCTCCTTGTATCTCATGATGATGCGTAGATCATGCATGTTAACTAACTATAAACTTTTGAATCTATGCTAACTAATTTAACACCTGTCAGAACACATTACAACACTAACTAAACTCACTCAAAGCAAAACCGCTGCCACCAATGTGACCGAGCTTATGCTATATTAACATAAAATAAAGAAGGCAAAGCTCAGGCGTTATATAAAAACTATGTCTTTTTATTCTTCTTATCTCCACCAAACTCACATGGCACACACGGGCGCTCTCGTTAACATGTGCGTGCCCAACCAACTTGCCTACCGCAAGCCCAGAGGGACAGAAAGCAATACACACACAAACGCAACCCTATAGTCTTAACATAAACTTCAAACATGTATCTGTTACAATGACAGCATTTTTCCATTCAGAAATATTTCGCATATAATATGTGCGGTTCCGTTCACACAACGCAAATATTCAGAGAATGCGGTTGAGAGTCCTGAAGATTTACGGATGTGAGTTCAGTGCGGTTAGAATGTGGCTGTCACACCCATAAACAACCGTACTGTGTGTGAACGTAACCGTATTAAGGACTCAAATACAGGACTGACAACCGTATTCTGCTGCTGTGTGAACGTGGCCAAACACGTGACTTCATAGTTAAGCTGAGGAACCATCTACAAATTACATGTTTCAATTACAACAGCCTGCAAACGATTCACTGTCCATAGTAGGCCCCGTTTACATGTACATGGTTATTTTGAAAAACGGAGACATTTCCCTTCGTTTACACGCAAATGGAGAATTCGCCTCTGAAAACGAGTCTTTCTAAAAACTCCGGCCAGAGTGGAGATTTTGAAAATCTTCGTTTGCACGTTTGCATGTAAACTGAGACAAACGGGTGTTTAGGCAGCCAACGTCACAGTATGCGCCAGAGCTCGCACATATGTCAAAAAGTGCAACCTATGTTTACATGTGATCATGGAAGCGTTCAGAGTAGCAGTCGCATTTACGTTGGTGCAAACTCTTCTCGTGTGTTTGCATTTGCAAATACAGCTGCTCCATTATGTCGAGGAGCAGAGACGAATGAGTGCTCGGAGATCAGCAATTTTGCAACAACTTCGAATCACTTCAAGAGGAATTCGGGATTCTTTTTCGGGATTCTGATTGGCTTACGTGGGCTTGAGCTGCTCGTTACACTCTTGATGTCATATATACACGGGTACGTGTAAATGAACACTTTTCTGAAAACTGACATGTGTGCACGATGTTATTTTTGAAACCGAAGAGGTTGAAATGTCCGTTTATGAAAATAGCCGCCCATGTGTAAACGTAGCCGTAGACACAGGCACAAACAAGCTTAACAAGATAACGAGTTAACAAGTGGGTGTGGTCCATTGAGTGTCCATGGTAACAAACAAGGGGAGCAGCAGCAGGGAAACAAGAGGTGCACAAACAGAGGAGACACAGGGAACACAGGCAGGGACTGTGACAATATCACAATTAAATTGTAATGTAATCATTACAATATATATCATTGGAATGTTTTCATTTTTATGATTGATGATTTATTGAATATTTTTCATAATAAAAAAAAAAAATCATAAAAATGATGCAAAAAAACATTTGTCCAGAATAAGTGTTGTATTATAAATATCAAGACAGCAGTGATGTGTGAACTGAATTTGGTGACAGTACAGTGTATTACAGTGAAGTTATTGAATATATATTTAATAATAGTGAAGTTATTGAATATTTTAAATAATAAAAAATCATAAACATTAAATCCTGCTGCAGTGGGCTAAGATGTGAAAATGTTAGTCCAACAAACCGAGATACACAACACAAACTTTCAGAGAAAAAGGCTAGGCCAGCAACCAACCTAAAAAGAGGAAAAACAGCAAAGGCCCTAATGCATGGACCCAGTCAGTATTTTTACAGCACACTTCAATCAACACCAAATGAGCAACTCCTGGCTGGGAACATGACTGAATATCTCTATAAAAAGTGTTGAAAGTAATAGGATCAGAAATTAGGAAAAAAGGGATCCATTCACTCTAACATCATGATGGGAATATACTTAATGCAGAGAATGCACAAAGAATGTGACACAAAATACTTCAAAATACCAGGTTACATACAGCTTTTCAGTATGAATCCATTCAGTGTTAATTTGTACAGTGTTTGGCATCTTGTGCATCATTTGTGAAGTGGGTCTCCTGTGTTCCTCTATCTTGATGCTACTAGAGGAGTTGTGTCAAAAATACTAGAACAGCCGAAGCGTGTTGTATTATCCGGTCGCTCTTCCAGGAAAGTCTCGAGATGCACCACCTCTTCCCATTAGTGAAATGTTCTCCAATTATCATTCAGTACCACCAATCACATTTTGAATGTGTGAAAGTGAAGACAGAGGTGAAGGACAAGGGAGCAGATGGCACGGCAAGGATTGAGAAAAGTGAGAGGAACTACGTGTGATTATAATTTTGACATGTACAGTACACAGACATGATAATTTACATTTCTAATTATATGATGGGCTCATCACTTTTGTAAATATCAACTAAATACACTGGAGGTTTGTGGTAAATAAAAAGACTTCAAATAAAAATGTTAAGTGAGTACATATAAACATGGATATGCCCGTTTTGATGTTTTCCGTGACATTTAATTTATAATTTCTTTGTTTCTTTTTCTCTAATTTAGTTTCTACATGCTCACACTGACACCATTTTCATGCTTGACTCTCAAAGTGGTATAAATTAAATGCAAAAAGCCAAACAGACATGCAAAAAATGTGTGTATGATATTTTGTTTCAAAAAGTTATTTAGTATATTTAGCTCTGAAACACTAATAATGGTAAATGAGTGTAGTTGGTGTTGCTTAAGACCACCATTAACACACATTGCATTTTTCCAAAAACAGAGAACTTTTCCAAAGACAGTCATGGTAGAAATTAAACATCTACAGTAAACATTACTACATTAAAGACTTGGAGTATATTCTTTGGGGTCACAAATATTTTGCAACTTGCTTTGGAGTGGTGTGACCCTCTTTTCAAAAGCTACTGGAAGGTGTGCCATTGAAGAACACCATAGAAGACAGTGAAATTAAGGTAAAATTAATTAAGGTAGAAATAAACATAATAAAGCACTGAAAAAATATAACATATAAAGCAAATAATTGTACATTAAAGACTTAGAGTATGTTATTTTAGGTCAGAGAAATATTTTGCTAATTGTTTTGGAGCGATGTGAGCCTCAAAGCTATTGAACTGGAAGGTGTGCTGTTGAAGAAACAAATATTGTTTTAAATGTCATTAAAACAATATTTGCCCATTTTAATCTTCTTCTTTCTTCTTTTCCTTTCGGCTGTTCCCTTCAGGGGTCGCCACAGCGAATCATCTGCCTCCATCTAGCCCTATCCCCTGCTTCCTCTTCTCTCAGACCGACTACCTTCATGTCCTCATTCACTACATCCATAAACCTCCTCTTTGGCCTTCCTCTCAACCTCCTGCCTGGTAGCTCTAACCTCAGCATCCTTTTACCAATATATTCACTCTCCCTCCTCTGAACATGTCCAAACCATCTCAACCTGGCCTCTCTGACCATTTTGCCCATTTTAATCAATTGTGAAAAATGCAGTAGGTTGACAATTGTTGGTTGTCAATATGAAGTTACTGCTTAGAATTTGCAAACATTAACTTTATTGCTCATTTAATTAGAAAGTTCTTAATCACGAAAGTCCCAATGTGCAAACATAAAAAAAAAATAAAGAATGAGACATAAAACAGAGATAAATTTAAATAAGAGTAGTACATTTACAATATTCACACGAGACTTTAAAACAAAACAATAAAACATATATTATATATGTTTTATTTTACCAGTTGTGTAATCCAACCATTCAACCATCTGAGGTAATGTAGTTAGCCTACTTTATTGAGTATTTCCATTTCATGAAACTTTACACATTTATTAATAGTAAATTAATAATACATTTAAGATCATCATGTTTGCAGTGAACAATATATTTCAGACCTAGTGGAGTAATAGTAATAATAATATCTAGGTCTGAATTGAAATATAATATATATTATATCTATCTATCTATCTATCTATCTAATATATATATATATATATATATATATATATATATATATATATATATATATATATATTTTTAATGGATCACGCTACAAACATAATGATCTTAAAATACATGCTGCATTGCTGTGTCCATTATCGCATAATTCACACTTTTGCTTTAACGGACATTAGACAACACTGCAAAATCAAACTGTTATATTCATATTTACTGACCAACATTCCCAATTTTTCTGATGCATGTCCTTCATTTAATTTCATATGTTGGTATTAATTCAGTGTTTATAATACTAGAACTTCAAAGAATTTTAACCCAAACTGACTGGGTTTCTAGAGAACAAAGGTTTTGTGGAAAAAGTGGAAGACTTAAACACAAAGTGTGTAAAATAAACTGTAAAAAGGATTTGATGATCACTAGTGATAGTATTTTATTCTGTGTTGTCATTATTCAGGTTGGATTTCAGCATTAATGTACGTTTTTTTTTTTTTTTTAATCAAAGCAGCTGATATTGCCAAAGAAACTAGGGGACCAACGACTCACTTTCACCACAAAATGGCGGAAACGCAGGGGTGCTGCTGGGCACCGGTGTTGCAATGTTCTATAGGTTGTTTGCAATCACGTGGTTCTGGTGACACGCAAAATTCCGGTGGAGAGCAAGCAGTGAAAATTAGAATGGAAGAGATGGGGAAAAGTCCTTTCTTTGCCGGTTTATAAAGGTATAAACAGAAAATCACAACATATGTTGGACGCGATCCTTATGTTATGAAGAGGAGAGACTTTTCCACTGAATTGAAAGACTTTCCTGCCATCGAGGAGGCAGATATAGAGGATGTGAAGCTGTCGTCATGCCGCGTTCAGTTCTAGTCTGTGTTTGTTTATATTGCGCTGCCTTTCTGCTAGTGAAGTTAGAGCAGTATTTTGATTTTCTGTCGTGATTGCGAAAAATGTCGCCATTGTAGGTCATTTATGCTGAATCGAGAATTGTAATAGGAACTCACGATATCGTTCGTGGAAAAAAATGGACGGTAATACATTTTCGCCTTGGTTGAGAAGGTGAGGGAAGACGACTAGCAAATGTAATAATGTCACTAAATAAACCCACTGCATTTCACTCAAAATAATCACATACTTTGCTGAGTTTTGTATTTGGTTTTTGTGTAATAATTAACATTATGTTTTAGAGTATGATCTCTCGGCTTGTGAATGATTATAACTTGCACACAGCCACTTCAAAACTGTTGACGAGCTTCTATGGGTTTGATTTTGGTTGTCATTTGTTGAAATAAATACAAAAATACAGCGTGTCTGTGTCCTGAACGTGACCCTCCGATTCTCCTCTGTGGTCATATGGGAAAGTGAATATTTACAAAAACATTTAAACTAGTTACATTTACACGCTTCCAACAAATAAATGGATCGACTTCTGTCAGCTTGTTGAACACATTTATTTTATTTAGACATTTTCTACCATATGACGGCTGAAGCAGCAGCGCGTGACACTGTTCTCATGGTAACCGGATCAACATTGTGAACAGAATACTACAAAACTGAAGTGAAAATACCAAATTATAATTAAATAGGATAAAATATCTTCTCCTCCCTGCAAACGATAGCATGAATGTGAATATTTAACCAAGTCAAAAAGGTAAGCAAGTATCCATATTCATTTACGTTAAGTAGACGCAAAACGCTATAAAAGGCGACAACTTTTAAAATTAAAAAACGAAATAAGTTATAAAAAACGGTATAAGTTATGTAAATGATATAAACACCTTCTGGGTTCTCGATTTTCTAAATTTGAGCAACCATAAACGGCGCAAAACATGCGAATTTTGAGTTTTTGATAGGATTTCTATATAGAAACATCACTCCCTGCCCTCCAGACTCATTCGCGCTGCTGTTGTGACGTCATGTGCAAACAACCTATTGAGTGTCGCTTCTTGTTAGTGTATTCTTTGTCATATGGTTTCCACCCTGCACGCTGTCCGCCATTTTCTTCGTGGTCGAGCAACTGCAGCAACAACTGGTAAGTAGGCTAATAGATGTATTGTTGTTTGAGGTAAGAGTGAACTTAATTTTAAAATAAAAAAATAGTCTTCATTTACTGTAATCTCAGCCGCTGAACGCAGTGGATTAGTTTTATTTTTGAAGGGAATGAGCCACAGATCTAATAAAACGTACACATACGATTTCTGTAACTTTACCTGCTATTTACGTTCACAGACATAACTGACTGTGTTTATGTCAAGTAGTGTGTGTTTTTGACAGAACCTTGTATTTAACAGTTTAAATATAACAAAATGTGAAAGAGAAGTTAACGTAGACTAACCGTGTTCCGTACACTTTTCGCCCTTCACCGCACGTCCGCGACCACTCTTCCATTGTTGAGAAACAGACAAGCATGTTTGTGTGATCATTCTCTGGGGTAATACCTTTTGTACAGGCAACACTTTGATTGATGTCTTTTGGACCAATAGTTTTTGAGAAAAGTGGGGAAAAGTACCTCCTCCGCCTGTGTACGGAAGATGATGAGCGTTAACGGTGTTCCGTACAGCCTCTAATGATGTTCCGTACAGCGCGGATAACTTGATTTCAGCGGCGAAAATGGACATTTACCTGATCATTTGTGAGAAGAAAACATCATTTAAATAAATAAGGAAGGTGAGTACCTATTTATTTGGTTAAATTGTTCATTTAATTGCGTAAATAAGATAGAGGACCATGCGAGTTAGGCATGATTGTGTCGTGATATTAATTACTGCGTGTGAGTTAAGCATTAACCATGTGAACCGTTAGTGAATAACGTTACCATATCTTTCTGAAGACAAAGAAGAAGGGCAAACAATTTGCATTGATTTAAAAATTTTATTACTTAACAATAACAAATGTGAAAACTTAAAAAGTGTGTGTGTACAAGTAAGTGTGTGTGTGTCTGTGTGTGTTTACAACTATTTACATCTAACACTAAATTGATTAACAAATGCCATAACTAGAGATGAACGGTGTGAATTAAATTTTCTGTGTTGACTATTTACATTATGTGTGTGTGTTTGTGTGTGTCTACAACTATTTACATTTATAAACTGATTAAAAATACCTGAACAAGAAATTTTTCTGCACTATTTACATTGTGTGTGTGTGTGTGTGTGTGTGTGTGTGTGTGTGTGTGTGTGAGAGAGTGTGTGTGTAACATGTTTTTTTTTGTTTTTTTTTTTATGTGGACAGACAACATTTATGGCAAAGCCAGGCAGTGTCTGGCACTTCCTCCACCCCTGTGCACCGCAAGTGGAACCATAAATGGCACAGGTCACACTGCATCCATTCATCGATGGCCTCATCTCCTGATCCAGGTGGGACCACTCTACGGCAGAGGGCGCAGTGTTCTCCGTCGTCGGTCACAGGAGCTGCCTGCTGTTTTTGCCTTTTGGCCTCCTGAGCTTGTCTTTTTTCTTATTTCTTCTTTGCAATCTCTTCCTTGCGCTTTCTCTTCTTCCTTCTCTTTCTCCTCAGCTTCTTTTTCTACCAGCAGGTTGTAATACTGGTCACTGGTGATGACACGGGCTGGCAACGGAATGTGACGTCTCACCTTTTCCTTCCTCTCTAGGGCTTGGCTCATGAGGACATTAGCCAGACTCTCGGGGATAATACCTGCTGCCACCAGGTAATTTTTTGGAGCCACCCTATTACAGGAGGAGCAAGGTGTTTGAGTGGTGGAGGGAGTGGCTGATGTTGTGTCAGTAGGTTGAGTGCTGGATGTGTTAGTGAGAGTGGCATGAGTGCTGGATGGTGTGGCGGAAGGAGTGACGGGAGCACTGGATGGTGTGGCGGAAGGAGTGACGGGAGCACTGGATGGTGTGGCGGAAGGAGTGGTGGGAGTGATGGATTGAGTGGCTGAAGGAGTGACAGGAGTGATGGATGGAGTGGCGTCACTTCCATCTGCAGATGGGAGCACTCTCACCACCTAAGAAAGTAAAACATATGTGAAACACATTAGCACACTTTAAAAGACTTACAAGTAGCTTAGAGGATGAATTATCATTGTATTAATGTTAAAAATACCTGGGTTGTGTCCACAGCACCCCTGGACAAAGGAAAGATGCCAGCCTTGCGGAACCCAGCCTTGATATTTTGGGCTGTGACAGCAGTGGGGTAAACATTTTTTAGGAGAGGTGAAAACTGCTTCTTCCCCACAACAAGATCCCCTCGCACTAGACCCATCCTGGAAGCCATGGTGGAGAAAGCAGTCTTCAGTGGATTGAAGACGGCAATATCCAGGGGTTGAAGGATGTGTGTGGTGTGGGCAGGCAGGCAGAGAATTTCAATTTTGTTTTCTCTGCAGTACATGATTACGTCTTTTGAAACATGTGTCTCGTGTTGGTCCATGATTAAAATTAATGGTCTCTCCTCAGGAGCATATTTAACGAAATGTCGGAGCCATTTCAGGAAGAGCTCCAAGTCCATGTAGCCCTTGTCCTGGATGCCATAGAGGGCGTTGGGGGGCCCATCCAGCCTATAGGCACTACTGGGGAGGCAGCCGGGGTAAATTATGAAAGGTGGAATGCTGTCCCCGGCTGCGTTCACACAGCAGTGCACTGTGATGTGCTCCCTCGTCGTCTGCTGCTGCTGGTAGACATGTTTTCTCCCCGTCTGGCACAGGACCTTTTCCCGCGATCGGGGCTTGTCACCAAAACCTGTCTCGTCACAGTTATATATGAGGTGTGGCTTGTCCTCTAAACTGTGTCTGACATAGAGGGCCTCATATAATTTAAAGAAGCCTTCAATGGCCTCTGGTGTACCACCATGGACCCTGGCTCTGTCCAGAGAATCTGCTGTCCTTGAGGACAGTTCTGGATGGCGGGCCTTAAACCTGGCCCACCAGACATCACTTGGCCCCTTCTCCATATTCACAGTGGTGGTCTGGGATCTGCCACTCTCCTTGATTATGCCCATAGCAAGAACTTTTATCAGAGATCTTGTCAATGGAAAGCCATGGTCCGCCATCCAGAAAATAAAAGAAATAAGGGCCTCTTCCTCCGCAGGTGTCAGGGCCGAATTAGGGTGAGGGTTGTGTGAGTATTTATTTTTTTTGTAATCTTGTAGTGTTGTGTGTGGTATGTTGTATTTCTTTGCTGTTGCCCTCAAACTTGCTCCTGCCTTCACTTCCTCAACTGCCTTTTCTAGCTTCTCCCTTGTGTATTGTTTTTTCTTTCCTGACATCTTTTGACTTTCCTTTGAAACATTAATGTTAAATGTTAATTTAATCATGTAACTTTAACATTATATAAATCATTTGTTGTGTAAATTCTTTTCAAATGTTTGTATGAAATCTTTTTAAATGTGTATGAATTCTTTTTAAATGTGTATGAATTTTTTAAATGTGTGTATAAAATCTTTTTTAAATGTGTATGAATTCTTTTTAAATGTGTGTATAAAATCTTTTTTAAATGTTTATGAATTCTTTTTTTGTATGAAAATGTATGAAATCTTATTAAATGTGTGTATGAAATCTTACTAAATATGTGTGAATATCCTATCATTGTGTTTAAGTTAACATTAAATAGACAATTTAACGTTTAAATATTCAATTCATGTAACGTTAACAACATTAACTTAACTTAATTGACCCTTTATGAATAAACACCATCACAGCATGCAGGATGATGGGCAAACCTGCCTCAGACTGAGAGTGGCGCCAAGCGGTAATAACCCGCGATTGATGTTTAAATATTCATATTTCAAAGCATATATTCAACAAAAGGTAATATATTTTAAAATGTGTGATAACATAATATTCATTTCATAAATATTGTAATACTGTGAGAAGCATAATTAAAATCGAAATGTAAATTTTCGCTGCTCTAGTTGTCTCCCCACCCAAGCTGCAGTCTGACGTGCAGCTTGCCCACCATCCATTTTCATGCGTAGCGGGCGCACCTAGCAAACTTACTTAAATCTGACTGAAGCAAATGGTGGAGTGCTCTCTGTCGTGATTTGGGTTGAAAGAGCAAGAAATGAAGATGACACAGATATATAGTTTATGTATGACCAGGAAGTATTTATTCAGCGTTTGGCGGTAAAAGGTCGTCTGTACGGAACATCGTTGTGTACGGAACATGGTTAGTCTACGTTACTCACGAGACTTGACGTCTGACAGCTTTGTGTGCGTGTGTGTGTGCTTCAGAAAATTATCCATTAGAAGTTTAAACTGATATAACTTTAAAACGCGTGGAAATAATACACTTTAATTAATGATAATTAACTATGCTATCCGTGAGAGTGTTCGCAATATAGATGATTATCAAAACTAAGCCGATGTCTTGTTAATATTAGGCAGAGAATCCGACTGAGGCAGGAACTGTGATCGTGGAGAGGGGGCGGGGCACAGCAGCTCATTTGCATTTAAAGGCACATGCACGAAAACAGCCTGTTCTTGACTGTTATGGAGTCAATATAATGCCGCATATATATGCAAAAAAAAATAAACTTTTGCAAAAGAAAATTAAAGTATTGAGGAAAATAAATGTGCTTTTTGCAAACAAAAATAAAGAAATGCAAAACATAAATGAAATGGCGCGAAAAGCAATGATTTTGCAATACATATTTTCCATGGTCATATCTATTAATTTATTTGCAACGCTGCTTTTATTTTGCGTGTCAGTCTAGTTTGAGCTTGCAATGCCGTTTTCCCTTTGCGCTTCATTTTTCTGCGCGTCTCGCTTTGTGGCACTGTTTTGACGTGGGGGGGTGGAGTCATGGGACAGGGGCGTGTACAAGATGCCTCCCTGGAAGTGACGTCATCGGCCCGAGACGCAGCTCACTGATCCAGGTACTGTCATGATGAGCAGAGGCTTGTGAATGGATGATTTCTTTTTATTCACTAGCATTAACCTCCTAAGACCCGAGACTTGGTTTGGCTTGCATTTGAGATTTCTTCTAGCTATTTGGGGTTAGGAGGAACCAATAAATATAATAACCAGATATTATCTTTGAACATGAAGCTCTTTTTGAAAAAAAATATGTCCACATATGTGGACACTCAGTCTGTATACACAAAAAACAATCAAGACCCCATTGTGTAACAAAGTGCAAATCTCGTTTATTTACAGCCTAAGCACTGTGCCTGAACATTTTTCATTGTTACTGTTGCATTTATAATTCAAAGTCAAGCACAAACAAAGTTTTTCATGCCAACTGGATTGGGCTTCATTGGCAGATATTGTCAACAAAGACAGGCTCCTGTAAATGGTACCAAATGATAAATGGTATCATTTGGTATCATTTGCTCATCAATGGAAACGCTCTTGGGTCTTGCCTGAGACCTGCAGCATTTCAGAATGTTGGCCAAGAAATGGCCTCACTTTCCAGAATTTGTCACATTCACCCAGGTCTTCTGGAATTTCATCATCAATGGCCACCTTTATTGATTGTCTTGGTTTGTTAAATCTATCGTGTGTGAATCTTTCTGTGATGGCTGGGAATCTTAACGCGGTGGACCAGTACATCCTGGTTTGTGGGTATGGGACACAGGACATCAAAATTGAGGCACCAAATAAATTATACATCTCGTCAACTGATGTGCTGAGTGGGTGCCCACTCCTAGCTAGTGCTGTAGCATTGGAGCAGTATGCAATCGGTTAGATTAAATCTTTATCAATCTGGTTTACATAGTCCAGTGTGGTCCAGCCCTCTTTGTCCTGCTCAGTTTGCTCCTCAGGCTCAAACTGGGTTAGGTTTGGGGTCTATTGAGCAGCCCTCCAGCGCACTCCTCGTCCTTGCTTGGGTTGTCCTTGAAAGCTTGGTCCTGGTGTTGGCTCTTCAGGGTCATCCTTTGAGCCATCAGACTCAACCTGCTGAGTCCGACATCTGGGACTGCTGCTGTGGAAATGCTACGGTCTGAACAGTAACCATAAGTTTTACCACGGAGACGTTTATGTCCCCGGCTGGCTTCAGTGGACTGTGGAGTGGGGTCTTCATCCCCACTACGCTCCTCCTCACTGCTGCTTGGCTCCTGTTGAGGAGGATAGTAATCAACATCCTCTACGGGGTCATCAATGTCAAACCTCTGAGTCTCTGAGTCCTCTACATCTGAGTTGTCCCCACCAATTTACTCCAGTACTAATTCAAGTGCCTTTGACAGAGGAAGATGTTCTGGAAATGATATCATGAGAAAAATAAAATAAAAATCAATGTAAAGTTATTTATCACACATGCAAAGTAAATTTATACTGTTGTAAACTACTGTAAATTTATGTTTTCTAACAAATTCTTCCCAAACTACAACTACTAAATAGTAAATTTTTACTGTTACAAAAATGTGTCAAATTTGCATGCCATATTATTCATACAACACTATTATGCATAACTTAACAAGAATCAACAATTAAATTTTATTAGATTTTTTACCTTGTGGACATTTTGGTCTGGTGTGGCTTCCTGACTTTTCAGATGTTTTCTCCACCATCTTGAAATTTCTATGAAAAGTGTTTTTCTCTTCTGACACCACTAGATGGCAGTGCAAGTGTCCACGTTTGTGTACAACAGGTTTCAGTTACACAGAATTAAGTATTATGGTGCATACAACCAAAAATGTGATGTCCACATATGTGGACGCCAGGTCGTAGGAGGTTAAAACATGCATGTTTTCATTTTATTAACCTTATTAACAAATGTATATGTATTAGCAGTGTTTGCTCAAGTTAAAGAAGTTGTAACCATGAACATCTGGTGTTTATTTCTCTCGATGTGTACACTTTTATAGCATTAAAATGTGTATCGTTTCATTTGGTTAACTGCATGTGTATTAACAGTGTTTGTTTAAAATCTCTTAACCTGTGGGAGGACGCCAGCGCACAGAAGCGTTCTTTGTTTACATTAGTTAAGAGTTACTGCTAGTTTTAACGATGCTTTTTTAAAACGCAGCCCTGGAGAGTTTTGTAAAAAATAGCCTATACTGTAAAAGCCCGACATGCCAATAAAGCTTTGATTAAGCTATGTGACAGGAATTTTTACTGGAAGTGCACTTTAGAGGATGAATTTAACAATAATTCTATAAATACCCTAACCCTATAATAATAAATACTAGAATTATAAATTAATAATTCGCTAGTTTCATTTGTAAATGAAAACACTCATTTATCACAGAACGTTAATTAGGTAAGCAATACACGAATTGAAAGGGGAAATAAGCATAACAATAAATATAAAAATATAGCCCTAATTAATATAATATTATCAATTATTATATACAGTTAGCCTATATGAATGAATGAATAAATGAATGATACATATATATAGCACTTTATTGTGTATTGTTGTACACCCAAAGCGCTTTACAATCATGTGGTGGTCATATATATCATTATATATAATATATTATATCCACTTTAATATAATATATATAATGATAAAAATAATAATATCCTAATATGCACATATATTACATAAAAAGACACTATCAACGGACTGTGGGATGGATAAAAAATATTTTATCAATCTCTGATAATCTCAGGTTGCTATGGTCACACGGGTTTGTTTATGCATTAAACTCGTGGCAAAACTAAACCAAAAAGATTCGAGCTTCATTTTTTATTTTATTTTACATTGACAGTCATTTATTAATTTATGCCAGGAGTTATGTAAATGAAAAACGAAGTCGAGATCGATATGAAACTTGAGTCATAGATATCTTTAATGATGTAAGTTATAGTTTATGAAGTGAATTGCATTATTTTACATTAAAACTAGCAGTAACTCTTAACTAATGTAAACAAAGAACGCTTCTGTGCACTGGCGTCCTCCCACAGGTTAAGAGATTTTAAACATACACTGTTAAGGCATATAATGGCACAAAAATTCTAAAAGCAAAAAGGACAAACAGAGATTGTTTAACTGTTCAAAGAGGTCAAGGAACCTATTGGTAGTAGATTTCATTAATTCGTGAGTGGCATGAAAACATTCCTCCTCTTTTTCAGTCTCCTTCTCAAGAAAGTCTAACACTCTCAATAGACGCCTCACCCCAATAGCCTCATGCATGTCAGAAAACCACAACCATGTGACTGCTGTGGCCTCCCCACTATCTGTTCAAGCTCCCATAAGAGGACAGTGGAGCTCCTAAAATAAAAGTAATCTATTCTCTATTAAACTGACAAATCCATACCAAATGAAATTAATGCATGCATTATTTTTTACATACCTTATATTTTCTTTTTAGATTGTCCCATTTTTTGGAAATTTGACTTGGTGTAACTTTTCCATCTAAACCAATCCTCTGAAGAACATTACTATACTATAAAAAGTAACAAATTATTTATTCAAACACACACAAAGACAAAGATAGTGTAACAGTATTATTATAAATATTATCTAAAACCTCACTGCATTTATCAAACAAAGTGAAGACAAAAGCATATCTTTCCATGCATTCAGGAACATAACTCACATCAAGGCTTTTTTGGCACTGTTCCTCTTCCCAGTGAAGTCAGAATCAAGCTCCATATCTATTTTAATTAATTATTCGGTCTCCTCATCAGTCCCTGTAAGAAAGAATTTTACACTGAAGCAGTTTGAAATGTTAAAGTGTTTCATATTAAACCCTGCAGGCATAAACTACAAATACACTGTAAATCTACACATCAAAATGAATTAAATAAACAGACCTACATTAAATTCATTCTCTATTAACCAATATAAGAGAGATTAATTTAAAAATTAAAGCAATAAACCATTAAAATTAAGAGATGTAAATAAACGTAATTAAAACTGTGCTGAAAATTACACGTTATACATCGAAAGCAGCAGTTGATGCAGATGTGAAGGGGGAGGAGAATTTATATGTGCGTCACGTTTAGTTGATAAAACACCTGTTGATAAAACACCTCACTCATGACTCCGCAGAAAGCCTCCTCACTCCTCGAGGTGCAATTAGAGAATTGAGATGTCCTTCAATATGGCTGAGCTCGATCGGTTTCCGGGTCATAGGATGGAGGACGGAGGAGCGAGGAAACGAGGAGGGATATTGAGAAGCACCCAAGGACCTCTCGAAGAAGGAACTAATTGCTGTCTGTGTGAGGGATATATTTAATGGCTGTCTGAGAGAGAGCTGTCGGATTTGTGGCAACAGATGAAATGACATCCTCTGGCATCGCTAACAAAATTTTGGAAGTACTGGAACCGCTGCAGCTGGATCCTGAATTGTGTGTGTTTCAGTTGATGGAGCGGCAGTCATGTCAGGTGGGAGAGCCGGGGTGCAGGTGCTCCTCAAAAAAACTTTCACCCATGCAGTGTTTGTACTCTACCACTCGCACCTCCTGAATCTTGTTCTTGAAACAGACTCAAAAATGTCTCCTACTGTGGTCACTTTTTTTTATATAATGAATTCACTGCACCTTTTTATGACCAGAGCCAACAGACACACATGGTTTCTACAGATCCAAGAAGAGCTACACCATGACAAGCCCTGTCTGGAGCTTGTGCGCTCAACAGATATTAGATGGAGTTCACAATCTGAGCCTGTGAGTCGAGTTTTGACTTTGTACAAAGTCATGTTGGAACTGAGTGAGTTTGCAGAAGGCTCAGATCAGACCAAAATAGATACTGGGCCCTATTTTAACGATCTAAACGCAAAGTGTAAAGCGCACGGCGCAGGTGCACTCAGGGCGTGTCCAAATCCACTTTTGCTATTTTAACGACGGAAAAACGGTCTGTGCGCCGGGGCGCATTTTTGAAATGGGTTGTCCCTATTCTCTTAATGAGTAATGGGCGTAACGTTCAATAAACCAATCAGAGTGTCATCTCCCATTCCCTTTAAGAGCGAGATGCGCTCGCGCCATGGCGGATTGCTATTTACATGGCGGAATTTGTTGGCGATGAGTCAGTTAATATATATGTGTGTGTATTGGCACGATTGTTCAATTAATTAGCCAATTTCGTTCATCATTATAAGTAGTAATAGGCTGAACTGAAAATAGGTAGCCTAATTCTAATACACGCAATGACTATTCATCATTACATTTTTATATTTATGTAGCCTACACAATAATATTCTTTTACACTGTAATCCTTTTGTTTTTAATATTTGGTATGTTTGTGTGATGCGCATCCCTGTGTGTAATAAGCAAAGTCAACGCGCACTGTGGACGCGCCCAGAGGCGCAGTTTCTACCAACGCGCTCTAACAAAAAAATATTGCGCCATTGACTTTAGACTTTAGACCAGGTTTGAGTTGGTCTATGGCGCAGTCTATTTTCAGCTCCTTAAAATAGCAATGCGCCGGCAATGCGCCTGAACACACCTCTTTTTTAGACCAGCACGCCCATGGGCGCACTAACTGGCGCAAATGCATTTACTAATTTAAGGATGTGGCGCTGAACGGGAAAACGCGAACGGCGCCGGACGCAAACTAGCAAACACACTTGCGCTGCGCCTTGCGTCGCATTGCGCCGGGTGTATTATAGGGCCCACTGAGTCTCTTTTGCAACAAATACAAACCAAGAGGTTCATCTTTCTCCTTGTTGCATTTTCTAAGCTGATCAGTGCAAGTGATTTTGCGACAAAAGGCCTACAATCCCCATCTGTTTCTGTTACTGACTGTGTCTAAGATTGAGGGCCTAAAAGAAACTTTTGCTACGTTTAGGAATAACTCAGAAGGGGGATTTGAGAGAATCATCGGGCTTACTGGGGATGTCATGAAAAAAACGCTGTGCACAACTGGGACAAGGTGGGCACACGTAACAGAGAATTACCTGCCGGGCTTTCCGACTCAAATGTGACCTCTACATTGGGCATGTGTGTTTCCATTAGGAGTGGCTTGGATTTTCAATCCTTGTGGATTGAGAGACAGCTGACAGAATTTAACAACCGTTTTCAAAGTGACTCCTACGGAATAATGAAGGCTGCTGCCACCTTGCTGCCCGGATCAGATGCGTTTGGCCAGATGGAAATATTACAGGTATTGAGCAAGCACTATGGACTTGGAGTGGAAGGTCCTGAACTTACAGTATTTGTGCAACTGCTCAAATGAAAGGTGGATGGGGGTCACCTGTACCCATCCCTCATAGAAGTCTTAGACTCATGTGATGAAGATGTTTTCCCCAACATGAACAGTGTTTTGATCACATTGCCTGTTACAAGCTGTGGAGCAGTTGTTTTCAGCAGTGAACCGAATCAAATCCAGCAACAGAGCAACCATGCTCACAGAAAGACTAAACAGCCTCTTGTTGGTGATAACTGAACGAGAAATTCCCAGAGACACTGGACTCAGATGACATAGTTGAGGCATTCAAGGCCAGGCCACGCCATCTTTCCCTTTAAGCAGCTAACAGGCACTATTCAAGGTACTGTGTTATTATGACTATGTTGTTGGTGATCCTGAGTCTAATGTATAGTTATATTTTATATCGTTTTATGGTTATGTGGTGAGCCTGAGTATAGTTTTACACATCAGCCCAATCTATTCTGTAATGTTAATTATATGCAGAGTAATGTTTTTTTTGCACATTAGTCTGACAATAAATGTGGCACACCCAGTTTTTCTGTTGTACACCCAGAGTCTCTTTTCTGGCTACTCTAGTGGATTAATCACTGAATTACAGGAGCTGATGGGGGAAAAACAATTAGTAGGTGTTTTTATTCTGATGTTCATATAATCAAGATTCTGAACCCAAATTTATATTAGAGACAGATTTTCAGATACAGGATATTTCTAATTACACACACTATGTCACAGACACGTCAGGTTCCAACATCAACCAATCCCAGCGCACACCATCCCCAGAGTACTGATCACCGCCACCTGCACCTCATTACCACACTCATCAGCAGCACCTTAAAGAGCACACACACACAGCACTCCATGTCCGGTCTTGTTCGCATATACTTCTGTTAATGCTTACCTCAAGGACTCCTCGCTCCATACTTACCTGTCTCCAGTGTGTCTCCTTCCCTCTGTGCGCCTCGTCTACTGTGTGGGTGTGTTCCAGTCAGCTCCAGTCACCTCCAGCGATCTCCAAGCTCCAGCGTGTTCATACATCTCCATATCTGAAATGAAAAGGACAGTAACTATCTCCATCATTATCATCTAATCTTCCATTGACTCTATTCTGCTTACCTGTTTCATGCTCCATGCTCTACTGGTGTCAATAAATACAAGTTACCTGTTTACATCTGTGTCTGCCTCCTGTGTACCGTAACAGAAGACCGGACCAACACCGCAGACCCAGTATGAGCCAACCGGATCCATTTCAGGCCCTGGTGGATGCGCTTCGGCGAACCCTCACCGCCAATCCACCGCCACCATCTCCAGTCACTTCTCCCTCACCTGCACCAGCGAACACCACAGCCAGCACCACAGGATCTTCTTCACCGCCACCGTACGCCAGTCCCATGCCCAAACCGGCACCCTACTCAGGATCGGCGGAGGATTGCAGCGGATTTCTGCTGCAATGCGAACTGGTCCTGGAGATGCAGCCGCACCTGTACCCGAGCGATACGTCCAAAATAGCCTTTCTCATCTCTCAGTTAACTCCCTGAGGTCTGAAAACGCGCCGGCGCGTTTTGCAGGATTTTTTTCACATTTTCAAATACTCCGTCATTTCTTGTCATAGAGACATAAGTAATATATCAATTGAAACTATAGAATGTCTTCTTTTATTTGTGTACACTCAGAGTAAAAACACAGTGTTGTGCTTTTTGTAAAATAAAGAAAACTAACATGATGCGTGATCTCTCCTCTCCCTCTGAACGAAGTCCAATCTGATAGTTCTCAGAAAATGAACTGTAACTTATGAATACTAATGACAAAAAAAATGACACTTATGTCTAAAGAAACGTTGAAAAGTTTTTCAAGAAAAGTTGAAATGTCAGGTTTTAAATTGTGCAAGTCAAATCGAAAACAAACATTCTGTGTTTATGTAATCTGTATGAAAAGAGAGCCATGTCAGATGTCCGTGATTCAGCTCATTATCCGCTAATGCGGCCACGCCCACGGAGCCAGCGCTATTCAGACGCAAATTCAGAGGCAATACATGCATACATCGTCTCAATCGTGTATTTATTGTCTTGAAAAGTGTTTATTTGGATGTTAAAGCAATGGTTAGCGATCTCCAGAAGACATACAGTTAGTTCCTAGTTCCTTTTCTTCTTTATATGAATTTGTGGCCTAAAGGTGTACAGAGAGCGCCCTCCGGCTGCAAGTATGAATTAAAAACACCATTCCTGAAATGTCCTCTTCTTCTTTAGAATAATTTGTGGACTAAAGGTGTACAGAGAGTGCCCTCCGGCTGCAAGTATGAATTGAAAAAACAGTATCCAGCACTCATAGTGAGGACAATAAATATTACTTCTCAGTATAGAAAATTGACATAAATATATAAGAATCCATCAATATTTCTCCAAATGTACATGCTAACATAATTGTTCAGACACTTTGCATCACAGAAATACATTATATTTTAAAGGATATAATAGAATACCATTATTTTAAATTGTAATATTTCACAGTATTGCTGTTTATGATGAGCTGAGACATTATTACAGAGGGTTTTTTTCACAGCCTACCTGACTGAAAGGCCTCATTAATATGCAAGTCATTTCAGGTCATTATTATGCGATTCTTTTGTCTTCTCAGGTGTAAATGGCCCATTATTCATGCAGATTCACGCCTCCACGCATACTGTGTTTCTTGACAAAAAGTGTCTTACAAAAACTAAATCAATATATTGTTTTATATGAAGGAGTAGGCAGCATAATTTTTACATAATTCTGAAGCAAAAACTCTAGTCTACAACCTCCAATACCCAAAGGTCTTGTGAACACAGATTTAATATACTTTTTTTGGCCTTATTTCAGTGACTTAAGTTTTTTGTTTTTTCAATAACCACGCATAAACATTATTCCTTCAAAAATACAAACATGTACATACATGTTCCTCACATATTATTGTAGCCTAGTTTGTGCTGAATACAGTGTAATGACACTTTTGTCATTTATATGTTTATGAACAACTGAAAAAAGCACAAATGTCAGGGCATGTCAAAACTTCTCCAAGCCCCAAATCAGCCTCAGACTCCAAAGGGTTAAGCGGCAAAGCATTGAAGTGGGCCGATTCCATCTGGTCACAATGTGGTGCAGTGACACAATCCTATCCAGGGTTTATTTCCCACTTCCAGGAGGTGTTCGGGAAACCCATTACAGATTCGTCTGCTGGTGAGAAACTCTACAATTTAAAACAAGGATCAATGTCTATTTACGACTATGCTTTGCAATTCAGAACGTTTGCTCTGATTACCACATATCGTCAAGGATTGGAACCTCGGGTACGGCTGCATCTCGCTGCATGCGAGGACTCCATCGGCCTCGAGAAGTTCATCCAGCTCTCCATCCGCTGTGCCACTCGCATGCAGGCGTGCCTCCAAGAGCACCAGGACCCGTCACTTCCCAACATGCTCCTCTGCCGATCCGAATCCGTCAGCTCCCCAGAACCAGCCAACGAACCAATGGATGTTGAGAACTCACGTTTATCACCTGCTGAGCGCCGCCGTCGGCTGACCCTGAACCTATGTTTGTACTGTGGCGCTCCTGGGCATGCGATTGTGGCGTGCCCCACATGACCTCCACGACCCATGGTGAGTGCCATCATTCCTTATACTCAAAAGATGAAACCACTCACCACTGTCGTCAATCTTACTGCCGCTGATATCTCCCTTACAGTGGTCACGCTCCTCAACTCAGGGTCAGCTGGCAACTTTGTCTCCGGCGCCCTCTGCCGGCAGCTACGTCTCAAGACCTCTCCGTCGATCTACCAGATCAACTCCATAACTGGCAAGCCTCTCAGCCGTAAGCATGTCCGCACAGTGGCAGGACCCCTCAAGCTTCAAGTCGGTCTACTTCATCAAGAGGAATTACATCTGCTGGTTCTGGAGGATTCCACCGCTGACGTGGTTCTGGGGCGCCCCTGGTTGGAGCAGCACAACCCAACCATCTCCTGGAAGACGGGCGAAATCCTGAAGTGGGGCGACATCTGTTTCTCTCGCTGTCTAGTCCAGTTGAACAACGCTCCATCGACATCCCCAAGTGTTACGCCCCCTTCAGCGATGTCTTCTGCCCACAGAGGGCTTCCAAGCTGCCTCCACACTGGCCATGGGACTGTGCCATTGACCTGCTTCCGGGTGAACCAGTCCCGAAGGGTAAGATCTACCCACTATCCATCCCGGAGGAGAAGGCCATGGAGATTTACATCAAGGAGGCCCTAGCCCAAGGATACATCCGGCCGTCTATTTCCCCTGCTGCTTCCAGTTTCTTCTTTGTGGCTAAAAAGGATGGAGGCTTGCGGCCATGTATTGACTATCGCTCTCTCAATAAAATCACCGTCAAATTCAGATATCCCCTTCCTCTCATCCCAGCGGCCCTGGAACATCTCCGTGGTGCCACTGTGTTCACGAAGCTGGACCTCCGCAGCGCGTACAACCTCATCCGGATACGTGAGGGGGACGAGTGGAAGACCGCCTTCATTACTCCTACTGGTCACTATGAGTACCTTGTGATGCCGTATGGCCTGGTCAACGCCCCCTCCGTATTCCAGGACTTCATACACGAGGTGCTCCGGGAGTTTCTCCACCGCTTCGTCCTAGTCTACATCAACGACATACTCATCTACTCCCGGAGCCAGGCCGAACATCACCGACACGTTGCGGAGGTCCTCACCCGACTTCGCCAGTTCCATCTATTCCTCAAAGCAGAAAAGTGTTCATTCCATCAACCCACCGTCTCATTCCTTGGATACATCATCGACCACAGTGGCATCCGGATGGACGAGAGGAAGGTGGAATCCATCACCAACTGGCCAGAACCCACTACCATTAAAGAGTTGCAACGCTTCCTTGGATTCTCAAACTTCTACCGCCGATTTATCAAAGACTACAGCTCCATCATCCATCCACTCACCAGCCTTCTCCGAAACAAGTCCAAGTCTCTGTCCTGGAACCCAGCAGCCACCAACGCCTTTAATCGCCTCAAGGAAGCCTTCACCACTGCTCCCTTACTCGTTCACCCCGATCCAGAACAGCCCTTCATCGTAGAGGTGGACGCCTCTACCACCGGAGTGGGAGCGGTGTTGTCGCAGCAGCAGGGGACGCCAAGTAGACTCCATCCATGCGCCGCCTTCTCCCGCAAGCCCAGCCCGGCGGAAGTCAACTACTCCATCGGTGACAGGGAACTCCTAGCTGTAAAGCTTGCCTTAGAAGAGTGGAGGCATTGGCTGGAGGGAGCCAAACATGCATTCCTGGTGCTAACAGACCACAAAAACCTGGAGTATCTTTGTTCTGCCAAAAGGTTAAACCCAAGACAAGCCCGTTGGGCCATGTTCTTCTCCCGATTCAACTACACCATCTCCTACCGTCCAGGCTCGAAGAACACCAAAGCCGACACTCTCTCCCGTCTCCATGCTCCAGAAGAAAAGACAGAAGAACCCAAGCCTATCATCCCGAGCTCACTCATTGTAAGCCCCATCACTTGGTCAGAGGAGACCATTCCCTTCTCCAATGCCTCCACAAACCCTCCGCCGGGCTGTCCACCTGGCTTGCTCTACATCACCCGGACACGACGCACTCCAACCATCCACTCAGCTCACACGTCACTAGGCACTGGTCACCCGGGGGTCAATGAAACCTTCTCGTTGCTGAAAGAACGCTTTTGGTGGCCAGGGATGGCATCTGATGTCAGAAGGTACGTGCAGGGCTGTCGGGAGTGCGCCATCTCCAAAAGTCCTCGTCATCTGCCAGCTGGGAAACTCCTTCCTCTGCCCATTCCCAACCGACCATGGTCACACCTAGGAGTGGACTTCATAACTGATCTCCCTGTTTCTGATGGAAATACCTGCATCCTAGTCATCATAGACCGTTTCTCCAAATCTTGTCGTCTCATTCCACTACGAGGATTGCCCACTGCCATGGAAACCGCAGAAATGCTCTTCAACCACGTATTCAGGTATTTCGGGATACCAGTAGACATTGTATCAGACAGAGGACCCCAGTTCATCTCCAGAGTATGGAAGGCATTCCACTCCCTCCTAGGTGTGGCCGTCAGCCTAACTTCGGGATACCATCCGCAGTCGAACGGGCAGACGGAAAGGAAGGTCCAGGAGATCGGCCGCTTCCTCCGTACCTTCTGTCATGACCACCAGGACTCTTGGAACCAGTTCCTGGGTTGGGCCGAGTACGCCCAGAACTCTCTCCGGCAGTCGACTACAGGACTCACACCATTCCAGTGCGTACTCGGCTACCAACCCCCACTGTTCCCCTGGACCGGGGAACCCTCTAACGTTCCGGCAGTGGATTACTGGTTCCGAGAGAGCGAGAGGGTCTGGGACTCTCTGAGGGTCTGATGACAGCTGACCTTCGCCGTTCCAACACCCCTGTCTTCCAGCCCGGTCAGAAGGTTTGGCTGTCCACCCGGGACATCAGACTGCGTCTGCCCTGCAGAAAGCTGAGTCCCAGGTTCACTGGCCCATTTCCCATCATCAAGCAGGTCAACCTGGTCACTTACCAACTCCAGCTGCCACAAGGGTACCGCATTCACTCCACTTTCCACGTCTCACTCCTTAAACCTTACCACCCTTCTGCTCTCTCCACAGGACCTGACGTGGCTCCCGCCAAACCCCCCCTTCCACTCATCCTGCAGGACGGCGCGGCATACAAGGTTCATGAGATCTTGGACTCCCGGCGTCGTGGTGGTCAGCTGGAATACTTGGTCGACTGGGAAGGATACGGCCCCGAGGAACGCTCCTGGGTCCCAAGAAACGACATCCTTGATCCCAACTTACTTCAAACTTTCCACGACAGCCACCCTGATAGACCGGCACCGCGGGGAAGAGGTCGACCACCACGGCGTTGGGGTCCTCGGCCCTCAAGAGCGGGCCGTGGAGGGGGGGGTACTGTCACAGACACGTCAGGTTCCAACATCAACCAATCCCAGCGCACACCATCCCCAGAGTACTGATCACCGCCACCTGCACCTCATTACTACACTCATCAGCAGCACCTTAAAGAGCACACACACACAGCACTCCATGTCCGGTCTCGTTCGCATATACTTCTGTTAATGCTTACCTCAAGGACTCCTCGCTCCATACTTACCTGTCTCCAGCATGTCTCCTTCCCTCCGTGTGCCTTGTCTACTGTGTGGGTGTACTCCAGTCAGCTCCAGTCACCTCCAGCGATCTCCAAGCTCCAGCGTGTTCATACATCTCCATATCTGAAAGGAAAAGGACAGTCATCTAATCTTCCATTGACTCTATTCTGCTTACCTGTTTCATGCTCCATGCTCTACTGGTGTCAATAAATACAAGTTACCTGTTTACATCTGTGTCTGCCTCCTGTGTACCGTAACACACTAGACATGTTCAGAGATTTCCAGTATACCAACAATCTCTGAGGTCAATGTCTTTTCTTTTTTCTGGTGTTCATCAGTTAAAACTCAGTCATCTTATGTTATTTTAAATGAATCCTGTTTTGATTCAAACTCACTTAAAATATACAAAAATGCACCTACTGGCAGTGCTTGGGGAAAGTTACTTATAAAAGTAAAGCATTACAATATTGTGTTACTCCCTAAAAAACACGTTATGGAAAGTAATGTGTTATGTTACTTTTGCATTACTTTTTTAAATCTGGGCTGTTTGTTTGTTATGGCTGTCTCTGGGTTTGTTGTAGTTTAGTAATGGAGGAAATGAACACTGTAATATCATGCACTTAATTAACTTCATAAAAATACAGCAACTTTATACTTGTAGAAAATGAAGAACAAAGAATGTACATCAGGAGTGTTTTGCTTTTTAATGTTTTTAATTTATGAAGCCACTGTAAACTTTGTTACAAATTATATCATATTACAACGCTTTTATATGATGTGCAGGTTGTAAATAAAAAATGATGACAATGTCACTGCTGAATAGCCTACCCTAATTATTATGGTATTTTGCCACTTTTCTCACTGACACGCCCCCAACTCATAAAGTTCAGGGCTTAAAGGGAAATCCTGAGCTTCCCACTCGTATTTAAGAGCTTGTGGTGGCGTTCTTAGCTTATTTGTTTCCTATTGGAAAATCCTATTGGGTTTTTGTTGAGGGAACCAGTGTGATGCTAACTGCTGATTGGCCTACAAAGTGATGTCACAGTCCCACCACTATATTCACAGTATTTATAGTGGTCAAACATTACCTGTACACAATGTTAAAATAAATGTTACCTACAATATGGAAACGTACAACTTTGCAAAAGCAAAATATTTTATTTGGCATATGTTATACAGTCATACACACATGCACACATAAATGTGTGTATTACACACATACACACACACATGGTGTACAGTGCACAAACACACCTGAATAAACTTTCTGTGGAGAAGTGGATCCAAACGGGACTTGATCATCATTCTCTGGCTCAGACAACGTTTGTGTCATACAATCTGCTTAAAAAAAGCTGTGCTTCAAAACAAAGAGCTCCTACATGGAATAAATCTGAACAAACTCCAGTTTTCATGGACATTTGCCCCGATTGTCTTTCGCCATTAAAACATGCAAGGAATTGCCTGATGCTTGTTCTTCTGGTTTTCCCACTTGTAGGGAAAAATAAACTAATTGTTTACTGAACTGTTCAAGGAAAGATGTATTAAAGTCAGTATGAGAGTGTGAGTGTTGCTGTAGTGCTGGATATATCAGTCATGTGATCAGCTGTGGACCAATCACAGCCACCGTACTGATATTCAGACCGACAGCAATCTTCCTCATTTGATCTGGATTAAATACTGGAAACATGATGAAAGCAGGAAGATCCAGATCTACAAGGAGTGATGATTACTTATATTGACTGGTAAGATCCTCAGAGAGCCAGAAAAATTGAAGACTGGAAAGAGTGTGTGAGTGAAGGTGGTTGTGAGTGTGTGTAGATGTGTGTTAGTTACAGGATCAGAGAATGACATCGTTCCTCTGTCATAGTCCAGATTCACTCTCACTCGATCAAGCTTCTGATTAAACCATCTGCGCCCCACACTCCAGACATCACCAGTGCTAAAGAAAACACCTCCCTTCCTCTGGTTTGTTGCTGTAGTTACTCCAAGAGTCCAGCGTTCACTCTCTTTAACCTCCACATCCCAGCAGTGTGTTCCTGAGTTAAATCCCTCTGAACCCAGAACACAGGGATAACAGTCAAATCTCTCTGGATTATCAGGAAGAGGTTGATCGATTCCGCTGTCTCTCACACTGGTCAGATCATCAGACAGGACGAGACGTGGATTCGCAGTGTTTGGATCCAGAATCACAGGAGCTGTTGAGACACAATCAAGAGATGCTTTTATTCTGATGTTCATATAATGATCAAGAGTGAACCAACACAGATTATTATGAATTATGACACTTGTCCTGTTGATCAAACACACTTTCCTCTGATCACTGTCAGTGCTGTTATTAGTTTCACACTCATTTTATCATCAACTACAAACATTAAATGTGTGATTCACACATTTGTGTCCATCAAGAAAAACTGATACTTTAGGAAAGTTAAAATAACAATAAATCAATCAGATCTGATGAGATTTATGCTGTAGATGAATGTATCCCAGTGAGACAAATAGGTTTATTTACATTATAATGTATTTTATTTTTATTCTGCTTCAGTACAGTGTTTTCATGTGTATGTATATATATTTATCTATAATATTATTTAACGTTTAATGTCTTATTCACATGCTCACGTATCACGTGGTTGGGGAAAGGAGGGGCGTGGTGGAAGAGTGGAGGAAGGAGAACGGAGAGACGAGAGGAGGAAGATTGCGCATGACGTTAGTCAAATAAAAGGATATTCTACCTGAAAATCCCACATATTTAAAGTGAATCTGTCATCTGTGAGTTGTTGTTTCGTTAACAAGAACTTTATTCAGCAGTTATTAGTGATATTTAGCACGGATTACACCGAGCACGCTCATCCCATGTGCTTGTGTGGTGACTAGCACGAGCCATATCGACATTCAGCGATTCAGAGGCGAACCAGATAGCACTCTGGGTGACCGGGAAAGCCTGGAGTTCCTCTGGCGACGGGGGACATATCGTCACAACAAATAGCCCTCTGGGTGACTGTAAAAGCCCGGAGTTCCTCTGTTGCTGCGTGGCAGGGTTGACAGTGATCGCGCGAGCCGAAGCCACGACGTTTCTTCATACCGCGGGACTCATCTCGTTCTGGAAAACATCAGGCCTGCAACTTAGGGTGGATGTGTAAGTGAGAGCGTGAATGTGGGTCCACTTAAGTTTTGTTACTGAAATTAGTGTGTGTTTCATTGGGTTTAATCTATAATCGTAAGATTGTGTTTTTTTGAGTTGTAAATTTATACATTTGCCAATTTAATTCCTTGAAGTGTGTGTTAACACCTGTGAACATACATTTGGTTTATTTTATTTTATATTGCCCTTTAAAAAGATTGAATTGTAAAACTTTTACACATTTTTTTTTTTATATTGCTTTACTGAATTCATTGGGCTATCTAAATACAACCCATCATTGGATTTTATAGTATTTATTGGTGCTGAAAGGAAGAGAAAGATCCTATTTGAATAAGATTATATTATTGCAGTTAATCATAACAGTGAAATAAATACTTACCCAGGCCCCAGCTTTAACATAGCGGGTATCGTTACTGGGATTACATAATTTGGAGGCACCGCTGGGATTTATTTCCCTTATTATTCAGCTGCAGCATTAGTAACTGAAAAAAAAAAAAAAAAACACACATTTGAAATTTTCTAGTACAAAGTAACAGTTTAAGTGGCTCAGCTCTAGCTATGGCTCGTTTACAGACCCCTTTCTCAGTTCCTAACTTGAAAAGTTGGAGCCGAGGTGAAGGCTTTGATCCAGATTACGCCATCATTGCAAGTGGAATTCCAGAAGAAACAGATGTTTCTAAAATTGAAGAAACAGTGGAGTCTATCAAAGCCCTTGGAAGAGTCAGCGTAAGAGGACGGATGTATAACCAAGAGGCACAGTCCCTAATAGTGCTCTGTGAATGCCGTGAGAAAGTGCATGCAGAGAGACTCCCTCCTGATATATTACTTGCTGATGGATCAGACCCATGGATCCTGACTGCTAATAGAATGGAGGGTACTGCTTTAGATGGTGGAGAGGAAAGTTTTGTCTCACCTGACGAATCTGGGCAAAGAGAAGAACATCCAGAATGAAGTTCGCCTAACTTGTTGAATGCTTCTACACCTGAGTCTATCATCAGAGCAGTAGGTGATTTGCTTGCAAAAACCACCAAAATCTCAAGTGATAGCAGTTCCTTTAGACGTTTAAGGACCTTTTCAGGTATCACTCCCACTCTGGCTGGAGAGGATAATTTAGAGAATTAGATGGAACAAGCAATGCTCATGGTTGAGGAAAGTGATCGTTCAGAAAAAGAAAAGAAGTTAAGGATAGTGGAGAGTTTGCGAGGACCAGCCTTGGAGATTATCCAAGCGGTAAGGTTTACGAACTCAGAAGCATCTCCAAAAGAGTATCTTGCAGCTTTTGAAAGTGCTTTTGGAAGCTCAGAGTCTGGTGAAGATTTATATTTCAAGTTCAGAGCATTACGGCAACGTCATGGAGAATGCTTGTCAGATTTCCTGAGGAGACTTGAGAAAATCTTCATCAAAGTTGTACAAAGAGGAGGCCTACCTGCCCATTTGGCTGGAAAAGCACGTCTGGAGCAACTCATCAGAGGAGCAACCCAGTCTGACATCATGCTGCTTCAGTTACGCTTAAGGGAATGAAAAAATAACCCACCTGATTTCCTAGATCTGCTACATGAGATTCAGGAAGAGGAGGTAAGAGAAGCTGAAAGACGAAAGTCTAATCCTACAGTTCGTCAAGTGCAAGTTGGACGTGAGAATTCTAAAGACCCATTCTTTCAAGAGCTTGCAACAGAAATCAAGGACTTACAATCTATGGTTGCAGAGTTAACAGTTCAGTCAAAGGATGATGTGACTTCTGAAAAGAAACAGAAAAGCCAGCCAGCATCAGAGTTCACTGATGAAAGTTATGTACAAGCTCTGAAGAAAGACGTAAAAAAACTCAGACAGCAAGTGAAAGTGCTGACTGTACAACCAACACCTAAAGCAGAGAAAGAAATGGCTTCAAAGGGAAACCAAGCATGTTCAGTGAAGTTCACCCGGTCAAAAGCATCTGAATCCTCTAAAAGCTCTTCTTCTGTTACAGGTGTGGGGGTGATGGACACATTGCTTCAAAATGCAGAGCTCCTGTAAATGAGAAGAAAGTGATTCAGAAACTCATTCAATCTTTGCGAAAAGGTAGAGGAACATAACTGTTCTGTGAAGAGAAGCACAGTTCAAGTCAAACCAACCACAAGTATCCCTGAAGGACTAGTGGGACCATCTTCGGTTATTCCAGTGAAGGTAAATGGAACGCCTTGTCAAGCTTTGCTGGACAGTGGATCTGTAGTAACCATTATCTTTGAGGAATGGTATAACAAATACCTGACTGATATTCCGATTCAACCCATTTCTGGACTAGCTGTCTGGGGTTTGAGTGATTCCAGTTTCCCTTACCGTGGCTATGTGGAATTAGAAGTAGAAGTAGAAGTTGACAGGATTGCAGCAATCCATAAGTGTATTGGCCTTAGTGTGCCCAGATTCTCATGGACCCAGACAGATCCCATTACTCATCGGTACCAATGCCAGTATGTTCCAGAGGTTGGCCCAGCTTTGTAAAGAGTCTGCTGGAGTAGACATTGTTCGCACAATGCCAGTAAAGCTTCAGAAGCCAAAGACATCCGAAATGAAAATCAGAGAAAAAGAAGACCAAGAAGATGCGGTGGCTGAAATTCAATGGCCAGGTCCAGGTCCACTCAGTATTCCACCAAGAAGTGAGTGTCAAGCTACCTGCAAAGTCAAGGTGATGCAATCCATTGACAAAAGTATCTTAGTTGTTGATCAGCCATCAACTTCAAGCAGTCCTGCAGTGGTTCTAGTAAAGCCTAATATTATTCCCTCATCAGCCATCCAAGTAAACCGATTTCCTGTGTTGTTATGGAATGTATCGCAGAAAGAAATCTGTATTCCTGTAGGTTCAGTAGTGGCACATGGATATACCACTGAAGTGGCTACTACTGTGGAGAAAGACAGCTCAGCAAAAGGATCACCTATAGATCCATGCTTGTTTAATTTTGGAGATTCACTGATTCCAAAATATTGGAAGGATAGGTTATCCCAAAAACTGTCGGAGAGGCCAAATGTCTTTTCACTCCATGAATGGGATGTGGGATCCGCTAAAGGAGTGGAACACCACATTCGCCTGAATGATAATACACCATTTCGTGAGAGATTACGTAGGCTTGCAACTGCTGACATCGATGACGTACGTCGCCATCTTCATGAGTTGTTGGCTACTGGAATCATCAAAGAGTCCAGGAGTCCATATGCATCCCCCATTGTTGTGGCTAGAAAGAAGAACGGAACGGTGCGTATCTGTATCGACTATAGAACCCTAAATTCAAGAACCATCCCGGATCAGTATACAGTGCCACGAATTGACAAGGCTTTAGCCTGTCTTACAGGCAGCAGGTGGTTCTCTGTTTTAGACCTACGGAGCGGTTATTATCAGATCAAGATGACTGATGAAGACAAGGACAAGACAGCTTTCATATGCCCGCTTGGGTTCTATCAGTTTGAGATGATGCCGCAAGGAGTCTCAAGAGCACCAGCTACGTTCCAGAGATTAACCCTCTGGAGTCTGAGGCTGATTTGGGGCCTGGAGAAGTTTTGACATGCCCTGACATTTGTGCTTTTTTCAGTTGTTGATAAACATATTAATGGCAAAAGTGTCGTTACACTGTATTCAGCACAAACTAGGCTACCATAATATGCGAGGAACATGTATGTACATGTTTGTGTTTTTGAAGGAATAACGTTTATGCGCGGTTATTGAAAAAACAAAAAACTTAAGTCACTGAAATAAGGCCAAAAAAGTATATTAAATCTGTGTTCACAAGACTTCTGAGTACTGGAGGTTGTAGACTAGAGTTTTTGCTTCAGAATGATGTAAAAATTATGCTGCCTGCACCTTCATATAAAACAATATATTGATTTAGTTTTTGTAAGACACAGTGTGCGTGGAGGCATGAATAATCATGAAAAATGGGTCATTTACACCTGAGAAGACAAAAGAATTGCATAATAATGACCTGAAATGACTTGCATAAATAATGAGGCCTATCAGTCAGGTAGGCTGTGAAAAAACCCTCTGTGATCATGTCTCAGCTCATCATAGACAGCAATACTGTGAAATATTATTACAATTTAAAATAATGGTATTCTATTATATAGTTTAAAATATAATGTATTTCTGTTATGCAAACTGTCTGAACAATTATGTTACCTCTATGGCATTTCATATAGGCTTTTAACTTAAAAGCATGCACATTTGGAGAAATATTGATGGATTCTTATGCCTCGTTTCCACTGAGCGGTACGGTTCGGTTCGGTACAGTTCGGTACGGTTCGGAGCGGTACACCTTGATCAGGCTTGTGTTTCCACCGCAAACAGTACCCTTACTTGATAGGCGTGGTGTAGCCGGAAAATAGTGATCGACGTCATTCTCGCGCGAAGAAGAAAACGATATAGTAAACAACAATGGAGGACATACTACATCAAATCTTGTTCTTGCTTATCAGCTTGAGGCTGTCTGTCACAAGAAGAAGACGAGCTTTGCTTGCTGCACGTCAACATTAGGCGTTTCAGAATACCAAGATCGCAAAGTTCAGACGTCCATGCAGCAGCACCTACCAGCAAGCGGAGGAGAAAACCCGTGTAATTTAAAAACTATTTTACTGTGTCATGAAATGTAGTTTTAAAAGTTTTTCAGGCGAGAATGTAGTTGTTTAAATCTCAAATCTGTGGTTAATTTATAAAGATAGCGCCTATTTGAAAATTTGATCTGACGTTGTCGGAGTTGTGAGATCCAGGCGATCACCGGGCGCTCGGTGCTAATGTACCCAGCCGAGAGCAGCTGTACCTCGGCTAGTCCTTCTGACATTCGCCGCTGGCTCTGATGTCTCTGTAGTGGTTAAAAACAAGATATTATTCATCTTGTGTATAACGGGCAATCTTTGGTCTCATTAATTTATAATTTGTTAACGGGCAAATTGTTTTGGCTGAGGGGAAAGTGAAGTTTTATAACTTTATATATTTATTTAACTTTACCGTTGTAGTGTGCTGTACGTTTGACTGAATTGTTTGCTTGTCTTTATTTCTTATTGTATAGCTTCTCATATTTTATTTATAATGGTTATTATTGATAATTAAAACTGACGTTTAACAAAAAGAGAAGGTTGTTTTGTCTTATTTCATTTTATTATAGGCTACATACAGTGAATATAATCAGAGTACATATGCACATATTGCCTGAACCACACATTAATAGGTTTCATATTTTTTAAATAAAAACGAAAAGAGGCAGGGTTGTGTTTTATATTTTGTTTTGTTATATAGTCTACATGAAGTGAAGATAATTAATGCACGCGTTGCCTGAACAACATTTGTGTGGCGCCTCTTGTGTTGTCATTCCCCTTGTAGCACGCGCAAGTGATGATTCTCTGTCAACCAATCAACGTTCTGCAGAGTGTAGCTCCACCCTTTTGGTACGGTACTGTTGTGCTTGGTACCCCAACGAAAGGGTCCCAAAAAAGTGGTACGGTACGGTTCGGAATTAGGGTACCATTCACAACTTTTGACAATGGAAACGGCAAAAATTGCGTACCGTACCGTACCGAACCGAACCGTACCGCTCAGTGGAAACGAGCCATTATATGTTTATGTACATTTTCTATACAGAGGAGTAATATTTATTCAATATTTATTGTCATCACTATGAGTGCTGGATACTGTGCTTTCAATTCATACTTGCAGCCGGAGGGCGCTCTGTACACCTTTAGTCCACAAATTAATCTAAAGAAGAACAGGAACCAGCAACTAACAGCATGTCTTCTAGAGGTCGCTAACCATGGCTTTAACATCCAGATAAACACTTTTCAAGACAATAAATACACGATTGAGATGATGTATACAAGTATTGCCTCAGAATTTGCCTCTGAATAGCGCTGGCTCCGTGGGCGTGGCCGCATTAGCGGATAATGAACTGAATCACAGACTTCTGACATGGCTCTCTTCATACAGATTACATAAACACAGAATATTTGTTTTTGATTTGACTTGCACGATTTAAAACCTGACATTTCAACGTTTCTTTAGACACAAGTCTAATTTTTGTGATTAGTATTCACTAAGTTACAGTTAATTTTCTGAGAACTATCAGATTGGACTTCGTTCAGAGGGAGACGACAGATCACGCATCATGTTTGTTTTCTTTATTTTACAAAAAGCACAACATTGTGTTTTTACTCTGAGTGTGCACAAATAAAAGAAGACATTCCATAATTTCAATTGATATATTACTTATGTCTCTATGACGGAGTATTTTAAGTCTGTTTTGCCGCAATGTGAAAAAATCCTGCAAAACGCACCGACGCGTTACCCGACTCCAGAGAGTTAATGGAGAAGGCAGTAGGGGACATGAATCAGCTTGAGGTACTTAGACAATCTCATAGTGTTCAGTAAAACACTGGAAGAACATGAGGAACGTCTGTTAAAAGTGCTTGATAGACTTGAAGAAAGTGGTTTAAAAGTCTCACTTGACAAGTGCCAGTTCTGTCAGCCTTGGGTAAAATATGTGGGGCATATAATCTCAGAGAAGGGTATTGCCACCGATCCAGCTAAAGTCGAAGCTGTGACCAATTGGAAGCAACCCACTGACTTAAAATCACTCAGATCATTCTTGGGATTCTGCAGGTACTACTGGCTCTTCATCGCTAATTACTCCGCAATTGTCAGACCCCTTACTGAACTTACCAAGGGATATTTACCTACTCAGCATGGTAAGAAAGCTGTGAAGAACAAAGGGATGTACTTCAAGGAGTCTGAAGCTTTTGGGGATAGGTGGACAAAAGAATGCACAGAGGCATTCCAGAAAATCATCCAGTGTCTTACTAACACCCCTGTGCTGGCAGGGATTGACAAGCCAGAGGGCTAATCATTTACGTGTAAACGATTGGCTGATGTTTTTAAGGCCCTACCTCGTGCACAGATGATGTATATTAATATTATTCCTTTCAGTGCACCTAATAAATAGTCTTTTATCAGTTAGTAAAGACAGTTTCAAGTAATATTGCAAAAATATATAAAACAAAACATCCTCTTTAGCACCTTTAACACCTGTGAACATATACATTTGGTTTATTTTATTTTAAATTTTCCTTTAAAAAGATTGAATTGTATTTATTTTGGGTTTTTTTTGCTTTATTATTTGTTTCCATTTCAATGGTTGTCTATTTCTACACCTGTTACTGAGGTGTGTTAGTGGCTTTATAAAAAGCATATCCAAGTGGGGCGCTTTGATTCATCACCTGTGTGCATTTTGTGTGGGCAGAAAAGGTCTTTCGGCTAATTTTTTCCTGACGCATTCTCCTGGGATGTGTGTATGAAGTGACGAGCACAGATCTGTTTTATAAACCTGTTTCATGTTGCTGGTTCACCATCTTGTGAACAACTGTGTGGATGTTGCGGTTGTGAACCGCTGATTTACAGAGTGTTTTTTAAGATTATTCTGCCCAGTTGATCTGTACGATATATTTGAGTAAGCACTTGGACATTTGTCTTTGGTGCAAGTATATTAAACTAACATGCTTAGTATTCTTGTACAGTGAAGCAGTTTGGACGATTTTCAAATATTAATCATTAAATACCTATTGATTTTTTTGGGTGTTTTTGTATTTTTTTTTTTTCTCTTTCTTTTTATTTATTTTTTTACAAGTGCCTGTTACCATATATATCCACATGTGACTATCTGATGAGCTATTTTGAGGCTTAATAGAAGGGGAGAGTATATTTGTCTTTTTTTTTTTTTTTTTTGGTTTTGTCTTTTGTTTTTGGTTTATCACTTGTTTTAAGAATTATGCACTGATTTGCTGTGTGGTTTGTCCCTTCTGTTAAAATGGATTTAATATAGTCTCTATTAATCTATTAATTGTGGATAAATAACTGGTAAATAAAAAAAATTTAAAAATAAATTTGTACTATTTTGTAAAGTCACGTCTCTGTCTTTAATCCCATCCGAACCAGCAGGGTCCTTCATATTATTGTAATTTCTTTTGGTTTAATTATTTTGGGGGTTTTATCTGATTTTCCTGGGTGAAGAAATATCCTAGGTGGCGTAATCGGCTTTTTCTTCCAATACTTTTAGCCAAAGGTTACATGTGTCTGATCTTCAGCAGCATCGGATCATCTCCATTTTATTGGCTCTTATAGTCTGTGTATTTGTTTAAAATATTTTTTTCTTACTGTCTGTTGTGTTCGACTAACTAATTATGATGGCTTGAGAAATTATTATGATTCTGAAATTCAATTTTTTAATTATAACTCTTCCTAACAACCACCAAACTCAAACCCTCAGACTGTTCTGACTCGGGTTGCTTTATCTTTTATATCTGATCAGACTTACGGTTTTCCTAAAAATCCCACAGACTGTCATTGACAGAAAGTTCAAATGAGACAAAACTGTTCAAACTCCAACTGACAAAAATTAAAATCTAAACTGACAGAATCCCATTAGACTCAATTAAACTGCCATTATATCTATCTATCTATCTATCTATCTATCTATCTATCTGTCTGTCTGTCTGTCTGTCTGTCTGTCTATCTATCTATCATGAAGCACCTCTAACTCTCCACCCCTCCATTATTTCCAGCTCAGATCTTCTGCAGTCAGACTCACTGTTTTGGATGATGTCCTGCATCTTCTTCCAGACTCTGAACGGTAGGTTGCCCAAGTAACGTGGCACATGAATCAAAGCTCCAGAAGCCATCTGTGGATCCGGCTGTGAGCTCTGGACTCTGGAAGAACATTCAGGAGTCAGAACTGCAGTGGCTTTGGATCAGAACCAGAGAGACCAGAGACAGGAGCAGATCACTCACCTTTCCTTTGAGACTGGAAACTCCTGCAGAACAAACACACCATTTATCATCAAGAACTCAATCAATGAACCAATGATCAACCAATGATCTGAAATCAGACCTTCAGAAAGCAGACGTCACTGGCTTTCATCATCTCCTCCATGTCTTCGATTGTGTGTGAAAGAGCTGAGATGTGTCTGTTCATCTCCTCCAGCTTCTCCTTCATCATCTGCTTCTTCTGCTCCTCTTCCTCCCTCAGTGCAGTGATTGTAGCTTCTTCTTCATCTCTGAGAAACTGATGAAGCTTCTCAAACTGCTGTTTAATCTGACGCTCTGTGTGCTCAGCTTGAGACTGAAATCAGATCACATTCACTTCAATCATCTCAAAGACCAACTGATTCTGGAGCAGCATGAAGAGTGAGTGAGTAAATGTGGGTTAGTTCACTACAACTTTAATTTCTGAAGCACTAGTGCTGTAGTAGTAGATGTTCTGTGTCTGTAGGGTGAAAATACACATTATCAATCACATCCTCAGGCAGATTCATAATGTCAGCAGTTCAGTTCAGGGCTCATGAATATTAATCACTTTGTGTTCAGCCAAATGAAAACACAGAAGGTGAGTGCTAGCCAATGGGATTAGGACTGACATATTATTCCCGCCAACTGCTGAATAACCAGCTGACAGAGATATACACACTTGATCACCGATATACACGAACGACTGTGTGTGTGTGTGCGTGTGTGTGTGTTCCAGTCAATAAAGGAACATGTAATTATATCACACAAATCAATTTAGCTCTTCTAATCAAACTCTTGAATATGTCAAAAGAATCAATCCTCACCTTGATGTGTTGAACTGTTTTCTCAAACTCTCCTTTAATGTTTTCATTGTGTTTAAGTTTCTCTTGTAAGGACTTCAGTGTTGTATTGAGATCCTCCTAGAATTTAAAGTGAACATCTATAAAACACCAGAGATTTCTGTAATATGTTCATATATGTAATACATAAGCTGAAACAAGTGTTTATCCGTCTTACCTTATATGATGAAACCACTTCACCGATGGGTCTGAATTTATGATTGTCGTGTTGTTTTGAATCTCTGCACACTAAACACACAGGCTGTTTGTCCTCCAGACAGAAGAGTTTGAGTTTTTCACTGTGTAAACTGCAGATCTCCTCAGATCCTGATGAACGCCTCTCATTTCTCTCCTTCAGGATCGACTCACACAAGTTCTTTAACGCAAGATTAGGTGGAGGTTCTTCTTTTGAGGATCTTCTCCTGCAGACAGGACACTCCCGAGTTTCCCTGATTCTCCAGAACTGTTGAAGACACTCTTTACAGAAACTGTGACTACATGATAAAATAACAGGAACACTGAAGATTTCATGACACACGGGACAAGAAAGATCATCTTCAGATAGTGAAGCCATTTTCACTGTTTGAGCTCCTGCAGTCTAAACTTTACTTTCACTTTCTGAATGATGGTTTCAAAAATGAATAACCTCAAAGATCTGCTGTCTGTTCAGAAACAAACTTCTTGAAAGTTTTTCTCTTTGTTCTTCATTAATAGCCGATTCTTTTATGCTTTTGTTGAGATAAAGTCAGTATGACAGAAAGGAGAAATAACAAGTCAGTCTCTTCCTGGTATGTGTTGTAAGAGGGTGGAGATTCTGATCATGTGGGTGTGTTTAAACAGGGCAAAGTACAATACAAGGGTTTTTTCCAAGTACAGGTCTCTGCAGGACATTAATGATTGATGGGCAAAAGGGCATTTTTGAGAGCGTTACCTGATTTGCTTGTGTGGGTAGGGTTTAGGGGTGGGGTCGGGTGAATGGGTTTGTTTTCACTGCATGACATATAAACACCCACCAGTTTTGAAAACACCCACAAATACAGAAATGCCCACTTTTGTTCTGCAGAGACTTCATACTCATTTTTCAGGTTAAATTTAAACAAAATGCATTGAAGCTATCAAATATAATGCTATAAAACCTGAAGTTCCAGTGATAAACACACGTCTGATCATGTTGCTGATCGTCAGTGTTTGGAGACGTGAGTAGAGGTGGGTAGAGAAACCTGAAAACTGTACTCGAGTAAAAATACAAGTATTTAAAGAAATACCTGTGGATCACACTGAAAGATGGCGCCTGTGAATGTGGCATGCCGTCTGTCGCTCTCTATCATGTCCTGTATGTGGTTATTAATATGCTCTCTCTTGCCTTCTAATTACGTTGAATCTCTCGTCTACGATCGTCAGACCCTTCTTGGCATTTGCAATAGCTACATGGATGTATTTGAAGCGAAAATAGGAACTTTCGCCGACTACACACAAGGGAGTATCTTACGCGATATTCCAGATTTTCTTCGCCGTCAGCCGTTGGATATTATCCCGAGAAAACGCCGGAGACGACGTGGGAAACGCGGCGGAGTGGTCGTCAGATTAAAGATCCACCTGCGCGCTGGCCTTCCACTCAGCTTCACTCAGGATCTGAGCCGCTTTGCGGCCTGGTATTCGCCGATCCTGTCATCTCGATGTCTTACATCTATTACATCTATTCCAGCTGACTATCCTGCTCCTCCCGATTCTCCAGTTCGACTTCTACAGGACTCTGTTTCTTGGATTGTCATTCGACCTCGTCCGGAGGGAGTAAACACTGCCAATCTTCGCTTTCTGAGCAAAGCCCCGGTCTCGCGCAGCACTCTAACGTTACATTCTCCAAAAATGGCGCTGATAAACGCTCACTCCCTGGTTAACAAGACTTTTATTCTCAACGATTTTATCTCTTCTCACTGCCTGGACTTCCTGTTTATCACCGAAACCTGGGTGAAGGTAGGAGATTTAAGCCCTTTCTCAGAACTTGTTCCTACTGACTACTGTTTCTATAACTCTCCCCGTCCTGTTGGAAGAGGTGGAGGTCTAGCTATAATCACAAAGAAAAACTTTAGTTCCCGATGTCGGACGTTGCCGTCCGCAAATTTCACGAGCTTTGAAGTCCAGCTATTACTACTTGATTGGTATGACCCCATTGTTTTAGCTCTGATATATCGGCCACCGCATTCAACTAAAGGCTTTATAGCAGAATTCACAGAGCTTATAGGGGATCTCATCACTAATTATGATCGGATTATTTTACTAGGTGATTTTAATGTCCATGTGTGTTGTCCATCGAAACAACTAACGTCAGAGTTCTTGAACATCATTGACTCTTTCAGTCTAAGACAATGGGTTACACTCCCTACACATACCCAAGGTCACACTCTGGACTTAATTCTGTCTCTTGGCCTGTTGATAACTGACAATGAAGTGATTGAATCTCTCATATCTGATCATTTTCCTATCATATTTAAAATGTCTCTTCCTGCCATCTCCAATAAAGCAGCATCTGACACAAGACAGACCCGTGTTTACTCACCACCGTTCTGCGAGGATTTTACTAAGCTTTATAATGAAGCCAGCATTTCTATGTCACTTGAATCCTCATTAACTGAACTAGATGCTGAACAACATTATCAAGTTTTAAACACTGTATGGCTGGATGTCTTGAATGTTGCTGCTCCTTTTAAGTCTTTTAAGCCAAAACCTAAATCCGAGCCATGGGTTGATCAAAATATTCGCTCTCTAAGACAATCATGTAGGAAAGCTGAAAGAAAATGGAAAAAGGACAAACTGCAAATTTCATTCGATATTCTTAAAAACTGTTTGACTTTGTATCAGTGTGCTGTTAAGAAAGCCAAGTCTCTCTACTTTTCTAACTTGATTGACAAACACCACCACACTCCTAAAATTCTTTTCTCTGTTATAAATTCAGTGTTAAATCCTCCTGTAAACACTTTTCAAAATCCTACCTCTGCACTCTGTGAAGGTTTCTTAAGACATTTTAGTGACAAAGCGATGAGTCTGAGGGCCCAGATACAAGCAACTGATCGTGAAATCTTGACGCTTGAAAACCCACCTGCCTTTTGGACTACTTTTAATGCTGTCTCTCTACAATCAGTTAAGGAAGTAATTGTAAAACTTAAACCTTCCCTATGTCCCTTTGATACAATACACCCTCGTTATTTGAAGCAATTGATTGACATTATTGGACCGGGACTGGTGTCCCTGTTAAACAAATGTCTGCATTCAGGGTCTGTCCCGGACAGCTTAAAAATGGCCATGGTCACTCCAGTTTTAAAGAAACCTTCACTGGATGCATCTGTCTTAGCCAATTTCCGGCCTATATCTGTTTTACCATTCATTTCTAAGGTGATGGAAAAAATTGTGTTTTTACAGCTCCAATCCTTTTTAGCTAATAATCACATTTATGAGACATTTCAGTCTGGGTTCAAAACAATGCACAGTACCGAAACTGCCCTTGTTAGAGTCCTCAATGACATCCTCATGGCTACTGATTCAGGCGATTCTGTTATTTTAGTTATGCTTGACCTGTCCTCAGCCTTCGATACTGTTGATCACGAGATTCTTGTCTCTCGCCTGGAATCCTGTGTCGGGCTACGGGGGGAGGTCTTAAGTTGGTTTAAATCTTTTTTAACTAATCGAAGCTTCTCAGTTAAAGTCGGTAATTTCACCTCCTCCTTAGGCAATCTAAGCTGCGGTGTTCCTCAGGGTTCTATTTTAGCTCCCACCCTCTTCTCTCTTTATTTACTTCCTTTGGGCTCCATCTTTAGGAAACACGGCGTTTCTTTCCATTGTTACGCAGATGACATGCAAATCTATCTGCCTGTAACAAGAAAAGAAAAATCTGCTCTCCATACTCTATTAGCGTGTCTGGACGATGTTAAATCATGGCTTTCCAATAATTTTCTTTTCCTGAACTCAGATAAAACAGAAGTCATTGTCTTCAGCCCCTCTGACTCCAGAACACAAAATCAAATTGATCTTGAGTCATTAAGTTTGTTTATCTCTCCCCAAGTGAGGAATCTGGGAGTGGTTATTGACAACTGTTTGAAATTTGACAAACAAATAAGTACCGTTGTTGGTTCAAGTTTTTTCTATCTTCGCTCTCTCTCAAAAATTAAATCCTTCCTTTCGGAGGGCTCTTTAGAGACTGCAATCCATGCCTTCATTACATCACGACTGGACTATTGCAATTCCCTGTATTACGGGATCTCAAAGACCCAAATCTCTAGATTACAAGTAGTTCAAAATGCTGCAGCTAGATTTCTGAAGAGGCGTAATATATTCGATCACATTACGCCCCTCCTGAGATCTCTACACTGGTTGCCTACCCAGTTTAGAATTGAATATAAAATCCTACTACTTGTTTATAAATCTTTAAATAATCTAGCTCCCTCCTATCTGACCAATCTTCTTCACCCTTACACTCCTGTGAGAGGACTGAGATCGGAGGGAAAACTACTCTTAAAGATCCCCAGAACCCGTCTAAAGACAAGGGGAAATCGAGCTTTTGAAGTGGCTGGCCCCACGCTCTGGAACAATCTTCCAAACTCTGTCAAAATGGCTTCCAGTTTATCTGAGTTTAAATCATGCCTTAAAACTCATCTTTTCTCTCTTGCATTTGGTATATAATATGTAGGTATTTGAGTGTATTTATGTATGTGTATATGTTTATGCATGTATGTGTATGTCTATATATGTGTATATAATGTGTATTTATGCATGTGTATGTATGCGTATGTATATATCATGTATGTCATACATGTGTGTGTACGTGCATATATCTGTATATATATACGTAGGTGTGTATGTATGTGTATATATATATGGATGTGTATATATATGTGTATATGTAGATATGTGTGTATATAGTGTCTATATTTCTCTGCCTTCTGTTTCTTTGTCTTTTAACTGTTTCTTTCATACTTTATGTACACTCCTCTTCTAATTGTTGTACAGCACTTTGGTCGGCCTTTGGCCGTTTTTAAATGTGCTCTAGAAATAAACCGAACTTGAACTTGAACTTGAACTTTTTCATCCAGAAGTGAAAGTAAAAATGTTAATAATTACTTGAGTAAGAGTAAAAAGTATCCAATGACTGATCAAGTAGCAAGTTTCTAGTTGTGATAGATGTGATTCAGATCAAGAAAGATAATGATGGTGAATCAATGAAGCATGTTTAACAGTATGAATGTTTTCTCCCTATAATGTCCAAGTGTGAGAGATTGTGTCAAAATATTGCTGTAATTTAAAAAAAACCTTACAATGCCATCTGTTTGTCAGTAGATAAACATCAACATAAATATCATTTTAGCCATTTATCACAGTACAGACATAATAAATGTGATAAAAGTATTGACAGTGACATTTAGCTCCAGATAAATTCTTTTTTTTTTTTTTTTTTTTAGGTTTTTAGTTTTTTTTTCTTCAGTTGTGTTGATTCACATTGTTTCTAGATTATTGTTCAGAGAGATCAGACACATTTTAAGTAATTGCAAAAAGCTTTAAAAATTAACTATATCACACAAAAAAAAGAAAATTTCACTTATATTGTCAGCACGTGAATGAACAGTATTCAGTTAAAATCACTCTATCATTCTGACTGGATTATTAGAGCATAGCGATTGCTATAAAAGGAGTGAAGAAGTGCTTTCAATCATTGTGTTCTTGTGTTAGCAATGGTTCCCTCCAAAGAAAGACATGTAGCCATCATCACTTTGCATCAAAATAGCCTCACATGCAAGGAAATTGCAGCAAAGATTATTGCACCTCAAAGAACCATTTATCGGATCATGAAGAACTTCCATGAGAGAGACTCAACCTCAGTGAAGAAGGCTTCAGGACGTCCCAGCACCAGGACCATCAGCTACAGAATCGAATCTCCGCCAGTGGAAAGGTACTCAATGTTGGCAGCAGGTCATGTGATGCATTTGACACACAGTGAGGTCAAGACTTTTGGACAACACTACCATGAGTCCTGTGTTGAGCCAACAGTAAATCATCCAAAGTCAACACTTTAAATACTGACTCTCTGCATATATTGAATGTTTTTGCCAATAAAAGCCTTTAAAACCTATGAAATGCTTATCATTGTTTTCCAGTGTACCATAGAAACATTTCAGTTGGATCACCTAATCATCTATAAGAGCCACTGGGCCTTGGACAGTGATGACTGATTCTTGAGCTACATCCATATTTTTATCATTATTTTATTGCCGTTGCTGGCACTCTTTTTCTTCCTGTCACTGCTTTTATCGTGTGTATTGATGGTTTGGCAATATCATACAAATAAATGTACTTTATTTGTATGATATTTATTTGTATAAGATTTTCATACTTTCATACTTTTCATACTGTAAACTTTGTTACAAATTATATTGTTATATTACAACACTTTTATATGATGTGCAGGGAATTAGGTTGTTTTATTGTAAATAAAAAATCATGACAATAACACAGCTGAATAGCCTATCTTAATTATTATGATATTTTGCCACATTTCTTACTGACACGCCCCCAACTCATAAAGTTCAGGGCTTAAAGGGAAATCCTGAGCTTTCCACTCGTATTTGAGCTCATGGTGGCGTTCATGTGCGTTTAATTTAGCTTATTTGTTGCGATGATACAAAAACCTATGGGAAAATCCTGTTGGGTTTTTGTTGAGGGAACCAGCGTGATGGTAACTGCTGATTGGCTACAAAATGACGTCACAGTCCCACCACTCTATTCTCAGTATTTATAGTGGTCAAACATTACCTGTACACAATAATGTTAAAATAAATTTTACCTACAATATGGAAACTTCAACTTTGCAAAAGCAAAATATTTTATTTTGCATATGTTATACAGTCATACACATATGCACACATAAACGTGTGTATTACACACACACACACACACACACACACACACACACACACACACACACACACGGTGTACAGTGCATAAACACACCTGAATAAACTTTCTGTGGAGAAGTGATCATCATTCTCTGGCTCAGACAATGTTTGTGTCGTACAATCTGCTTAAAAAAAACCTGTGCTTTGTTTCAAAACACAGTCCCTATACATGGAATAAATCTGAACAAACTCCAGTTTTCATTGACATTTCCACTGATTGTCTTTCGCCATTAAAACATACAAGGAATTGCCTGATGCTTGTTCTTCTGGTCTTCCCACTTGTAGGGAAAATTAAAGTAATTGTTTACTGAACTGTTCAAGGAAAGATATATTAAAGTCAATAAGAGAGGGTGAGTGTTGCTGTAGTGCTGGATATCAGTCATGTGATCGGCTGTGGACCAATCACAGCCACTGTACTGATATTCAGATCAACAGCACTCTTACTCATGTGATCTGGATTAAATACTGGAAACATGATGAAAGCAGAAGATCCAGACCTACAGGAGTGACAATTACTGACTATTGACCGGTAAGATCCTCAGAGAGCCAAAAAAATTGAAGAATGGAAAGAGTGTGTGAGTGAAGGTGGTTGTGAGTGTGTGTAGATGTGTGTTAGTTACAGGATCAGAGAATGACACCGTTCCTCTGTCATAGTCCAGATTCACTCTCACACGATCAAGCTTCTGATCAAACTGACTGTGCACCACAAACCAGACATTATCAGTGTTATAGAAATCACGTCCCTTCCTCTGGTTTGATGCTGTAGTTACTCCAAGAGTCCAGTCTGAACTCTCTTTAACCTCCACATCCCAGCAGTGTGTTCCTGAGTTAAATCCCTCTGAACCCAGAACACAGGCATAACTGTCAAATCTCTCTGGATTATCAGGAAGAGGTTGATCGACCCCACTGAATCTCACACTGGTCAGATCATCAGACAGGACAAGACGTGGATGAGCCGTGTTTGGATCCAGAATCACAGGAGCTGATGAGACACAATCAACAGATGCTTTTATTCTGATGTTCATATAATGATCAAGAGTGAACCAACACAGATTATTATGAATTATGACATTGTTGATCAAACACACTTTCCTCTGATCACTGTCAGTGCTGTTATCAGTTTCACACTCATTTTATCATCAACTACAAACATTAAATGTGTGATTCAGACATTTGTGTCCATCAATTAAAATCACAATAAATCAATGAGATCTGATGAGATTTATGGGTAACACTTTACAATAACAGTACATGAATAACCATAGTTAAGATATGAACTAATGAGGAGTGATCCTTAACTACAACAGGAGTCATAGGGATTCATGCATGAAAACAGAAGTCTTAACTATGCGTTAATACATGTTTGATAATTAATGCATTAATTAACATTTAGGGTAAACTAAATCAAACAGTCTCTATAAGAAGGAATAATACATATTTGGACTTTGAAATAAATTTAAACAATTTATTATTGTCAGAATTTAAACTACTGACATCAGCAGCTTCATTATAAACATTACTGAAAGGCACATGATTAGTTTGTAATTATTTTCACTGACCCTCCTTATCAAACATATAAAATACTAAATACACTATTTAAATACACTATCTTAAAAGGTCTTAATCTGTTTTGTGATATTCTTTTCTATCAAACTAAACTACTGTGACTAACATCAGTTCCTGAGGAATCGGTTCCCAAAAAAATAACCAAACAGGAAACATGAACTAAGGTCAGGGAGCGTTTGCTGGGATCAGATTCAGAAGTTCACTCTCCATCCAGACGCAGGCCGTGATCATATACTGTACCTCCATTCTCTGACTTTTTGAAAAGTCACACAACATCACTTAACTGGGCTGAATACTTATATAGTTGTGTTAGTACATGTGTATTTGATAGTAAGTTAATGATAATCATGAGCTGAATTTGGTAAGTAGTTAACAGTGAATTAATTGTGATGTGCCCCCTCAAGTAAAGTCATGACATAAGTATACATTAACAAACCATTAGTTGATGTTAGTATATGCTTAGTTAATAATGAGTTAATTATGATTGTGCCCCCTCAAGTAAAGTCATGACATGATGCACATATCACACATCATTAACTAATATATGAATAAACACTATAGAGTGCCATCCTTATTCCTTTACACCCGGTACACAAAAACTAAAATAAAAAGTATTTGTATTTTATTTTTATTTATATAATTAAACATATATGGACTTGAAGCAAGCCATAAACATACCTGTAAAGACACACATAAGGCACATTTACATGTAAAATAGCGCACGTCCACAAGCTAATGCTAATCAAAGCATATACATTTAAACGACAAAATACAAATACAGTTAATAACTGCACATAACCTCCTGAAAACCCCAATAAAACATACATGTAAATATGTCTTTAATTATTAATTCGGCTTACCAAAGCAGTCAACATTTATTAGTTTAAAATGCCAGCAACACAACAAACGCGCCAAGAGAACACCTAGCGTGCGCCACTAATGAGTGTCCCACCAGAAACAAACCCTACATACTTTAGTTCCTGGAATAAACTATGACTATTTAGCTATGACTAAATATAAATGAACTGTAAAAATCAGAAAACAGTTTAGATCAAATTAAATTTATTAGTGGTAGTTAGTCTATTTTCCACATTTGATTAGACAGATCTATGTAATTAATGGCTAAATAATCATGTGCCGTTGCAATTATTTGTCACAAAGCTGCAGATGGCAGATTATGATATTACAGTGTAAATTATGACAGTATTAAATCATGTTTAATTCAAATTCAGAGTACTTCTTGTTTACTCTTATGGAGGCTGATTTATTTAGTTTACCCCTAAATGTTAATTAATGCATTAATTATCAAACATGTATTAACGCGTAGTTAAGGCTGCTGTTTTCATGCATGAATCCTTATGACTCCTGTCGTAGTTAAGGATCACTCTTCATTAGTTCATGATTAGTTCATATCTTAACTAATCATGAGTTCAAGTGGAAGTAACTATTAATTTAGGTATTAGTTCATGGTTATTCATGTACTGTTATTGTAAAGTGTTACCGATTTATGCTGTAGATGAAAAACTGTAAGTGTGTGTCTGATCTTCAGCAGCATCTGATCATTTCATTATTCTCACTGTCTGTTGTGTTTGACTAACTATTTATGTTGGCTTGAGACATTATTATTATTATTATTATTATTATGATTCTGAGATTAATTTTTTTTAATTGTAACTCTGAACAACCACCAAACTCGACTCTGATCTTCAGACTGTTCTGTTCTGACTCGGGTTACTTTATCTTTTATATCTGATCAGACTTACGGTTTTCCTAAAAATTATGATCAAAACTCTGAAAAATCCCACAGACTGTCATTTAAAAGAAAGTTCAAATGAGAAAAAACTGTTCAAACTCCAACTAACAAAAATTAAAATCTAAACAGACAGAATCCCATTAGACTCAATTAAACTGCCATTATCTATCTATCTATCTATCTATCTATCTATCTATCTATCTATCTATCTATCTATCTATCTATCTATCTATCTATCATGGAGTATCTCTAACTCTCCACCCCTCCATCATTTCCAGCTCAGATCTTCTGCAGTCAGACTCACTGTTTTGGACGATGTCCTGCATCTTCTTCCAGACTCTGAACGGCAGGTTGCCCAAGTAATGTGGCACATGAATCAAAGCTCCAGAAGCCATCTGTGGATCCGGCTGTGATCTCTGGACTCTGGAAGAACATTCAGGAGTCAGAACTGCAGTGGCTTTGGATCAGAACCAGAGAGACCAGAGACAGGAGCAGATCACTCACCTCTCCATCGAGACTGGAAACTCCTGCAGAACAAACACACCATTTATCATCAAGAACTCAATCAATGAACCAATGATCAACCAATGATCTGAAATCAGACCTTCAGAAAGCAGACGTCACTGGCTTTCATCATCTCCTCCATGTCTTTGATTGTGTGTGAAAGAGCTGAGATGTGTCTGTTCATCTCCTCCAGCTTCTCCTTCATCATCTGCTTCTTCTGCTCCTCTTCCTCCCTCAGTGCAGTGATTGTAGCTTATTCTTCATCTCTGAGAAACTGATGAAGCTTCTCAAACTGCTGTTTAATCTGAAGCTCTGTGTGCTCAGCTTGAGACTGAAATCAGATCACATTCACTTCAATCATCTCAAAGACCAACTGATTCTGGAGCAGCATGAAGAGTGAGTGAGTAAATGTGGGTTAGTTCACTACAACTTTAATTTCTTTAAAAATGCATTAAGAGTCCATTTTTTTCTTATTTTGTAAAAAAAAAAAAAAATTATATATATATATTTTTTTCATTTAGTACTGCCCTTCAGAAGTTCTTTTAGTACTGCCCCACTGTTCCTTCTGGAGCATCAGTGAATGTCTGAACCTTTTGTAATAGTTGTGTTTGAGTCCCTCAGTTGTCTTAAGTGTGAAAAGATGGATCTCAAAATCATACAGTCACTGCTGGAAAGGGTTCAAATACACAAAAGATGCTGGAAAACTGAAGAATCTGCAGGACCTGGAGGATTTTTCTGAAGAACAGAGCTCAGCTTAACTGCTCAGAACAAACAAGAGACTCATGAACAACCATAACAAAACAAAAAAGCAGTCATGGATCATCCAGGTAACCACACATAGTATGAAGAATCAAGGGTTCCCAAACTTTTGAATGGGGTCGTTTTAATAAATTCAGCTATTTTTTTTGTCTTTTGGATTATATATATAAACATATTTTTTGTAAAATATCTTACTCAGGACAGGACTAAATAAAAAATAACATGCATTTTGTATGATTTCTCTTATTTTGATAAAATTATTCACATTTTCACAGATTCTGCAAGGGGTTCCCAAAATTTCCCATGCCACTGTATATCACACAAATCAATTCAGCTCTTCTAATCAAACTCTTGAATATGTAAAAAGAATCAATCCTCACCTTGATGTGTTGAACTGTTTTCTCAAACTCTTCTTTAATGTTTTCATTGTGTTTAAGTTTCTCTTGTAAGGACTTCAGTGCTGTATTGAGATCCTCCTAGAATTTAAAGTGAAAATCTATAAGACACCAGAGATTTCTGTCACTGCTTTTATTGTGTATTGGTGGTTTGGCAATATCATACCAATAAATGACATTAACACTGAAAATGTAAATACATAAAGTCATCTAAAACATGTATATTATATAATTACACCAGTAGATGGCGACCAATGACTGTGTTTTGAATATGATGATCTGATTCAGCTGGAGGAGCACATCCTTCCTCTGACATCAAATCTTTCACGAACACAAAGGAAGATTCAGTAGCAAATGTGAAATATAACAATTTATTGAGAAAAGTCCAAGCAAGGAAGAGAGCAAGAGTCAGATGAAACATGTGACAGGTGATGAAACTGATCAGGAAGATTATTTATAAAGCAATCTTTAGTGGTAGAAGTGATGGCTCTACCATATTTATGGCTGGATGGTGGTTTTGCAGCCCTGGCTAAATGTAGTATACACAAGACTAAATAATGATCTGAGATGTCGTCACTCTACTGCAGAATTTCAACGGCATCAATATCGATTCCATGTGACAATATTAGATCTAAAGTATGATTACGACAATGAGTGGGTCCTGACACGTGTTGTCTAACACCAATAGAGTTTAGAATGTCTGTAAATGCCAGAGGGGACTGAGACTATGGATTCCAGACTTGGAACAATAATTGGTAAACCTAAACTACATTCAAATGGAGAGAGGCACGTGGACAACACTGGTAATAAGTTATGTGTGTACTCAAATGAGAGTTGCTGGCTCCAGGAGGAAGGATTCTGTGACTCCAAACATCGTAACACTCTCTAAAAGGTCCTGGTTGCCCCGCTCAGTTTGGCCGTCGCTCTGAGGATGAAAACCAGAGGACAGACTAACACTCGCCCCGAGTAAACGACAAAACTCCTTCCAAAATTTGGAAACAAATTGGGGTCCCCTGTCAGAGACCATGTCCATCGGGAGGCCATGAATGCGAAAGATGTGATCAACAACAGTAACCGCTGTCTCCTTAGTAGAAGGTAATGTAGGCAAGGGAATGAAATTGGCCGCCTTCAAGACAACCGTATTGCCCTGGGAGGGTGGCGACAAAATCGAGCGCAATGTGGGACCAGGGTCTCGAAGGGATAGACAGCGGTTGAAGTATGACCCCCACGAAAAACGTAGGACCGTAATCCCTCTGGCACAAATAAACGACCCGGTGGGAAACCGGGCGAAGGCATTATCCCTTCTAAGGCCGTGTGGACCTTCGACTTGACCTCCCATGTGAGTGTGGAGATCACGAGTCTCTCAGGTATAATACAAACGGGAGTGGATGGGCGCTCAGAACGGTCAAAAATATGAGACAATGCATCGGGCTTGATGTTATTAGACCCCGGATTGTAGGACAGCGAAAAGTCAAAATGACAGAAAAAAGTGCTCACCGAGCCTGCCTGGAGTTAAGTCGTTTGATGGATCTAATATACTCAAGGTTCTAATGGTTGGTCCAGACAATAAAGGGTACCCCCGAATCCTCTAACCAATGACGCCACTCCTCCAGCGCTAACTTAACTGCCAGCAACTCTCTGTTACCAATGTCTTAATTAAGTTCAGCGGAGGACAAATGATGAGAAAAAAACGTGCAAGTGTGCATCTTGTCATCAGAGGAAGAGTACTGGGAAAGAACCATGCCTATCAGCACCTCTGACGCATCAACCTCCACCACAAACTAATACCCAGAATATCAAAATCAACTGAAGGCGGCAGATCCTTTTCCTATTTAGCATCTAAACTCTGGAACAATCTTCCTAGCATTGTTCGGGAAGCAGACACACTCTGTCAGTTTAAATCTAGACTAAAAACACATCTCTTTGCTCTTGCATACACATAACACATTATCAATACATTGACATTTTTCAAATCCGTTAAAGGATTGTTACGCTGCAATAATTAGGTCGGCCGGAACCGGGAACATTTCCTATACACTAGATATACCTGTACATCAGAATAAGAATGGCATCTACGCTAATATCAGTCTCTCTGCTTATCCTGAGGTTTGCCGGGTGCTGGATCCAGGCCGTATCCAGATCAGATGGGGAACCTGTGTCTGGACCTGACTACAACGTAGCCCAGGAGACAATGGGCCTACAGATCCAGTTCTGGCTGCATCTATAATTCAGATTTTTAATCTCCGTATCCGCTTACATATATTTATATATAATCTATTTTTAATCTCTATAATAAAAATGTATAATTCAGATTTGGATCTCCATATCCATTTACATATATTATATATATATCTTCCAAGGGTTTTTTTCCCTCCTAGGACTTTTTTCCCAGTGTTAGCACGCTGGGTTTTTCTCCTAGGTGGTTTTTTCCACCCCTGGGAGTCAGCCGACATTGGCTTAATGTAGCACCATCTTGTATATGTTACATATTACCACGCTTGCTTGTACAGCTTATTTATAACCCCTTCTCTTTTTTCTGTGCTTCTAACATGCAAAGCTGCTTTGAAACAATTACCAATTGTAAAAAGCGCTATATAAATAAATTTGACTTGACTTGACTTGACAAACTGATGTGTAGGATCAGGGGCTATGAGGATGGGAGCTGAAACAAAGCGGCTCTTGAGGTTGGCAAATGGCACTGGACCACATGAACGTTGTGTGTAGAGTGGCTAGTTGGCTGAAATTGCGAATAAAACACAGTAGAAATTGGCAAACCCCAGAAACCTCTGCAGGGCACACTTCTCCACCTTGACAAAGAGCCCATTCTCGAGCACCCACCTGACGTGCTGAACATGTTCCTGAAGAGAAGAGGAAAATATCAATATGTCATCCAGGTAGACATATATGAACTGATCAACCATGTCTCTCAGAACGTCATTAATGAGTGCTTGGAAAACAGCGGGGGAGTTGGACAGTCCGAAGGGCATAACGAGATATTAAAAGTGCCCCTCTGGGGGTATTAAATGCGGTTTTCCACTCATCCCCCTTCCTTATGCGGACCAAATGATAGGCGTTACGCAAATCCAATTTGATGAAGATGGACGCTCCCTGCAACCGCTCGAAGGCATCAACAGAAAAAGGATAAGTATTCTTTACCGCGATGTTGTTCAGCCCTCGGTAATCAATGCACGGTCACAGGAAAATGAAAGTATCATTTCCCCCCGAACATTTCTTACAATCCCATAACATTATGTAATGCAGCTGTATTTTTTTTTTATTGTAAATTTGTAAATGATTTAATTTGATTGGTAACAGCCCTTAGTGTCTTTTTCCAATTATAAGACAAAGCTGCAATATTCTGAAAGGATATTGCTTCAGAAATTTTAAATTTATATTTACACCACACAAAAAAAAAAAAATCCAATTTTTTTTCCGGACAAGCAACTGTTTTCTTCGTACAAGTGAATGACAAGGCTTAATGTTGAGCCCTGTATGAAGTTTTAATGGGCCTCATTTCATATAGTCTGACAACAAAAACAGAAAAATATATAGATAAAACAATTTTATTGGGAATTTGGCTGTATTAAAATATATTATGTGAGCAAAAAGGGTAGCAGCAGAGAGGCAAACAAATTGTTGCATGACGGCATCTATCGACATTTAGCGACATTATATATATATATATATATATATATATATATATATATATATATATATATATATATATATATATATATATATATATTATGTGGCATTAAAATAAAAATTAAAAGGCATTAAAAAGCATTAAATTAGATTTGATGAAACCTGGACAAGGTTAGGACAAGAATTTGCACTGAATGTCTCTGATATATATTTTACTATTTATATGAAAATTTCTATGCTCTTTTGTGACTTAAGACACAGCAGTGTGAACAGGACTTTTATTTTGGTCTGGCTATATGACATCATAAATCTGCGCCGCGCTTTTGCGCCTGTTATGAATTGGCTGTAAAAGGTTTGTGTTTTTACACGTTTAAAGTGTTTAATTCAATACAAACCTTTCTATTAATTACTGTGGAATAATTAAGCTGTTATCGTTTTAAATATATCGTTTTATAGCAGTACTTTTTAATGCGTTGTCCAGCGGTATTTTGTGAGTAAAGCGCGTCACACGCGAGTACGTTAGATGTGTTGTGTCTGATTTGCTCCATATATAGTGAATCAGTTCATCATAAACACGAACTCGGTCTCTGGAGTAATAATGAGAGAAACGGATATTTTTTAAACAAACTCACATGCAGTTGAACCGAAAATGATTCACAATGCTGCTGGTCAAACAGTGAAACTGTAACGAGAACACAAACATGACTACTTTAACAAACCAATAACAAATGTTATACATTAATTTGTACCACTAGTTTTGAGTTGTTTTTGGCTAACCAGGACGTTATCAATCAATCTGACTTTCTTTCCAGTTATCTGACTACAAACCAATTAAGTTTGGATTTATTTTTCTTAATTATGCTCATCTTAAATATGACTTTGTCCAAAGTGCAGGAAAAACCCACCTGAGATCTGGTGACACACTATTATAAAGATGGCGTTTATTAAAGAGGAGAGTGAAGACATACAGATTGAAGAAGCATTCGGTATGAAACATGAAGATACTGAGGAACAAACAGGTTAGTTTCATTGTCAAAGCTGAACTCATTTAATCCTTACAGCACAGGTGTGGGTATTCTGCAGTGGCTATGATCAGATCTCAGCTCATGTACAAGGTTTTGAGTTAGTGTGAACTTTACCATTACAATTAGAATGTCATATTAAAATAAATTACAATTAATGGGACCCACTAAACATTTTTTTTCCCCAAGGGCAGCTTTATATGTGCAAGTAGCAGCATAAACTACAGAACATGAGGATTCAGGGCTCCAGACAAAAAAAATAAATAGATAAATAAAAATATTATATATAATTTATATATAATCCTTGTTTTACTATGCATAGCATCTGCATATCATTTCCATGCATGTTCCCATCTACATGACGGCATGTTTATTGGTACAATACATTAGGAAAATATGAGATAAAGACTATGTGCCGCCACATTACATTAATAAAAATCTTTCAGTATTCTTGCCTCTTTTTAAGAATAAATCAAAATTTCATAAAATATATTTCAGAGAAGTGTTATTCTCCATCTTTTCCACTGGCCAAATAGTATTTTTAATTGCTTTAAACAAATCAAATTTATGCCGTTTTGCCTATAAGGTAAACATATATTTAAGGATATTTTAATGGAAACCGACAGGCCTTACTTATTGCAGTGAAAATAATTGTGTGACTCAGCTCGTCACTGACAAAACATTTTAAAAATAAAACATGCATTTATTACCATTTCGAAGTTGAAATGCTGATTGAGCGATCTGTCAGGCCACATTAAAGAGCGCCAAAATGACATTTATTGCTTGTATTTCATGATAAAATCGACAGAATTTGAAAGCTGAAAGTTTTTCTTTACTAAAGTTATCAAACACGTTAAAAGTGACACATTAAAGGTAACTGTTAATTACAAATCTTACTGCTATTACGAATGGCTGTGCTACAAATAATGTGACCTTCACAGAAACTGAAAGATATCGAGAATAAAAAGCCATTAAAAACATGTTGTTAACGATTAGTTCGCATCCACACAACTGACGTTTGGAGTTTATTTCAATTTTGTATCTTTTAAGGTACTAATTAATATTTATGCATTAAATCTAATATTTTTTCCCCTGTATAGCTTATATAAAGAGTTGTGAATTATATAGTTGTTTTTAGACATAATTACTTTCTTTTTTTAGGTTATGGATATGGATATATATTTAGACACTCAAAAACTACATTTTGTTAAGCTTTAGATATTTTTTATTTGAAATGCTGATTTGAAGTGTCCATTTTCGCTAGACTGGGTAAACCCAGCCTGATCTGCCGGCGATTTGATTTCGCCCGGCAACTCAGTCTGGAAACCCGTACATTCATTTCTACTGCTTCTGTTACACTTTTGCGGGAACCAATCACAGACTGGCTTATCCACCTTTCTCGCTATTGGCGGGTATAACACGATGACGATAGAGAAGCGACGGCAAGCAGATCGTGTTCCAAGTGCGATATGATTGTTACACACCGATTGCAAACTCTATCTGATCTACTTGTCTCTCGCACAACCGTCAATCCAATTCCTTTTAACCTCTCGACGATGCTGAATGACTTCTTTAGTTTAGCAAACAAATCGCTCGACTGGGTGTAAATACCACTCACTTTCATGTTTTTTTTGCACAACCTGCAAAAATCGCTCAATGCCATTGCTGTTTCTGCAAACCGCTGATCAATGCTACAAACCAATACAAACTAAACCTGTCTGGAGTTTTAGTGTCGCTCTGCAAAGTACGTCACCCGGATCGTTGATCTGATTGGTTGAAGGACTATCCAATTGCGTGAATAATGCTCATTGATCATGCCTCTTGTGCAGTAAACAATACATACAGACTCCCCAGACCAATGTTCAGTTTTAAATTGAGCTTGGTCTGGTGATAGCCAGACAACATTTTTGCATTAATTTCACTACAGTCAAACCTGAACACAGAGAAAGACATTTTAGTGGGACAATACTATACCAAGTGACAAAGTTTTCAAGAAATTGATTTGTACCACTCTGATAAAGCTTACGACTTTTAAAATTCAAAACATAAAATTTATCAGTCAAAAGTGACAAACAAGCTAACTTAATTTTACTTACACTGAAGTTATTCTGTTCATATCATACATTTTTCATTGGCAGCATAAAAAAGTCACCTATTGGAAATGCAAAAATCTTAAGATATATATAAAGTGGCATGCAGCAAAGCCAGTATTTGCATATATAGAAATGGCAGAATTATTTGTATTTCTGTCTATTCAGATAAAAAAAAAAAAAAAGTGGGCGGGACATAAACCATTTGTCTAAACAACATAAAAAGCCCATTTTATGTGTCATATCTTCTATTTGCATATAGGAAATATGCCTTGTATAATTCATAAGTGTTTTCTTGTTTATTACAAAATTTCAAACATTTTAAGAAATTTTAAAATTCAACTAATATCATATTACATATTTGATATATTTTAAAACAATAATACTAAATGTTAAATAAAGTAAATTGTGCCTTCCAAAACATGCAAGCTGCCCATACCATCAGAGATGCTGGCTTTTGAACTGAACACTGATAACACACTGGAAGAGATGTCTAAAAGTTAATCATGTTACAGACCTGATATTAATTAAATTAGTTGCTAGATGTTCTCCCAGCTGAATCTTTTCAAAATCTCTTGCTTTTTCAGCCATTTGTTGCCCCCCTGCCAACTTTTTTTTGAGACCTGATACCAAATTTGAAATTAGCTAATTTAGTGCATTAAAGTGTAAAATTTCTCTGTTTAAACATTTTATCTATGTTCTGTTGTGAATAAAATATTGGCTCATGTGATTTGAAAGTTTTCATTTTATTCAAATTTTAAAAATGTCCCAACTTTTCAAGCTATACTGTTTAACAGTGAAAACACTGAAATTTCTGTTAATGGCGGGAAAAGAAGTAATATACTTTGATAATTTGGAGAGTTCTGCAGTTTCTTCAGTATGTGAGGAAATATATCATTGGCAGGGAAAGAAAATACATAAAACCTAAAAAGTAAAGGACCCAGTACTGAGCCCTGTGGCACTCTGTACTTGTTTAATGAGTTGTCTTTATTCACACAAACAAAGTAGTTTTGGTCTGATAGATGGGACATAAACCATGCTAATGCATGTCTTAGTGCATATCACCATGTATAGAGGTATTGTGAATTCTGAGTTTATACAGAAAATGTCCAGTAGCAACCTTTTAAGATCAATGATGTGTGTGATGAGAAGATGTTGGTTTTAATATATGTGACAAAATAAACAATTAATTGTTATAATAATGTTTTATAATTATGAAATGTTTATAATGCTATATGTTGCATAATCTGTGCTCACTGGAGCCTCATCAAAAGGGTAGAAATACCTCTGAAGCTGAGAGGCAAGTAAACTTCTTGTCCGTATATATACCCTGAAAGTAACAGTTTTTGGAACTGGAAGTTGAGTTTATCTGTTTAATTATACGTAAACTTATCTGGGTATGTCATAATCTACTTTCTGGAATACCTCGCTGTCCTGAAGAGTTAAGCTCCATCTCTAATCACATAAATCTAACTTAATTGTTCCGGATTGTTTGAAAATTACTGACAGCCATAGGTGTGTTTGATTAGCGATTCAACTAAACTCTGTAGGACAGTTGCCCTCGAGCACTGACAGTGCTCCTCCCTTGTTGTTGTTGTTGAAAAATCGTATACCACTAGAAGAGATGTAGCCGTGATCATATACCAAAAGCATAACTTTTGTAACTTCAATAACCACTATTTCTGTGATATGAAAGTATTTCAAACAAGTCCTAAAGAAAGCCAAGAATTAACAATATTGAGAAGTTGTGATACTAGTTAAGTGAGTGTTGGATCTAGTATATTCATTGGTTTTGATGCTTTACATGTCTAAATGTTTTGATGTTTGTTGCTTTATGGCATTCAGCTGGGGTTTTGTCCTTTTTCACCTTAGACCTGAAGGCACTGAAAGAAGAGAGTGAAGAACTGAATGAAATGGAAGAAAACAACCAGAATAAGGAAAAACATTTCAGTTGCTCACAGACTGAAAAGACTTTATCACAAGAAAGAGGTAACAATTCTAAAGGTAATTTCACATGCCAACAGTGTGGAAAGACTTTCAATCAAAGTAGAAACCTTAAAGTCCACATGAGAGTTCACACTGGAGAAAAGCCATTCACTTGCCAACTGTGTGGGAAAAGTTTCACTCAAAAAGGAAGCCTTAAAGCCCACATGAGAGTTCACACTGGAGAGAAGCCATTCATCTGCCAACAGTGTGGAAAAAGGTTCAATCGAAAAGCAAACCTGGCAATCCACTTGAGAGTTCACACTGGAGAGAGTCCATTTACCTGCAAACAGTGTGGAAGAAGTTTCACTCAAAAAGGAAGCCTTAAATCCCACATGAGAGTTCACACTGGAGAGAAGCCATTCATCTGCCAACAATGTGGAAAAAGGTTCAATCGAAAAGCAAACCTGACAATCCACTTGAGAGTTCACACTGGAGAGAGTCCATTTACCTGCAAACAGTGTGGAAAATGTTTCACTCAAAAAGGAAACCTTGACGTCCACATGAGAATTCACACTGGAGAGAAGCCATTTGTATGTGGTCAGTGTGGAAAGAGTTTCAGATTTACTGTAACTCTTAATCACCACATGAGGATTCACTCAAGAGAGAACTGTTTTATATGCCATCATTGTGGAAAGACATGCAAAAACAAAGCCAACCTTGAGGGTCACTTGAGAGTTCACACCGGAGAGAAGCCTTTCACCTGTCAACAGTGTGGAAAAGGTTTCGCACGAAAAGCAAAGCTTGAAGTCCACATGAGAGTTCACACTGGAGAAAACCCTTTTACCTGTCAACAGTGTGGAAAGAGTTTCACTCAAAAAGGAAACTTTAATGTCCACATGAGAATTCACACCGGAGAGACCCCATTCACCTGCAATCTGTGTGGGAAGAGCTTCTCACGAAAAGACCACCTTGGGATTCATATGAAAGTTCACACTGGAGAGAAGCCTTTCACCTGTCCCCAGTGTGGAAAGAGTTTCAAAGACAAAGCAAGCCTTGAGATTCACACGAGAGTTCACACTGGAGAGAAACCTTTCACCTGCCCTCAATGTGGGAAGAGTTTCGCACGCAAAGGAAACCTTAATGTTCACATTAGGCTTCACACCGGAGAGAAGCCTTACAAGTGTCTTCAGTGTGAAAAGAGTTTCACATATCACAGAGACCTGAAATGTCATTTGCAAACTCATTCTGGAAAGAAATTACAAGCTTTTGAGTGTGGTAAGAAGCTTAAAATTAAGAACAATTTAAAATCTATGAAAATTCATACAAATGTAAGACCATATTCTTGTTCTGTTTGTAGAAAGAGTTTTAAATGGCCCAGCAGTTTAAAATGGCACCAGAAAATCTGCGTGAAATCAAATATACGTTCACACCGCAGGTGAATGTGGCCAAAATATTTTAGGCCTAACTTTTTAATTTCAAATACTCATCTGAACAGGTGACATTCCTACAAGACTGATTTGTCCATGTTTAATTATTTTAGTTGCATCCTGCACTTTTTTTCTTTTTTTCTTTTGTCCTGTACATATGAATGTGTGTGGCCATACTCCAGTATGGTTTAATTCAGACAGGGGTGACATATGGAGTTTCCTTTGTCTTTTTTGTCAACATACTGTATATCCAACGTACTGTATTTGAGAGTAAATCTAATTATTTTGTAGTTTTAAAAAAAAAGATTGCAAAATTCTTCTTAAAAGTTGACACCTTCTTAAAAGTTGACGACAACATTATTTGCATTGTGTGTAAATCTTTGAATTTTTCTTTGTGCACTTCAAACACTTCATCACAACATCTTAAAATCTTTTGGGAGTAAAGCTGCCTCTCAGAGGGTGGTCTCTACCCACCAGAATAAGTCATTTTTCTATTGGTCACTATCGATTGACGTGACGGCATGGCCACGCCCACTATGTTTTCCCACTAGTGCCACCACTTGTCCGAGGCGACATCTACATTAATCCAGATACATTTTAAAACAGCGTTTTCATTTCAAAACGCTCTGTCCACACTAGCTTGATCGTTTTCTGTCCTCTTTGCAGGACTGTGTTATGAAGAGTGCAAAGTAACATATTTTAGCAACTGTGTAAAAGTCAAGTTAACTTTGTCATTTTTAGCACATTACATGCCAATAGTAAAAAAACTAAACAGTTCCTTCAGGGAACAATGGTGACACACAAGGACTAAGAAAAGACAACAGTGAATATAGACAATAAGTATACAGAGAGGAGTTAAATAATACAAATGCATAAGGCAGTTTATTGTTGTATTATATCAAGAAAATGCAATTACCCTGCCTCCTTGTTTAGATTTGGATGTCTGTTGCTACACATTTGGCCAATGTATTAAATATTATTCATTGCTTACAATATTATTATTTATTTTTGTTTGTTTCTAAGAAATGTATGATACACATGGCCAGAGATGTACAGTTATTGTTAGATATGTGTGTGTGTATGCCTGTCTATGAGAAGGAGGAGCAGAACTGGACTGCTAGCACACAGAAGTGTGTGCTGGTCTATGTGTTTGGTCAAGGACACAGGAAACTGCGGTTATGCTCCTAGAACCTTATAAGGACATCAGCCATCTTGGCTGAGTTTACTGGAGTTCAAGGACACAGAAGCCAGACAGCGTGCACCTGCATGGCCTTTCCAGAAGGATCTGGAAACTTTGGGAAAGTTTCAACGTACGTCAATCAAGAAGATAACCTAATGTCTGTGATAAACAACACGAGAATAAAAGACTGATGAGTTGTTTGCCTCTTCGGAAACAGATATGTCAGTACCCCCAACACCTAGAAGCCCAGAGCTGAGGATAAGAAACCCCAAGCTGAAGATGGGAAGCCCAGAGCTGACTACACCTTTGACTCAAAAGAGTGATTACTGTGTTTTATACCTTAATGACGAAGTTTTATTTGCCTTTAAATTTGTTTATTATAAAAAGAAAAGTAACCAATTAAAATAAATTTAATTGATTACAAAAGCTGCCTACCTTGGCTTGATTTAGAGTGTTTTAATACTTTGAACAAGAACATATCACAGAGGAGTCTTCTGACCAAATTGCAAGTAATTTTAAATGCTTATAATTTAGGCCAGACACAACTTACTTTACCTAACCTGAGAATAATAAATAATAAGTTTAAAGCTGTTGCAATTAAAATACACACCACAGAACAATATACATGAAGTGTTGCAGCATTGAGGTAAGGGTTGTAGTGTTGAAGTATTAGGTAATAAATATTTATATACAGTATCTCACAGAAGTGATTACACCCCTCACATTTTTTGTAAATATTTTATTATATCTTTTCATGTGACAACACCTAAGTGGAAATGTCCAAATTGGACAAAGTGTCAATATTTTGTGTGGCCACCATTATTTTCCAGCACTGCCTTAACCCTCTTGGGCATGGAATTCACCAGAGCTTCACAAGAGTCCTCTTCCACTCCATGACGACATCACAGAGCTAGAGACCTTGCGCTCCTCCAGCTTACGTTTGAGGATGCCCCACAGATGCTCAATAGGGTTTAGGTCTGGAGACATTCTTTAGCAAGGCAGTAGTTGTCTTGGAGGTGTGTTTGAGGTCATTATGTTGGAAAACTGCCCTGCGGCCCAGTCTCTGAAGGAAGGAGATCATGCTCTGCTTCAATATGTCACAGTACATGTTGGGATTCATGGTTCCCTCAATGAACATATAACACTTTGAATGGAGAGTACACCAAAATGAGGGTAACGCTCATTCCACAAAGAAGAAAAAAAAAGTGACAGAAAAAAAAAAAATTAAACACCACAAAGAAAACCACAAGAAAAATCTTACACCACAATACAACCAGAAAAATATAAAAAAGAGTGTATATCAGTGTGAAAGTCCAACTGTATTATGTATAAAATTGAATATCTCACCGGGGAATGTCCATGAATGAATGAATCTGCTCTCGGACATTCATTCAAAGCGACAACCGAAACTGTTAAAATCACATTTTAAATGGAAAATCATCCACAAGCAAAAGTGGCTTAAATTTCCATTTGTTTCATCCCTCAGGATTATAAATAACAAAAAATGCCATTTTTGATGCATTATGATAAATTATTCAAAGACATTTAATCTTCCCATTGAGCTTTTTTCTGTTTATCATCTCATACTATGTAGGCAAACGTCTCAGGTTACGCATGTAACCATGGTTCCCTAAGAAGGAACAAGACGTTGTGTCCCCTAGAGGGCACTATGGGGGAATGTGTGGCTATGACATCAAAAGCAGGTGCGGATGAGAGTATAAAAGGGCACCTGAGAAATGCCCTTCCACTTCTTGTCTGAAGGAGACGTGCAGGATTACCTGAAGCATGGTAAAGGGACGCAGTGTCTCGTTCCCCTTCTCAGAGACCTATGTTTACATGAGTAACCTGAGATGTTCCCTTTTGAATGGGAACTCATGCTGCGTCCCCTAGAGGGTGCAATGGGTAACCCTATACCCACGTCGCCATGCAGAACGGATGAGTGCCTTATTGGCTGAGCTAAGTCAAAGACTCAAAGTATTCTTCACACCTACACCAGCAATGTCGTAGACCGGAGCTTCTTAATAACGGAGACCTCAACAGGATGCCTTCAAGAAGAAGCCTAACAACCTCTTATTCAGGCCAGTGTCCAAGGAGGCTCACAGAGAGACTAACACTCAGAGCTAACTGGCCTACAAAGCTTTGTAGAGTGGAGGCCTCAAACAACACTTTCAAAATGAGAGGTGGCCTAGCAACAGACCACACTAAGGTCAGTAGCCAAGGAGACTCCAGAGAGCTTATCAACCTAGCATACTAGCCCAGTGTCTAGCCGAGCTCTGGGAGTAGAGGCCTCAATATGAATGCCTAACTATGTCTCACACTCAGGACATCTAGTAATGAGACTCAGAGTGCCTACAACCCACTGATGTTGTCCTAGCGGAGCTCTTGCGAGCAGAGGCCTCTATGAGGATAACTCTCCATAGTGAGAGGAGGCCTGACGACGCTCGCAGTAGATGGTCGAGCTCTAGGAGCAGAGGCCTCAGCATGACAACTTTCTAAAATAAAAGGAGGTCTAACCTTGCCCTACGCATAGGATACCATGCCTGGAGGCTCACAGAGAGCCTACAACTCACAGATGCTGTCCTAGCGGAGCTCTGGTGAGCGCAGGCCTCACTGAAGGAAGCTCTCTGTAGTGAGAGAAGGCCTGACGGCACTCACAGTAGATGGCCAAGCTCTCGGAGCAGAGGCCTCATCATGACGACTCTCTAAAACGAGAGGAGGCTTAACTATACCCCATGCATAGGATACTGTGCCAGGAGGCTCACAGAGAGCCTACAACTTACAGATGCTGTCCTAGCGTAGCTCTGGTGAGCACAGGCCTCAATGAAGGAAACTCTCTGTAGTGGAAGAAGGCCTGAGGTGCTCGCAGTAGATGGCCAAGCTCTTGGAGCAGAGGCCTCATCATGACGACTCTCTAAAGCGAGAGGAGGCCTAACTATACCCCATGCATAGGATACATAGTGCCAGGAGGCTCACAGAGAGCCTACAACCTGCAAAATGATGTCCTAGGGGAGCTCTGGTGGGTGGAGGCCTCAATAAAAAGACTTTCTGTAGCAAAAGGAATCCTGACGATGCTTGCAGTAGCCAAGGAGATTCATAAAGAACCTAGCAACTCAGCGAGTAATAACCAAGCTCTAGGAGCAAAAGCCTAGAATAACGACTCTATAAAAAAGAGAGGAGTCTCACGATACTCCACACTCAGGAAACCATGCAAGAAGGCCCACAGAGAGCCTACTAACCGCAATGCTATCCTAGTGGAGCTCCAGGGAGCACAGGCCTCAGTAAGATAACTCTCCAGCAAGAGGAGGCCTAGCAACGCTTGCAGTAGACAAGGAGGCTCACAGAGAGCCTAACAACTCAGCACCACTGTGTGATGAACCTCTGAGGACAGAGGCCTTACATTGACAAGTCTCTTAAGCGAAAAAGCCTAACTATATCCTAAACACAGAACGACTTATCAAGGTGGCTTACCGAAAGCCTAACGACTTGATGGCACTATCAGAGTGGAGCTCCTTACTGAACCTACCTTTCAACAGAACATGAAACCCAAATGGCCAGGTCAGAGCCTTTAATGAGGAAGCCTTAACCACTGAAAAACAATAGAAAGGCCTTGACACATTTCCAATTATGGAATCCCTTATGTTCTTCATGCCTCAGCATGGAGATCAAAGGAAAACAGAAGACTAACAGGAGTAGGCAGTAAGTAGATCAAAATTGTTTTACACAAAACCTGTCTCGTGCAGCCAAAATAGATAGTCTCTAATATCTCAGAATTAGGCACATGAAGAACAATAGTGTTATTCGAGTCAACAAAAAAAGGAAAGCTTCCTGTTTGACTCCTCCATGCTCTGCCTACAAACCCCGCACTTAAACTCCTTCGAGAGCTGCATGCACTCATGCGAACACCAACTATTATCCCTCAGGAGAGAGCAGAAAGGAACAGTTCTTCACTTGTCTCTTGTAGTCAGTCTCGTGAATGCATCATACCAAGCGAATCCAGCTTTGCCCGAAGAGAAGACGGCATTCCAACACATGCGTTCCACATCCCTTGAGAATAGAGATGGTGCAAACGAAGCTAAACTTGTGTGCTCCTAACTCATGTACAAACAAACAGTCTCTTAAAGACAAGAAGAGGATGACGTCTTTCTCAGGTGCCCTTTTATACTTGCCTGCTTTGATGTCCTAGGCCAGTGGTTCTCAAACCTGTCCTGGGGACCCCTTACCGCTGCACATTTTGTATGTCTCCCTCATCAGACACACCCAATTCAACTCTTGCAGTTTCTACTAATTAGCTGATGACTTGCATCAGGTGTGTTAGATGAGGGTGACATGCAAAATGTGCAGTGGTGGGGGGTCCCCAGGACAGGTTTGAGAACCACTGTCCTAGGCTGCTACCTGCCAATGTCTAGACTCATGTTTCAGACAACAGTCATGCCTTAGGAATTCCTCCATAGTGCCCTCTAGGGGATGCAGCAAGAGTTCCCATTCGAAAGGGAACCTATGATACTTTTTTTTACAGTCCAGGGAATCAGTGGCGACTTGTCTCAGGCCAAGTCTGATGTTGGTCCTGTTAGGGCTTACAGTGATGATAGTTGCAGAGACAAAATGCAACTGTTTCTTCACCATTGCTCTTGATTGCAAATCAGCTGATGCGGTCAATGTCAACACAGGTGTACCTAAAACACATAAATGAAACCCATCAGTGAGCAGCAATGGAAGTATCTAAATATTATGTTGAAAAGGACATGAAATGTAATTGTGTTTTTTCTGATGAGTGGTTGTAGGAGTAAGGGTGGGGGAGGTTATCAAGGGAGAGGAGGTAAGCACCCCGAAAATGCACAGCAGCTTTGAATGGTTAGTTTACATAAATGTTTTTACTGAGACAATACATATCCAGTGACATGTTACACACAGGACAATTAGTATTGTTTTAATTACCTGGTTTGACAATAGACCTAAGTTCCCCCAACCTGGAGAAGCTCTCTCTGAATGCTGTCTGTCCTTTTGCATCCGTTCCCCAGGTTGAGAAATATCGGAGCTCAATATAAATTTACACAGCAGTCTAACAAAACTGTATTTTTAAATCAGGGACATGAGTGCTGACTTGACTCACGTGAGATGCGATCTGGTGTGAGTCAAGTCAGCACTCATGTCCCTGTATAGGTTGACCCTGTAGACCTCAGTGGCTAGCATCTCACTGCATTTTCGGCTTAGCCAAGACTCCAGACTGCCGAACAAAATCTGGTATTTGCCTCCTCTGATTAAAATCCTCCACCCCAGAACCCAGCTGTACAGCAGAAATTCCAAGGATGGTTGCCTCCCGGACCTGGTCCTCCATAAACGCGACCAACGGTGACACGACCACAACAACGGGGTTTGAGCTGAGCTCCATTCTTTTGGCCACCAGCGGGGCTAGCTGGTAAATTAGGCTTTTACCAAAGCTGGTCGTTAGTATGGCAAACACATCCTTCTTTTTTTATCAATTGTTCCAGGGCAAGTCTCTGTTCCGAAAAGAAATCTTGCCTTTGAAATCTTTTAAAACAGCACCGACAGCGGCATCAACTGGTTGCTGCGCTTCAGTGGCCGGCATGTTCAATGTAAACAAAAAGCTGCTTGCCATCGCTTCTCTATCGTCATTGTGTTATACCTGCCAATAGCGAGCAAGGTGGATAAGACAGTCTGTGATTGGTTCCCGCAAAAGTGTAACAGAAGCAGTAGAAATGAATGTACAGGTTTCCAGACTGAGTTGCCGGGCGAAATCAAATCGCCGGCAGGTCAGGCTGGGTTTACCCAGTCTACCTTCTCCCCCCTGTATGAAGGAATATTGATGCTGCTAATTGTTGTATGCCTCTAATATTAGATTCAAACTGAAATCCTCTTTTGCTTTTGTGTGTGTGTTTTTTCCTGTGTTGTAAAATAGGCCTTCAGCTGATGCAGATGAGAACTGGAATCCGGAGTTCAGTCCTGAGCAACGGAAGAAACCATGGCAGTCATCATCATCTGCATCTTCATCTCCATCTGAATCTGCCTCAGCTACAAGAGGTAGAGGTAAAGGTAAAGCCAGAGGTAGAGGTAACGGGAGAGGGAGAGGAAGCCAGTCAGTGCCTGCTGTGTCCCCTAGCACCTCACAGGAGAGATGGCACAATGTGGAGGATGATGACACCGCACTGCAGTTGTTTCAGCTGTTCTTTGCAATGTCTGTGCTGCAGATCATTGTTCAGCACACAAATGCCTATGGGGCCAAAAATCAGCAGGAAGGAGGCAAGCCATGGAATAACATCTCAGTGGAAGATTTGAAGTCTTATCTGGCGCTTATTGTATACATGGGTCTTGTGAATGTCTCTGCCTTTACTGATTATTGGAGGAGGTCCCAAATCTACAGTGTTCCCCTTCCTGCAGAGATCATGTCCTGTAGTAAGTTTATTACCATCACAAACGCGCTTCATCTTAGCAATCCTCAGGATGATGAAGAAAACGAAAAGGGGTAGGGAACAGCAGCTCTGGGGAACAACCAGCAGAACAACCGCTTGGGGAAGATCAAGCCTCTCTTTGACAACATTAGGGATGCCTGCAGGACTTTTTTTTTTTTTTATTCAAATCAGAACATCTCCATAGATGAGAGGATGGTGGCATCCAAGGCGAGGTCTGGACTCAAACAGTACATGAAGAACAAATCCACTAAATGGGGCTACAAGCTGTTTGTCTTGGCAGACTCCCTGTGTGATTACACCTGTAAGTTCTTTGTGTATGAGGGTAAATCCATGCCATCTCCGAATGGGCTGAGTTATGAGTCCGTCATGGCGCTTGTGGATGAAATGATGTTGGGCACTGGTTACAAGTTGTACGTCGACAATTTTTACACCAGTCCCAAGCTTTTCAGAGACCGCCTCTTTAAGAAGATTTGGGCATGTGGCACAATTTCCCAAAGTCAATCACCAACAGACTACCGCGGAATGCTCCATGAGGGTCCATGCGATGGTTCAGAGAGGATGAGCTGCTGTTTGTGGAATGGAAAGACACCCGGGAAGTGCTGATGTGCTCCACATTCCACAAAGCATATGAAGGCGACACAGTGCAAAGGAGGGTGAAGGACAATGATGGGCAGTGGTCTCAAGTGCATGTGCCTATTTCCGGTGCTGTGCTGGACTACAACAGGTTCATGGGAGGAGTGGACCTGTCTGATGCCCTCATTGGATTCTACAATGTGCTCCACAAGACACGGAAGTAGTACCAAACCTTATTTTACCACTTTGTGGATATTGCTGTTGTCAATGCCTTAATTTTGCATCAGCATCTGGCCAGACCAATTAAGGAAAAACCCCTGACCCAGAAAGCATTCAGGGAAACGCTTGTTCTGGAACTTGCAGGCTTGGAATCAAGAAAAGCTGCTCCTCAGGCTTCAAATGTTCCTCACCACAACTGAAGTATATTACAAACATAACAAGTGCAGGCTCTGCTATCAGAAGACACCAGTCATGTGTGCAACATGTGAGGTGCCACTGTGTTTTCTGCCAAAACGGGACTGTTTCAATGACTGGCACAAGCAGAGTGGAAAATATTATTCATTGTTTATAATTATTATTATATTAATGTTCATAATGTTTTTATTTATGGTACATTGTTCAAATCATTTGATTCTGTTCCAGAAATGTTTCCAAGTTCTGGTGGATTTGCAGTTCCATGGAGGGAGAGAAGCCATCACTGGTGTGAGACAATTATGGTTAGGGATGCACTTACACTTACATGACAAATAGTTTTTCATCCTGTTTCTTTCTGTTATTGTGGGTTATTTTATTCATATGCACACATCTTTCCTAGACTTGAAAAACCCTTAGGTTAGATTTATTCTCTTTGTTTGTTCTGAGTCAGCGCAGTTGGAGCAAATGTGACATGCTGGCGTAAGGCAGGGCTAGGTAAGTACTCTCATACACATGAATACACAGTATTTTACATCCTGTTGTAGTAAGTGAATTCACTGTGACAGTGAGCTATTATCACAATAAGTTTTTTTGTTTGTTTGTTTACAGTTGAAACTGAAGATACTTCTCTTTGAAATGTTATTTGTTCTGCTTACACACCTTTTCTCTCTTTCTCTCCCCTTCTTATTTGCAGTGGGTGTCTTCAGAGTTGACACAATTGGAGCAAATGGTATGTAAACACACATGCATACATATTGTTGCAAATTTTATTTTTTTCTGCTTACACACTTTCTCTCTCCTGTCTTTTAGTGACTTTGGTTTCCAGTTGGTTAGAGAACAAATCTTCTTAGTGACTGCCTTGATCAACATGTCTTCCTTCATTTTGTAAATACTGTAAACAGTTGCTTTCGTTTTTCAGTAATTGTATATTCATTATAATTAGCAGTTTATTGTAATTTATTTGAATGAAAACCTATCATGATTACAAATGTTCTAAAAAAATGTTTTCTTTTCATCTTTTGTTTTCATTATTTATGAAAAAATCAATTTTGGAATGTCTATACACACAGTGAGATATTTTTTTTAATATTTATTTTTTATATTTATGGTATTTTTAGGCCCTTAACATCAAAGTCTCATGCATTTCTCCCTAAGTGAATCTCATTAAAAAAAATCGTCAGTCACTTTCATGTATATTTTACCTTGTTTTACTCTGTTCCTATACTACTTAGAGTGATTATGACTCTTGGGTAACAAAATTTTCAAAAAGACCAGAGTTATGAATGTAGACCATAGGGTTTAGGAACTACAGACATTTGAATTTGGGTATGTCATTTTAAGAAAATTATCATATATATATATACAGAAGTTTCGTCTGCTAACCAAGACTGCATTTATTTAATTAAAAATACAGTAAAAACAGGAATATTCTGAAATAGTATTACAATTTAAAATAACTGTTTTCTATATGAATATATTTTACAAAGTAATTTATTCCTGTGATGGCAAAGCTGAATTTTCAGCATCATTACTCCAGTTTTCAGTGTCACATGATCCTTCAGAAATCATTCTAATATGAAGATTTGATGCTCAAGAAACATTTCTGATTATTATCAATGTTGAAAACAGTTGTGTACTTTTTTTTCAGGATTCCTTGATTAATAAAACGTTCAAAAGATCAGCATTTATCTGAAATACTAAGCTTTTGTAACATTATACACTACCGTTCAAAAGTTTGGGGTCATTAAGAATTTTTATTTTAATTTTTTTTAAAAGAAATTAAAGAAATGAATACTTTAATTCAACAGGGATGCATTAAACCATTCAAAAGTGACAGTAAAGACATTTATAATGTTACAAAAGATTAGATTTCAAATAAATGCTGTTCTTTTGAACTTTCTGTTCATCAAAGAATCCTGAAAAAAAATATTGTACTCAAATATTTTGTACAATTGTACACAATAAATGTTTCTTGAGGAACTAATCATCATATTAGAATGATTTCTGAAGGATCATGTGACATGTGATTCAGCTTTGCCAACACAAAAATAAATTATATTTTAAAATATTTTCAAATAGAAAAGTTATTTTAAATTGTAATAATATTTCACAATATTACTGATTTTACTTTTTTTGTAATTAAATAAATGCAGCCTTGGTGAGCAGATGAAACTTCTTTTAAAAGCATTTAAAATCGTACTCTTCCCAAACTTTTGAACGATAGTTTGTGTATCTATCTATCTATCTATCTATCTATCTATCTATCTATCTATCTATCTATCTATATATAATTAACCCCTTAACCTGCGCCCCTATTTTGGAGAATTTTCTTATGTATATATATATATATATATATATATAAAATATATCTTTTGATGATGTTTCACTGAAGGACATTTTCCGTTTTGAATGGCTGAGTGAACAGGGTTTATAGTTCACTCGTTTAGTTCGGTTGAATCGTACCAGAGTTCGTTTCCCCCTTTGGTACGGTTCGTTTGGGCAGGTGTGAAAGCAGCAATCGCACTCAGGTGCGCACCAAAACGGACCAAACAAGCGCAATGAGACCTGCTTGAAGAGGTGGTCTTGGTACGCTTTCAAACGAACTCTGGAGCGGTTCGCTGAGATGTGAAAGCAATCCGACCCAGTTAATGGACCAACGAACCGAACTATATCATAAACGGAAAATGTGATATAAAAAGCGGTAGTGTCTGATTCTATGAGTGAGCACATTATTTTCCATAGCTGAACACCAACAAGCGCCTCTGTTGTGTAATTTCACGAGTTCACATTTACATATAATTAAGTATGGTAAGGGTTATGCATATTTGGCATGCTGTCCGGGGGGGAGGGCTCCGAGCTCGGAAATTTTGGCCCGAACCCAGAGTACTCCCCCAGATGCAAAAGAGCAAAGGACAGCCGCTAGACCAAATAACCCCCCAAAAAACCTTAAGATTGGCGAGCTGGCGTTTCGAGAATTGCTGTGAACAGAGAATATTGTGATTTAGAATGTAGAAGAAGATTGTAGGGGAGAGAAGCCTGGGCTGCGACTGTTGGTGGAGGCAGCCTCACGCTTGAGTCGGCCTGTGGGGCTTGAGGAGGAAATTGGAGAGAAGAAAAAGAGGGAAATTGAGGGAAAGACTGAGATGTGTAGGCCTGCGATGCAAGCGGAGGCAGCCTCACGCTTGCTTGTGCTGCTGGAGCTGCAGGCCACTGAAAAAGGGAGGGGTTTGCGGCAATCGCAGGAAGGTGATGGGATGCTTGAGCCGTTAACAGAGGCAATCTCACGCTGGCATCAACTACGGGAGCTAAAGGCCACTGCAAAGGAAAGGGGTTAGAAACAGCAGGAGGACAAAACTGCGAGGCTGAAAGAGGGCCGGCGGGCCCGGCTGCGTGTACTGCGGCGGGAAGAGCCGCGGTGAAAAGCTGCTCCAAAAAGGGAGGTGCACAATGCCTTGATGCTGCAGAATCTGGGACGCGGCCCAGGCTCGCTGAAGGCCCGGCACCATGGCCCGACACACGCAGAGCGCCGGACCTCGTGTGGGAGGGAGATGGTGGAGTTGGATGAGGCGATTTCTGGGCATCACGGGATTTAGTTTGCCTGTTGGATGCCTTGGAGGCTGGAGTGGACTTAGGTGAGAGGTTGGCTGATTGCAAGGTGACATACAGCTTGTATAAATCTGGCTTGTTCATTCTGCGTGACGGTTGCACATCAGAATTAATCAGCGCTTCCCTCAAACTCAAAACTGTCCACTTCCCAATAGGTGTAATCGTTGGCACGGCAGAACGATAGGAGGACGCCGGAGAGAGAACTGGGATTCTCTCAGGTGGAGGCGATGGTAGGCGTCGGCGTCTAGGTGAGAGGGAGGCTGATTGTGCTGGCCGGCGGCCACGCGAAGAAGCCTGGGGTTCAGGTGTGATGTCGGGTAGAGGAGGAGTGGTCCTGGGGCCGGCAGTTGGCGGCGCGGGATCCGGAGAGAAGTCGGACTCGTCGACGGATGGGAAAAGCTGGAGCTGAGACATTGTAACAAGATGGTCAAACCAAAATGCTGATGAACTGTCAGACGAACAGAGGTAAGTCTGCTGTATTTATACCTCTTGTCATGATTGCATTGATTAACTGAATGCTCTCCACATGAGCTAGTTAGGTTAATTATCTGCACCTGTTCCTCCCGAACCTTGTTTAATAAAACATCATTTCATTTCTCCATGTGAGAATGCTGTCCTGACAAAGCCTTGATTCCCGCTCTGCTTCATTATAAAATTCATATGGTCTCTCTCGACACACTGACAACAGTTCGCCTACTAGACAGCGCTGGGAAATCCAGAGACAGAGAGAGAGAGCGTGTTTGAATTTGCCGCAGCATTAATATATGTAGTATAATTTAACAGCGGGAAAGACGGCTACATTTATAAAGTGTTTGCGTGTTTCTCGACAGTTACAAATAAAGCCACAATAAGCTCATGGAGCAAACTTGTCAATCATTATTTTGATGGATGACACAGAGAAAACGCAGAGGACAGTTGTACTCGCATGTGACTTGCCTAAATGCATTTTGGTACGCTTTGAAATGTTGCCATATAAAAGTGAATTGAACCAAGAAGAAAATGCAACATTGTAACAAATTTAGTCCCTGTTTCAGAACAAAACAAACGATCCATAGGTGTGAAAACACCCACAGGCTGAGCTAAACAAGGTAATGAGGAACGGCTGTAGACAATCATGGATGATGCACCCGGGCAATGAGTTATGGGTAATGTTGATGGAATGACAATAGTCTGGAGTGGAGTGTCTTCTGATGGCTATGAAGGGCACTCTGGCTGGTGATTGTGACACAATAGTAGGTAGGTTTTTCTATTGGTACATCAGACACTTTTTCATCAGAATAACATTCTAAAAAATGTCTTTTATCAGATGTTTCAAATGAAAGCTGAAACAGAGCTTGAGAAGCGTACAATGACACTGTTCGTCATCAGGAGGGAGGAGGATCCTCTCCAGCCACCACATGAAACTGGGATTGTAATCAAGATGTGGAAGATCTTAATGATAAATCATTAGTGGCACATGCATGTGCTGTGTTATCAGGCCTCATCTATGCTCTGCACTTGAGTTATCCAAGTGAGCTCAAATACACTTTTGATGCACTGCGAAAAATATTCTTGTAGACCAAAGGAAAAGACATACAGAGTGTGCACTCTGAATGTTAAGCTGGAAATATTGGATTAATCAACAAAAGATATTTGGATACAGCATGTTTTGTTCTGTTTTATAGCTGAAATACATCCCAGGATAATGAAATGAACTTTTTCAAGTGTTGATATGTAAAACACACTGGCTGCAGAAATTCTGGGAGTTATTTATTTATTTATTTATTTATATTTTATGAAAAGCTGATGCATTTTTGAAAAAAAAACAAACAAACAAACAAACAAAAAACAGTAAGCATTGTCTTTCGAAGAATATATACAAAATAATATATAAATAATAACAAAATATGTAATAACAAAATGTTTTTAGTATTATGTTTTATAAGTTATAGTTTTATGTTTTGAAATTTGAACTTAAGATAATTTAGCTTTTTTACGGTGAAATTTCAGTTGCCGTAAATTATTTAACATTTTGGCTTGAGCGTAAAGAGCATATATCGATGAAGGTATAATTACAAATTGAATCAGAAATTTAGCATAAGTTAATAAAGTCGGAGTCAATAGCCTCATGGGCAATGCAAACATTCTCAGTTATTGTTCTGGTCTCTCTACTACAGTTCTGGTCATGGACTCAAACTAACAGGCCTGCAGTGAATCTGTGAATGACTTGAACAAACTACATTTGTGCATGTCTTTCAGAGAGAGAGAGAGAGAGAGAGAGAGAGAGAGAGAGAGAGAGAGAGGCTCTTATTACTCTTCGTCATCTGCCAGCTGTTTAAAACACTCACAGTGACACACACACACACACACACACATACATGTACAAGTGTTTGTTCCTCAGCTCAGACCAGTCTGGTTATTAGTGAGTTAAGATTAACTTATAAATCTAATGCAAACACAAGCATAACATGCTGTAGGACAACATCTCATTGGTTGAAAACTCATTGAAGACATCAGATTATAATAAAGCAAATCATCATTAAGAGGTATGTATATTTAATCATCTTAGTTTAGATCACATGCTTCACTCCTCTTATTGAGAATGTGTGCATTTATATATGACAATACTGAAATATATTTGCTATATGCAACCTAGAAAACATTCATCATAATTCCTCTGTAACTCTGCCTTATGAGAGATACTAATTTTGTTGACCTCAGATTGTGTTTCCAGCCCAGAAATAGAAACTGTGAGTGTGTGTATGAAAATAAAAATGGCTTAGTTGGTGTATTTGATTGGACATTTCATATTTCACTGTGCTATGATAAATAAACTTCTGCAATATGCTGAAATAGTTGTCTATACAGTTACAGAAGAGTGTTGCAAATTAATGCTCATGTACAATAAGTGTGAAGTCTTCTTTAGAAGCTGTGAGGAAAATCGTAACGTAATGTGATGCTTAACAACTAACAATTGCCACACATTTTATGGCCAGAAATGCAATTACAATAAAAAGGTTTGATTGAAAACTTAAACATAATTGTTACTTGTAAACCATTATTGTAAGCCAGACTTTAGTCTCCTGTTAGACAATAAAGTTAAATCACTTTGTAACTTTACACTGATAAACTTCCCTGATTCCCTGATCTAAAAGTTACTGATAATTCAATTAAAAATAACAAAATATACCATACAGTATTTAAAACAATGAAAATTTGTGGTGACAACATACATATAGTATAAACATAAAAAAACAGATGGGGCAAAACGTGTTAAATTTTAAGATGAACTTAAAATCCTAAACTTTTATGTAAAAGTGCTATAATTCAAATTCTGCTATGGCAACATGGAATATGCACAAGGTACTAATTTTCAATATTTTAATGCTAAAATAGCCTGTACACTAAACAACATTCAAACATTAAACTTTATTAGTATCTTGTTATTACCCAGTTATTATAATTACTATAATAAGTACATTGTATGTATATGTGAAACAGGACTGTAAAATAAAGTGCTACCATATATTTTTCCAAATGTACACTTAATGCATGAATAATAATGTTTAACTCACAGTGCTCTACTGCTGACCATATGAACATGTTTTATTCAATGATGATATTTCATGCCTGCTGATCTTCACAAATGCTACCACACAACAATTGCATTGACTTTTCTTTTATTAAATGTAACATATTGATTTAATTTATAAATTAGCCATGCTTTTACTCTGACTAAATCGCATTGAAAAATGAAGCAGCTGATAAAAATGACAAATTAATATGAGACTTGTGCAAAAATATATTTAGTGCTGCTAATTCATTTCAAACAGCCTTGTAATCCACTGCTTCTATGTTTTACATATAGCTACTATACAAAACATATGCATTTACATTTTAACATTTGAAACATATACACAAATTAGAGATTCAAACATCTATTTAATAAATCATATGAAGGGGTGATGCATGTGTTCCTCAGACCTCTCAATCCTCTCTCAAACATTGCCATGTTTGAAGTTTGTAGTCATTTGAATGATTAGGCTCCTCACAAACCTATGTTTAGAATGTCTTTTATTAGAGTAAAAAATATTATAGTTTGCTTTGGAATGTAGAAAATTAAAAGTTTTAAATATCTGAAAAAAGTACAATTCAAAATGTACAATCCAAAGATAAAATCAGTCAATGTGTCATGGTTGTTTAGGTGCTGAACTCCGCTGACTGACTGCGGTTGAAGAGGCTGTATTTATGGCTCAATATGACCAGTGAGTGTTTCCAAAGATTATATTGTCTTTCAGGAACATTATATAAGTTACAACTATCCAAATGCTGATTGTGTTTCAGACTCGAGGATAAAGATTCGCTGGATATTCATGATAATCCTCCAGCGCCAGACAATGTCGTAAAGGAGGACGACAACACTGTACGTATGTCAGCTCGTCTCTGTGTCTGTATTGTGTGCACACAACTCACTCTCTGTCCTCCTCAGGTGTATTTTGTCTATGATGAAGAGGTGGAGGAAGAAGAAGCTCCTCCTCCTCCAACCCCTGAGCCAGTAGTCCAGGTCAATGACAGACCGCACAAATTTAAGGACCACTACTGCAAGAAACCCAAGTTCTGTGACGTCTGCGCACGAATGATTGTTCGTAAGTTCATCTTTGCCAGAAATTTAAATATTCCCCAACAACAAGAAGAAATTTTATGTGTGTGTGTCCTTCCTATAGTGAAACATCTATTTTCTGCTTCTACTGGAGTCATTAAAGCAGTAGTGTCTTCATCCAATGGGATAAAAGTAATGTATGTTAACATGATTACTTATACTTTATGCCATAAAGTCGGTGTAAAGTCGGGTCCATGTCTTTCCATAAACGTCTTTTAGCAAATTCTGTCAAATTGAAACTGGTTTACCAAAGAATCCACTTGGACTTGAGACATTCATATAGTTGAAAATAAACTGCCACTTTCCTAAGATTAGGATCCTTTGGAAGGTAATGTTATAATGTAGTTATCCTCTATCAGTCGTTCTGTCGAGGCAGTGATGAAGTAGGCATTGATCTGTGTTTGTGAAGGCAGTCTGATGTATTCATCTCGATTTGCAAATCATTTTTTAAATTTGATTTTATTTTTTTAAATATGCACACAATTTTCCACTTTTAATTGTATGGCTAATATGTCAAAAATGGCTCTGTTAATGTTTCTTATCTCATCACAATTAATTATCAGTTACATATTTTCAATTCAAAATGTTGCAATTTGACATAAAAGTTGAGAAGTATTAAATCACTGCATATTTCTGCTGGCCATTTAACATGTCAATTGTAAAACAGTGGTCAGATATGAAATCTTACCTCTCATTATTTTACTGTTAAAACTAAAGCCTGCTTTCTTTGATTTTATTTGGCCATCTCAATCATTTCGACATTGACAAGCGCTGTTAGACTGCTGAAGCAGACCATCCTAAAAAAATCAGAATATCAAATAATGGGGGACAAACGTGGCCATATCTGATTATTGGTCTATCATAATTACGGCCCTGGAATCATGTGTTAGATGAGGAAGACGGCGGTGTGGATCTCCACCTGCACTGCTGCTTACTATTTACTACCTCGGTCAATACGCCTGTAATAGCATGCTAGCCAATTTATAATCATTTCCAACTGTTTTACTTTCTCTCATATGAATAAGAATCATGCCCAATGTCAGTGTTGTGATTTGTGATTTGGAGAAAAAAAACATTTAATTTGCTCTACTAACTGATTTCTGTTCCTTTACTTTCAGTCAATAATAAATTTGCCTTGCGCTGCAAAAACTGCAAGACCAACATTCACCACTCGTGCCAGTCATATGTGCAGTTCCAGAGATGCTTTGGAAAAATAGTGAGATGACATTCTATATGCATTCATATATGTTCATAAACAATATACAATTACATGGTCAGATTCAATGTTTTCATTAATATCTCACTTCCTGTCAGCCTCCTGGTTTCAGACGGGCATACAGTTCTCCACTCTATGATCAAGAGATCAATAACCCTGGTGAGTAGGATCTATTTATAAGTTAATTTTTGACAACATGAAAAGACTCTTTATGATAATTAATTAAACAAGCAGTGTTCAACAAAGAAGCTAACAGGGAACGTTCTCGGAATTTTGGATAATGGTTCTTAAAGTTATGTTACTTTCAGTAACGTTAATAGAAAGTTAGTTCACACATTTGTTCAAATAATTGTTTTCTGAAACATTTTAGTTGAACATTCATCTAACATTTTTTAAATGTTACTACTTGTTTTGGAATGTACCTAAAATGTTTAAAGAATTTCAAAATCTTACTATTTGACTTATATGGACATATTGGTTGGAAGACATGTTGATTATGTGCTAGGCAGGAAGTCTAGAATGTTGTTGTAACTCTTTGGTTACACATAATGAAATATAAATCAATTATATGTCTGATAAAATAATGCATGTCTATATTTCACAGTGTTTGAAGATTATTGTGAAGTAAAATGCTGTTAAAATGACTGAATGATCAAATGTGTAAAAATAAACTGAACACGATAAAATTGCATGTGTGTAGGTCAGCAGAACCGCACTGATCCGGTGTTTGACACACTGAGAGTGGGTGTGATCATGGCCAATAAAGAGAGGAAGAAAGGGTCCGAGGACAAAAAGAACGTGAGTGACCAAGTTCTGCTTTTAAGAATTATCCAGCATTTCCTGAGCTCTAGCTTATATGAAGAATGTAATGAACATCCTTCCTTTCATAAGATGATGATGATGATGATGGAGGAAGAGGAAGCTCAACAACCAAAAGAGGATGAAGAGGTTGGTGAGGGTAAGTTATACCAGGAGTTTGTCATTGTTTGTTAACTCTACAGGGAAATGCAGTCATCTCATTAGAAATCCACATGAATGGGAATTAAATGCAAGGTGAAAAATTTTCCCATGGGGATGTTGCATCAGATTCAAGTTTGCTAAAATTTTAACATGCAAATTTGCTGCATTTACCCAAATATAGCTGCTTGAATTGGTTTTGATTTATGCATCACTACACCATTGACAATATACCTACTTTGAGAGCAAAATTGTACTGAAGTCAAGTCAAGTCAAATTTATTTATATAGCACTTTTTACAATTGGTAATTGTTTCAAAGCAGCTTTACATATTAGAAGTACAGAAAAAAGAGAAGTGGTTAAAAATAAGCTGTACAAGCAAGCGTGGTAATATGTAACATATACAAGATGGTGCTACATTAAGCCAATGTCGGCTGACTCCCAGGGGTGGAAAAAACCCCCTAGGAGAAAAACCCAGCGTGCTAACACTGGGAAAAAAGTCCTAGGAGGGAAAAAAACCCCTTGGAAGATATATATAATATATGTAAATGGATATAGAGATCAAAATCTGAATTATACATTTTTATTATAGAGATTAAAAATAGATTATATATAAATATATGTAAGCGGATACGGAGATTAAAAATCTGAATTATAGATGCAGGCAGAACTGGATCTGTAGGCCCATTGTCTCCTGGGCTACGTTGTAGTCAGGTCCAGACACAGGTTCTCCATCTGATCTGGATACGGCCTGGATCCAGCACCCGGCAAACCTCAGGATAAGCAGAGAGACTGATATTAGCGTAGATGCCATTCTTATTCTGATGTACAGGTATATCTAGTGTTATAGGAAATGTTCTCGGTTCCGGCCGACCTAATTATTGCAGCGTAACAATCCTTTAACGGATTTGAAAAATGTTAATGTATTGATAATGTGTTATGTGTATGCAAGAGCAAAGAGATGTGTTTTTAGTCTAGATTTAAACTGACAGAGTGTGTCTGCTTCCCGAACAATGCTAGGAAGATTGTTCCAGAGTTTAGGTGCTAAATAGGAAAAGGATCTGCCGCCTTCAGTTGATTTTGATATTCTGGGTATTATCAACTGGCCTGAATTCTGAGATCGCAATAGACGTGAAGGACTATAATGCACCAAGAGCTCGCTTAAATATTGGGGAGCTAAACCATTTAGAGCTTTATAAGTAAGTAGCAAGATTTTAAAATCGATACAATGTTTAATAGGGAGCCAATGTAATGTTGACAGAACTGGGCTAATATGGTCATACTTTATTGGTTCAGTAATGTGGCTGTGCATTTACACTAAACAATAAACTCAGAAAAACCCCAGGGTACTCACTGCAGCTAAATATGCTTGTCATTCCTCTACTGAGTGCTTAAACCTGCTCTGAATTTAGTAATTTACAGGAGTGACAACCACATAACTGCTGAAGCTGTGGTGTCTGTGGCAAATGAAATCAATGTTGTTTTGTGAGTTTCACAATGTAGAATTTCTGTATCTTTGAAGTAATTTATATGCTGGTATACTCTATCGTCCTGGAAAACGGACCCAAAATATTGTGGACTGCTAGGGCAGTTTACACATTTTTGTATAATGACAGTTGTCCTTTGTTGATTTTATACATTTTTCCACAGACTGGGGAAGTTCTCTCAAAACAAGACATGTCTCTAACACGTCCGAATTTCCTTAACAGATTAAAAGGCAACAAAGCTAACATTGAAGTTTTCAGTATGTATTGTGGGAATATACGTGGTCTGTAACTATAGTCTATAGCAGGGGTCTCCAAACTCGGTCCTGGAGGGCTACTGTCCTGCAGAGTTTAGCTCTCTTTCTACAAGCTCTTCTGCAGTTGACTGGCAGTGCTCTCTCAGTGTTCCTTCATCCTCAAACAGTCCAGTTCTTCTTCTCTGATGCACCTCTGGCCACCTCAAGCCTTCTTGCTATTTCCCTGGCATCTTAGTTGAATCCATCATTTTGAAATTCCTCCAGGAATTCTTTCTCTGTCTAATTTCTTTCCTTACTCTTTGCAGTAAATATTTGGGACTCTTCAGGATCAATGGTACTTACCACAAAAAGCCATCTCTGCAGCTACTGGCAGATCCTTCCAATTCTACAACCTTCCAATTCTGCATCCCATTTCTCTGTGGCCTGCTCATTTAGAGCAATCAATAGCTTTAACCCTACACTCCCATGTAGTTGTTGGCAATACCTTCACTATAATGTTCTTTACATATTCTGTGAGAATGGTCAAATGGAGCTGAAATGTTTGCTGCGAAAGACTATTGCAGTTAAAAGCAAATAATTTTAAAAATATAAAAGGGTCAAGAGCCCAACTAAAGCAAACACTGACCACCATGATGGTGGCATTATTTTTTGACCAATAAAACATCAACATCTAAACCTCTGTTTATTCTCAACAAGACCTTCTGTAGACATGTGACAGAAATAAAGTCAGTCTGGTTAGTAATAAGTGAAGCTGGTAATGCTGTTTGTGGAGTTGATTTGATCTAAGGATGTGGCTGGAAATCAGTTTTAGTTATTATGTTTCTCTTTTCTTCAGTGATTCTTGTTAACAGCAGGTGTTCATCACTAATGGTCAATCATTACTTAATTAATCGCTTCATTATCTCTTTAACTTTAACTCTGCTTCAGTCTTATTTTAACACTGTAGAGTGGGACTATATGTACTTTGAGTAGAGTTTATTTAACTCTGGGGACTTTTTACTGTGTAGCACTTAATGGGCATGTGTTAGTGCTTCAAACCAAAGAATTGTTGTCATCCTATAGGGCTTCAGACCACGTGACCACTGCTTCCCATTGCGTCATTGACAAGCATTAAGCTCCTATGAAAAAGAACACTCAGTCTGTTGAACTCTCCAAAGCATGTGTACCAAAACAGGAAACAGCAACATATCACCAGTGTAGCTGCTTACTGATCTCTTGAAACTAACATACTTCTCACAACATGAGACTGGCCTGTTAATTCTGATATTTTGAGGGAAACATAGGCAGTTTGCATTTGAATCAATCAACAGTAAATTGGCTTTTTATATCCATTAACTCAAAACAATAAGACATGTTGAATGGGCACACTTTATTCTTTATTGTTAGGAAAGCAAGATGGAGACAAGAAAGACAAAACAGCAGCAGATGACAAGGTAAAATACTGCTGTACTAGTGTTCATGCAGTGAAAAGTGTTGCATGGACAGGAGCACAGGTTGCATGGACTGGTTTGTCAACTTTATGCAGCATTTTCAAAGCTTGTAGTTCCAGCCCTGTCCAGAATATTGAATATTATTATTCCCTTGTAAGTTTGGGTGTGTATGTGCCCTTCGGTTTGTCTTGTCATTTGGTGTTTGTTGGGTATTTTTTTGTCACTAGTGGTGCTTGTTAAAGCATGTATCACTAATGGGTCATATGACGGGTTAAGGATTTGAAAACACCCCTACTACTGAAATATAGTGCATAACTCGTCCTACAACATTTGTGCTATGGGCATGATTTGTACCTAAAATGTGTGGCTTGTTGAAGAGAGGTGTGCTATTTCTTTGAAGTGATGAAGTGAGTGTAAAAATATACATGAGCAACATATAAAGACCAGAATAATTCACCCAAAAATTAGAATTCTGTCATCATCTACTCACCATTATGTTGTTCTGAACCCATTAGACTTTTGTTAATCTTTAAAACACAAATTAAAATATTTGTAATGAAACCTGTGAGGCTTTGAAAGTCCAAGTAAGCAAAAGCTAACAGATCCAAAAAGGTTATATAGGCATCGTAAAATGAATCCATATGAATCGAGCAGTTTTATCAAAGCCTTGTGAATATACACATATGATCACTTTATATGATGAACAGGCTGTTAATTACAACTAAACATGAACGACACACAAACATATAGCACATCACATATGGTAAACGTGTGTGTGTGTGTGTGTGTGTGTGAGAGAGAGAGAGAGAGAGAGAGAGAGAGAGAGAGAGAGAGAGGTAACTGAGAAGCTTGGGACCAACCCCACCTAGTGGTCAAAGACCTGATTACTTTGGCATTTGGCCAAATTTTCATTTAACAGTTTTATTATTAATTTTTTTCCTCAGCACCACTATCAGTGTGACAACCATGTCATAATCTTCTGACCACAATGCAGAGGAAGAAGAAAAATAACAAAACAAGTTTTATAGACTGATATATTGGGATGTCTTTAAAGGTGCCCTAGAACGCTTTTTCACTAGATGTAATATAAGTCCAAGGTGTCCCCTGAATGTGTCTGTGAAATTTCAGCTCAAAATACCCCATAGATTCTGAATGAGTTTCATAGTATGCTCCATGGCTAACAGGGTTAACGCTAACATTATACACTGTTGGAGAGATTTATAAAGAATGAAGTTGTGTTTATGAATTAGACAGACTGCAAGTGTTTAAAAAATGAAAATAACGACAGTCATGTCTCCGTGAATACAGTAAGAAACGATGGTAACTTTAACCACATTTAACAGTACATTAGCAACATGCTAACGAAACATTTAGAACGACAATTTACAAATATCACTAAAAATATCATGATATCATGGATCATGTCAGTTATTATTGCTCCATCTGCCATTTTTCGCTATTGTTCTTGCTTGCTTACCTAGTCTGATGATTCAGCTGTGCACATCCAGACGTCCTGCCCTTGTCTAATGCATTGAACATGGGTTGGCATGTGCAAAAGTTGGGGGCGTACATATTAATGATCCCGACTGTTACGTAACAGTCAGTGTTATGTTGAGATTTGCCTGTTGTTCAGAGGTCTTTTGCACAAATCAAATGTACAAAATAAGGAGGAAACAATGGTGTTTGAGACTCACTGTATGTCATTTCCATGTACTGAACTCTTGTTATTTAACTATGCCGAGGTAAATTCAATTTTAAATTCTAAGGGCACCTTTAATGTTTCCTTCATAATTAATCAGTTAAAGCTAAATACATATTTTGATAGGTCAGTTAAGTTTGATAGCATTGTGTAAAAACAGTAGACACACCTCACTATTACAGACATCACTTATGCAGAACAAATTGGTGATAAACATCACAGATATATATATATATATATATATATGAAGAGTTCAGATGCAAAAGCCGCTAAACGCCATCTCTGTCAAAAATGAGATAATGACATTGAACGAATGCTTACGGCACGTAGTACACGTTCAACAAATCACGTGCTTCAAATCCTCTAAATCGCAGCGTCAGCCCATTCAGAAATATCGGTTTGTTGGCAAAAGCCTCTAGACGCCACTTCCCTTTGGCAGCAAAAGCCGCTATATTCCGAGAACCAATCAGAAGGCGCGAATCGAATCATATGATTCCGAGCGGTTTCAATATAGCGGCGCTGAGGAGATTTTTTTAGAGTCAAATTCAGATTGAGATTTTTAAAATAAAAGATGGAGTACGATGAAATGGATCAGCCTGTCCTACTAATATTGAATGGCAGAAGAAAACGTTATTTACCTCAAAACTCCGCCTGTCATAAGGCAAAATAGCCTACAGTGGAAATGGCTTGGTCGCAATTGTATCATGCACTCACAACAGTTCTTCATGCAGTGCCGTTACTTTGAAGGAATCGGATTTATTATACATCAAACAACAGCTCTATTTCGCCAAAGTCAAACAAGATGGAGTGATGCTATTCTTCTGTCTCATATGGAAGCTGTGCCATATAAACGGAGGAGGCAAAAAGTGGAGGCTGAATAGAAGAGACATGTGTTAGATCCCTGTGTAAAGAGGTTTGTCTACTGTTTAGTTTTTAAGTGATAAGTGCTCTCATCTTTTTCAGGGTTTTTAGTTGCATCTTTAGTGATTTTTAAACTATTTACCATGTCTTGTCCCAAATAGGTAGATTTAGAGGTTTTTGCAAAATAAGCACAAGTGGATTTAGCTGGTTTTGACGCGAAAGAAAATCTAACTTGTTAAAAACCAATAAATTGTCTAGAGTGACATTTTTGAAAAAAAGTTATTTTATTCACTAGCTAATAACCTTATCATTACCTTTAAAATGAAACTCCTGAACTTGATCGTAAAAGCCTGGTAAAAAATGCTCATTTTAAAGAAAAGAAGTCTGATGGATTTAGAGGGTTTTGCATCTGAACTCTTCATATATATATATATATATATATATATACTTAATAAGATACGTCTTAATTTCATTAATTTCAAAGATACGCTTAATTTCATTCCTTTCTTGATTTTTGTTTCAAATCAGATTATTTTAACACCAAAGTAACTTTGTTGAACATTATGCTCTGGCATGTAGTGCACACACTTCAACAGGTTGTAACCGAGTCTGAATCTGGTTCCTCATCTCACCCCAACTTCTGTCGCTGTCAGTAGAAGAGGCAAATAAAACCCTCTAACTGACTGTATTTGATTTGCAGAACAAGAAGCAGCAGCAGACGTTCAGTCAGTCTCATTATTATATGGCTCTGTATCGCTTTAAAGCCATTGAGAAAGATGACCTGGACTTCCAGTGAGTCTATTCACATGTTTATTAATATTTCAATTTAGTCATTGTATTCATGCATATAGTCATAACCATCAAAATTGAATTATTCATTTGTTTCATTTCTAAACCTGATCAGGTGTGATGTGTGTCTTTGTGTTTCAGTCCAGGAGATCGCATCACAGTGCTGGATGACTCTAATGAGGAGTGGTGGAGGGTGAGTTCATTGTGGTGGAGTTCTATAAGAAGTTAAGGTTAATACAGGAGTACATTACTAAGTCAGGAGTACAGTGTTTTCTCTTCCATACATTTCACAGTTCACACTTACATATAATCAGATAGAGTAAAGGTGCTGTATGTAAGATTTTCACTTGAATAAAGCATAAAAATACCTCAATATGTTTGCAGATATTTAGGAAACATGCTAAGTTCACCTACTTATTTCTCAGAAAAACATTGCTACAGCCAGATATTCTACTTTCAAATGTGCGTTCCGTGTCGGAATGTCTGTCTTTGTTTTGATCTATGCGAAACCAAATGATGTATAGTATTTCGACATCACAGTTTGCCAGTTAGCCGAAAACACAGCATATTGCCATGGAAACCAGCAAATAAACTGGGTCAGAGAATCACAGATTCTACCTGACCTAAAAAAAAAAACTCTAAATCCATCTAAAAATCTCTATGAATGACAGCATATTAAAACAGATAAATCAACTCATCAGCTTACAGTGTGTACCTAAATCTCCTCGGCTTTCATTGTCAATTGTGCTTGGTCTCGTTGCATGTCCTTCAAATCCATCTCCTGTGATCACTTATGTATACACTGGATACTTGAGTTGGTTTCCTTATGGGTTGGTCTTTTACTAGATGTACTTGAATCAGACACTGGCCAAGTCAATGTTTGTTTATGCAGAAACAAGCAGTCTTGTGTCCATGTGCATCTGGGTCTATGCTCAGGTGGCACTTCCAAACCCGAGTGCTGTCCCCACCGTTCTCTCCTTCCAAATAAGAGTGCGGGTGTGGCCGCTTATAAAGGAGACCCCTGTTTTTGTCGCAGGTGGAGGAGACTAAATAGCCCCCTGTGTTAACTTGCCCATTACCAGTTATTATTAAAGTAGTTGTTAAACCTACTTTCTTTGATACCGCCCAGGGTTGTGTTTCCCAACTATGGTCACAAGTTCTGTTAAATTGTGTTGGTCATGATGGAACTCAGAATGTATGACTTCCTAAAGTGTCTGAAGAGCTTGATTAGGGGTGACGCTAAACTCTGCAGTACATTGGGTGTCTAGGAGCAGGGCTTCAGACCTAGACTTTAAAGTAAACACTAGCCAACATATTCTGTTTTAAACTGTTTATGTGTGTGTCGTAGGGTAAGATTGGTGAGAAGACAGGCTACTTGCCCATGAATTACATCATCAGGGTGCGAGCAGGTGAGAGGGTATATAAAGTGACGCGCTCCTTTGTGGGAAACAGAGAGATGGGCCAGATTACCCTGAAGAAAGATCAGGTCAGTGTGTGTCTGTGTGGTGAGGACTGAAGAGAGACGAGTGTTGATACTGATGTCTTACTGTAACTGGGGGGTGTGGGGGTGGGGGGTATTGACTGATTTTTCCGATTTATAACTGTGTTCTGCTTTGTAGATTGTGGTGAAGAAAGGAGAAGAGGTGAATGGATATCTGAAAGTAAGCACTGGACGTAAACTGGGCTTCTTCCCTGCTGACCTACTTCAGGAGATCTGAATGACGGAGATTCATTCAGAAAATAAGTGAAGCACAAGAATGGACAGAAAGATGACAATATCTGACCTCGCTGGCTCTGTGAAAGAAATACAAACACATGTGGCCATGTACACAGGGTCTAAATTTAACTTTCACCAAGCACTATATGTATATATATATATATATATATATATATATATATATATATATATATATATATATATATATATATATATATATATTAGGGATGTAACGGTACACAAAACTGATGGTACGGTTTTCTGAACAAATTGTATCTCTGTCTTTAAATAAATTAAATTACAACTAAAAGGTTCTTAAGGATAAAAAATAATCTCTGCTAATGCTGTAAACTATATAGGGAGCCCTTATGAACATTACAGAGCCCAAACTATTAGCTTAAATTCAATTGCTATTTATTTTTAAATATAATAATCAACACTCAAATAACAAATTGTATGCAAACATGTAAAAAGTTTTTGCATTAACTTCTAAATCTAATTGTAAAATTGTTTTTACTCCAATTCGTTGTTGAAAATCATTTATACACAGTGGCTGTCATTTTCATGACAGATTTATTTAAACATACATTATAATCAATACATCACTAACAGGTTAAGTAAAATTTAATGAATATATAGGGGAATATAGTGCAAATATTAAGAGTTTCTCTGGCGAACTAAAAAGCTGTGGACACTGAATGTCTTTTTTGAGATACCTAAATGCTACGTGACATTGTTTACAAGCTGTTTATGTCTTTCCGCTGTTGAAACACCGATTGAGCGATTACATGAGATATGATACATTTCAGTAAGTTGTTCTGTATCTTTCAACATACCTTCAGATGTTCATTCATGTTTATTCTGTAACTAGTATTAAAGAGAAAGAGATGACTGTGTTCACACATGCTCCGCCCTGCCGCTGAGGCGCCTATACAGAGATCTGCCAGGCCACATTAAAATGCGTCAAAATGGCATAAACTGAATTTTTTGATAAAATGGATCGAATTTGAAAGATTACACTTTGTTTGTTATTAAAAGTAATGAAACGCAGAGGTTATTGCGATTATCGTGATTAATGGTGGTTAGGCTATAACTCTGTACTCGTCGTGTACGGTTTTCGTCTTATCCACCTGTCTTTGTCAATTGTCATAATTCACTGGAAAACAAAGTGTTCCCAAACAGGAGACATCAATGTTGCAATGTAATACATTCACTACACACGTGCATCATACCAAAAGCCCTGTACCGAAACGGTTTGGTACGAATACATGTAACGTTACACTCCTAAAATTATATATTATTTGTGGCACCATGCTCACATTAACAACAGGTGTAACACATAAACAAATCAATGCAAATCCATAGTAACAAACTGAAAACCAGGTCACAGAAATAAAACACAAAGTAATCCCAGACAAACCCTTATATATACACCGATCAGGCATAACATTATGACCACCTTCCTAATATTGTGTTGGTCTCCCCTGACCTGTCGAGACATCCTCTAGACCCCTGAAGGTGTGCTGTGGTATTTGCACCAAGATGTTAGCAGCAGATCCTTTAAGGCTACGTTTACACGTGGGCGGCTATTTTCATAAACGGACATTTCAACCTCTCCGGTTTCAAAAATAACATCGTGCACACATGTCAGTTTTCAGAAAAGTGTTCATTTACACGTACCCGTGTACATATGACGTCAAGAGTGTAACGAGCAGCTCAAGCCCACGTAAGCCAATCAGAATCCCGAAAAAGAATCCCGAAATCCTCTTGAAGTGATTCGAAGTTGTTGCAAAATTGCTGATCTCAGAGCACTCATTCGTCTCTGCTCCTCGACATAATGGAGCAGCTGTATTTGCAAATGCAAACACACGAGAAGAGTTTGCACCAACATAAATGCGACTGCTACTCTAAACCTTACGCTCCATGATCACATGTAAACATAGGTCGCACTTTTGACATAGGTGCGAGCTCTGGCGCATACTGTGACGTTGGCTGCCTAAACACCCGTTTGTCTCAGTTTACATGCAAACGTGCAAACGAAGATTTTCAAAATCTCCACTCTGGCCGGAGTTTTTAGAAAGACTCATTTTCAGAGGTGAATTCTCCGTTTGCGTGTAAACGAAGGGCGCAAACGAAGGGAAATGTCTCCGTTTTTCAAAATAACCATGTACGTGTAAACGGGGCCTAAGTCCTGTAAGTTGTGAGGTGGAGCCTCCATGGATTGGACTTGTTTGTTCAGCACATCCCACAGATGCTCGATTGGATTGAGATCTGGGGAATTTGGAGGCCAAGTCAACACCTCAAACTCATTGTTGTGCTCCTCAAACCATTCCTGAACCATTTTTGCTTTGTGGCAGGAGCATTATCCTGCTTAGGTAGGTGGTACGTGTCAAAGTAACATCCACATATTCGTGGGCTAAGATCCACAGAACCAGCATTAACTTCTGGAGTAATCTGATCTACAGTAGCTCGTCTGTTGGATTGGACCACATGGACCAGCCTTCTCTCCACACGTGCATCAATGAGTCTTGGCCGTCCATGACCCTGTCTCCGGTTCACCGCTGTTCCTTCCCTGGAGCACTTTTGATAGATACTGACCACTGCAGACCGGGAACACCTCACAAGAGCTGCAGTTTTGGAGATGCTCTGATCCAGTCATCTAGCATCACAATTTGGCCCTTGTCAAACTCGCTCAAATCCTTACGCTTGCCCATTTTTCCTGCTTCTAACACATCAACTTTGAGGACAAAATGTTCACTTGCTGCCTAATATATCTACCCACCAACAGGTGCCGTGATGAAGAGATAATCAGTGTTATTCACTTCAGCTGTCAGTGCTCATAATGTTATGCCTGATCAGTGTATATTGTGTAGGAACACCAGAGTTTTTTTACACAGTTAAATGAAAACAGAAAGCAAAGTGTGAACATACCATGTGATATACAAAGTTAAAGAAACAGGTTTTTAAATTTATAATTTATTGTAACAGTATACAAGCTTACAAAAATGTCTCTGATATTCTTTAACATGTTATGACCCAGAAAACTACTGTATGAAAAATCAATAATGTGTTTTGTGTTCACAGGTAGGATTGTATTATTGAGTACTCTTTTCAATGGTTGTCAGAACTGCTGAAGTGATGTAATGTGTGGAGAACAGTAGTGATGAATAAACAAGATGGATGAAGTGTGCTTGTTTATTAACTCCTGACAGACACCACAAATTGACAATGAGGATTAGGCATTTTTCACTATCGTTGGGCACAAAGATTACTGTTGCTAAGATGCCCTTCCTGTTTTTTTTTTTTTTTTGCCTTGCCATGGTGAGCCTGCTATGCCATTCAGCACATGGCTGTGGATCATTGAAAATTACCTACAAATTATTGAAAGCCGACTTTGTGACACAAGCTACCATAGCGTTTACAGAAGGCATGGCGTTCAGCTACTGTCAAGCGCCTCACGAGAGTTTGTTGAGAGTTGATGTTTCATATGAGTTTGGTGCCAATACTGATGACATGATTTTTGATCAGTTAGTAGAGAATGTGCTTAGCCCACGAATATGTGAGGGACTTTTACTAGAAACTGTTCTCACACTGGACAGAGCTGCTGTTAAGCCAGATTAAATCTGCTGCTGATCAAGCTAAATCTAATTCAAGTTCCCACCAAGTAACTGCCCCCGTTCAAGCAGTGCAGCACAAAGTAAAACGCAGAACAATGGGAAAAACGTCTCATGCACATCTTAAAGGAGACATAAGCAAAATTCACTTTTATAAGGTGTTTGAACACAGATGTGTGTCCACAGTATATGTGGACAACCAGCCTATAATGGTAAAAATCTTCCCAATACTTATTTTTATAATCCCCATTTATCATTTTCAGTCTCTCAGAACATGCTGTTTCATATTTCCCCCTTCTCCTACGTAAGAGTAGGCAAACCCCGCCCATGACTGGTGATGATCTGTTTACGCACTGTATCCGCTAACTAGAGGATTACGATTACAAAACTTCATATCCAGAACAAGTATGGCACTTCATATTTTGTGAATGTTTGCAAATTTCCTTTCTGCATGAGCTTTCTAGAATGCTGAACGGCTAATGTGGATAAAGTTATCATAGTCTCTGACTATATTCAGAGACTAACTTAGAGGTATTTTGTTAGTTTTATCCCGAAAACGCTCTCCATGCAGCATATATTCTCTGGCTCTGTGGGCATCCTACTACAGTTCCCACACAAGCACCTATACAAAAATGTATAGATTAACATGACAGCACATGCTTGTCAATGAGTTGAATCAACGTAACTCCACGACAACATTCAGAAATGTCACAAGTAATTTCCATTGTTTTCTAATTTTTAGAAAAGAATGAAAGACTTACTACAAAGGATATTACCAAGTGTAAATGATGGAGTCAACCAAGCAACAAAATGTTATCCTTGTTGATAAAAAGAGCATTTACATGTCAAACAGACCTAAAGAAGCTACTGTACATTCAGCTACTGATATGATTGAGTATTCATCTCATTTTTCATCAATATTTTTTTCTTTGGTAAACAAGTAAACTTTTAATAAAAACATTTTAGGGATTAAATTGTTCATCTGGGGGAAGTTATGACACTGAGGGGTTGTTTAATTAATGAAAAAACAATTATAATGCAAAAATATTTGCATACAATAAAGTTAGAAAATGTTTGTTTACTATATTTCACTTAATAAAAAAAAATGTAATAGCATTTATGATGTTTGTTTATATTTTCAGATTAAAACAATCAATACTGTAAAGTCTGAAAATGCTTGAAAGAAAATAATGGAGGCATGGTAGAAAGTTTCCAAGAAAGTTTTAATGTGACCTTCATATAACAACAAGACTTTATAAAATAGTTTTAAAAATAAAAGAAAAGCGGATGAAGTTGAAGACATTTCTATCATCATCATTTGAATGGACTGAACTAGGAAATGACTTCTTATTTCTAATCCCATGAGTGACACAAAGATATTGAGTATCTCTTCTTGAACATTGAACACATGCAGTTACACATGGCAGACTGTAAGAAGCAGCAGACGTCTGTCCTAACAGCCATTAAAAAATACCTTTATGTATTTTTTGACATAAATATGATTCATATAATGACCTTCTCACAGACCCATTGCATAAGATGATTACATGGATAATCAGCCCATCCTGGTTCATAATTTACAGCACAATCTTCATTGATTCCACCATAACTATTGGGCTCTCCAGACGCCCAGAACCTGAAATTAAAGATCAACATTTACTTTCTGTGTGATACGATACTGGTGTTGATAATCATTTATTAGACAATAATCAGTTCAACTCAGTGATTTCTCACCCAGCGGTCAGTGTGCTGGAATCAACCCATTTCCATCTGCCCTCCACATCTCCGTCAGTCAGACCAATCCAGACGTTAACACCAGCAGATATTTTCTTAACAAAGCCCTGAGAAAATTAAACAGTAACACATTTAGGTCTTAAAGAGAATTAACAGTTTTCTTCCTATAAACTCTCATCCAGTTAGAACATTAGTTTACTCACTTGTTCTTCTCTGTTGTTTATGATGATCAGATCTGCTCCTCTCTCTGTACAGTATCTTCTGCTCTCAGTCCAGCTCTTGTTTTCAGTGGAAATGAAGTAAAGACTGGATTTATAGTAAATCCATTCATCTGTAAACACAATTTAGGTTTAAGCACTTTATTTTAGTTATTTTAATCCATTAATCCACCTAAATAATTAGTAATGTATCCTGTAAAAAACTAAACTTGTTTGTTTGTTTACTTAGTTTTAATATACTTAATGTTTACCCATTTCTTGAAGACTTTTTGACAGTTCATTTTTCTCCTTATTTAACTGGTCTCTGTGTTTACTCAGGTCAAGGTTAGTTGATGATAATCCATCCCTCTCTTTTGCCAGTTGCATGTTCTTGGTTAGTAGCTCGTCTCTCTCTTCTGTGAGGCTGGTGATCTTGATTTGTAGCTGGTCTTTCTCATTTTGTTGCTGATCTCTCTCTTCTGTGAGGCTGGTGATCTTGATTTGTAGCTGGTCTTTCTCATTTTGTTGCTGATCTCTCTCTTCTGTGAGGTTGGTGATCTGGGTTAGTAGCTGATGTGTCTCTTCAGAGCAGTTTGTGCTCTTTGAATGGATGAGGACACACAGCACTATGACTGCAGTCAGCAGAAGGACACACAGCAGCACCAAACACACTGAAGATGCTCTGGAGCTTCTGTTCCTCACAGTATCACTTCCTGAACACCACACATATGAAGATAATTGTTAATTGCTCATATGACTCAAATGTGTGTGTTATAATGAAGAGTCTCAGTACCTGTGTGTTGAGGTGTCTGTTGTCTCCTGGTGTCAGAGTTCTCGGTTTCTGTCCTGACATCAGAACAGTTTATAGGATCCACATTAATATAGATATTCATCTCTTCTTCATCTTCTCTGTCCATCTCATGTTGAATGCCCATATTACCATTAGACATTTTCAGTCTGTTGGAGTTAAATGTGAGATTGTTAGATGCTGATACTTCCAGTGGGTTGCAATGCTGTGAACTTCTGTTTTTGAGCATTTATTGTCAGAAGGTACCACTGTGGTCAAGAACATGTGATATCCAGTTAGGGGGATAAAACTCTTTGCTAACTATTGACAAATAAATGTGTTTTTTGTTTGTTTGTTTGTTTGTTTGTTTTTTAGTAAAAAACTACTTAAGTGCATTCTTGTCTTGTGTCTAGATCCATGTATATGATGTTGTCCTTATACTTTTTATTAATATGGACAAAGCATGTTTTCATACAGTAGTTGACTGATAGACCTTCACAAAAACTAGAACTTGTTTCAACATCTAATTAGAGATGAACTGACTTTTACATTCATTTTGACATCTTTACTACAACAAGTACTTATACTTGTAATATATGCACAAAATTGAGTATTAAGTTTTGGAGGAAGATGTGTGGCATTTTTAAAAGAGATACACGTAAAACATAAAATGTGTGTCTGCAGACAAGGCTCTACTGACACATGCAAATTAACACACTCGCTTTAAAGCGTGAATGGTTTTCATTGTGATTATTTCGCACTGTATGTCACACGGTATGTTCACACATAAACTTCTGCTTTGTTCTAACTGGTGTTAGATAATGATAAGAAAAAGACCAGAGCTGCCGACCTAAGCAGACCTAAACACGAACATTGAAATTCAGCATTAAATAGAAAAGTGCTTATTCAAGATACCCAATGCAACTAGTCTCAACTAATGTGTTTGTTATACAAAGTCTGAAACTGTAGTGAAGGAGTACAATTATATGAAGAGTAACATTTCATAATGAACTACAGTAAGAAGAGTTTCTGTCTTTCCTTAGTTGGGAACACATGATTGACTTTAAATGCCACTGAAGTGCTTTTAAATGTGCAGCATTATTCAATATTTTGTGATATAATTTCCACTGAAACATGAAGACAGGGCAAAAAAAAAAAAAAAAAATAGCCAATAGTGTTTTGTTTATCACAGCTCAGCCAGAGCCTTTGAGCTGGGCAAAGCCGCATTTGGCACGTCCTGATATTGCTGAGTTAGATGCGTTCCTGGGTCACCATATTTTGTTGATCCTGGAACAACATTCTAGTCTGAAAATTTAGTCTTAACCCTATTCCTACCCCTAAACCTAACCCTACCCATAAGTTATCCCAAAAATCAGAGGCAAATGATAGATGAATAACACTGATGTAGAAGCAACAATTCATGATTTTAAGCCTAAACTTGACATAATCTGTAAACTTGTCCCTCAAATCTTATTTGTTTGTTTTTTTTTCAGGATCAACAAAAATGTTCATATAGGTTTTTAGATGGATTCAGAGGCTTTTTAGGTCAGGTAGAATCTGCAATTATCTGACCCAGTTTGTTTCCTGTTTTCCATGGCTGCAATACACAGTGTTTTCCGCCAACTGGCAACCTGTGATGTCGATGATAACTATTGATAACTAATGATAACTATTGGATAAACTGGCAGCACATGGTTTCGAACAGACCAAAACAAAGACAGACATTGTGACACAGAACATACATTTCAAAGTAGAATATCTTTTTCCAGCGAAGTCACTATCAAAATGCACAGAAATTTGTCCCTGTTATTGATATACAATTATAAATAAACTTCTTTGATCTTAATTAGAAAAAAAAAAACTGCGAGGACGGATTCGAAACGCTGATAATTAGAGAACGGCTGAACTTCTGACTCTATTAACAAAAATTCTACCACGAGACCAATAGGGAATACGAAAATTAAGTGCAGATTTGTCCAAAATATAATAGTAGTAAGATACTAATATTGTAATGCGGCTGTAAGAATGAAACTATAACATTTAAAAAAAAAAAAGAGTGGGGGAGGGGGTGTTACTGGGCACCCACCGGCAGAAACATAAATCGGCTCCTATGGATCGAGCCATGAAGCAAATCCATGGAATAGAATTTTTTTTTGCTTCTTTTTTTCCTCTAATTGTAATTTAATACTTTATTACAAATTACATTATCGACCTAAATGTGTGAATACCATCATGTTGTGAGCTTCAGTGGAGTCAACCCAGCAATATTACTCTTCTTGATATAGGAGCATTTACATGTCGATCAGAGCTTTTGTGTCTAAGGAAGCTACATTAAGCTACTGATATGACTGGAAAGATTATTAAAGCAGAACTAAGTAACTTTTTTTACCTTCATAAATAGTTTTCTAAGTCCTCACGATGGTTAGTTGACTTGTAGTGGTGTGTTTGAGGTGAGCACTAACCCCCTCTGGCACGTCTACGCCAGAAAACAGCACTTGCAACTTGAGCTGCAGCGACCCGACACAATCTCGCCTCATGTTCACGTTCACGTTCACGTTCACGCGAGAGTGACAAAATGCTTTACGGCAATTCAAAAACAATGTATACATTATGACTTTATAAGACAATTTCGAAAATTACCCACCTCCTCTTTCTTGTACTGTATTTGCAAAACTACTGCGCTGGTGAGCGTTGTAGTCATTGTAGTCCAGAGCTGCACTTGGAGTATTTATGACAGTGTGATTCACTGAAGGAACCTGTAAGGGGAGCTTCGCAAATCTTACTTAGCTCCACTTTAACACATCAAAATTATCATTCTTTAGATACATTTAGAAGAGGAATATATTACAAAGCATGATGTGCTTTAAAGTTTCTGCTAATGCTGAATGTCATTCCTGTATACTGTAGGTCTGTGTAGATTGGCAGCTTTGCTCTTTTTCCCTGTTCTTAACACCAGTTTATCCGTACATTATCTGCATTGGTTTGGATAATAATCTCCTCTCCATCTTCTCTGTTAATCTCTTGTTTCTCAGCAGAGGATCTATAAAATAATCCTCTCAGAAATCTTCAGTATATTTGGATCATTTGATTGGTAAATGTTGTTCTGTGTGGTTCTGTTCAGATGGATTGCACTGCTCTGAACTGCAGTTTTTAGCTGTCCCTTTGTGTCTAATTGTTAATGACATACAACGAGAGATAGAACAGATGACAGATAAGAGATACGTCTCTGATGAACGTTAAAATACACATATCTGAAAGCGCAGCGGAGATGGATCTCTCATCTGTATGTCACAACCTGCACCTTCTCACTTTATTAACTCAGTAAACTCGATAGCTTTATGAGCTAAGCTTAAAGGGTTATTTCACCCCAAAATAAAATTCTGTCATTTAGTACTCACCCTGATGTCATTCAACATAGAAAGCAACATAATTACTGTCATTCAAGGTTTGAAAAAGTAGTAAAAACCTCATTAAAATAGTCCAGGTGACTACAGTGGTTCAAACTTAATGTTATGAAGTGACGAGAATACTTTTAGTAATACTTTTACAAAATACTTTTTCAAAAATAACATTATTTAACAATATCTTCTCTTCTGTGTAATTGTCCTATGCTGTTTTCGTCCAGAGCCAGAGTATTTTTACCACATATCTGTACCTTGAATTATGGTAATTACGTTGGTAAAACCTCTTGGATTTCATTAAAAATTTCTTAACTTAATCTTAAAATCTTATGGGTCTGGAATGACACGAGGGCGAGTAATTAATGAGAGAAATTTCATATTTGTGTGAGATAACCCTTGAAATGACAAGCTCAAAAACATAAGTGGATGTGGCAACGCTGCAAGAGCGCTCTCTGTGAAGCATAAACAAAACACGATGCCTCCGATGAGTGTGCTTTAGTACCAGAACATTGCTATGATGTCAATGTGTGCGAGTCGTGATCTGTACACACGTGGAAGGATAAATCATTCCCACATTTTTAATGCAGTTGTCTCTCATGAAACTTTACAATGTGTACTGTATGGAGCTGAAACTGCAGTAATAATAATAATAAAAAAAAAAAAAAATATATATATATATATATATATATATATATATATATATATATTGAATGTTGCTTCAAGCAAACCGCATTGCTCTTGAATATACTGCTTTTGCTGTGGTCATGAACTTGTGATATCCTGTTAAGATGATAAAAAATGATTTTTTTTAATAACTGTACTGCTCTGAACGTCTGCTTCTTCACTTCTGCTTTTAAAAGAAACCACTGTGGTCAAAATGTCTCACAGCATTTCAGAAGAACCCTTTTGCCTGTATTTTAGTTGATGCAAAATTATGGAAGACACGCAGCAACTTGAATATTTAAATTAAGTAGAGCACGATATCATAAATTGTGGATACATTTTTAATGTGTGATGAGAACTTTTTAAATATTTTTAAAAATGTGTTTGGTGATGGAAATGACAGGGCGGTGGTGGAAATGACAATGAATGAACGTTAATGTAGAGAAACAGTAGATATATTTATTAGAAAAATTCTTAAACTCATCACACTCATTAAACTCAATTCACAGAGTCATTAAAAATAACCACACCTTTTTTAGTGTAGTGCTGAGTTTTATGTATAAAACTGATTTGTCTCACAGATGAACGGTTACAGTGCATACTGTAAAGAACTGACACAACTGATGGCAAGGCAAAAATATAAGCAAAAGATGCATAAAAATGTCAACACTGTGAGATAATTATGAGGCTATATAATTGTGAGAGTTTGATACTGAAATGTTCTTATTGGTCTCTTAAATGAACACCCATCTTCTGTAAAAAGTAACTGTAAAGAACACCTGAAACTGTAACATTTAAACAGAGATGTGGAATGTGGAAAATTGAGCACCTTGAATGTGTGAGTGTATGTATGTTTGCATGTGTGTGTGAGAGAGAGAGCGTTTGCTCATGTGCGCGCGTGTGTGTGATGTGATTCGAGGCCACGTCTAATTAAGTGTTTTACATATTTCTTCCCAAACAGACACAATAATTTCCTTGTGATGTTTGGTCATTGGTACAGGCTCAGGGATTAGGCCTATGATATTCTTGGTTTGGTACCAGATTATGTCATCCCTTAGAGGCCAAAAAAAAAAAAAAAAACCATTGAGACCAACACGGCTCATGGTTTTAACCAGAGCACCACTGTAGACATCAGTATCCTGTATGATGCCAGGATAAATATCTCCATCATACTTCACAGCACACCACTGACCAACGTGTCCCTCGTTCAAGTCCACAATGTGCTGCAGACCTATTTGAGGTGTGTCAGGATGCGATGTACTGGTTGAGGGGGAAGCTTCGTCCCAATGCTGGAACATGACTGTTTCTGGATTGAAACATTTGCAGTCATGAGGTGCAGAGCAAAAGCAACTGAGGATTCTCCATGACATTTGGCTTGGGCTAGGAGAGGTTATCTGAAAGGAGAGAAAAACTGTTAAGGTATGAACTTAGTCACAACAATTATTTGTTTGAGACGACTGTCAACCATTACCTGATGAATCTTCATTGTGCCACGGATTGTTTGTAGCTCGGATGGCACATGAATGTCCATACACTCAATTTCTTCTGGCTCAACATAGAAGAGCTCTGTGGCAGACTTTTGCTGTTGAAGCTCCTCAAAGAGCACCCGAGCATTTGGTATGTCCTTCCCTCTAGCTATAATGTCATCAGCTCTTCTTTTCACTGTTGCTCCTGTTTATCCCGAGGTTTACCATGGTCAACCGGATCCGGGCCGTATCCAGATGAGACCGAGGACCGGTGCCTTGACACGACCACAACGCAGCCCTGTATCAGAAGAAATCGAGTCAACTAGATCATCCATTGTGAAGGCCTCATCGACATGACAGCCAGTGGCACAGTTCCTCAACAGACCGTCCATACCGGCATGATGAATATGATCCTCAACTGGATGGAACTGAAATAAATACTTTGAATGTTGCGATCCTATCAGACTTATGATAGCAACCTAAATCATAACAAAGCACTGTTCGCCAGAGGAGAACTGGCCCCCCGACTAAGCCTGGTTTCTCCCAAGGTTTTTTTCTTCAATTTAACACCTATTTGCCACCTGTTTGCCACCTGATGTCACCTGCTGGAGTTTGGGTTCCTTGCCGCTGTCGCCTTTGGCTTGCTTAGTTGGGGACACTTGATATTTGACTTAGGGCTGCACGAAAAATGGTCAAACTGATAATCACGATTATTTTTGCTCAAAATTATAATCACGATTATTAATCACGATTATTCTATCAAAAAGAGTAATGTAATTATGGCTATTTTGCAAGTTCTTTACCAACCTGCACTTCACCCAAAAGGCCTGTAGGTGGCACAAAGACTTAAATTAACCAACTATGATAACTTCGTTAGATGGTAAATCAATACAAAACATGGTTTTGGTGAGCGCTTTGTAATATGTATTCATATTAGATTTTAAAGCAACACAATTCGTTTGCAAATAAGACAAACCAGATTCAGATTGCCCGGCAAATTCGCAAAGCAAAGAACAATCATTTCTAGCTGATCAACATTATGAAAACTGGTAAAACCTTTAGGAACTTCAAAAGATAAAACAGCGAAACTCCTAATATTACTTCCAATATTTCCAAATTATGTTCATTTTCATAGAGCGGGCCAATATCGTGACGATTATTTAAAATCAATCGAGAGAAGCAGATATTGTTATCGTGATTAAAATACGATTAATCATGCAGCCCTAATTTGACTTGACACTTGATATTCAACAGTATTCTTGACATTTATTAAACAGTGCTTTTGATCTGCCTGCATTGATAATTGGTATATAATTTTTCCTCTTAAAGAATAGTGTCAATGTAAAGCTGCTTTGACACAATCTGCATTGTAAAAAGCGCTATATAAATAAAGGTGACTTGACTTGACTTGACTCCTATCCCATCAGCAGGGTCTTTTCCGTGGCCAGCCTCCAGAAAGTTCCAAGTGAGTTTCTTCCAGCCCATCTGATATGGAATGTTGGTGAAGAAGTAGAAATTCTTTTTGGAGCGGTATTGGGTGGTCGGCCCATCACTGATCACATGTAGCACTGAAGCAGTGGGGTATTGACCCTTCAGGAAAGTGAGGACTTTTGATAGATGTGCCCAAATAGCACAGGGGTCATGATGAAAAGAGGAGCTGATTGAGCAGACTGAGATCACACTGTTTTTGGTGCAGGCCACACCAGAGTGAAATGACCCCTGTGCTATTTATGTGAATCTCCAGGACAACCTCATCTTCACTCAGATTCTCTTTTAAACCACGAAGAGCAGCATATTGGTGTCTGATGTTATAGACATGCTTCCCAAGTTTTTCATTTAGTCCTAAGCAAAAGTCCTCAATCAAAGTATGCAGAGTGCCTGCAACCTTCTCTTTAACTGTCAAATGGACTGTGATTTTTTTCTGCACTACCATCTTTCTATTTCTTCAGTCTCTCCTCAGCCTTTCCCTTCCACTCATACAAAAATGTTTGGGTCCCAGGGTCAAAGGTTGAGATTTCCAATTTTTTAGCTTCACAAACGGTACATTCCCTGTACATACATTGCTTGGTATAGTTTGGCGAACAGCATAGGGATACAATCAGATCTTCAATGTTGCTGCTTTTAATGACTTTATGATAAAGCAGCTTGTCTGCCATACTCTGCAGATTGGCTTTACAATCCAAAACGGACGTCTCTTACAGAACTCACTGTTAGAAATTCTGATGTCAGGATACTCCTTTCTAAACTTCTTATGGAGTTTTTCCAGAGGCTCATTCAGGAATCGTTTCTGTCTTTTTCTTGGTCACAGTGTCCTTTTTTTCCAGTTGATGCTCTGCTATTCTCATCTCTTTCTAAGAATTGTTTTATTTTTTCTTCTGTGGCTGGGCTAATGCTGTTCTTTTGTTTCTTCCGTGTGTAAGTAAATGCTGTTGTCCGTTTTTCGTTACTTCTCATTCTTCTGGGTGAAAAGCCAAATTCCCTTTGGGCCATTTTCAGTAGTCGATACTTCTTAAGAACTTTTCCTGCCATTATTTTGGAAATTATGTGTGAGATTTTTATATCCGTCTTTCAGTTCAGCGATCAGAGCGTTGTGAAAAACTAAAGTTCTTCATAGAGTGCTAGGTGCTGTTACCATTTGCCGTTTGGATTTTGTATTTGGAGAGTCAGCCTGCCTCATTTTTTTCATCAGTCTATGATACCGCTGGCGGTATTTCTGTGCCTTTCGCAAAGCTTTCTCAAGCTTGGTGTTACTCTCATACAGTGCTGAATACACTTTTTGTCAGTTTCTTGCTACCCTTTTCCTTCCCCTCTGATTTTGGGATTGAGATTGGGCAGAAGGTGGTGTGGGGGGCAGGTCAACATCCTGTTCTGGCTGCAAGACAACATCAGGAGAGTGTGGCGGTGTGGTGGTGGAAAGGTAGGCCTGCATTGTGAGAGTTTTTTAATCTCCTCTCGTCTATTTCTTTGATTGATTCTCCATTGTCTCCTTTGTTCGCGTTGCTCCTGCTTTGACAGATCTGCAATTGCTTTTACTACTCCTTTTTTCCTCAGGTATCTCTCCCTGTCTCTTTTAAGTCTCTCTTCATATTTTATAGGGTCAGCTTTTATTTTGTCCCTATAGACCTGTGACCTTTCTTTTGTTGTCTTAGGTGGCATCTTAAAAACAGATAAAAACTAAATCAATTAATATAAAAGTAATATAATTTAGAAATAAAAATATTATAACATAAATATAAAAAGTATTGTAATATATTATAATATAAAAAGTATTACACAAATCTACTCTCACAATCCATATCAATTGTACTTTTTAACCATAAATGTCATTTCCACCACATGCTGTCTTTTCCACCACAGAGGTCAGTGTGGTGGAAATTAACATTTCTGTAGTTTTTTGTGAATAAATGGAAGATAGCTTCACTGATTAGCTTTGAATTAATATTAGCATGTGATGCATGCAAAATACTCTTATTTAACTTAAAATTTTTAGCTTTTTAAAAACACCCTTGAAGGTACAGCATGTTTGGAAATGACGTAGAATAAATATATTAACTGACCAAGCAATATTTACCTTGATCTTTCTTCATTTGTTGTTGATGAAAATATAAAATTCCCTCCAAGTCCAGAATGTGCTCTGATGTCACTGAACGTTTCCATAGAAACCACCTAAACAATCTTTCACACAAACTTTTTAAAGGGACATTACAGCATTGTGGTGGAAATGACACCAATACTGTGCGACAGCTATATTTTGTACAAAAAGTAATATTGATAGTAGTCTCACATTAAATATTATAATGTATTTTAATTATTTTACTAGTGTTTAATTCAGGTACATTAATAGTTTCCAGATAAATCATATTTTTAAACTGTATTTTCATTGTTGAAGTTTAAAAGTCTGGGTGTGCAACAAGGAGAAAACAGGGATTTTGACACCTATAAGGAGGTTGGAAAGTATGAAAAAAATCATAATAGAAAGGTTGTACATTTTTTTTAAGGTGGCTTTATTGATAATTTGACAAAGAAAAAAAATTGTCAAAAATATGTATTTTTTAAAATATGATCAAAGAACATAAAAGTGCCCATAGTCTAAGAATCACCCATATACAGTGGCATGAAAATGTATGTGAACCCCTTGCAGAATCTGTGAAAATGAGAATTATTTTAATAAAATAAGAGGGATAATAAAAAATGCATGTTATTTTTTGTTTAGTACTGTCCCGAGTAAGATATTTTACATAAAAGATGTTTGCATTTAGTTCACAAGACAAAACAATAGCTGAATTTATTAAAATAACCCCATTCATAAGTTTGTGAACCATTGATTCTCAATACTGTGTGTGGTTACCTGATGATCCACGACTGTTTTTGTGTTTTGTGATGGTTGTTCATGAGTCTCTTGTTTGTTCTGAGCAGTTAAACTGAGCTCTGTTCTTCAGAAAAATCCTCCAGCTCCTGCAGATTCTTCAGTTTTCAATGCATAATTGAACCCTTTCCAGCAGTGACTGTATGAATTTGAGATCTGTGTTTTCATACTGAGGACAACTGATGGACTCAAACTCAACTATTAAACAAGGTTCAAACATTCACTGATGCTCCAGAAGGAAACACGGCGCATTAAGAGCTGGGGGGTGAAAACTTTTGAACGGTATGAAGATGTCACAATTTTTCTTATTTTGTTTAAATATCATTGTTTTTCATTTAGTTCTGCCCTTCGGAAGCAACAGAAGATACTTGCATGTTTCCCGGCAGAAAAATTAAGTACAATTTACCTTGATATTTGAATTCAAAAGTTTTCACCCCCCGACTCTTAATGCATCGTGTTTCCTTCTGGAGCATCAGTGAATGTTTGAACCTTTTTTTTTATAGTTGTGTTTGAGTCCCTCAGTTGTCCTCAGTATGAAAACACAGATCTCAAAATCATACAGTCACTGCTGGAAAGGGTTCAAATATGCAGAAGATGCTTGAAAACTGATGAATCTGCAGGAGCTGGAGGATTTTTCTGAAGAACAGAGCTCAGTTTAACTGCTCAGGACAAACAAGAGACTCATGAACAACCATCACAAAACATAAAAACAGTCGTGGATCATCAGGTAACCACACACAGTATGTCCTCAATTTATAGAGACGTGCTTGAGAGTGACAGATGATAGCAATATGGATTCTTTTGAGTTTTATGTACATATTCAAGAATTTCTCTTAAAAGGAGAAATTCCTGACAATCTCTCAGAGCGTCAGAAGGTGAAACAGGCGTCTACGAATTGTACTATCAAAGGTAACTATGGCCCAATTTCACAGACAGGGCTTGGATTAAGCCAGGATAAGGACTAAATTCAATTATGGCATTTAAGTAGCTTTTATAAACGTGCCTTATAAAAAAAAAAACAAAAAACATTGCTGGTGTGCATTTTAAGACAAAACAATGGCAGTCATATATTTTTAGATAAGTGCAAGTTACTTCCAGTTAAAACAGCTCAAATATGCATTTTAGTCTGGGACTATCTTAAGCTTTATCTGTCAGATTTTATAATGAAAAAATAGAACTGCCTGTCTGGAACAACCTGGGTCATCTGCTTAATTCAAAATACCAAGCTTTGTTAAAGGGATAGTTCACCCAAAAATGAAAATTCTGTCATCATTTACTCCCCCTCACGTCCTTTCAAACCTGTATGTGTTTCTTTCTTCTGTTGAACACAAAACAATATATTTTGATGATTAGTTGGTAATCAATAGTTGGAAATCAAACAGTTCACAGCAGTCATCGACTTCCATAGTAGAAAAAACAAATACAATGGAAGTGTCACGGTTCATGGATTCATTTTCTCGCCCTCGTGTGTTTGTTGTGTGTGTATGTGTGTGAGTGAATGATTGTGTGGGCGTCACCCATTATGGTCTGATTGCGATCTGTAAATAAACATTGTTATACTTGCACTTGGATCCTCTGTCTGTGTTCATTTCCTGACAGGAAGTCGATGGCTACCGTCAACTATTTGATTACCAATATTCTTCAGAATATCTTCTTTTGTCTTCAACTGAAGAAAGACATTCATACAGGTTTGGAACAATATAAGGGTGAGTAAATGATGATTTGTGACTGTAATGTAGTGTAATCTGTCAGATATCAGATATAATTTTCTTTTTACTTCGAACTGTAACTTTTTCGGGCATTTTCTTTTTTCCTCTTAAAACAGATGACAGACTCTTCTACATCGGCCCCAGTAGGCAATACTGAGGAGGAAGAGAGGAAGGGAAGAGGTCTGTTCTTACTGAGAGCCACAATAACCCTGGGACTGGCAATCACAGTGGTGTCAGAGGCACTCAAAACAGGGTTATTGCTGGCTACTATTGGTCTACAGTTATCCAGGATGTGAAAGACTGGGTAATGCACTGTAGAGGTGTTACTTTTTCTTTTACTTTTGCCAGTTTTTGTAATAAAAGTATCTATACTTTAGAATGTCTCTTTTTTTTTGTCACCTCTGATTGTTAGATACCTCCTTGATTTAGAAGTTATATTTATTGTCATCACCAACTTGTGAACTGGTGGTTTTAATAGACATTTTGTCCCAAAAATACTTTTTTGTTGCTTTTTAGGTCAGATCTTGTCACCGCTGCCAGTTAAATGACCCAATAAAGACTGTTGTGCCAGTCTTTCATTCCATTAAGGCACTGCTTACAATGTTTTAGCATACTGATGAGACTAACATTAGTCTCACTAGTCTCAAGTTTGTGTACAGTTTTACCAGCATTTGGCTGATGCAAATTTTGTGCCATGCAGGTAAAAGAAGATTGGGAGGTCCTTGGTTTGGATTTGATTGGACCACTGCCAGAAACAGCACGCAACAAGTATGTCCTTACCATGACAGACCTGAACACCAAATGGGTGACTGCAGAACCCATGCAATCTAAGACAGCAGTAGACATGTGCTGATATTTGGTAATGCGATAGATCACGATAATGAATATGCATGATATTGTTATCGTTGGCACTTCAAAATACCATAAATAAATAACCAATTATTTAAAATACCAATTATTAAATTATTAACATTTTTATAATGCATTTAAAAATACTTTAAAATTCATTTGCTCTTTAATCTGTTTGAAAATTGTACTTTATATATTTTTGGTGTATTGTATTATTGTATTTAAACATTTAGAGTTATTTTCATTATTACAAAAAGAGTTCTTAAACCTGTTATACTGACAATACTTTTTTGCAACTTATTTCAATATTGTGATAATACAGTATACCGTGATAAATGCTTCAGTAATTAATCACAACAGGAAAATTTGATACCATCACATGCCTAGACAGCAGCTGAGGTGTCTGCAATAATAACCACAAAGTTGTACTTGTTCGGCATGGTTAGGAAAATCATTGCAGACCAAGGGAAGGAGTTTGTCAACAAGGTGACGTTTTGTAAAGGTTTAATTATGTTTTTTTCCCCTCTTCTCTTGTCTCAACATATGTTGTTATAATATCTACAATTACTCCACTCTTGCAAATTTAACCGATGATCCCTCTGCAGCTCAACAACAGCATTTTCAGCATGCTGAAAATCAAACATGCTGTCTCCAGTGCTTACCATCCCCAGACCAACGGACAGGTAACTCTTTGGATATCTGTCCAGTAAGATCTATTGTTGTCTTATGGTTATTTATCAACTTTATAAATGCATTGATATTGTTGGGGATAAACAGTTTAGGACCCTTGAAACCAGATATGTTGAATAAAGACCAGGAGTCAAAGTTTAAAATAATTAATAAATTGAAAAAAAATTTAATGAAGAATAGTTTGCAGTTTCCTCAGCAGAAGCCAGCTTCAAGTCTCACAAGCCGCTCTGCATACAATCGCATTTTCACAATAATTATACTCTAACAGAATCTACTAACTACATCATTACTTCAGGTTGAATGATTCTGATTGGCTAAGAAAAATAGACAAGATTAGAAATTTTCCACACGTGGACAGATAGTCAGAAGCATATCTCCCTTCGTCACGGTGATGACAAGGGGACCCTGGATTTAGGTACTGGATGTCCTTTTGGAGTCATGACATATTGTCTGCTGGTCTCAAGCAGAGTGCCAGTTGTCCACTAGTAACAAGGGACCTGCACAGAACACTTAGCGCACATACACAGATACACATGATTCACAGCTTCTTCAAGGCTGAAGTTGATCTGAGCTCTGCTCTGAGCAGAAAACTTTACCCAAAACATACTGATAACATGTTTTTATCTCTCGGTGAGAGGTACAGACAATATTCAAAATTATTTTCTAGTGTTTGAAAAGGAAAATAATGCTTTAACATAAGTTGAAGAAGTCATTCAAATAATTTGACACAAAATATATATATTGAAGCGGCAGTGGATTCCAGAATCCATCCCTTCAATATCTATGGCCGCCAAGTAACTGTGGAGACGGATCATCAGCCCCTCATAACTATCCTGAGGAAGCCTCTGCACAAAGCATCAGTGTGTATCCAGCGAATTATGCTAAAGCTTCAGCATTATCATCTGAATGTGATCTATAAATGGGTCCATGAATTGTATGTTGCAGATGCACTTTCACATGCACATCTTCCCACTACAGACAGTCCTGAAGACATTGAGGACTACGATGTGCTAGCTCTGGAAGGGGTGTTGTCATCCAGATGGATTGAAGAACTTAAGCAAAGCACACAAGCAGATGCTGTCTGCAAACACCTCATGGACACCATTCTCACTGGCTGGCCTGGCTCATATAAGGAGGTTCCACACGACATCCGCCCGTTTTATGCTATGAGGGATGAATTGACAGTGGAAGAGGGTTTGATTCTGCGTGGTCAGAGGTACATAATCCCACACTCTCTCCAGAAACACTATTTAACACAGCTTCATCAAGGTCATCCTGGCATTCAGTCCACCAAGCGACAGTCACGTAAAACCATGTTCTAGCCTATAATGTACAGTGACATTGAAAGAGAGGTCTCCAGATGTGCTCCATGCAATGCTCTAAAGCAGGGAATTCAAGAACTTTGCTCACCAGTGGGATTTTCAGCATGTCACGAGCAGTCCTAATTACCCTAGATCCAATGGTCTAGTGGAGTGTGATGGTTCTGACATGTATGCAGCCCTGTCAACCTGCGCAACACACCTAGGGATGGCATGCCTTCTCCAGTGCAACGTTTACTGTCCCAACGCACCAGGTCTCTGATCCCCATGGTACCATCTCAGCTCACACCAAGAGTTGAGACTGATGTTCAGACAGCTTTGTTTACACTCAGACAAAAAGGAAAGATAAGCCATGACAAATCTGCCAGACGCCTTTCGCCCTTTTGAGCCTGGGCAGACCGTACGGATGGAGACGACCCGTGGGTTTGACAAACTGGCCACGGTTTCTGGAAAGGCCCTCCAACCTAACAGTTATATTGTCTAGTCTCATGGTAAGACCTATGTAATGAACCGCCGTCACCTTCTATGAGTAAAATATATTAAATATAATGTAGTAACCACTATGATAGTGCATTGGCTCAAACCAGTATAATTTCTAGACTGCCAACACTGATTATCACGTGTAAATAGTTATGTTCCCTTTCAGTCGGTCACTTTGATGTTACGTCAGAGACTGACGAAATGGGGTCTCGCCTGAGAGCCCTATCACCTTTCAGTGTTTACAAAATGAGCCAATGATACGAAGAGTATCTTAGTCTGCGGAATTTGCATGCGCAAGCTCCGCCCCACTCTGTGGGTATATAAGGAGCAGCACGAGCAACTTGCATTCAAGCTTTCGCTTCAGAGCCAAGCACATTGTTGCTTTTCACCGGAGTGTGTTTTCAACGAGTCTGCAGTACTGGCGTGACGGCGCGTTTCAGCGGATTCCAGTGTTCCTGCCTTGCCTGTTTCCCCTGAGCGCTTCAGTACTAAAAGAGCTTTCCTCCTAAAAGAGCTATACGTGTTTAAACGGTTGCATCTTTTTAAAGATGTCTTCCCGCCCGTGCGTTTCTGGGTGTGGTCGTTATATGGCTCCTCTTGATGGCCATGATTGCTGTCTTACGTGTTTGGGCTTCCAGCATGCTGAGGCGGCTTTCGTGGATGGTTCATGTTCTCATTGCGGGAATATGACCATCAAGATGCTTAGATCTAGACTCGATTACCTTAAACAGTATCAAGTCCCCTCTGCCACACCCCGATCTAGTTCCTCTTCTCATGAGGGGGCTACTTCGGCTGGTGACCAGGGTGATCTGAGGGTTACGGTGTGGAACACCCCGACGAGTCAGCCTCCTCGGGCTGCGCCCCCCTCCCAAGCATCTCAGCCGGTGGAGCTCCCAGATGGGCCTGCTGCTTCCTTCTCTGGGGGACCCAGCGTCTCATTCGGGGCTCCGGAGGATGATCGTATGTCGATCACTGCATCTCAAGGCGGATTTGAGTCCTCGGGGATGACGATTCGGCTGCGTTGCCTCCCACTGGGAGGGCAGCGTTGTCCGAGTTAGATCCCGAGCTGACGGGCATGCTTGCCCGGGCAGCCGAGAACATTGGGTTGGAGTGGAATCCTCCACCCCGTCCTGAGCGCTCAAGGCTGGATGATTGGTTCCTGGGGGCTGCACGCGCTGGTGAACGCCAATGCCCCCCACCGGTTCCTTTCTTCCCGGAAGTGCATGAGGAGGTTACCAGTTCATGGAAGGCACCTTTAACTGCCCGAAACCATTCTGGTGCTTCCTCCGCCTTCACCTCCCTCGATGGCGGGGCGGCTAAAGGGTATGCTGGGGTACCCCCTGTGGAGCGTTCGGTTGCGATGCAATTGTGTCCTCCAAGCACCTCTACTTGGCTCGGTGATCCCAAGCTCCCGTCCAAGGCCTCAAAGTTCTCTTGCCACAAGCGTGGAAAGGCTTAAAGAGCTGCGGGTAGGCCGCTTCCGCCCTGCACGGCATGGCTACCTTGCAGGTTTACCAAGCCAAGGTGCTCAAAGGCCTGCATGACGCGGGTGCTGACCAGGCGGCCCTACAAGAGGCACGTATAGCTGCCGTCCTCGCCCTCCGGGCGATGAAGGTTACAGCGCGTTCTATTGATCAGGTGATGTCCACTTTGGTGGTCCAGGAGCGCCACCTTTGGCTGAACCTGGCAGACGTAAGGGAGTCGGACCGTTCTCAGCTCCTAAACTCCCGTCTCTCATGCCGGCCTTTTCGGCGATGCGGTCGAGGTTGTTGCCCAGCAATTCTGGGCCACCCAGAAGCAGTCTGAGGCGATGAGCCATATTCTGCCCCGGCGGCCAGCTGCTGCTCCTACACCACCGCCGGCTCAGATGCCTCAGTCTGCTCGTCGCCAAGGCCGCCCTCTCCCGGCCCCCTCCACTCCCGCTCAGCCACAGCGGCAGCCTCCACCCCGGCCGCAGCGAGGAGGTGGCTGTGGGAAAGCGGCACAGCCACCTGCCAAGCGTCAGGCCAAGAAGCGGCTTTTCTGAGACGGGCGACCCGGAGTTGGAGATGTCAACTCTACAGGAGACAGTAGCAGGGCTGCTCCTTCCCCCGCAGGAGGGCCGGGGGAGAACCTTTCCATCTTTTTCGTCACTGGCTCTGCCAGTGGTACCCAAAACTTCAATAAAAGAGCTGTTTCCTCTACCTCCGGGTCCCAAGAGGGTGGGTCCGCACCGCTCTCATCCCCCTCTTCCTTCATCCCCTCTTCAGAGCCGACCCGAGAACGCTTTGCCTTCTCACAGAGCCTCCTCTGTCGTTCCACGGATCCAGACGCTGGTTAGGGGATGCTATGCCTCCCACACCAGGGCCGTCTGTTCCGTCTCGCTGCCCCACCATGGGTATACCTGTGGTTCCTCTGACCCCGCTGGTACGGTTTCTGGGAGCTTGGTTAGAGCTACCCAACCTGTCCTGCTGGCTCATTCGAACAATCAGGCTCGGCTATGTGATTCAGTTCGCTCAGCGTCCCCCCAGATTTCGGGGAATCCGTGCTACGATGGTGGGCAGGGATGCCCCCGTCATGCGTACGGAGATTGCTACCCTTTTGGAGAAGGGTGCGATAGAGCCGGTCCCTCCAGCGGAGATGAAGTCGGGTTTCTACAGCCCATACTTCATAGTACCCAAGAAAACAGGTGGGTTACGGCCAATCCTGGACCTTCGGGCCTTGAACCGAGCTCTTCACAGACTCCCGTTCAAGATATTAACGCCCAAACGCATTTTTGAATGTGTTCGTCAACTAGATTGGCTTGCAGCTATCGACCTGAAGGACGCATACTTTTATATCTCCATTCTTCCTCGACACAGACCGTTTCTTCAGTTTGCTTTTGAGGGGCAAGCATACCAGTACAAAGTTCTCCCATTCGGGTTGGCCCTGTCTCCCCGCGTCTTTACCAAGGTCGCGGAGGGAGCTCTTGCTTCCCTCAGGGTCCAAGGTGTCCATGTCCTCAACTACCTCGACGATTGGCCACCAGCTCGACTTCGACATAGTGACACGCTGATTATTATAATCTGTTTGCTTTTATCTGGAGATGTTCATCAGTGTCCAGATCCTTTTCACATTAAAATGGAACAGGAAAATTACTCCACCGCGGATGCAACGCATATTAATGTCCCACAGGTACGCACTCTTGGTAGCGAGTTATCGTATGATTACCCTCAACCAACTAACCTCCCTTACCTTTGTTCGGTGGGCGCTGCTGTGGATGTCGTGTTTGTTCGGGGCCTCGGCAATGGTGTGGGGGCCGCAGAGGCTGGGCGGCCTGTTGATGATCGGGCCGTGTTGTTTTCTGGCGGTGTTCCTCTGTGTTCTGGTCCTCCTCTCCGCGTGGAAACAGAGCGAGAGGATTGCATCACAGTGGATGCAACGCATGATGTGGCTGTCCCACAGGTACGCACTCCTTGTAGCGGGTTATTGTTTGATTACACTCAACCAACTAATCTCCCTTGTCTTGGTTCGGCGGGAGCTGCTGTGGGTGTCGCCTCTGCTTGGGTCGTTGCCGCTGGCGTGGGGACCGCGGAGGCCGTGCGGCCTAACAATGATCACGCCGGGTTTGATGATCTACGGCATTTGACGGCTCGGAGGGTATCGTATGCTCCAAATTCGGAAGATGGCACAGAAGTCGTGGGCTGCACGGAGATGAAACGTCCAAATAGTAAGAATAAGAAGGTGGTTAATCCGGCGATCTTAAAAAATAGAAAATGGAAGATATTTCATACTGTCAATCAATCTAGAATAGTTTGGGACCCTAAAGCTAAAATAAAGGGACTCTTAGGGGGTCATCTGAACATAAGAAGCATCAAATCGAAAAGTGATCAAGTCCATCATCTCTTATTGAATTCGAACTTAGACTATCTTTGTTTATCAGAGACTTGGCTCCATGAAAATGTTTCTCCTGCAGTAGTTCAAGTGCCCACTTTTAATGTTTTCAGAAGGGATAGAATAGGTACCAAGGGAGGTGGAGTAATGATATATATAAAGGATAGTATTCAGTGTAATGAAATTTAGTGGTTAAACTGTCAGGATTTGGAATGTATTGGTTTAAATATTATTTTAGCTCCGCAAATGTCGTTCACTCTTATTGCAATCTATCGCCCACCCTCTTCAAATTGTAGTTTTTATAAGAATTTTGAAAATCTATTGAAAAAATGTAATTTTAACAAAGAGGTAATAATCATGGGTGATTTTAACATTAATTAGGAAGATAAATCCACTAGGAAAAACCTCAAACAGATAACCGATAGCTTTGATCTTAAACAGTTAATGAGTGGGCCTACTCAAATAACTAGTTCTAGTGAAAGTCAAATTGTTGTCCCAATATTTAAAAGCGGAGATCCACTCTCTATTGTTAATTATAGACCAATCAGTATTTTACCCACTGTTTCTAAGGTTATGGAGAAATTGGTTGCAGAGCAGATTACTTGTCATTTAAATGATAGTTAATTTACTTTGCATCCAATGCAGTTTGGCTTTAGAAAAAAGTACTCAACTGAGACAGCAAATTGTTATTTTATAGATAATATTAAAACTCTTTTAGATAAAGGTGGTGTAGTAGGAGCTGTGTTCCTTGATCTGAAGAGAGCCTTTGATACAGTTAATCATAGAATTCTCATATCAAAGTTGTATAGTTTTAATTTTTCCTTGCATACACTCAGTTGGATAGAATCATACCTGTCAGATCGTTCTCAGTGTGTGTCTAACCCGCAGCTACCAGTTTATGGTGTAACAGCTATGGTACATGTGATCAATTTAAATTCAGGACCAGATATCAGAAAATTAGTTCGACTCGCTGGAGTGTTTAGAATTGCTAACAGAAACTGAACAAATAAGAAAAACTCAGACTCATAAATAACGGTTAATTACTAGTAAAGTAATTGTATTGTTATTTAGCAAATTAAGTGAATTGAATCTTCTGATGAATAAAATAATATGAATAAACCCAAATAAACAGCAACAATGAACAATAATTCAGTTCACAATCAACACTTCAATTCAATTTAGAAATTTAGGTCTCAAAATCAGTATGTTAAATTCAAGAATAGACTTCAGTTCAAAATCAGAGTCCAGAGTCAAAAAGAAAAATGTTCAGAAATGAGATTCAATGTCCAGATGTGACTCAATATCAGTTTCAGTTCAATGGAAAAACAACATCAACTGAGCGAGTGATCCAAGGGAATTCCAGAAAGGGAAAAAAAAAAAAAAAAAAAAAAAATGGCACAGTTCAAGGTGAGTATGCTTTGTCCTACCAGTTCAGCAAAACGATTGTTCTTTTTACTTCCAGGTACGATCAATTAGATGATTGGCTCGCCATGCCCAAACCACAGACGGAGCATCCACGGCAGGGACAGATCAGGATTCAGTTGAAATAAGAAATAAAAGAAAACAGGAAAAACAGAAAAAAAAACCCGGCCTTGCAAAAACAAAACCAAAAATAATAATTATTCAGCTGTTCAATAAACTGTTTAAATTAAATAAATTGTCCGTTTCATTATTCAATTCTCCATACACTTTACATACATGCTAATCAACCACATGTTTGCTCTTGGTACATTGAAACCTATGTACACAACTAGCAAAGCTAGCGTCACATGTAACATGTTCTAAACAATTACTAAACTAAACAATACTAAATTACTAAATACTAAACAATACTTATAAAATTATTATGAAAATATAGATTAGATTACCATTTTCAGATGCATTTCTTTCACATTACATTTCAAATGATAACTCTCCATACTCCAAAACCACTTAATACATACATTATATAGCGAAAATAGTACTCACCATGGAAAAGGTAAGTGAAAGAAGAAAATAAAATAAAGTTTTCTTTTGATTTGGCCTTAATCCAGATTGTTTTCGTCTTCTTTCATGTGCGTGTCTAACTTTGCTTGCTCGTCTCGATCTCTCTTTCCGTCAGCTTCTATTACGCTTGACGCGCGATTTCTAAGGGATACTTTTCTCAAAAATAATTTATTTTTAGATTAAATTCTCTTTTAAATGCTATAAACGCGAATGCACTTTCTCGCGTCAATCTGCGTCTTTTTCTTCTGCGTCACACTCTGCTGCTCTCGTTTGATTCCTCCGCGCTCTACTCCAAGCTCACTTTGCGGAGGCGGGACTAACCTCCGACATCGTACAATCAAAACTTTCTTTAACCAATTTCTTTTTCTAGATTTAAATTTATAATATAATGTAAATTAATTTAAATCTGCATTCTTTTATATTAATACTAATAATAATAATAAATTATTTATTATTACTAGTGACCTAGTCAGTGACCTGGGTTACATGTGCGAGTACAAAATTGTCAGTCAGCTGATCTAGGTACATCTACTGGGGTCCCTCAGGGATCTATTCTAGGTCCTTTGATTTTTGCTCTATATATAAATGATCTTCATTCTGTATGTTCTGGTACTAATATACAAATGTATGCAGATGATACTGTCATTTATTTACATGGTAATAGTTTGACACAAGTTTCTAATGAACTTACAAATTCTATGGCTAACGTATCAGCATGGTTAAAGGAAAATTGTTTACAACTAAAAGTGTCTAAAACAGTATGTATGTTTTTTTCTAAGTCAAACAGTATTAGTAACGAGCCAGATGTTTTTGTGTCTGGGGTGAGGCTGCAGGTAGTTTCTCAATATAAATACCTTGGAGTAGTGATTGATTCTAAACTTAAATTCAAAGCTCAGGTCTATAAGCAGGTTAAATTCAATCTTTATAATTTTAGGCTTACTAGAGATTGTATGTCACTAGAGGCTGCTAAGATGTTTATGCACTCTATGGTTTTTCCTCATATTATTTATTGTCTAACAACCTGGTCTCAGGCAAGTTCAGTGTCTCTAAAACCATTATATAAACGTACACTCAAAATTCTTGATAAGAAATCTGTATATTTTCATCATTGTACAATATTGAAAAAATATAATTTGCTGAGTTGGGAAAATATGATTAACTATGCCAATGTGTGCCTGATGTATAATATTATCTATGGTTTAACTTCTCCCCCTCTTAGTCAATTAGTTACCATCAGAACAACTGCTTATCGCTCCACAAGAGGTGCGTTAAGAGGAGATTGTATTATACCACTCCGGCGGAGTAATTTTAGTCAGTCTGCTTTCTCTGTTAAAGCTGCATGGCAATGGAAAACTATCCCAGCAACTATAAGAGAACTAGATACATATATATTATTTAGAGTTGATGTGAAGAAATGTGAAGAAATGGTTTATTAATAATCAGGTCTGTCAACATTGAATTTATACCTGCTGGCTGTACATCTATTGTTTCTTATTTCTTATTTTACATTGAGCTGTTTATATTGAGATGGTTTTTATGTAGTGTGTTATGTATTTTAACTATTTTTTTTGGGGGGGTGACTTGTAACATTCTGTCCAAGGACTACAGATGAAAAATAGCCTTTCGGCTAATTCTGGTGCATTTACAGAAATGTTTTATTAATGTGCAATGTCCCTGTTAACTAAACAAATAAATAAATTCTAGCTCACTCTCGAGAGCAGTTGTGCGAGCACAGGGATCTTGTGCTCAGACACCTCGCCCGTCTGGGCCTTCGGGTCAACTGGGAAAAGAGCAAACTCTCCCCTGTGCAGAGGATCTCTTTTCTCGGTATGGAAATAGACTCGGTCGCCATGTACGCGCAGCTTACGAGTGAGCGCGCACAGTCTCTGCTGAGTTGCCTGAATCATTTCTACAGTTCTACGGCAAGACAGCGGTTCCACTGAAACTTTTTCAGAGGCTCCTGGGGCATATGGCTTCCGCAGCGGTTGTCATTCCGCTGGGGTTACTCCATATGAGACCACTTCAGCATTGGCTTCACGGCCGAGTCCCGAGATGGGCATGGCAACAAGGCACGCTCCGGGTGACCATCACTCCGACCTGCCGTTTAACTCTCTCTCCGTGGCGGAACCTGGCGTTTCATCGGGCAGGAGTTCCCCTAGAACCAGTGTCCAGGCATGTTGTTGTGTCAACCTATGCCTCTGCTACGGGTTGGGGTGCCATGTGCAACAGTCATGCTGCGTCGGGTTCCTGGACAGGACCCCAACTTCAGTGGCATGTCAATTGCCTCGAGTTGCTGGCAGTACAGCTTGCTCTGCACCGCTTCAGGGCCCTGCTAAGAGACAAGCATGTTCTGGTCCGTACGGACAATATGGCAACCGTAGCGTACATCAGCCGTCAGGGTGGTCTACGCTCTCGCCTTATGTTGCAACTCACTCACCATCACCATGTATGTACATGTTTGTGTTTTTGAAGGAATAACGTTTATGCGTGGTAATTGAAAAAACAAAAAACTGAAGTCACTGAAATAAAGCCAAAAATAGTATATTAAATCTGTGTTTACAATACTTCTGTGTATTGGAGGTTGTAGGCTAGAGTTTTTGCTTCAAAATTATGTAAAAATTATCCTTCCTACTTGTTCATATAAAACAATATATTGATTTAGTTTTTGTAAGACACTTTTTGTCAGGAAACACAGTATGCGTGGAGGCGTGACTCATCATGAATAATGGGTCATTTACACCTGAGAAGACAAAAGATTCGCATAAAGAACCTCTAATGGTGCTGCATAATAATGAGGCCTTTCAGTCAGGTAGGCTGTGAAAAAAACATCTGTGATGTCTTAAGCTCATCATGGTGTATATGAAACATACAGAAAAATATTATTACAATATAAAATAATGGTTTTATATTATATACTTTAAAAATATAATGTATTTCTGTGATGCAAAGAGTCTGAATATTTAGTTTAAAAGCATGCACATTTGGAGAAATATTGGATTCTCATATGTTTATGTCAATTTTCTATACAGAGGAGTTATATTTATTTCATATTCATTGTCATCACTATGAGCACTGGTGTTTTTAATTCATACTTGCAGCCGGAGGGCGCTCTGTGCACCTTTAGTCCACAAATTCATCTAAAGAAGAAAAGGACATTTCAGGAATGGTGTTTTCAATTCATACTTGCAGCCGGAGGGCGCTCTCTGTTCACATTTAGTCCACAAATTTGTCTAAAGAAGAATAGGAACCAGGAACTAACGGCATGTCTTCCAGAGGTCGCTAACCATGGCTTTTACATACAGATAAACACTTTTTAAGACAATAAATACATGATTGGGACGATGTATGTGTAGCAGTTTTACTCTGGTTGTGTTTTGTTGCTCTCAAAGATGACAATACAGGTGGAGCAGGTCTCAGGAAGGTTTATTCTGAAGAAGCAGGTCTGCAGAAATACACAGAGCACAATTAATGTTTTTTGGGATACACGTCTCTCCCCTTCAGTGATCCATACAACATGGAAAAAAGCAGCACTCTTGTTTGAAGAGCGAGAGAAAGCACAACCGACCTCGTCAATAGCAAATGTGCTTCTAAAGATGGCGCTGTTCACACATCGCACGAGGTATTGTGTGCGTCACCATTATGTGCCCCATAAAATATTCTGCATTAACGGTTCCTACTCGAATTAATTATGCATGTTATGCCTCATTATAACTCTGAACACAAACATGAGAATATAAGAAAATAACAAGTTTTGATGAAGTTCATTAACATTATTCTTTATTTATATATATATATATATATATATATATATATATATATATATATATATTGTAATATTTGAACCAGCTACATTCTCCCCGCTGAACTTCACAAAACTTGTTCAATACGGATAAATAGCTGATCAAGAAGCCACACACAGAATAAAAACTCAACTGACATTCAATACACTCAACACAGCAACATATGCTTCCCAACCTACAGGGAAAGTGACCCAAGCAGGGTGATCAGGCCTACTAAGAGAACACTTGTGAATAGGGTGCCCCAAACACCACTACTATGATTTCAATGTGACAGCTACTTTTAAATGAAGCTGAAGGTTTTCTGAATGTTGGTCTTCTCAACTTGATGTAAATTAAGTAACCTCAAAAGAAACACTAATATAATCTATGTAACAGTTTCATCATCTTATGTCAATAAAGACCTGGTAACCCCATTGACTGAACTGCTTGTCTTCATGTTTTGGGTCATGTTCTGAATCAACCTGTTCATAGGTTTCACAAGCCTGCCAAATCTGGTTCTGACTTGGGTCACCACATGATTAGGGAGTGAATCCACAGGATAAGAGGTCTGAACATCAATTGAACCTCCCACAGATGCAGATACTGTATCACAAGTCAATCCTCCTTTACTTGAATTGGAAATGCTGTCACATTCCAAGTGTTCCTCCTGCGTTGCTGGAAACACAGATTGCGCAGACTCAGGATCAACTGTTAATGGGGGGACGCTCTTTGTCTTAGAGGATATACTGCTCAGGTTATCATCTGGAGCTACAGTCCCTGCTACCCAGCTGGCAGTTCGATCTGCATTGCTGCTTTCAGACATGGGCATTACAGCATCACTCAAAGCTACTCCGCTACAGTCATCAGCTGGTTCACTGCCGTCACTGAATGAGGGTTCATCTTCCTCAGCCTCAATTGGCAGAAAGTTAACCTGAAGGAGCAAGTTCCTATGAACAGTCTTTTCTTGACCAGTGTGGGTGTTGCGTATACGGTAGGTGTGACATTGAGGATTCAAGGCAACAACTGTGTATGGGGTGGCTTCCCACTTATCCGCCAATTTCTTGCGACCACGTTCGCCTTTGTTAGCAAGTAAGACTTGATCCCCAACTTCAATACTGCAACCTTTGGTCCTCTTGTTGTATAGGTCTGCCTGGCGTCGCTGACTGGCCTCAGCATTTTTCTGAGCAAGGGCCAAAGCCTCTTTCAAATCATCCCTCAATCTCCTCACGTATGCATCATAGTCAATGAGGGCATCGTTTAATAGACCCTCTCCACACTGCTGAACATTACATCCACTGGAAGTTTCGGAACCCTGCCGAACATCAAATAAAAGGGCGCAAACCCAGTCGACTCATGGGCGCAAACCCAGTGTACAATTATAAGCAAAGGTCAACGACTGCAACATCTGTGGCCATTTCTGCTTGGCTCTAGGTGGCAATGCCCTTATCATACCACCCAGTGTTCTGTTGAATCGTTCAACATGACCATTGCCCATTGGGTGGTACGCTGTTGTCCTTGACTTTCTCACTCCAGCAACTTCCAGCAGGTCATGGATCAGCTGGCTCTCGAAATTGGCACCTTGATCCGAATGGATCCTTTCTGGGAAGCCATATACGCAGAAGTACCTATCCCACAACAGCCTTGCAACTTGTTTCGCTGACTGGTCTTTACAAGGGAAAGCGTGGGCCATCTTAGTAAAGTGGTCTGTTATGACCAGGACATCCACACTGCGACCACTGGAATTCTCCGCGGACCAAAAATCTATGCAGACCAATTCCAGGGGGCTAGATGTTTTGATGCTTTCAAGAGGAGCTCTTCCTTCAGGTTCGGGAGTTTTACTCACTACACAGCGCTTGCAACATTTAACATGCTCACGCACATCCTTTTCCAAACTGACCCAGAAAAATCTCTGTCTCACAAGGGATAAAGTCCTACCCTGGCCTTGATGCCCAGCCTCATCATGAATGCCTTGAAGAACCTGCTTCACCAGCGAACTTGGAACAACATATTGCAATCTCTTTTTTCGCATCAGGACATCCTTGCACACTCGGTATAGTATGCCGTCAAGCATTTTGAACTTCTCCCACTGTTTAAGTGTTTTAATTACCTTGTGAGTTTCTCCAGTTCTCTCACGTCTAGATGGTTTTCTTCCTCTTCTTACATAGAACAAGACTCTTGACAGGGTTGCATCGTCCTGCTGCTTTTCCTGTAAATCCCTCAATGAGAAAACCGGCAGGGGACTAGGACCTGGAGACAACAACTGGTGGGTATCCTGAGTGAGCCACTGGACCGCTCTATCCCTCGCGCCTACTTCCCACTCTGTGTGAACATCAAGGACTGCCGACACTTCAACACTGGTGAGTGAACATGATTCTGAATCTGCACAGGGGTAATGTTTAACATTACAGGTGTTTGCACTCAACCTGAAAACATCTTGTATGGAGTTCTCTCGGACTTGCTCTGCTTCTTCCAACAGCACACTGTATGGCTCAGACATCAGCCTCTGACTGACACACCCACGGATGAAGGGCTGCCTACTCAAGGCGTCTGCGACTACATTTCTACTGCCGGGTATGTATTGGATGCTAAAGCTATAAGGGGCCAGCTTGGACACCCACCTCTGCTCGCATGCATCAAGCTTTGGCTTCGTCATAATGTATGTTAAAGGATTGTTGTCCGTCCAGACAGTAAAGTCGTGCCCCTTCAACCAGTGACTAAACTTGTCACAGACGGACCACTTCAGAGCCAAAAACTCTAGACGATGAGCAGGGTATTTGGCTTGTGCACGAGTTAGAGCTTTACTGGCGAAGGCGATGGGACGTGCCTTAATCTCTCCTTCCGGGACCTGTGACAGTACAGCTCCTAACCCATCCATAGACGCATCAGTACATAGAATGAATGGTCGGCTGAAATCGGGGTGAGCCAGCACAACAGATTCTAACAGGGCTGTCTTTAGCTTTTCGAATGCCACACTGTGCTCTTGCTTCCAATCATCGGGGTTCAGTCTTTTGAATGATGCAATGCCTCTCACAGGGGTCTTCTTCCCTCTGGGTGCAGCAGTCAAAGCAAACAGTGGCTTTGCGATACTGGAGCAGTTCTGAATGAAGTTTTGATAATATAACACCATACCCAAAAAGGACTTTATCTTCTTCTGTGAAGGAGTCACTCCATCCGGCATCATCAGATCAGATACAGATATGGCAGAGATGGCGCTAACCTTGTCTGGATCTGTTGCCACTCCAGTGCCGTCAATGACATGCCCTAGAAATTTCACACTTCTTCGAAGAAAATGGCACTTCTTTGGCGCCAACTTCAGTCCATGCGCACTGAGCCTAGAAAACACCAGCTCAAGCCGCTCAATGGCCGCTTCTTCATTTGGAGCGTACACAAGAAGATCATCAAGATAGCATAAGAGAGTGAGAAAGTTCTGATCACCGAAGATGTTGATCATGAGTCGCATAAAGCTGGCTGGACTGTTACAGAGCCCTTGAGGCAGACGGTTGAATTCATATAGGCCCATTGGAGTCGTGAAGGCAGTGAACTTCTTGTCCTCTTCAGACATTACAATGTTATAAAAACCAGAGGTTAAGTCCATCGCACTAAAGATCACATTCCCTCCCAAAGCTGCCAAACAGTCCGCCTGGTGAGGCAAGGGGTGGGCATCCTTAACAGTCCGAGCATTCAGCCAACGGTAGTCAACACACACTCTGAGGTCTCCATTTTTCTTCCATACCAACACAAGAGGCGAAGCCCACTCACTATTAGACTTGCGTATGATTTCCTGTTCCTCCATCTCAGAAAGAACACTCCTTAGCTTCTGGTACTGCGCTGGTGGAACACGGCGGTATGGAAGCCTGAATGGACGAATCGTCTGACAAACGAATACGGTGGACAAACTCCTTGGCTTCTCCACAATCTAGTTTGTGCTTGGAAAATACGTCCTCATGCCTCCTAATAAGCTGTACTAGCTGACTCTTCCAATAGTGGGATACTTCACACGACTCAATGTCTAAATCGCCAAGACCAAGTTTCTGAAGGCTTTCACGGAGCTCGAAAGCAGGGCAATCTCCATCTATGCCTCCATTGATGCCCTGGTTCTGCACACTCAGCATCTTATCATTCTTGCGATCAAGGTGCACATTGAGGTCTTCAACAGCCACAACAGGGAAGACGTCAGCTATTTTTGAGTTCCTTCTCAGTGTAATAGCCTTATCAAAGGGATTCATGATCCTGACTGGGACCCAACCATCACCAGACATAGAGGCAATGACTCTTCCCACCATGATGCCTTTCTTGTGGGTCTGCGCCTTAGGTGGCTCAATCACAACAGTACTTCCCATAGAAATAGGGGTGTTTGATGGAAGTTTACCCCACACGAGGTGTTCTTGTTTGGGCAACAGAGTAATGGCCTGGGCTAGTTTTGCAGTGCCCACAATATCAGGGATTTCACCACCCTTCCACCTGTTAATGCCCGACAACATGTTCAGGAACTGCTCAATTTCAGGTTCTCCAGATGTTTCAGGACGATTCATGACATTCCAATAGCCAGAGGTTTGTTTGAGCTGAGTAAGTATGAACTTAATGACATTAGTTCCCAGAATCAATTGATCTCTCTGTCCCGGGACGACTAGTGTAGGCACACTCACTAACTTGCCATACACGTCCATCTTCAGCTGATAGACTCCTTTTGGTCTGACTTTAACACCACCACAGCCAATGAGAAGAACGTCCATATGTGGCTGATCTACTTGTGCAGACATTCCCATGTTCAAAAGTTCACGCTCTGTTTCTTCATTGATCGTACATGCCATAGATCCGCTATCCAGTAGAGCTTGGACTGTGAGTTTGTCATTCAACAGAACTGAAGTATAGAACAGACTATCTGCCTTTTCCAACTTTGTGACATTCTGGAATAGGACGACACTGTTACTGGAGACAGACTTGCAACATTCATCATAAACATATAAATCATCATCCACATTGAGGGTTTGACATTTTGCACTCACATAATCCCCTCCCATACGTGAGTGTATTAGTTTCCCTGAGCGTGCAGGTCAGAAGCAGATGGACTAGCAGGGCTGACGACTTTGTGGCATTGTTTCTGCTGATGCCCAATCTCCAAGCACAACAAACATCTCCTTTCTCTCATACAATGTGAACGTGTGGAATGATTCCTATCACCGCAGACTCTGCACGGGGGAAAGCTGCGCCACTGAGTTGTTCTCGGCTGTGAGATGGGAGCATTCTGACTTGTACGCTCCAGTACCTTTTCCAGCATACTTAAGACACGCTCCAAAGTGGCAGCTTCTGAAGTTGCAGGTTCAGCAGCCTTCAAAGGACTATCAGGGACATAAACAGGAGCATCCGCCTTCATATCATCTCCCTTGGTGACAGCGTGGGGGTAGGTTGATACTTTAGCTGCAGCGACTTGGACGGTGTTAACATCATGCGTGACAGCGGACAGTTTTTTAGACTGGACTTCCCTTTGGTGTTCGTCAATGGCCTCCTGAATTTCAGTGACTGACCATTTACTGATAGGTTTACACCTAAACATACTAGAGAGGTTTGGTTCTGAACAGTTTCTGATGAACATCATCGCAATTTCAGAACTCATGTTTTTCATCTTTTCTCCTTGTTTCTGCAAATGGCTATCTGCTAATTCAGCAGCTGCATTTAATCGAACCCAGTAATCAACAGGGCACTCATTTACTTTGGGTCGTGTCGCGTAAAAGTCAGCAAGTGGTTGACATGATACAGGACTTTCACTGAAGTAACGTCTCAACACATCGTAGATGGTCTCAGGGGAGATGGCTTCGTTAGGGCTGCTTTTGAGTCTGACCTTGACAATACTCTTGGCCCTGCCTAGCAGGTGGCTCAGTATCTCATCTACCTGATCTGTGTCAGAGCAATCCGCTTTGTGGAGATACAATTCCATCAACTCAATCCATTCTTGAACTGCGTATTTGTCTGTTCCATCTCCTCTAAACATTGGAGGCTCTTTGACATCTGGCTTGACTATCAGGCTGACATTAGTTAGATTTCGGCCTGCGTTAGAGGGTTCTGGTGCAACAGCACTGAATGGGACTGAACTGGAGGGGGTGACTGGGCTTTGACTAGTTAATAGCCGGGTGACGATGGAATCACCTATCTGACTGCCTAATTCACCAATAAGTTCACGTAACTGCTGTGCAATGTTATCATTTGCATCACTAGGAGTGGAGGCAGTCGGCCCAATAGGTTGATCTAGTAGGGTATCATGTGATTGAGGACTATAAGCTAACACTCTAGGTTTACCAACGGCAGTTTCTTCCACCCCCAACAACCCTCTGCCCCTCCCCAGATATGGCGTTGTCATATCAGAGTCTTTCCATGCCCCGGCCATGGTGTAAATATATGACAGTGACAGAATAAACACAAAAGAAAACTGGCCTCATTCAATGTCCAGTAAGTATGATGAGGAAAAAGACAACAGTTCAATATGTCAGTCCACGGAAAAAGGTCTCTCTGTTTTTTTTTTTTTTTTTTTTTTGGTTTACAGTTACCAGAACAATGGTGAAATCGATTCCTCGATCTCCAGATGCAGCATCAATACGTCACGAACACGTTGCACAACTCCGGCGATCGGCTGCGGCTGATCCAGTTGATCCAGTAGGTCACGGCACCATTTTTATGTAGCAGTTTTACTCTGGTTGTGTTTTGTTGCTCTCAAAGATGACAATACAGGTGGAGCAGGTCTCAGGAAGGTTTATTCTGAAGAAGCAGGTCTGCAGAAATACACAGAGCACAATTAATGTTTTTTGGGATACACGTCTCTCCCCTTCAGTGATCCATACAACATGGAAAAAAGCAGCACTCTTGTTTGAAGAGCGAGAGAAAGCACAACCGACCTCGTCAATAGCAAATGTGCTTCTAAAGATGGCGCTGTTCACACATCGCACGAGGTATTGTGTGCGTCACCATTATGTGCCCCATAAAATATTCTGCATTAACGGTTCCTACTCGAATTAATTATGCATGTTATGCCTCATTATAACTCTGAACACAAACATGAGAATATAAGAAAATAACAAGTTTTGATGAAGTTCATTAACATTATTCTTTATTTATATATATATATATATATATATATATATATATTGTAATATTTGAACCAGCTACATATGCATGTGTTGCCTCAGAATTTGCCTGTGAATAGCGCTCGCTCCGTGGGTGTGGATGCATTAGTGGATAATGAGCTAAATCAAGGGCGTCTGACATGACTCTCTTTTCATACAGATTACATAAACACAGAATGTTTGTTTTCGATTTGACTTGCATGATTTAAAACCTTTTTTTTAGACATAAGTCTAATTTTTTGTGATTAGTATTCATGAAGTTACAGTTCATTTTCTGAGAACTATCAGATTAAACTTTGTTCAGAGGTAGAGGACAGATCATGCATCATGTTAGTTTTCTTTATTTTGCTAAAAGCACAACATTTTGTTTTTACTCTGTGTGCATACAAATAAAAGAATTTGGCTCTATGACAAAAAAATGACGGAGTATTTTAAGTCTGTTTTGCTGCAATGTGAAAAAAATCCTGCATAACGCACCACTGTGTGATTCGACTCCAGAGGGTTAAGGTCTATGTGGCCGCTATTGCAGCCCATCATGACCTTGTTGAAGGTAAGTCATTGGGTAAGCATGACCTGGTCGTTAGACTTTTTCCTCCCCGCCCTTCACAAGTTCCCTCTTGGGACCTCTCTCTGGTTCTATCTGCTCTCCAGAGTGCTCCCCTTGAACCTTTGTATTCGGTTGACCTAAAGTTTCTATCTTTGAAGACTGCGCTCCTGATGGCTTTGGCTTCTATTAAGAGGGTTGGGGACCTACAGGCTTTTTCTGTTGACGAAGCGTGCCTAGAATTCGGGCCGGAAAACTCTCATGTTATCTTGAGACCCCGGCTTGGATACGTGCCCAAAGTTCTCACCACCCCGTTCAGGGATCAGGTGGTGAACTTGCAAGTGCTGCCCCTGGAGGAGGCAGACCCAGCCCTGGCACTGCTCTGTCCAGTACGTGCTCTCCGCACTTACATAGATAGAACTCAGTGCTTCAGGACTTCAGACCAGCTCTTTGTCTGTTATGGAGGCCAGCAGAAGGGGAAGGCTGTCTCCAAGCAGAGGTTAGCCCACTGGCTAGTGGATGCTATTGTCTTAGCCTACCAAGCTCAAGATCTGCCATGCCCCCTGGGAGTGAGAGCTCACTCAACTCTTGAGCATTGGCACATGGCACCTCGCTAACAGATATTTGTAGAGCTGCGGGCTGGGCGACACCTAACACTTTCGCAATATTTTATAATCTCCGCGTAGAGCCGTTATCCTCCCGTATACTGGCCCCTTCGGGCCAGTAGGTGGATAGGTTCTGTGTCATTCGCTTGCTGTGCCATTCCACTCTACGGATTGGGTGCGTGCGCCATTCCTTAGTCGAGTTCCAATGTTCAGAACCCTGGGTTCCTCCAGCACTGTCTATGTCTACGCCTGTGTGCATGCCCCTTTGGTCAGCCCTTGCGTTAGACTAGGTGCCTCCATGTGTTGTGATTCCCCCCTGGGTAATCCCATGTGTGTATTCCACTTTAAGTCTCCTTGGGAGCATGTGTCTTCCCCTGGCAAGCCACTTGCTATCTCTGACGTGTAATTCCACCCTGCGGGTTGGTTACCTCAGTTTTTATCACCGCTCTGCTGGTAGACTTCTGTAAGACCTCCACGAGTAGGCAACCTGTTAGCGTATTCCTGCTGGAATATGCTACCCAGTGCATTCTGTGTTTGTATGGTCCTTCTATCATGCTACTCATGACAAGGTGCTATTACTTACACCGTTTCACTGGAAGACAGCTATTGTGGCGTTTTAGTAGGGACCCCATTTCGTCAGTCTCTGACGTAACGTCAAAGTGACCGACTGAAAGGGAACATCTAGGTTACGTATGTAACCCTCATTCCCTGATGGAGGGAACGGAGACATTACGTCTCCTTACCACAATTGTTGTTCCGCTGAACGGCCGGGTCACTTGGCTCGGCTCCTCAGCGAAGACTTGAATGCGAGTTGCTCGCGCTGCTCTTTATATTCCCACAGAGTGGGGCGAAGCTTGCGCATGCAAATTCCGCAGACCAAGATACTCTTCGTATCATTGGCTCATTTTGTAAACACTCCAAGGTGATAGGGTTCTCAGGCGAGACCCCATTTCGTCAGTCTCTGATGTAACGTCTCCGTTCCCTCCTTCAGGGAACGAGGGTTACTTATGTAACCTAGACGTTTAGTTTGTTGCTAAAGCACAAAACAAAAGCATTAATAATCATAGGATTATTAGAATTCATTTATTTAGATACAAACAGATTTCCAGGCATTTCTTTTTTGTCCACAGCTGATATATTTTGCTTGCTTTAGAAGAACTGTCTCTTGTTTAGTAAAGTGGGTTTTTTTCTTTTTGGATTGCAGTCTTTTTCCGCTGCCATTGTTTTTCTTGGATTTGCTTCTCAGTTCCATGCAATTTTAAGCTTTTTTTGGTTCATTCCATGTTTTACAGACAACCTCTCTCATGCTAATTCAGATTAGCACAGTTGGTTTTAAATTAATCTAGTTTATTTTAATTCAGGACTCCATAGTCCAGGTTTTAGTAATCTGTACTTAACCTGTGTTTCAGAAAGCCATTTTTTAAGACACGATTAACTATTCTAGGTTAAGGCCTTTCCTGGCTTAATTTAAACCTTGTCCTGGAAACCGCCTCTAAGTCTTTTTGTTTGAATCTTGTTTTCTTGATTTATCATGAGTACCATGTTTTACCATGCCTAATATCGGTCTAGTTTACTGCAGCGTGCACTGCACAGCGTGCAGTGTCTCATAGTAGTCACCGAGTGAATGCACAGAGTAGCACTATTACACCTTAAACACACAAATGTATCTAATATGATAAACAGCGCTGCTATACCCTATGCGCACATGACCTTAAGAAGCAGAAGCAGCGACTGTGGCACAATAAAAGTTCCGCTGCCGTCAAGACGTGTGTTGTGCTCGTCTCTCAATCGCTCCAGCGGCCTTGTTAATGCTCTCACAGCACTCGGCCTTGCTCTGCTTCATACTATAGTAACATTAACCCTTTGATGCGTACGATCACACCGGTGTGATCAGTCTTGGCTGGCCCCAGGAGCGTACGATCACACCGGTGTGATTAGAACATTCAGCGCATCACGTGATCGACTGCCAAATTCAAATGTGCGTGCGCGCTTTGGCTGGTGCTAAACCAGAGCTTTTCATATATTATATATATGCAGTGTTTTCAACCAAATAATGTTTATTTTAGGTTTTAGACATTTAAATACACATGAGTACTAACAAAACAATATATTTAGAGTTTGTAAAATACACAATGATGTCTATAGAAGCGGAAATAACAACCCTTCCCATTATAATAAGACAGCACGTTTTATTCATATCAGATACACATTGTGAAAGTAATTTTAAAGCTTACTCTATTCTTCCCCAGTTCACCGACTCATTTACTTTTATGTATTTCGGGAGAAGTGGATAAATTCACGGGTTGTAAATCCAACAGATCTGATTCTCTGTGTGGCGCAAACTAACATGGCGGCGCCTATCGTCAAGCATAGCTCATCTTACATGATCGTTATAAAGGTAATTTCCACCGGCTGTACACGTGAAGACAACACCTCCGATTAATTCTGCGAAATAAAGGCGTCATCGAGCTTCGCCTTTGTTTTGAATGAGCGACCCCTAGCGGCAAAAAATTACATATTGTGGCTTTAACAGATATTATATATATATATATATATATATATATATATATATATATATATATATATATATAAAACAGATTCAAATATTCACATATCCCTGTGATCTCCCAGATGAAGGTTAGTTTTAAAGTAACTAACAGTTTAATGTTTGTGAATGACTCATAATTGTATTCTAATTTAGTTACTTGGTGTTTGGTAATGAAGGGCCTACTTTGCATCAGCAACACTGACTCAATGACAAACAAGTCATTCATAAGAAGACAACTGATGGCACCTGTATTCATAGCAACTAGTTTATAACTAATTAATCATTTGATTGTTAATCATAAATATAGGGGGCTGCTGCTCATTATAACAGTTTTTAAGAACATTATGTAAATTGATAAACTATTTAGCCTAGGCTACCAAAACAAACACCAAAACTTAACATGAACTGTTAAAAATTATTGCAATTCATGCTAAAAATTGATGGAAAGCTGACAGCCTGCACGTTTCTTGACCACCTTCTTCCATATGGATCAATTTTCTGTTCTTAACTCAAGTCAGAGTAAACCACTGAGTAGGCACCAATCAGAGGCTACAATTTTATGATGTCATCATGTAGACTTTTTACAATGTATTATTGATACAAAATACAAAGCCATTTCCATCAACCCAATCAAATACAAATTACAAAACACTATTTTGTATTTGAAATACATGTATCATAAATACTGCCCATCCCTGCTGAAATGGTTGAAGCAACTGTATAAAGCAATGTTACGTTCCATAAAATTGTTAATGTAAATAATGATCAAATTGTATTGTTAGATCATTATTAAGCCCTTGTTATATCTAATGCACCCTGCTCTGTCAGAGGGAGTCAGACTAGTAGGACCTCAAAGTGGGCGTGGCCAATAGAAACAGATCTTTCATTCTGGCGCTTAGATACCACCCACTGAAGTGCAGCTTCACTTGAATTCAAAACTTTTAAACTCACAAGCAAAGATTTTAGAGTAGCAAACAATAACAGCGGAACAGAGAGCAAATTTGTGCATGTGTGATGAACACTGCACAAAGAAATACAAAAATGTACTCACACTTAAGAGTTTTGCTATTATTTACTTTATTTTTGTAATTAGCTTTTTATTTGCAATCTTTTATTTTTTTAATTACAATATAATTATTCATGCTCTCAGCCACAGTATGTTTGTTTAAATAAAAAAGACAAAAAAGTAAAAAAATTTCACACATTTACATAACAAAAACTAAATAAGATCTTGTAGGAATTAACCCAAATATCGAATCAAAAATGTAATTAAATTACACTGAATAAGAACCGGATTAACTGTGAATGATTCAGAATCAATATTTAACAGTTTATCAATTATTCGTCCACCGAAAAATTGAGGTTACAGTATTTTTACCAATTCTGGACAAAATTATTATTCTGTGGCCAACAGTAATAATATTTTGTTATGATTAATAATTATGATTGAGCAAGTAGCTTGATCTTTGTTTAAGGCAGCAATTTGGTAAGCACAGCACAAGACACTGTATGTATGGAAAATCAAACAAGACTTTATTGAACTAAATCTACTACACACAAACTAATCTAACGGAAAACATATACTCTCACACACACACACACACACACACATTCATTCAGTTACAGGGAAATGGTAAGGTTATTGTTTGGAGGTGAATGGATTCCCCAGTTGTTTAGCTTTTAACAAGTTTCTCTGACCGTAACCTGAGAGAATTAATACACTAGCAATTCAACCATAGTTTAATTTGCTTAATAAAATTGCACCAGCTCAGCAAAATTGGGAGACCTGTGTTACTTGCGTTGGCTGCTCCTTTAAGCGCGTGTTCCCTTCGTGACGGAGTTGAAGGAAGCGCGTGGCTCGGTCAAGAGTTCTGAAGGACGACGTCCGTGGGGAAGAAGTTGGCTTTGCAGAAAATGGAGTTTCTTGCAGGGGTTTGAGTGAGTCTTGAAATGGTTTGGCTTGCAGGCAGGACGATGTTCGGTCCGCCGCCTCAGCGAATGCCAAGACGAAGTGCAAAAGCCGAAAGCAAAAGCAGAAAGCAAAAAGCAAGCAAGCCCTTTCACAATGCGCGGTATTGAGTTTTGAACGGTTTGTTGGTTCCGCCTTTCCGATTGTTTTAGCCAATCAGGTCCTGTTTTGGGCGGGGTCCCACGCCCAGTTCTCCTGTCCTTGTATACAATTAGCATACTGTCCTTACAGTCCTTTGTTCTCAAACTTAGGGATTTTGGTCAGAACTTTGAGAAGTTAATTTTGCTGGTTCAAAAGTCATACATCTTACATAAATCAATTTTGCATCAAAATACTGGAAAGCATTCATCCATCACAACCATACCAAACAGTACACACTTTCTGTAATTGAGGTAGATTTTCTTCAAATTTACCAGTAATCAATATTTAAAACACACAGAAAGAATTACATACGTTCCATGAACAAAATAAGACACGCTTAATACATATGATATGTTAGAGACTGCTTTTGGTGATAAGTTCATATCTCTGGCAGTATTTTTCTAAATTGTCTCTGAACTTTGGAATGTCTTTTGAAATGCAAAGCTGGGCAGAGGGAAAGTTTCTTGTGGGTGATTCCCATGGTGCCCTGCTGTGATCTTCACCTCAAGATGTGTCGCAGGGCCGAGTTTCCTGATAACCGTGAATTTACACCTGGGTGTTTGCTGATCCATCTGTTTTCTTAAAGTCAACACAGCGAAAGAGAGTCTCTTTGATCTTTTGCTCTGTTACTACAATCAAATGCATTTGTAATTAAGCAGACGTTGAGGGGCCATCTTCGATCAGCCATTTTAGTTTCCAGGTCCAACTTTATGGCTCACAAATGGTTCAGTAAGGGAATGAGTTGACTCTTTGATCTTTGGAATGTGGAGTTTGTGGTAATTTGGTGAGCTTTGTTCGGGAATAATCCTACAATCTTATACTTTTATACTTATAATTTTCAAAATTAAGCAATAGCTGAAGTATTGTGGGAATTAGGATTGTGTATAACAGTTGTGTCATAAAGGATAAATTCTTTATTATTAGACCACTTGCAGTCAGAATGAAGAGCTGAAATATAATTATTATTAATACAGTGACTGAGTTTGACAAGTGAGTTATCAAAATGTGATGAGAAATCTACCATTAATTGGGTACTAGGATCCTCCCTGTGAACGAAAAAAAAAAAAAAAAAAAAGATTGACAAGTAACATGCATGTGCAGGGATAAATGTAAACAGATTAATATCATTCTGAATTATTCTCATCTCTACTGACCTATTGATTTCTTCTTGTAGTAAGTCAATCCAGCAGCTGCTATGATGATTCCCAGCATCAGACCAGAAGCTCCGATTGCAATTTCGGTCCTTTCAGACTCAGTGAGAGATGGATCTGTGGGGTACACAGGTGTGTCAAATTATTCCATCCATAAATTTAGTTCCAATTCATTTTAATATGACAGTAGAGAATCTCATCATACCCCAGTCATAAATCATGGGTTTAGTGAAGCTGCCATGCTCAACAATACAGGAGATCTTCTCTCCAGATTTGGGGGTGTAATCCAGCTCAGAGTGGATCTGGTAATACCAGTCACCATCAGCCATTTCCATTGTTGAGGTCACTTCAGAGGTCATCGGTTTACCATCTCTCAACCAAGACACTTTGATGTGTGCAGGATAAAATTCATATGCGCTGCACATCAACACAGCTGGATGTTTGCCACCGGCCTGCTTCACTAAACTGAGCATAACCTTCGGTTTCACTGAATCAAGGAGAGCAACATTCTAAATATACAATTCTCAATGCATCAATGCGTGTCTCTTATGTATGTGTGTATGGCGAGTGGGGGTGGGGGTGGGGGTAGTGGTGACTAACATAAGAAGTACCACTTGAAAAAGCCAATGATTTTTAAGAAATATGATGTTGTTCCCCTGATTTTAAGTATTACATTTCAAAATGCCAAAGGCATTCATTGTAACATTAAAACATTTTTTAAAAAAGAAAAAGTGTTAAAAAAAAATAAAAGGAGAAAAAAAAGATTTTGTAAATAAAACAAAGATTATTGGAACACATTTTTCAAGAAATCTTTGTCTTTCTACTTTAAAATGTCATGTATAATTCAATGTGTTACTTGTAATTTCGTTATAATTATTTGTGAAATCTACTAGCAATTTTGGGGTGAAAACTGTAGAAACGTTTTCAATGTGATAAGTAAGTTATACTCCTTTAAAAATACATAAATGTTAAAAACAAAATTCCATGAGTTACAATAAAAATCAGAAGAGTTTTTGAACCACTTACCTGTTTTATTACGGTCAGGTGTATCAATGTTTTTCATAGGATTTCTGCAGTATATATCAACACCAGCTCTTTCTGTTATCAGAAAACTAGCTTTGTTCCAAGACTCTGCAAGTCCAATTGCCCAATTACTAAATCCCACAAACCTCCCCACAGTGCTGTTGAACTGTATAAACATAAATTTATTTATATAAAAGCTGTCAATATACACCATGTCACTGAGATCAGGGGAGCTGTAGATGCATCGTAAGAATCTTGCGAAATATCCACTAGCTGAAAAAAAAAAGAGAACAATTACAGTTGGCAAAAAGAAAAAAAAGATAACTTCAATGCATCAGGCAGCTTCAGTTCTCTTTTCTGTCCATCCAACCAAAGTCAGCTTTATTTTATGTCTACTACTGCTGATAATATTGCATTTATTGTTGATGTTTTATTCAATTATTTTAATACCTCTCATTTTACTCACCACTTTCTGCTCTTGTGAATACAGGCAGTGTCAAAATGAGAAAACAACTCAAGTGTTTTAGCAGTGGCATTTTCACTCACACTGAATCCTAGCTGAAAGCTGTCAGTGTTTTATGTTCCTGTCGGGTGAAAGTTTAAGATGACTCTCCAATCAGATACTCCAGATATAAATATCAAATGTTGCTAGGCAGTATCCTTCTTTCATTTATCAACACAGACACTGTCCAGTTATCAATCTGTTCAATTCTTACATCATCCAATGTCTAATTTCAATAAAATCTGTAGTGTTTTTTTTTCTTTATTCTTACAGTTGTTTCCTTACTGGAGATTCCTCAGTAACTTCAGTGACATATAAAGTAAGAAACTACAATAGCATACTATGATTATACACAGTGACCTTTTAACAGATACTTATGAACAAATCTGGCAAGTTTCCATAAAAAGTGTCCTTTTTATGAGCACAAACTTCTGTATAAGGAGCTATCCAACTATTAAGCCCAAGCAAAACATCGCATAATGTGAGACTTTTTTTGGTTACAATTTATTTTTAAGGTGTCTTTGTTACACAGTAATTATGCATTTAAGTACTGAGTAATATATAGTAACTACATGTACTTACTATAGGGTTAGGATTAAGAGTTGTTTGATTTAGGGTTAGTTGCATGTAAATATGATTCATTTATTGTTATTACTATAGTAACTACATATATAACATACACTATATTGCAGAAAGTATTGGGACACCCCTCCAAAAATCCCAACTAACACCTAGGCATGCAGACTGCTTCTACAAACATTTGTGAAAGAATGGGTCGCTCTCAGGAGCTCAGTGAATTCAAGCGTGGTACCGTGATAGGTTGCCACCTGTGCAATAAGTCCATTAGTGAAATTTCCTCTGCTAATACTAAATATTCCACGGTCAACTGTTAGTGTTAACTGGTATCATAACAAAGTGGAAGCAATTGGGAACAACAGCAACTCAGCCACGAAGTGGTCGGCCACATAAAATCACAGTGTACAGAAGTCTGCAACTTTCTGCAGAGTCAATAGCTACAGCCCTCCAAACTTCCTGTGGCCTTCAGATCAGCTCAAGAACAGTGAGTAGAGAGCTTCATGGAATGGGTTTCCATGGCCGAGCAGCAACATCCAAGCCTTACATCACCAAGTGCAATGTAAAGCGTCGGATGCAGTGGTGTAAAGCAGCCACCACTGGACTCTACAGCAGTGTACACGTCTACAGACGTGTTCTCTGGAGTGATGAATCACGCTTCTCTGTCTGGCAATCCGATGGATGAGTCTGGGTTTGGTGGTTTCCAGGAGAACGGTACTTGCCTGACTCCATTGTGCCAAGTGTAAAGTTTGGTGGAGGGGGATTATGGTGTGGGGTTGTTTTTCAGGGGTTGGGTTTGAACCCTTAGTTCCAGTGAAAGGAACTCTTAATGCTTCAGCATACCAAGACATTTTGGACAATTTCATGCTCCCAACTTTGTGGGAACTGTTTGGGGATGGCCCAGTGTACAAAGCAAGGTCCATAAAGACATGGATGAGCGAGTTTGGTGTGGAGGAACTTGACTGGCCTGCACAATTCCTGACCTCACCACCTTTGGGATGAATTAGAGTGGAGAATGTGAGCCAGGCCTTCTCGCCAACATCACTGCCTGACCTCACAAATGAGCTTCTAGAAGAATGGTTAAAAATTTGCATAAACACACTCCTAAACCTTGTGGAACGCCTTTGTTCTGAAATATTCGGTGTCTGATATTTTCAGTCACACTGGGCAGAGCTTGCATGAATATTCACGAGTTTCCAGTTTTGTGTTTAAGCGACTGAAAATGTTAGTGTAATGTCCTTGGATCACAGAACTGTTTTCTACAACAATTAAAATGTTAAAATTGAATTACAAGTAGTTAATTGATCAACTATAAAACTAAAGTTACTAATGCAGGTTTTATTTACAAATATTTATATGAAGAAGACATAATTGTCAAAAGTATGAGGAATATTGTTATGTGGATAATGAGACATACACAGGGGCATAGTTTGTGGGGGGATGGGGGGAGGTAACCCCCCCCCCCCCCCCCCCAATATTGAAATCCATCAGTTACAACCCCCCCAATATTTCAACATGAAAATCACAGTAGATCAAATTAAAAATATGTAGAATTCCTTCATTTTGTAACAATAATTTTGTTTCTAATCAAATATGAGTTTGTCATAATAAATTCAACAAAAAATACTCCCCCTTCATTGAACCAATGTGTTGCACTTTCACCAAAACAACACGAGTGGCGCTCTACTGTTTGAATGAGAGAGCACGAATAGCGCCAAAAAATGAAGAGAACCACTACCCAGCCAACTATATTAAACTGCTGGTCAAAGAGGGACGTTAAAAAGAATAAAGCATGTAATGAGAAGGAGGTATGAGAATATTGTGTAATACACTTCACATATATTTTAGCTAGCTAATCCATTGCAGTTCAGCCATAACTAACAGTGTAACTGCAACCAGTTACCAAAACAGCCGTCTATTTTGTTAGTTCATTTTTTTAATAGTGTCTGTAATTATCAATGACAAAATTATTCACATCAGTGTTTGTTTTCTTTCTTAATTAATCTGACTTTTGAACGAATTGGCTGAATGAACGATTTAAGTGACTCACTCAATAAAAAAGTGAATCGCTGCCGCCTACTGGCGGTTTCATATTTAACCCTCTGGGGTTCTTCATTTAGGAGTCACACTCAGGACCTTCGCGGTCAAAAGTGACCGGACCCCTGAAATCAAATATTTTTTTTCCCCCCAGTAAAATCAATGTAATATATTTTTATTCAATAATATTTCTTTCTTTTGAATTTTGAGAGAATTTTATGGTAATAATTAATATTTATGCAATAATTATGATCTATTTTTCCCCATTGAAAATAATTAAAAAAATTATATATATAATTCTCATTATTTTTCAATTAATGCTGTATTTCAGGTTAAAATAGAGACTATGCCTTTAAAATAATTTTTTTAAGTCCGATTGGTCCCACCTGGTGGGAGTAGTGAGCAATAATTTCATGCAATACCATAGTTAACCACTAGATTGATGTACAGCTCTCTATAGAAAGGCTTGTTAATTCCCTAGTCGTTTTTGCACATATTTTCTCCTTTTTTTTAGGTTGTTGATTTGAATATATATTTAGAGATTCTCAAAGACTACTTTTGTCAAGTTGTTTGTTTGTTTGTTTGGTTTAAATGGTAATTTGAAGTGCCAGTTTTACTTTATAATACAGTCAAACCTGAGCATTGTGTTAGAAAGAGAACAAATGGAAAGCATTTTGTTACCCATTGTTTTAATTCTAATTTAATAAAAATGCAATTCATTCATCATAACATTTTTTATAAACCTTTTATAATAAACATTTTCATTGAATCTGTTTTTTTGTACTATTCAATGAACATTAACTCATCTTCAAAAGGCAACAGCAATTATGAACAAAAAACTAAAATAACTGCTGATGGGTATGATAAGCTCAAACCGTTTGGTGTTGCCATCAGTGGCTGCATTGATGGGTTTTCTAGGAAAGTGATGTGGCTCAGAAGTGGCAGCTCTAATAATGACCCAGTGATAATTGCTCACTATTACCTGCAGTGTGTATCAGACTTCGGACTTCCAGCACGCCTTCGGACAGACTGTGGGACAGAAAATGGCACTATGGTAGCCATTCATTGTGCATTAAGAGCACATCATACAGATGACTTTGCAGGAGCCCACAGTCACATGTATGGCACATCAACTGCAAATCAATGTATCGAAAGTTGGTGGTCCTTTTTCAGAAAGCAAAGGTATAGGCCTTTTAAGATATATTTTAAAAATTTAATTAAATTTACTATTTAGTCACTTTTATGTCACATGACAGAGGATTTCAGTTGTTAACCTGTATTATGAGAGTAACACTAGATTAAAATGTAATGCAAATCTTTTTTCATGATGCTATACTTTTCTTTGCATTGATATATATATATATATATATATATATATATATATATAATGAAATGTAAATAGGAATAGAGTTTAAATAATACCTTTTTGTTTGAAACATTTTAGAAATAATTTCCATATAACAATTATTAAGCACTGAAGTAAAACGTGTATTCTGTCATTCCATCATTAGGACTCAGTTCTGGATTGAGCTCTTCAGTGATCTGAGAGAGAGGCACCTTTTCAATGGCAGCCATGAGCATAAGTGCCTTCTACGGTATGTCTTCTTGAGCGTCTTGCAGAAAGACCTTGATGAGTACAGAGAACTTTTGAATAACCACACCATCCGCCCTGTTCGTCAGTCTTGTTGTCATTCTGGTAAACCAGAAGCCATGTATCACCTGCCTCACAGGTTCGTATTTAATCCATGCAATATGTGACCATGTTCTGTAAATATCAGATTTCATTTTCACTTAATGATTAAACTTAATTATCAAAGAAAATGTGACTGATTGCCTATAGCTGACATAGAAGTGTATAGTGGAATGTCCTTCACTTGACGATTATCATATTATTTTAAATCAGAAAACTAGATCATTTAAAAAAATTCAGATAATCTTAGACAAAAAAAAAAAAAAACCCACCAATGTACACACAAAGTTAAAAGGTGGATTTTTCTGATTTGCAAAGTGTACCAGTGTCTTAGTAGAAGCAAATGTAATGACCATTTTTGAAAAGATCTTGTCAACATTGAGGGTTAAACATTGGCATGTTTGTCAACAAATTTAAAACTATTTAAAAATTGAAGTGTTAGGTTATCATTTTTCACCTTAGCAATTGTAGGTTTTATTAATGTTTGTAATAAGTTGACTCAGTGTTTTGATTTCTGACTGACCTTTTGTTTGATGCAAGGGACTGTGGATTCCCAGTGTCACAGGAAGTTATTCAAGAGTTTGAGGACACTCTGCCACTGCAGCGCAGTCTCTGTGGTGATGGTAATCTCCAAGTTCATTTTGAGGACTTACAAAGACAGAATGGGCTTTATCCACCAGTCAACTGGATAACAGCTGTTGAGAATTACATAACACTTAAAAATATGTCAGGACTTTAAAAGTCCAAAGAACAACTTTATTTGCTCACTGCATAAATCATCAATGTTTTACTGTACATCAATGATTGACAGTATATAAAGTCTAAAGTTGTGTGCATTTCTGTGAAAAAATATAAAATATTGATCCTTGATCAAAAATGTCTCTCAAAATAAAACCTATTTTTCCTTAAAACTCACCAGTATATCAGTACAATCAAAAATATTAAACTGAGTGTTCCTTTTTTAACTGAGTGGCTTGAAATGTTCAACTATAACATAAGTGTAGCTTTAAACATTACTTATACAAACATGCCTGCATCTTAAAATAGGAAAGAACAAATTGGCACATTTGCAACATTTCAATAAAACTCGTACCTAAACCACAGTATATCAGAGAAAGATGTTTAGATTCAAGGAAGACCAAACCCAGGGGAATTTTGCATGCCGTAATCCATGGCTTCTTGAAACTCTTCATAACTGGGTAAGATTGGAATTTTGATTGTATTTGTACATACATTTGCCATGGGAAAGCGTGAGCTCTTTTGAAAAACTAGCTTTGGCTGAGGCTGTATTGCTGCAGGAGGAACTTCTTTCAGTCCAGTCCCAAACATAAGCACGTCTTCCAAGGAAGGACTAGCCTCTTTTTCTAGGGGGAGCAAAAGAAGAACATGTTTTTTTTATTTTTTGGTACTTTATATATTTGCTGTAGTGATAATTCTGCACATTTCTTATTCTAACATATATAATACCTTCCAGGTAGAGCAGATAATCTCGCCAGTAGCTCAGCACCCTGGCCTCCTCCTGATGGTTGGTGCTACCAGGCTGACTGAACTGCACGTGGAAGATGTTCTCCATAGCATCAGCTGTCAGCTTAAGTCTCAGTGTAGCACATGATCGAGAAGAAGAGTGAAGGATGTTGTTCCAAGGCATTGACAAAATCAAGTGTTGCTAATCCCTCTTTGAACCTACAAAAAGTGCCATGTCAAAAAGTGACTACTACAATGGGGTTATGTGAACAACTACTGAAAGATATGGGCCCAGTTTCACAGACAGGGCTTAGATTAAGCCAGGATTAGGCCTTAGTTTAATTTGGACATTTAAGCAGTTTTTATAAACACCCTAGACAAAAACATCACTGGTGCACATCTTGAGACAAAACAATAGCACTGACATATTTTAAGATATGCCAGTACAAGTTACTTTCGGTTAAAACAGCTCAAATATGCATTTTAGTCTGGGACTAGTTTAAGCCTTGTCTGTGAAACCGGGGATACAGATTTTCCATTTTAACAGCAAGAAATTAGGTGACACTACTTCAGCCACAATATTTAGCCTTTGAAAAATGTGTTGAAAGTATTCAAGTTAAAATATAAAATAATTATTTAACATTGTTTTAAAAGTTGTTACATGTCCACAGAGTAAGAATATTATACCTCTGGATGGAAACATGGTTTTGGTAGATGAAATACCATTGAATGTAATCATCTATCACTTTTTTCTTATCTTCCAGAGTCCTCATGAATCTGTAGCAGCCAGCTGTCTGTAGCATGCTTGAGTTCTTTGCTGTGAGCTCCTGGAGTTCACTCAGTGATGCGGCATTCTCTATCTAGAGGAAAATAAAAACAATAAATGTTTTTATTAACATCATTATTAATATTATTGTAACAGTCAAAAGTCCACGTTACTTTTAAAGAAATTAGTAAGGCTAAGAGTAATGATAACTTGTTTTAAAAATGGTCTGTAATGACAAATATAAAAGGAAAATGTAATTATTTAAAACAGATAGTAATGTCAGATTCAAAAGAACAAAATTGTGTAACTAATTTCTATATTGTACATATTTAGGCATGTAATTATCATTTATGGTCTACCTTCAGGCACCTGTGTACACAGAATAAAGGTTGTTTTGGGTGTAGCACATCATTATCAAAGGATCTGATAAGAATATTAGATTAAACATGCATAATTATATTTCATTGACCTTGGTTGGTAATGGCCACCAAAAGATTCTGTTGTTGAATAAATTGACATTTTGAGAGATTAAATTAAACTCAAACTGAAATTTTAACCCTTTGATATCAGATATTAATAAAAAAAATTAACAATAATAACATTTAAGACAACATGTCAAACAGTTTGTCAAACATATGGTTTGTCAAACAACAATTAAGATATCATTAATGTGGGTAGTTTTGTGTCAATTGATAAAAGTAAATTTCTTGAAGTTGTTTGTAATCCCAGTTTAACAAATTACCTCAACGAGGGCCTTTCTGACCTCTTCGTCATGAATGTCCTCAATTGGGGCTTCAATTGTCTTTACTTTACCAATTAAGTAAAGAAAAAAGTTCGGTGAAAGACATCGAGGCCCTGGACCGACATGAACAATGGACACAGCAATCATCCGTCCAATATTGAAGTATTCATTTTCTTCTGCAGCTAAAAATGCCAATATTTAAATTGTAAAAACGTCATAAAAGTATTACCTTTGCTATCAAATGAGAGATATTTGGCATTGTCTTTGCCTTCAGATATCCTCCTCGTTTTGATGGTGTCCATCAAAAGAGTCAGAAATTCTCGAGTTGGCCCCCCGCTGTCCAAGGCCTCTTCAGTCATCCCGGCATCGTCTGTGAATTTCACCATCAAGCTGTAGGTGGGATCAAATGAGGATCGCCTGAAACCTCTTAAGGCACCATCCCAGACATTCGCCCGGTTAATGTTAAATCTGCAACAGGATGTTTTTTTAAGACTTTGTGCCAGATTTGACACTATCTCTGCAGCTGTCAGCCCATCATGTCCATCACTGGAAAAAACTCAAAAATAATAAACACAATTTGGACATCACAACTTTAGGAATAAATTTAAAAAAAAAAATCATAAAATCACATTCTTCTGGATAACAGGAGAAACAGCTTGGCAGATTTTTGTAAATTAGAACAAGTGCTCATAGTACCTGTCTTTCTCTGACAGTTTCTCTACTTCCTCAAGATCTGAGGAACTGCTGTCAATGGTGATGGGTGCATAGATATGGGTATATGCACTGTGGAAGGGAGAACAATAACAGTTGATCCAGAAAGTATTCTGAAACAGATGTTTGGTTGTTTTATCTGTAGTCCAGAACTTTCTAATAGTTTTATTTCAAATATTAATTATTAATATTAATATGTCTAATAGTTTTATTTCAAATCCAGTGAAATATTATGTAAAATACATATTATGTAAAATTATGCAGATATGTGAATATTTGATCTGTTAAAGCCACAATATGTACATTTTTGCCGCTAGTGGTCACTCATTCAAAACAAAGGCGAAGCTCGATGACGCCTTGATTTCACAGAATCATGGGATGTGTTGTTTTCATGTCTACAGCCGGTGGAAAAGAATCTTGATGGGACTCAGGCAGAAATTATGTTCGTGGATGAGATTATTAACTTTACTGTAGAATAAAGCGGAGCAAGGCTGAATCCTGTGAGAGCATTAACAAGGCCGCTGGAGCGATTGCTAATGAGAGACGAGCACGACACACGTCTCGACAGAAGCGGATCTTTTATTATGCCACAGTCGCTGCTTCTGCTTCTTCCGGTCATGTACGGGTAGGGTAAAGCAGCGCTGTTTATCATATTAGATACATCTATGTGTTGAAAGTTGTTATAGTGTTACTCTGTGCATTCACTCGGCAGCTGCTATGAGACACTTGTTGCACACTGCAGTAAGATCAATATTAGGCATGGTAAAACATGGTACAAGATTCAAGAAAACAAGATTTATACAATAAGACATGTTGAGCTATATAACAATGATTAGTTTCTGTCGATGAATGCTCCCCTTTCTAATAAAACACATAATATACTAAAGCGTCTTTGATGTTTCGACAAAATAAAACCAGAAATCGAGGGTAACGCGGATATGATGTCATTGATAGGTGATGCATGGACACAGTCCATGTCCTCTGTAAAATTGTTTTTTTTTCTGGATTTAAACATTATTGGAAACATTTGGGATAGTGTAAGTACACAAGTCAACAAAATATATAACATTGTTCTAGTGTTTTTTGTATATTTTAATTAAAAAAATCAGTCCCACTTTATATTAAGTGGCCTTAACTACTATGTACTTACATTTCAATTAATCATTTGATACAATGCACTTATTGTGTACATACATGTTTTTACATTGTACTTATATTTTAAAAACACCTGCATGTAATAACATTTGTAATTGATTTCTGTAATTACATTTATAATTACACTGTTGACCCATCCCTTAAACCTTACCCCTACCCTTAAACCTACCCATACCACCAAAGCTTTCCCTAACCTTACCCGTACCCCACCTCAATAGCAGCAAAAGTGTTTTGCAATTCAATATGAACCCAATAAGTACATTGTACTTATTTTTTGATGTAAGTACATAGTAGTTAAGGCCACTTAATATAAAGTGGGACCAAAAAATCTTACATATTGTGCCTTTAACTGGTTGCATGTGTCAGATTTATTGCATGACTTGGGCAGAGAAAAGCTGTTGCTATCAAACATTGTTTTCTTAATCAGCTGAGTCAGTGTAATGGTGAAGGGATAGATCGAACAGGCCAATTGATGGAAGGTTTGCGAAGACATTTCACACTCTCTTGTAAAAGTATTTTTTAGTATTTTTAAAATACAAAAATACAGTATTTTATTTTCATACATGGTGTGGCTGCTGTATTTTGTAGTTTATTTTTATACACTTAAAATTAAGGTATTTGGTATTTTATTTTAAAATACATTTTGATGTATTTTTGCCCAACCCTGAATCCAGCCATATTAATAATAACAACTGGTGTGTTCGAAGAACCGAATTAGCCAGATCATGAATAGCGTGATGACATCATCTTGGATGTGTCATTTGATCTCGGATGTAATAAGTGACGTAGAAAGAACAAGCCCAAGGTCTGTCTGTTTCTTTAGTCGGTTTTTCCTTTGTTCTTTAACACCTACATCAATGTTAGTTTTTTAAGTTGTATTTTTTTGTACACCAGAGCTCACAGTAAGTAGTAAAAAGATATATAAAAAATTCCATACATTCTTATAAAATATATACATGTAACTTTCAAACTAGTTCAAATTCTGCAGCTCCAAATCTCCTTTATTTTCAGTGTAATACAAAGATCATACATTTATATCAAGTTAATTTTAATGGATTACAATAATTACACAGTTTTAAGATCACATAAGATTTAAGATTTGTTTATACCTCATTTCCAAATTTATGTTTAATTTAAGTTTTTCTAATTTTCCAGGAAAGGTTTAAACCCAGAAAGAAACTATATCTAGAAAGGTCATTATGAGAAAGTATTTTTAATCAATGTTAAAAGAATAATTTATGACCATGGGATGAGAGAATTGGCATGATCTAGGATGTCAGGCACTAGTTGCAGCAGTTAATTTATTTAACGAAAACAATAAGAAAACACAAAACAAAACCAACCTCTACATTCTGGCTACATCTGAAATCACATACTTCTCTACTATGTAGTAGGTGAAAAACAGTAAATGACAAAAGAAATATGTCCAAATTCCCAGTACTCATATAAAAGAGTGGGCAAAAAGTACCTAGTATTCTATGACCTACTACTTCTGGCTATATTCTGAAGTGCACACACAATGGACACTTTACTATCCCATGAGGCCACTCAAGATAATTTAGGCTTGTTCGAGATGCATCGGTGCTGCGCAGACCGATCGGCGTATGACATCAAAGTACAGTGAAAGCGATTGGAGAGCAATCGCCTCGCAGTACCTTGATCGTTTTTGACAATGCTGTCGTCTGGACAAAGGAAAAACCGTTCTGTTTTTAGTACATCATAGTCCTGTAAACGTACCCAAAACTAAAACTTGAATCGCAAATGTGCAATAAAAATATTTTTATTTTTTCATTTAATTAAAGGCTTGTAGATCTTTAATATAAGCATGTTTAGTGTTACATAGAAATCAAAGTTGATTATGTTTTGATATTTGAAGGACAATAAAATGCTACAGATTTAATCCAGATGCATATGTCTTTAACCTCAACTATGTTATATGTCATGTAGAATGACACTCAAGTGAAATTTAGCTTTGTTTTCAAATTGCAGTTACAATATATTGAATATCATGAATAGATATTTTCAAAGTTTGCTTTCATAGCTCCATAGTCAGTTGCAGTTTTTTCCTTTAATGAGGAAGAAAGTTCCAACAGCGACTCCCAACAGTCCAAGAGTGAGACCCACTCCACAGAACACTGCTGGACCAACATTTGGGAGGGCAACATTGACATCTGAAAAATAAATGCATATAAGTGTTAAGACTGATGCTGGACTGTCTGGACAAAGAAAGGGCTACTCTTTGAGAAAACAAAGGAAACATTTAAACTCTCTCTAGCATTATTAGCATCCCCATCTGAGACGCAATCACACCGAGTCAATCACACATCAGCATTGCCTTAATCTACATTTTCCTTCCTTCACCCCCTCTTCCCCCATCTCTTCTCTCTAGATGCAGAGATGAGCTGAAATTCACCCAAAATCTATATGGTTCAATGTGAACAGTTATCATACAACACTATAGATGTTTGGTATCATTGAAATGTCTCGGTACAAATGTCTCATTCCCACAGAAGTAAACCAGAAGGTAGGGTTGTCACCTGTCCAGGTTTTACCGGGACTGTCCTTCTTTTTAATAACCTGTCCCGGGAAAATTATCCACTCTCCCGGGACACTGAATGTCCCGGTTTTCGAAAGGCTACGTGAATATGTATGTTCAATTTACTATTTTCTCACTTGAAATAGCCTATGCATTGTGCACAGAGTGGTCGGTGTCTCTCATAGGGTGTCTCTTGTGTGTAGAATGCGCTATCATTGGCTCTGGGACGGGTATGTCGTGTGACATGATGTAGGCTACGTCATCTAGCGCATCTGTCTTGGCAGATAGCCAGTTACTACAGGCTGCAAATTGAAGCAGTGAAGAAGATTGTACGTCGTCAACATCGTTTGTTGTTAGTGTTAACATGGGTGGCGAGACGGAGGACGAAGATGACAGTGTGTCAACAAAGACTGACAGGACAGTAAAAAAGAAAATGAAACGTTTGACCTACTTTAATAATGACTGGATGAAAAATGACAATTACTCCACATGGCTAAAGCAAACACCAGGTGATCCACTATATGCTACTTGCTCTATATGATCAGTTAAAATTCTGGTTAAATATGAAGGCAAAACTGCTTTGGATGACCATGCTAAAACGAAAAAACATCAGAGTCACGTTCAAGTAACCAGACAAACAAAGGCAATTTCATCATTCATGATTACAAAAAACTCAGAGGACAAAATTACTGTCGCCGAATTAACAGCTACCTATCACGGTGTGCGACATGGCCATAGCTACCTGTCTGACTGTGGGAACAAGGTCAGTGCAAAAATATTCAGTGACTCTGATATTGCAACTAAAATGTCTTGTGGCAGAACTAAAAGTGAGGCCTTAGTGGAAAATGTGTTGGCACCATTTAGTCAGCAAAGATTAGCAGCAGAGTTGCAGAAAGCGCACTATTTTGCATTATGTTCTGATGCATCCAATTCTGGGCACACAAAATTGTTTCCCTATACAGTCCAGTATTTCTGTGCATCCGAGGGTATGAAGTATGGATTGTTAGACTTTTACAACGACTCCAACAAATCTAGTGAAGCCATATTCAAACAAATAGTGTCTATTACTGAGAACAATGGACTTTCAGTCAGCCAGATCAGTGCCTATGGTGCAGATAACACATCAGTTAATTATGGTCGGCACAACTCAGTTTTTCAGAAACTCAGAGAAGCTAACCCACAAATTGTGAGGGGCAATTGCAAATGTCACATCATAAACAACACTGTCAAAGCAGCTAATCGTGTCTTTAGTGCTGGAGGGTGTGACGTGGAGGCCTTTGTGCTGAAGGTGTATAGTGAATTCAGTTGTTCTGCTAAAAAAGTGAATTTACTAATACAAAATACAGGGAGATTCTGAGGCATGTCCCCACACAGAGGACATACAGAGGATTTTAGAGTGTTGGCCAGCTTTAAAGTCTTATTTTGTATCCCTGGGAAAGGAGGACTGCCCAAGTATCATCTGGACATTTGTGTGTGGTGCAAGTGATGCAGAAAATGTAGACTGTACTGTAGCTGAATGTATCCTTGCATTCATGCACAATGTGATGCAAGAATTTGATTCATCTATTAGGGTGCTCGAGAGTGACAGTGCTACTGTGATTGACGTTTACTCTGTGATGAACCGATTGCGCAGTCAACTGATCGCAAGGCGCACAGACAAATTCTATGGCAGCAAAGCAAAACAAATACTGAGGAGCCTTTTACCCCAGCAACAGGAACAGTTCAGGAGCCTGGTGGACAGATTTTTTGAGAAGGCAGTGCTGTATCTTGAGGATAAATTTGACTTCAATGACCAGGTTCTTGCACACATTGGCTGTCTCAGCCTTAATGAAGGACAATCACTCCAGTGGTCAGAGCTGTAAGTTTTAGTGGAAAAACTGGCCCTGGATGTTGAAGAAGACAAGCTGTATGGTGATGTAGTCATTCTGAATGAGGTCTTACACACCATTCCAACAGACCTTACCCCAGACAGAAAGTGGGCCTATTTTTTTAGCAAGGCAACTGAATCCACCGAGCTGTTGAAAGTAGTTGCTTTTGTTTTTTCCATACCAGTCAGTAATGCCTATGCAGAAAGAGTGTTCAGTCATATGGAGGATGATTGGTCCGATAAAAGAAACAGACTGTCAGTTGCAATTGTGAAGTCTGAGCTTCAGGTCAGATTGAATTTCAAATTGTCATGCACTGAATTCAAGACATTCATTGAAGAACAGAAACCACTGATAGCTGCAGCAAAGGGAAACACCAAGTATAGATGGAAGACTAGGTAAGCTAAGGCCTATTTATGTATGATTTTGTTATTTCAATGTCTGATTGAGACATACTAAATAAAACTGGCTATAGATGTGGCTAAGGTATGGTAAATGCAAATCTAATCAGGTCATCCCTCTACTTATTTCTTTAGCAAAAAGGAAGCAAAAGCAAGCACAAGCACCAGTATCTAAGCAATCAGGTAAGCTATAAGTTAAGTAAGATAAGTGAGAATACTTGAGATGTTTAAAATATTCACAAATCACGACCATGCACAATCTTACTGCACAAAGGCCAATTTTGTCTTATGGGTCTAATGTCTAATGGACATTTTCACTTGTGAGCAAAGTGGTCGGTCAGGTCATTGATATGTCCAGGTTTTTTATCAGACATAGGTGGCAACCCTACCAGAAGGTAATAAAGGTTTAAAGATTTTAGAGAGATTTTGCTCTCTGTAATGGGTGTGTCCACCTTCACCGGGTCTTTCATGCAAATGGCCTCCTGTCCCCAAAAGGTGTAAACAGTCTAGGACCCTGATTAATGCAAATTCCCATTGTGAAGTCATGTTTCCATTTGAAAGAAGTTTCTGTTTTGGTCTGAGTATTTACCCCTGCAGGGTCAGGGCACGATCATGTAATCATATCAGCCCACAATGCTGACCTTCAGACACTCAGCAATGTGTATTTTTCTAATGTCAGGTATTCATCTTTTACTCCCCCGTTTCTGAGCATCTGATGTTTTGTATTGATCATCTTTGAATTGATTGATCTGTGATTGGCATGATACATTTACCTGACTAATAAATTATGTTTGATTTTATTCTGACTTACTCTGAAATTATTGACTCTAGTAGATTACGTAAAGTCCATAACCCCACAAATCGCTCAGGTTAGTAACGGACTAAAGCACAGTTTAGGTGAAGCAGTGGGGCACACCAACTGATGTTTTAGAGCTCCGACTAACATTGGCATTAGTTATGTATACTTAGACTGTGTAGGCTAATAATGGTTCAGAACCATTTCTGTTCAGAACAACATAGGGTTGTCAGACCAATCTGAATAGGGTGAGCCTCAACCTCTGATTACTGTATTATTATTCTAACTAAGTGTACGGGGGAAACCACGGCATGATTATATAAAGTTACCATTAGAAAGGTTAGATTGGTCAGCTTGGTTCTATGGTAATGGTCATGACTTCTGGTTAGATATAGTCTTGCTTTAATTCAGTGTGTTCAGATCTATGAGGACTAAATAACATACTTTTAGAAATAAGCAAGCATGGTGCGGCGTCTAAAAGTATTAGTAATCGCCTCTGTCTAATGACCAAGACTGACGAATTTGTGTATATGAGATTGTAAACCTGGCCGGTGCGAGACTCAAAGCGTTATAGGAATCCGAATGAACAAGTACAATAAGAGTAAAGAGTTAAATAGAATAATCAAATGTAGAGCTAAATTATTATACAAATGACCAATTATCAGTTGACATTCTAAACTAAATTCGAGGTCATAATAAAATGGAGTCAGATAATAATTAATTAATTGGAATTAAACTACTTTGCCACACTGAAAAGACTGAACGCGCAAGAAACCTTCCCCTTCCTGTGGGAAACCGCCATTGGGCCGATTGGGCGGGCCTTACATAAGATAAATTAGGATTTTATTGTAAGAGAAAAAAAGATTTGGACTAAAAATTGTCCTGAAATCTAATGTCCATTGATTCTATTTGAAAATCACACTCACCCCATATTTTGGTCTGAGGTTGACCCTGGAGGGCCATGTGGCTCACCGTGCAGCTGTAAATGTCTCCTTCAGTAGGTGTAAACTTAAGAGTGGAAAAGATGTTGAAGGTACCATCTGTCCTTGGACGGTATCGGCTTAAACTCATGCCCTCAGTCACATTCACATTATTTTTAGTCCATGAGATGCTGACAGACGGAGGATAGAAGCCGGTCATATGACAGATGAGGGTGTTTTGAACACCCAGCTTTACAATATCCTTTGGATAGATGGAAGTCTGGGGTGTTTCTAGAAACACAGATAACTTCATTCTTTAGTTCATTTAAATAAAAAAAGATACATTTATAGGCATTGCATACATTTACCGTCATGACACTTTGGTCCATGTTATATACATTACCATTAAGTTTTAAATCTATGTGTTTTAAATGTTTTTGTTTCTTATGCTCACCGAGGCTGTTTATTTGATCAAAAATACAGTGGAAACAGCAATATTGTGAAATTAAATTTATTCCTGTGATGACAAAGCTGAACGTTCAGCAGCCATTACTTCAATATTCAATGTCACATAATATTCTGATTTGATGATCCAGAAACATTTCTTATTATAAATGTTGAATATGATGTTGAAAACATTGATGTTAAAAGCGTGATAGATTTTCAGACTTCATCATCTGCACACCCTTTATAATGGACTCACTTCCTGCACTCTTTGTCTGTTCTTAATGTTAAACTAATGTTAATCTATGTGTGTTTGGTTGTGTTTCTCTCCTTCGTGTAATAAATACCCTTGTTTTGTGGTTTTCTGTATACACCTCATCTCTACTGCAACCACACCATAACAAAACCATAATTTTTTTTTTAGAAAATGAGCGATGGTTTCTCTAGATAAGACCCTTATTTCTCATCTGGTATTGTTTAAAGCCCTTTGAAGCTGCAATCAAACTGTAATTTTGACCTTCAACCATTTGGAGGTCATTGAAGTCCAGTATTTGGAAAAAAATCCTGGAATATTTTAATCAAAAACCTTAATTTCTTTTTGACTGAGGAAAGAAAGACATGAACATCTTGGATGACATGGGGGTGAGTAAATTATCAGAATTTTAATTTGAAAGTGAACTAATCCTTTAACTATTTTTGTGAGCTCATAAAGTGAGAACTATTCATACCTCGTAAAGCTTTTATAAAGAAGAATTAGGATACAGAACATAGAAATATTTATTTCAAGCAAAAACAACCTTTATGATGGGTAAAACAGAAAACAAAACAAAAATCCCTGTACACCCCCAGAAAACATAACTGTCTAGTAAAATTAAAGTAAGCCTTTGCAAGCTGATATAAAAATAATTTTTTGTAAAGTGTAAACATTGCTGAATAAAAATGTACCAGTGCCAACACTGGATTACAGGAGTACGGAGCCCCTATTCCTTCACAAAGATATTTGCATTCCCACGCAAAGATATTATCGTTCACTTGCTGTGAGCTTGGACAAACACTTCCTCTTTAATGTCCCGCTGGCTGGCAATAGTGTTTCAGTCAGCTCCGTACATTAATAATGCACACAAATAATGCGCGGCTCATAGAGTTTGAACTTGTTAGACCTAAATATAAAGAAATGCAGTCAGTGCTTAAGTCAAGGTGTCATGTTTCCGTTGCCTGCTGCTTCCTCTCACTCCCCACCAGAGATCTCCATTTCACCATTAAGACTTTTCGCCATGTCTCAGCAGACCTTCCAGAACCTCGCCACGTCTCAGCAGACCTCCCAGAGTCATGTCACATCTCCGCTGGTCATCCAGAGTCACGTCACATCTCCGCGGATCGTCCAGAGCCCTGTCACGTCTCCGCTGATCTTCCAGAGCCCTGTCACGTCTCCGCTGATCTTCCAGAGCCCTGTCACATCTCCGCTGATCGTCCAGAGTCACGTCACATCTTCGCTGATCGTTCAGAGCCCTGTCACGTCTCCGCTGACCTTCCAGAGCCCTGTCACGTTTCCGCTGATCTTCCAGAGCCCTGTCACATCTCCGCTGATCTTCCAGAGCCCTGTCACATCTCCGCTGATCTTCCAGAGCCTGCAGCACTGACCATTATGGCCACAGTCATTTGGTGTGTGTGGGCTGCGCACACATCAGCTCCAGCCCATGAGTCCACTCCAAAGCCTGCTCCAGTCCTTAAATCTGCTCCTGAGCTTGCTTTAATCTAGAAATCCAATCCAGAGTTCGGTCCAGTCCTAGAATCCAGCCTTGTGGTCGTCCCCGAGTTTCCTGCCTGTCTTGACACGACCACAGAGGTTGTCCCTGAGTTTCCTGTCCATCTTAACATGACCACGAAGGTCATCCCAGAGTTTCCTGTCAGCCTTAACATGACCAAAAAGGACGTTCCAGTCAGCGCCCTGGAGGGCTATTCTGAGCTCCTGTCTCAGCAGATCTTCCAGAGCCTCATCTCACTAGATCTTCCAGAGCCTTGCCTCATCAGATCTTCCAGAGTCTCGTCTAGTCTCATCAGATCTTCCAGAGGTTTGTCTTGTCTCATCAGATCTTCCAGAGCTTCGTCTCGTCTCATCAGATCTCCTAGAGTCTTGTCTCATCTCATCAGATCTTCCAGAGCCTCACCTCATCTCGTTATCAGATCTTCCAGAGCCTCGCTTCATCTTGTCTCATTAGATCTTCCAGAGCCTTGCCTCATCTTGTCTCATCAGATCTTCCAGAGCATCATCTCATCAGATCTTCTAGAGTCTCGTCTCATCAGATCTTCCAGAACATCGTCTCATCAGATCTTCTAGAGTCTCATCTCGTCTCATCAGATCTTCCAGAGCCTCAACTCATCTCGTCTCATCAGATCTTCTAGAGTCTCGTCTCGTCTCATTAGACCTTCTAGAACCTCTCCACGTCTTGTCTCCCATCCCTGCCTCACGTCCTAGGGCAGTTGGCGTACCGCAACCCTCCTTTGTTCTGTCAGGGGAGCCCGCCATCATGGAGCCAGCATGGAGGATCCACCGCTGGTGCCTGTAAGCACAGCTAGTATCCCTAGACCCACTCATTTTAACCCTTCTGCTCCTGAGATAATTCCTCTGTCCTCTACAGCCCCTACAATGGGGGTCACTTTACGGTGTATCTGGACTGCGTATACACAACAGAATCTCCAAAGGTGGCGGCTGATGCTGCAGAACCTTTGGAGGTTACAGCAGCTACTGTAATTTTCCTAGAGGTGGTGGCTTATACTGCAGAACCTCACAAAGCAGTAGCACTCGCTTCAGCTCCTTGCGCGGTGGTAGCTTCCAGTGATACACTCCCAGTTGATGAACACTCGTCCTGTCTCGATCCAGCCACAGAGGCTGTATTGGAACTTTTGTCTTGCCCAGAACTAGCCACAGAGGCCATTTATGATTCCTCCTTGTTTTCCAAAGGTACCACCGTAGAACCTCCAGAGGTGGCAGCATCTGCTGCAGACCCTCTAGAGGTATCAGTGGTACTTGGCTTTGAACATTTGCCCTGTCCTGTTATGGCTAAGGTGGCTGTCTGTGATCCCTCAGCCAAGATGGCTTCCATGCCCGAACCCTCAGAGATTGCAGCATTGGCCATTAAGGCCACAGTCATTTGGTGTGTGTGGGCTCCACACACATCGAATCCAGTCCACTCCAGAGTTTGCCGCGGTTCCAGAACCCAGCCTCGTGGGCTATGGACTTCATGTCAGCATTGACACAACTACGGAGGTCGTCTCTGAATTTCCTGCCTGCCTCAACATGACCTCAGAGGTAGTACCAGAACTGTCTGCTCCCTGCTACATGACCAGAGAGGATGTTCCAGTCAGAGCCCTGGAGGGCTTTTCTGAGCTCCCTGCCCATCCTGTTACGGCCCTGGTGTCCCAAACTAACCTCTCTGTACTTCATGTTGCAGTTTCACCTGATCAGCCTTGGTAGTTCCCGGTGTTGCCAGATCTGCCCTGGTGGTCTTCTGCTCCGCCAAGGGGGTCTTCAAGCCCATCTGAACTGCTGTGGTGTTCATCTGCTTCGCCATGGTGGTCTTCAAGCCCTTCTACACTGCCATGGTGGTCATCTGCTCCACCGTGGGGGTCTTCAAGCCTGTCTACCCGGCTGTGGTGGTCATCTACTTCACTGTGGGCGTCTGCAAGCCCATCTGAGCTGCAGTGGTGGTTGTCTGCTCCGTAATGAGGGTCTTCAAGCCCATCTGAGCTGCAATGGTGGTCATCTGCTCCACCATGGGGATCTTCAAGCCTGTCTACCCTGCTGTGGTGGTCATCTACTTCACTGTGGGAGTCTGCAAGCCCATCTGAACTGCAGTGGTGGTGGTCTGCTCTGTCGTTGGGGTCTTCAAGCCCATCTGAGCTGCAATGGTGGTCATCTGCTCCACCGTGGGTGTCCAGCCTGTCTGAGCTGCAGTGGTGGTCTTCTCCTCCGCCATGGGGGTCTTCAAGTCTGTTGCCCTGGTCGTCTCTTCCTTTCCATGGACCTGGCCCTCCAACCCGCCCCCTGTTCCACCTCCGCTCCACCTCCCTCCAAGATTTAGTAGTGTCTGGAAGCCACTCCTTTGGTCTATCACGTTTCCGTCTCCTGCTGCTTCCTCTCACTCCCCACCAGAGGTATCCATTTTACCATTAAGACTTTTACATTGCACACATGCAGTCACTTCACTCTGGACTACATTTCCCACAATCCCTCAGCCAGGCACAGATCACACTTACACCTGTTTCCCATCAGGTTCCCTTTATAAGCTGCACTCACACACACTCATTGCTGATTATTGTTTAGCCTTAGTTTTTCCTTGTCTTTGCCTAGCCTTGCCTGTGTTTTGACCCTGGACTATTTCCTTGTTTGATCATTTGCTACCTGCCTTGACCATTGCCTGTGTTTTTGGATTACTCTTTTGCCTTGCCTTCCTGTTACTGTTTGCTGGTGATCGACCTACTGCCTGTTTGACTATGCTCTTCTAATTAATAAAGTCCATTGTCCCTGATGAATTTGGGGAACTTTAAGTATTGTAAGCCTAGTGTATAATTATTTGTGATTCTGAAATCTATAAATTAGATATAAAAGTATGTGAAATATAAAAATCCTGCAAACTCACACATTAAGCTTTCAATTTGGAGCAGAGTGGACGTGTTTAACTATGCTCTACAATCATTTGTTCGAGTATCTGCAGAACAAGAGGGAAGCTGATCTAGTGTTGGTTTGACGAAGCATTCCAGTGTAGGTTGCATCTGAAAGAGCGACCCCTGGGCACTTTGACAATGAAAGGGCAATTTTCACTTAAAGAGCAAGCAAACAGCGAGCATCTTTTTAAAGACTCCTTTCCGTCATTTCATGTCCTCATCTGATGGCCACGATCTGTCTCACATGCCTGGGCATAGGCATTCAGAGCTGATAGCCATGCTTGCCTGGGCCACTGCATACTCTTACTCATTCTGAATGATCGCGGCTAATGAATGCAGTAAGTCTCTGGGAAAACACAACTTGGTCTTCAGGTTCCTGAGAGGTGCCAGGAGACTAAATCCTCCACGGCCATGCCTCATCCCCACTTGGGACCTAAATCTGGTCTTCACAGCCCTACAGAGAGCATCCTTTGAGGCCTTGCAGTCAGTAGAGATTAAGGTCCTGTCTCCGAAGACAGTGATCTTGACTGCACTAACATCCATTGAAAGGGTGTGGGACCTGCAGTCAACAAAGCTTGCCAGGAATTTTGGCTACCTGGCTCTTACGGTCCTGGTTGCACTGCTGTGTCCCAAGTGCTTGTACGTGGACCGCACACAGAGCTTCAGAACCTCAGAACAGCACGGTCAGGTCAAGTTACTTTTGTTCATATAGCAATTTTTACAATGCATATTGTGTCAAAGCAGCTTTACAGTTATAGAGGGAACATAATTTTGGCTGTACAGCAGCTCTTGAAGAAAATAGTGTCATTATCCAGCTTAAGTAAGTTCAGTATTGATTCATTCCATTGTAAAAATCATTAGTTATTAATTTAATTAATTTATCTATACAGCGGCTCTGGAGAAAACAGGGATGTCGTTGTCCAGCTCAGTTCAGTTCGCATACAATGGAGTCTACGCAGGCATATCAAAAACTTTGTTGAATATCAACAGCAAGCTAGAGGTGACAATGGCAAGAAAGCCAAACTCCATCAGGTGACAAAAATGGAGAAAAAAAAACCTTGGGAGAAATGAAACTAGGCTCAATCTAGTTTATCTGGTCTAGACTAGATACAAGGGGTGGGACGGTTTGCTGTAAAAAAAAAAAAAAAAATCGAACCATTTGGTTCTTCACCCACGGTACAGCACTCAGTTGCACCGTGGTTCATCCCAAATCTGACGACGCATCTATAATATAGTTTGTTGAAAACAATGTGCAAAACAGACAGACGGATTCGGCTAATGTACGTTTCAGTCGATTAATATGCATTCTAGTTTCACAATACGTTACAACAGCGATGATCAAAAGAACATGGACAAAACAGTCACTCATGTTCAATGACATGCCAAAACCTCTAAGACCAGTCATTTATGCCGTCGTCTCCCGGGTGTTGATAGCGCGAAAGCCCAGGTCAGACATTAACATCTCACGTTGCTATCTGTATTTAAACTAAACTCATTTAAACCTTGCCAATTTAAACATTCATACATTCATCCGTAACACGCGAAAGAGAACTCGCGCATGCTGTGAGGAGATTTGTGTGTACTCATCTGAAGTGTGTACAAGGAGAGCCGCATCACAGTGCACAAATACTCTCATGCAAGTTCTCTTTAAGTCTTGCACCCAGGGTTCTAAATTCATTTTGGCGGGTGTTAATAAAAACTTACTAGCCAGTTTGGCCGGTGATGCCTGAGGCTCTCTGTTCTCGGTCATTTATCCCCCTGGTAGCACTTCCTACATTTCCCATGAACACTGTGCCGTAATGCTACGCGATGACGTTTCATACGCCCATTGGCTGCGAGCAGTTCGCAGTGAAACCAGCGCGAGAAACCATGGAAACGAACGGAGCGTCCATCAGAAAACACAAGGAAGAAAAAGAATGAACGGAGCCAGAGCAGGGAGCATAGACTGAAAGAGGAGGGAGTTAGCTAGTAAGGGAAAAAGTTAAGATTAAACTAAATGCGGCGGTGTTTGGGACAGATTTCTGGGGGCGAGAAGAGGAACGAGGCAGGGGATGAGGATATCGACAGAGAAAAGAAGAAAAGAAAATTTATTGCCGAATGGCTGACGGGTCGTGAATGGCTTATGTTTGACCACGAAAATGTCGTCATGTTTTGTTTTCCGGGGACAGTCTCGGTTTTTGAAATGTCCCCGTTATATAGTTCGTTCAAAATAACCCGCAAATACATTACAAAAAAGCCGACCAACACACAGCAGCCTGTTGGTTATCTGAGCAATCATGTAGTGATCATGTTCACCAACAGAGGGGACTGTGCAGCTACACTGTCACTGCTACACTTGGTCGCGCGCGCGCCGCTACTTCATGAAGAACGTAACCTGGACCAGAGCAGAGCGCCATTATCATCAATTATCAAAAGAAACATCGTTATTGGTTTCAACTTTTAAGGTAGTAACATACTAACTATTCATGTTAAATTAAAGTAATACGGTTATGTGTTTTATAACAGGGCTTCAACAGGGTGCGGGATTGTTTTGGACAATTTAACGTCCTCAGTCACAAAGCAGCAATTTCCACACACATCTTAACTGTATCGCGAGGTGAAGGTACACTCAGATAAGAATGAATGAAACAATTATAATAAAATAATAATACACTTGCAACTTAGTGCTTAAAATGAGTCTAAAATGCAAAATAATAGTTAAAAAAAATAGTTAAACGTTTAAAAAGTTGTAATTTCTGTACAGTAGCCTATGAACAGTTCATGAAAATGAAAATATTAAATTCAATAATAAATGTTAAAAATATTTGTTAAATGCCATTTTATTTATCTTATATCATATTTATGTTGTTTTAATTTTGTAATGTAATTTTTCAAAATAGTGTAATACTTTTTTTTGGAGAATTGTATTAAAACCAGACCAAAAATCCTAATAATAAAATTAAATAATAATAATTATTAATGTAATGATATAGGGAGCCCATATTTACCTTTTAGGTTATCTGTACTTAAACATTTAAGTTAATTCAATGAAAAGACCACATTAGGTCAACTCAATTTAATTACCCCATTACACAATTGAACTGAGGGAATCACTTTCCTCAAATCATTTGAGTAGTCTCAACTTATTAGGGTTTACAGTGAACAATTAAAAAAACAAAAACATTCAAAAATGTATTGTGCCCTGTTTTTTATTAATAGTTAATAACAAATGAGATTTCGGTGATATTTTGACCACTCAAATAGGAAATGTCCCCGGTTTCCATTTCAGAAATCTGGTCACCTTAGCATGTACGCGAAAGAAAAAAAAAAAGGGGAAATTTCGTGGTGGGAACTAATAATTTTAAAGTTGAGGCAGTAAAGGACCATGATGTGATTCAAATGATAGATAGATGAAATGTTTGCACTTTCTGTGCATATTTTGTTGCATGCATTGTACTTTATATGTGTTTTTCATGCCAACAATGTTAATAAAATGATCAAATGCATTCAGTGGCACTCATAATTTCTCTTATTTTCACCAGAAAAAAATTTGGCTAGTGGAAATTCTGATTGGCTGGTAACTTTAGAAAGTGATCAAAAAAGTTAAATTAGAACCCTGCTTGCACCTAAATGGACAAATTCACACACACAAAAATTATGTCAACATGCCTGTCTTAGCGAGTATCCTAACAAACATAGTAGCTTATGACCTTGGAGATAAACGAGACAGAAAACGCATGTGTATCAGTATCAGTGTACTGGATCTTTGAATTAAGTCTTGGGGACAGCAGTCTAATATTCCTGCTCTCTGTGTTTTAATGTTAATCAAACGACAAAGGACGTAAAGCAACCTGTAAAGCATTGTTTTATTTGTATCTTAGGTCTCCTGTATTTATTTTTGCTGTTTCTTGTGGTTAGATTATTTGTTTTTATTTTCTTTATCTTTATTTGACAATTGTCCTATTTTTTTTTACTGAATATAGCACATACGATCTGTACCGAAACCATGACACTAAAACCGTGATACAAACCGAACCGTGAAAAATCTGAACCGTCCCACCCCTACTAGATAACCATATGTTATGATTCCCCCTAGGTGATACCAAATGTGTTTTTTTCTATGGTACAGCTTCTCTGTTGGCAAGCCCGTGTCTTTCCCTTGGCAGACTCCACTCTGTTATCTCTGTAACAGTATTGACTCCACCCTTGACAAGGCAGGATCTACCACAAAGATCTTCCATACGTTGCACTGCCTATTGGTCAGTCCATATGTGTACTCCATGTGTTACCTCCTTATGGCCAGGATGTGGTCTCCATAGCATTCCTTTCCAGTTGGAAAAGGCAAGCTTACCCAGTGTTATCCATTAAGGCTGATTTATACTTCTGCGTCGAGTGTACGCCGTAGCAACGGCGTAGGCTGTGCTTACCACTCATAGCCTACGACGTAGCCTGACGTGCACCTCTTCAAAAATGTAACAACGCGTCAATTCTACACGGACCACAAGCGCTCTGATTGGTCTGCTAGAACCCCTCCCTCGGGTCAAAAAACTGGCGTGGAGCACTCGGAGAAGAGCGAGCACTTTCAACTTTACTATGAATGAAAAAACACTCTGTTTCAGAGGAAACATACAACCATACTGCAACAAAAGTCATTACCTATTTGCCGCTTCTCTGCCATTTCTGTTTAGCTTCTCTGACAACGTACATGACAAGCTGCTTCTTCTTCGGCTTTTGTTTTGATACTCAACATGACCTCGGACACCGCCTTCTAGTGGTCTGTATGCACGTCAACGCGGACAACGATGCAGAAGTATAAATGAAAACAGACGCATAGCCTACTTTGCAGAGGATCCGGCGTAGGTTCAACGCTGAAGTATAAATCAGCCTTTAGTCTCACTGTACAGGAACACCAGTTCTCAGTGTAAAGCCCTGTCCTTTCTTCCACCACAACAGGTGCCGAGGGGACTAGGTGGCTTACTCGGGGTGCTGGAAAGGGCAGCAGTTGTGGCACTTTCCATAGGGATCCCAATACATCAGATCAGTGCGATGTAACCTAGAATGTGACTGACTGATAGGGAATGTCTAGGTTACTAATCGTCTAGGTTTGCCACCTGATGTCACCTGTTGGAGTTTGGGTTCCTTGCCGCTGTCGCCTTTGGCTTGCTTAGTTGGGGACACTTGACATTTGATTTAGGGCTGCACGAAAAATGGTCAAACTGATAATCACGATTATTTTTGCTAAAAATTATAATCACGATTATTCTATCAAAAGAGTAATGTAATTATGGCTATTTTGCAAGTTCTTTACCAACCTACACTTCACCCAAAAGGCCTGTAGGTGGCACAAAGACTTAATTTAACCAACTATGATAACTTCGTTAGATGGTAAATCAATACAAAACATGGTTTTGGTGAGTGCTTTGTAATATGTATTCACATTAGATTTTAAAGCAACAAAATTTGTTTGCAAATAAGACAAACCAGATTCAAATTGCCCGGCAAATTTGCAAAGCAAAGAACAATCATTTCTAGCTGATCAACATTATGAAAACTGGTAAAACCTTTAGGAACTTCAAAAAATAAAACAGCGAAACTCCTAATATTACTTCCAATATTTCCAAATTATGTTCATTTTCATAGAGTGGGCCAATATCGTGGCGATTATTTAAAAATCAATCGAGAGAAGCAGATATCGTTATCGTGATTAAAATACGATTAATCGCGCAGCCCTTGATATTTGACATTTTGACATTTGATATTCAACAGTATTCTTGACATTTATTCAACAGTGCTTTTGATCTGCCTGTATTGACACTATTCTTTAAGAGGAAAAATTATATACCAATTATCAATGTAAAGCTGCTTTGACACAATCTGCAATGTAAAAAGCGCTATATAAATAAAGGTGACTTGACTAATGTAACAATGCCACAACTCCTGTACCGCCACTGGAACGGCTGGGACACCGTCTCAGCTCCTCAGTGGAAAACTTAATGTGTGAGTCTGCATGCTGTCCAATATACCCGGCTATACCCATTGGCAATTGGGCTCTCAGACAATACATCATTTCAGTCCAACGTAACATCTCCGTTTGTAACCTAGACATTTCATAAACTAAAGAAGTTTTTTTGGACATTTATAATATATTACCATAGCACACAGTTGCTTATATGATATATTGATTATTTAAGGAAACCCTTTATAAACCCTTAACAACGGGAACATAAAAGTGCCATTAAAACTGTAAAAATGTAGATGTTCATAGAACATTTTTATGTCTTACCCATCACTAGTGGTATGCTCTTGGCATCTGCACTGAAACCTGGTAAGTCCACTTTGCATCCGATCATATTATCAGCAGCCAATGCATAAAGTCCAGGAAACGTTACAGGTCCTGTAAAATCAGGGATTGTGTATACTCCTCTCTTCAGTGTGAAGTCGGCATGCCACGCCTCATCTCCATCATATCCGATTATATCTTCTTCTAATGTATCAGAGCATACGTAAAACTCGTAACCTTCATGTTCAACTGAAATAGGAAATAGGAGCATTAAACATAAACATTATAATAAAATTATATATATATATATATATATATATATATATATATATATATATATATATATATATATATATATATATATATATATATATATGAAATGAATAAATAAATTAATATATATTTACACACAGATTATTATAATCAAAATATGAACATTCACAGGTGAAGCAGATATGGTTGATCATTTCCTAACAAGGCCACATTTTAAGGTCTGGGTAGATTAGATAGTAAGCAAACAACTGTTTCTCACTGTCACAATGTGTTAAATGCAGGAGAAATAGACAGGAATATAGATTTTAGCAAAATAACTAATTTTTTTCTCGCAGTCAAGAAGAGATTTCCAAATGTGTCCAAAGAGGCTTTGAGGATTTGAACTGGGGAAACTGAGACTTCTTGAAAGAAAAAAAGTTATAGTTTTTTGAATATATTGTAATAATGTATATTTTTTGAACATTGTAAAGTATGTTCCTTGCTGATTTTTATTCACGTTCACATGTTATAGACAACAAATAAACGTTTTTCAAATGTCAAATGTATTTTCTAAAAATCTATACGAACCCCAATATTTAAATTATATATTTTTATAAAAAATTATAATATTTTTATGCAAATATATTTTACTATTATATAGATATCTTTGAGCCCCTAACTCACCTCTTATATCTAAACATGACCACATTTAGCCTCTTCACAAAAATAAAAATGCAATATAAATATATTTCCTGTTATCTTAGTTGATATACTGTTGTATAAAAAGAATAATTTTAAGCTCCCTACTCTACCCTATAACCTTAACCATAACCATTTTGACAATATACGTAGTGTAACAGGCAGATAAATGTACGTTAGTCACAATCATTTATTTAAAACATTACAAAAAGCAGTAACATTATACAGAACAGACAAAACGACGTATGTGCTACATTACCAGCGAAATGACAGCAAATCATAAATTTGTGTGAGTTACAGAATGAAATTGAAGTGTTTAATCGCTGCAAACATTCCTCTGATCTGTATTTCCTTCCTTTTAAGCGCCGCGCTGAATCTAACACAGCAACTGAAATTCGGCATGTCGCAAACACTCTATGGTAGTCGCAAATCACATGTGACAGCCGGTGACAGCCAATAAGGAGCGAGGTTTGACGTCACTGCCGCAAACTGTGTCGTATTGTGAGAAGCGCCAATTTTGAAAGTTATGGCGGATTGATAAGATTAATGTATAATGGTTATATTACTTTATAAGAATCTTTTCCTTACACAATTGCATCGTCCGACTTCTGAAAACTTGAAAAAAATGCACGAAATAATGGACTACGTTTATTATCAGTTTATGGTGCGTTTTCATGTTATGGTGAGGAGCTGTTCCATGAAAAACAAAAGAAAAATTAAATGATTAAGTGTTGGTTAAACGGTGGCAGCGTGACGATTTTTTTTTTTTTTTTTTAAATAATGTAAAGTTTAGGCTTGGGTAAAGTGATGGAATGAGATGGATCATGTAACAGGAAGATCTGCAAATGTTATGTAACACATTTATAAGTGATGAATAGTTTACACTTTAGAATAGGGGATGCAGAAAGTGTTATAAATGACCTGTATACATATACAAATAATTTGTAACAGGTAAGAAAGGTCTACAAATGATATATAACACATTTACAAGTGATGAATAGTTTACACTAGAATAGGGGATGCAGAAAGCTTTGTAAATGATTTATTCATGCGTTTACACATCTATAACAGGTGTTGAACACTTTGTAGTGAGTACTGCAGTGTAAGTGCTGACTGGTGAGTGTATAGACAGCTGTCTTCTCTGACACACATGGAGTGTTTAACTCTGTGCACCTGATGTGAGCGTCAGTGCAAGATAAAACCGGTTCAGAGGTTCACTTCATCACTAGACCCCACACACTCCACACAGAACACAAGTCTGTGCTGATGAGTGAAAAGATTTAACATCAAATTTGTAAATTGTTAGCATAACATGTATTAATCATTTATGAACCTATATTGTAATGTTTTGTAAATGATTTGTTCATCATTAACAAATAATTAATAAATGACTTATAACTGAACATTATTATAAAGTGTTACCTGCAAATAACGTAAGAGTCCCTCATGTGGCTACATTCCAGAACAGCCAAAATCCAATACACACACCACACACACACACACACACACACACACACACACACAAACATGCTTAGAGATTGTATGTACAGTTATTCTCAAAATATGACTGCGCCAATGTGTACCCGTCGCATATGTCAAGTGCATGTATGTATTCCTAGTGTTTAAACTTAGTTATGACTGTAGTTGCGTTAGTGTCATTCTAAACGATAAAATCAGAGTATAAACTGTATCTCCCTTCAAATGTTTTGGCCAAGTTTGGTTTCTTTGTAAAGCTCTCTTTATGCCTTATTTGACAATGTATGTCACATTACTGTAAAATGCACTGTTCTATTTTTAATGGTAATTCGAAGAAAAATGTACTCTGATCGAACACTTCATAAATGATGCAAATCGAGCCGCAAGACAAGACAAAGGAAAAGTTTGCTCGCCAAGATTGCACTTCTTACCATTGGCTGTCAACCAAGGAGGCGTGTTGGCTTGTTTATCCACAAAAGACAAGCACAAACATTTTTGCTTTGTCTCTCGATTGTCTCTGAATTGTCCATCGCCCTCTCGTGCACATCTCTCCCGGACGTCTCAGGCGACCGCGCTTCCATCACGTGCTATTCTTCCTTGGGACGACCATCTCCTTGGCACAAGCTTTGCTTTTGTCAAGCCTTCGTCATCCGCCATCACCTAGGAGACAGACTCTCTCTTCTTTCTTTTCCGGTTATTTTACTCTTCAGTTTAAACCTCGTTTGAAAAACCCGCCAGAGGACACCCTCCTGAAGAAGGACCAATTACCAAACCGAGTGCTCTGAAACTCTCAAACTACAGCACCCGAACTTATATGCAAGTATTAACTTCTTTAAGATTTGTGTACTGAGTTTCCTTGCTGGCTCTCAAAGGTTTAACTGTTTGTAATTTGGCAATCTTTGATCACCTCTCTTTTCCTGCCTTTACTTTCGCTTATATATATATATATATATATATATGTATATATGTATATCCTCTGTATATTTAGCTGTATAACCTTTGTATTATCAATTTCGGTAACACTTTACATTAAGGTTCCCTTTGTAAAGGGTTTATAAAGGTGTTTGTTAATGAGTAATAAGTCATTTACAAATGCATTATAAATCATTAATAATGCAGTTATAACTGCATGAATAAAAAGGCGACTTTAATGCAATACCTGCCAAATAGTGAGCCGTTTTTAACTCACATGTTATAAATGCTTAATAAATGTATTTATTAACATATATTTAACTCAAAACCAGATTCCTGGTTCATTTCATGATGCAGCAAAAATTGACTATCATAATTAGACTGAAGGTTGTTGTATTTGTGCTTTTCTTATTAATATCTCATGACTGCCACTTGTCTTACTATGTTGCTTACCAGAAGTTTTTGTCTTACCCATGATACTCTCCAAAAAGGTCATGATGCCTCTCCACAGCAGTGTATAAAAACAAAATTATTGTTTTTTAAAGACAAAATTCCAACTTTATTTTGAAAATAAAACAAATGATAATAACCATAACTTGATTAGATATTAAAGTCTGCGTGAAACGGAAGTTGCAAACGACTCTTCTCCAGTGTTGTGACGTATTTCCAAGTGAAACAGAATATTGAATAGAGGGCAGAGTTTTACTTTAGCGCTCCTCCTTTCCATCTCTTGCACTCCTCCTCTCCATATCTCACTCATAGCAGACGAACGGTTGCAGAAGAGTGGTTTACACGTTTTCAACCCAAGCCGTTAAACTGACGTTATCAAAGAAGGAACGCCATTCCAGACCAGAAGTAACTTATCAAATTTTGATTAAAGATTACTGCGACAAACAAGTTTTTTCTGTTTTTAACTTGCATGGATTCATTGTTCACCACAAGACCAGTAATGTGACCAGTAATAATATTAATGTAAAGTGGAAACCTGTGGACCATTTATTAATGAGTTATGAACATTAACAACCTATGAAAATGAACATTAATGTAAAGTGGAAACCTGTTAACTATTTATTAATGAGTTATGAATATTAATAACCTTTTATTAATGAGTTATAAACATTAACAACCTATGAAAGGGAACATTAATGTAAGGTGGAACTCATTTAATGAGTTATAAACATTAATTACCTATTAAAGTGACCCTTAATGTAGTGTGAACACACGTGAATCATGTATTTATTAATTATTAATGTACACAGAAGATGGTATCTTTTTCAGATTAAATATTTTATTTTTGATGAATGTCTCAGTAAACACAACTTTAAACTTGAAACAAAAAAAAAACAAAACAAAAACAAAAAGTTCTTTTACAGCAGAAAGTTACAGAGCATGACTTCTCATCAAAAGAGGCTTATGCAAGTAAACTTAAATTAAAACATTCAGAGAAACAATCAAGTATTCAGAAAAGATAATAAACATCACACCTATAAGCCAAACATATTTGATACAAGCTGAATAAAGGCACCTAAATATGTATTTTTTTAATTAACAGTTGTGTAAATCATTAAATCAATGACCTAATGCACCGTTACAGAACATTAGCAGCATATTAATATGCATTTAATAGATATTTTTGATATGATAAAGGCCACCATAACTTGAGTATTTGGCTTTGGTCATCCGCACTTATAGTACCTGCGCGGGAGCGCCGGAGCGGTTATTTGTTTAAGATAACTACAAACTAACACAGCGATTACTCATATAATATAAACACTACAAAAACATAGTCTGCGATTTCACCTCAGTTAGCTTACCCATCAAATCAGTAAACACAAATTTTCACTTCAACGCATGTTGGAACAGTACTGTGTTACTTCTTCTCGTGAAAAGTGGCAAGGCTTTATTGAATGCTCACTAGCGCCAACTCCTGTCACACGCCAGAATCAACACGCATAGTGATGACAACCTGAAAGAGAATAATAAAGTATATAGCCTAAGCCTACTACTACTACTACTACTGCGTATAATAATAATAATAATAATAATAATAGTAATGGTAATAATAATAATAATTATAAATAGAAGAAGAATGCATTGCTCATTATATATCATTGTCACATTTGGTGTAAAGAGCAGTCGGGGAGCAGGATTCAGATGAAGCTTTTTTTTTTATTATGAAGAAAGTTATAGAAAACTAGACATGACAATAATATATTAGGCTATACTAATATACTCTTTATATATACTCTTTATATACTTATATACTCTACATACTCTATATATACTATACTCTTTCAGGGTTACATCACTAAGCATGCGTGTTCTGGCGTGTGACAGGAGTTGGCGCTAGTGAGCATCCAATAAAGACTTGCCACTATCATAAGAAGAAGTCATGCAGTTACCAGCACTGTTCCGACATGCTCTAAAGTAAAATTTGTGTTTAAAGTTACTGATTTGATGGGTAAGCTAACTGAAGTGACATTGCAGACTATGTTTTTCAAGTGTTTATATTATAATCGCTGTGTTAGTTTGTATATTATATGTTTATTCGCGGTGTTAGCTTAGTTATATTAAATAAATAACTGCTCTGGCACTCCCATAAAGTTACAGTATCCTTTATCATGATATCAAGAATAATTATGAATTGCTTATTAATATTTCAACAATGAAATATGTCGCCAGAAAAAAAAAAAAGATCTGTGTCTGCTTTAATAAATACACAATGTACACTACATTAAGGTTCACTTTCACAGGTTATTAATATTCATAACTCATTAATAAATGGTTCACAGGTTTCCACTTTACATTAAGGTTCACTTTCATAGGTTATTAATGTTTATAACTCATTAATAAATGGTTAACAGGTTTTCACTTTACATTAAGGTTCACTTTCATAGGTTATTAATGTTCATAATTCAATAAATGGTTAACAAGTTTTCACTTTACATTGAGGTTCACTTTCATAGGTTGTTAATGTTTATAACTCATTAATAAATGGTTAACAGGTTTCCACTTTACATTAATGTTCCTTTTCATAGGTTGTTAATGTTTATAACTCATTAATAAATGGTTCACAGGTTTCCACTTTACATTAATATTATTACTGGTCATATTACTGGTCTTGTGGTGAAGTTAAAACACAGAAAAAACTTGTTTGTCGCAGTAATCTTTAATCAAAATTTGATAAGTTACTTCTGGTCTGGAATGGCGTTCCTTCTTTGATAACGTCAGTTTAACGGCTTGGGTTGAAAACATGTAAACCACTCTTCCGCAACCGTTCATCTGCTATGAGTGAGATATGGAGAGGAGGAGTGCAAGAGATGGAAAGGAGGAGCACTAAAGTAAAACTCTGCCCTCTATTCAATATTCTGTTTCACTTGGAAATACGTCACAACACTGGAGAAGAGTCGTTTGCAACTTCCGTTTCACGCAGACTTTAATATCTAATCAAGTTATGGTTATTATCTTTTGTTTTATTTTCAAAATAAAGTTGGAATTTTGTCTTTAAAAAACAATAATTTTGTTTTTATACACTGCTGTGGAGAGGCATCATGACCTTTTTGGAGAGTATCATGGGTAAGACAAAAACTTCTGGTAAGCAACATAGTAAGACAAGTGGCAGTCATGAGATATTAATAAGAAAAGCACAAATACAACAACCTTCAGTCTAATTATGATAGTCAATTTTTGCTGCATCATGAAATGAACCAGGAATCTGGTTTTGAGTTAAATATATGTTAATAAATACATTTATTAAGCATTTATAACATGTGAGTTAAAAACGGCTCACTATTTGGCAGGTATTGCATTAAAGTCGCCTTTTTATTCATGCAGTTATAACTGCATTATTAATGATTTATAATGCATTTGTAAATGACTTATTACTCATTAACAAACACCTTTATAAACCCTTTACAAAGGGAACCTTAAAGGATTAGTTCACTTTTAAATAAACTTTTTGCTGATAATTTACTCACCCCCATGTCATCCAAGATGTCCATGTCTTTCTTTCTTCAGTCGAAAAGAAATTAAGGTTTTTGATGTAAACATTCTAGGATTGTTCTCCATATCATTCATTTCAATGGGCACCAGACGGTTGAAGGTCCAAATGGCAGCTTCAAAGGGCTTTAAATGACACCAGACAATGAATAAGGGTCTTATCTAGCGAAACGATGGGTCATTTTAAAAAAAATAAAAAAGTTTAAGTTTTATAAGCACAAATGCTGGCTTTGCTCTTTTCTCCGATGCGCGTTCGTGACGTCACGTAATACGCAATTACGCTGAAAAGGTCACGGTTGACGTAGGCGGAAGTATCGAGTGTTTACATTACAAATGTGCGGAAGGAGGATCGTATACACATATTCAAATGTCTTTGTGTCAGTTTATTGTTTAACCCTTTGAGCGGTACGTTCCCACATATGGGATGTTTATTTCTGTGCCCCTGGGCGTACGAACGTTCAGTGACGTCACATAACTGCCAGATTCAAACTGTGCTTTCGCGCTGTGGCTGCGAGATGGACGCGCGCTCTCTTGTCATCACAGCTATGCAGTGTTTTCAGCCACATAATGTTTTTTTTAAGGTTTCAGACATTTAAATACGCATAAGCACCATTAAACAATACATTTGGAGTTTATAAAATACACACTGATGTCAAACGTCAGTGGAAGCATCAATAAACAGTGAATTCAAATATAATTTGCCGACATTTATTCATATCAGACACACATAATGGGTCTAAGTAACTATAAAGTTTACTCTATTATTCTTCCAGTTCACCAGCCACTTACTTGCATATATTTCAGGAGAAACTGATGTATTCACCTGCTGTAAATCCGACTGACAGGACTCTGTGAACTGCAGCGCAAACTAAGATGGCGGCGCCCATCTCGCATTATAGATCAAGATAAAGATCATTTATAAAGGTTTTTAAACGACAAAACACACGCACTTACACATATTTGAGAATCGGAATATCATATAGTTGAAGACATGTAAGCAAGTTTGCGAATATTTTAAATAAAAAAGGAAAAACAAAATAATAGTGATCCATCTCTCATACAGTGTCATTGTGGCTACGTTTAGCACTCGTGACACGCACGCGTCGCCATGGAAACAATAAGGGCAAACATTCTAAAATAAGGGTCGCCTTAAAAAAACTCACTCTGGCGGTCAGTTAGAATATTTTAAACTCACGCTTGAAAGGTGTGCGTATCCTGGGTGTTTTAATATTAGAAAGCCTAAAAGAAAATTTTTGTCAGGACAGAAATTTGTGACTTTTCATAGATTTCCTATACACAATCCTGAGCGAATGAAACTGTGGTTGCTACGCCTACGTCAACCGTGACCTTTTCAACGTAATTGCGTATTACGTGACGTCACGAACGCGCATCACAGAAAAGAGCAAGGCCAGCATTTGTGCTTATAAAACTTAATAAGACACTTATTCATCGTCTGGTATCGTTTAAAGCCCTTTGAAGCTGCACTGAAGCTGCCATTTGGACCTTCAACCGTCTGGTGCCCATTGAAATGAATGATAAGAAGAATAATCCTGGAATGTTTACATCAAAAACCTTAATTTCTTTTCGACTGAAGAAAGAAAGACATGGACATCTTGGATGACATGGGCGTGAGTAAATTATCAGCAAAAGTTTATTTAAACGTGAACTAATCCTTTAATGTAAAGTGTTACCTCAATTTCATATATTAAATACATTATATTCATGCTCAATTGTTCTGCTGCTCATTCAGGAAAACCAAGTCATTTCTACGTTTTCGATCCGGCAACACTGCTTTACGCTTTGATGCTGTAATAGAAAGTTATTCTTGTGGCCAGAGAATAACATTCTTTTTATAATAGTCTGTGAGAAACCCAACGGTTTGCTGGACGAACTTGGATAGTTTCTCTACCCAACTGTTAAACTACAACTAATCATATATGTAATTGATTATAATTCGTTGTAATTAATTGACCCTTCGCCGGAAGTTTGATTGACAAGCGATCTAACCAATTAGAACGCAGAATCCGCCATTTTGTCCGACAAAGCAGTCAGGAGTTAGAAGATTAACATCGGTGGAGTTAAACTTGAAAAATTGTGTATATTGACGTCTTTCCGCGTTTGAAACAACATTCATTCTCATGTTCATTCATGTTTATTTGATGCTATAAATGGACTAGTAGGAAGAGATGATTGGTTTACGAGCCTCTTGAGCTGAGGCACTACAGCAATCTGTCACAACCATGGTCACGACACACAAAACGGTTTTATTGTTTTAATTTCTTAAAAAACTACACAGTTTGAAAGCTGGGACTTTGTTTAATATCATAAGTAACCTGCTTTGTCTTGTCTGTCGACGTGTTGTCAGTATCCTCTTTGCTCCGCGATGTATTTTTCACTGCGTGTGGCGTGACAACGGCTTGTTGGACAAAGCAACAGTAACTAAGGGGGGCGGGTCTTTGCGAAGGGTCAATTCACAGTATATGTGCATAATTCCCTCTTGGGTCGATATATGTATCATAATTAATCATAAGGCTTTATGATTTATTGTATTCATATATTTCACCCATTAATTGATTAAATACTTGTAATATCGTTAAAAATTCGTAAATGAAAAAAAAAGTTCCCTCCAAAATTTCATTGCTGTATTTTACTGTATCTGCATCTGTAAATGTATTTTTGTATAGTGTAGTAGACATTGAGCTGCAAAATAGTTCCTGAATCCCAGTAAGAGGTATTGTTGTTAGTGTTATATGATCTCACTAGTGTTCACTGGGCAGTGCAGTAGTCTGTGTATTTGTTACATTTTGTGTGTCATCTGAGGCCAAAGTTTGATTTTGTCACAAGAATAAGTTTTTGACTAAAACATTTTATTTTGACCTGTAAGTCTGAGGTTTGTACAAGTTGGTGTATAGTTTTGAGATTGTGTTTATAGTTGTGAGAAAATGTTGCATTGTTTCATGAATTGTGTGTTAGCAATCAAGAAAAACAATAACTAGGCTGAAAAGTTTGAAAGACAAATTTATGTTAGCTTGTCATAAAGCCAACTTAAAGTCTTGTTTAAAAAAACGTAAAACCTTTGGTCAGTTAGGCCAGAATATAGATGTTCTGGGTGATTGCTAAAGTGTTGCTAGGTGGTTGCTAGGAGATTCTGGGTGGTTGCTAGGCTCTTGCTATGCAGTTGCTGGGGTGTCGCTAGAGTATGTAGTTGATAGGGTGTTCTGGGTGAACACACACGGACATTCCCACCTCTGTTAATAACAATGTAACAAAGGCGGACTTAGGCAGGGATCCAAGCGCAGGCTTTATTAGAAGTAGAGTAGTCATACAGGCAGTGGTCAATAGGAACAAACACAGTGTCGGAGAGCAGGCAGAATTGTTGTCGTGAAGCAGGCTGTAAGATGTCAGGGCAACAGGCAGGGTATCACAGTCCATAAACAAAGCAGTAATCCAACAGGTAACAGGCAAAGGTTCAACCACGATAAACAGACCAACACGATGACAGGCAGACAGACAGGGATAAATGCTCAGAAATGCAAACACAGGGTAAGGCAAGACTTTGCGCTTGACATGAGGGAACAGACAGCTTAAATACACAAATCAGATGAGCTACACCTGTGAGGTAATCAGAGTCCAATCACGGGGCTTGTGGGAAATGTAGTGCGAAAGTGCGTGGGTGTGTGTCAGTGATTGAATGATCAGGACCAGCTGGTCTGGGAGTGTACAAACAGAGTCCAGAGACAGGGATTGTGGGAAATGTAGTGAAGCAGTCCGTGTGTGTGTGTGTGTGAGTGACTGTATGCTGAGTGGCAGGTGCAAGGTGTATGGGAAATGGAGTTCTGGTGTGAATGAATAGTCCGGATTGGAGTGCCCTCTGGTGACTGTGACGGGCACTCTCTTCTGTGATCATGACATAGCCCTCCCCCAAGGAGCGGCTTCCAGATGCTTTCACAAGACACAACAGAAAATTCCGGGAGACAGGGGAGTGAAGACCGGTAGTGAACCAGAGGGGGAGCAGATTTCTCAAGTAACATACCCAGGGCAGAGCAGACGGCCAGGGCGGAGCAGACGGCCAGGGCAGAGCAGACGGCCAGGGCAGAGCAGACTCGTGGGCAGGTACAGGGACCAGAGGAAATTCTGGAGTGGCTTCTGGGGCTAGAGCGGGCTCGGGTGCTGGTGCTGGTTTACAGACCGGTTCGAGTGCTGGTTTGCAGACCGGGTCGGGTGCTGGTTTGCAGACCGGGTCGGGTGCTGGCTTGCAGACAGGGTCGGGTGCTGGCTTGCAGACAGGGTCGGGTGCTGGCTTGCAGACAGGGTCGGGTGCTGGCTTGCAGACAGGGTCGGGTGCTGGCTTGCAGACAGGGTCGGGTGCTGGCTTGCAGACAGGTTCGGGTGCTGGCTTGCAGACAGGTTCGGGTGCTGGCTTGCAGACAGGATCGGGTGCTGGCTTGCAGACAGGATCGGGTGCTGGCTTGCAGACAGGATCGGGTGTGGGGCTGCAGACAGACAGGACTGGCGTGCAGTCAGGCAGGGCTGACCCTTGGAGGTCTGGAGACGACCCGTGGAGGTCTGGAGACGACCCTTGGAGATCAGAGACGGCCTCTTGGACCTGACCTGTGACTTGAGTTGAACTTGGACTGGCGATGAGACTTGACACGGGACTTGGCTTGAGGCATGACTCTTACTTTGACTTGAGACTTGACTTGGGACTTGGCTTGAGGCATGACTCTTACTTTGACTTGAGGCTTGACTCAAAGCTTGACTTGAGGCTTGACTCAAAGCTTGACTCGTGGCTTGACTTTGACTTGTGGCTTGACTTTGACTTGTGGCTTGACCTTGAGGCTTGATTTTGACTTGAGCCTGGACCTTGACGTGAGACTTGACTTGTGGCTGGCTCCACGCATTCAGGCAAGGCAGCCATCTGACGTGGAGACAGAGAGAGAGAAGCCAATATGTTCAGGAACACGGGAGGAAGAGCCATCTTGACTGCAGATACTGGCGGAACCACCATCCTGTCTGGAGACACAGGCGGCGAGGCGGCCATCTTGTCCGAAGGCACAGACGGTGAGGCGGTCATCTTGTCCGGAGACACAGGCGGCGAGGTGGCCATCTTGTCCGGAGACACAGGCGATGAGACGGCCATTTTGTCCGGAGACACAGGCGTGGCGGCGCCCATCTTGTTTGTAGACACAGGCGCGGCGGCGGCCATCTTGTTTGTAGACACAGGCGCGGCGGCGGCCATCTTGTCCTTAGACACAGGTGCGATGGCGGCCATCTTGTCCGGAGACACAAGCGGCGAGGCGGCCATCTTGTCCGGAGACACAGGCGGCCATCTTGTCCGGAGACACAGGCGGCCATCTTGTCCGGAGACACAGGCGTAGCGGTGGCCATCTTGTCTGTTGATGCAAACGTGGTTGCAAACAATGATGCAAACGTGGTTGATGCAAACGTGGTTGTTGATGCAAACATCTTGTCCATAGGCACAGGTGCGGCGGCGGCCATCTTGGGACGTGGCTCTGGCATGGTGGCCTTTGTGGGTTCTGGACGATCATTGGAGACGTGACAAATCTCTGGTAGATCAGTGGAGACCTCCTCCTCCACGACCCCGACAGTAAACGCTGAACCACTCAGCCGTAATGTCAAGTCAATGTAATATTCAAGGGTCCAGCTAGGGTTATGCAGCGGCATAATAGAGTTCAGTGGTTCAGACAATCCTCCACGAAAAAATATCATCAGACATAAATTGTCCATCTGAGATAGATATGCCAGTTCAATAAAGTCTGTCACATAATCCTCAATAGATCGATCCTCCTGCCGGAGACACAATAACTGCTGCTGAATTCATTATAACCATGGGTACTCACTCAAGCCGCTGGATCTGGGTGTGGCAAAGTCTTCTGTAACAAAGACGGACTTAGGCAGGGATCCAAGCGCAGGCTTTAATAGAAGTAGAGTAGTCATACAGGCAGTGGTCAATAGGAACAAACACAGTGTCGGAGAGCAGGCAGAATTGTTGTCGTGAAGCAGGCAGTAAGATGTCAGGGCAACAGGCAGGGTATCACAGTCCATAAACAAAGCAGTAATCCAACAGGTAACAGGCAAAGGTTCAACCACGATAAACAGACCAAGACGATAACCGGCAGACAGACAGGGATAAATGCTCAGAAATGCAAACACAGGGTAAGGCAAGACTTTGCGCTTGACATGAGGGAACAGACAGCTTAAATACACAAATCAGATGAGCTACACCTGTGAGGTAATCAGAGTCCAATCACGGGGCTTGTGGGAAGTGTAGTGCAAAAGTGCGTGGGTGTGTGGGCAGATGACGTGACGCATGTTTTTTCTGTAATTAAGTGTAAATGTTTAATGAACTGCATTTCTCAACTAAAACAACACATGCCAGTGGGGCATAGAACATCATTTTATTTCAATATCATGATTTTGGGACGTAAAATGTATTTGGTGTTGTTCATATTTCAAGGTGAATAGCAAAATGTCCTGCGGTGTGACTGTAACATTGATGACTCATCAAATGTAAATATTAGTAAAATAAAGCAGATATGTTTGGAGCGGCTAATAAATGTCTTGGCATTATTTTGTATGTATTTACTTAATTAACTTAAGTTTTCAAAATGCTAAAAAGTACTAAAATAATATTTACAGTACATTTAGTTTTGAAACACAAATGCTGTCCTGCAGTGTGATATATGGTATTAGATTTTTGTACTGGCAGTTACATGGACAGCCATAGGGGTCCGTTAGTCAAGGCCCCTACCAGAAAATCCCCCAGATGTTTGGATGTGCTAAGGAGGTTAAAAGGTGAGTGTTAATCTCTTATTAATTTGATAAATTTCATAATTTCTGTCAGACCATGAACGTGTCCATTTTTGATAGTCCTGTGGTGTGACTGATCTAGTTCGAGAAAAAATAAAAATATTTTTAAAAAAGAATCATATTCAGGTTTAAAACAATGAACTTATTCAGTTACTGTAAGGCCCAAGGTCAGTCTTGTTGACTCAAAATGGCTGCAAAGGTGAAAGAGTCCTGTAGTGTGACATAATTAAGTCAGATGTCTAGCTAGATTCTCGTCTGTTATGTTTGCAATATTAAACATAAATATAAATATATCTGTCTCTATATATATATTAAACAAATATTGTAAATATTATAATATACCTATATTATACATATATTAAACATAAATATATATCTGTCTTCATTATACATAATATACCTATATTATACAAATATTAAACATAAATATATATCTGTCTTCATTTGTTTGTTGTATGTGTATGTTAACAGTCACTGATCATTGTTTTTAAAGTGATTTTTGTCAGTTTTTAGGCATGAGCAAAGAAAGGACAAGGAGGTACCGGGAAAGGTTAGCGCAGGATGAAGCCAGGCATGAGGAGATCCTTAGGGAGAGAAGGAGAAAGTAAATAATAGGGATATATATAGGGAATATAATAGGGAAATTGAGTTGGTGAAACATTCTCTAAGACGTACACTTGTATAGAAAACATGAAACAACTGTCTCTGTTCCATCAACAGATATCAAGAAAAGAAAGCTAAAGGAGAAATTCAACCACAAAATATAACCAGCCTCCCAAAACATAAGCGAGCAAAGCTTCGTGAGGAATGGAAGAAGACAAAGGCAAGGAACAGGAAGAAGAAGAAGGATCTGGCAGCCATTTTGGATATTACTCCCCCATCACCCGAAGCACTTGATGTGTCCTTTAGTCCAGTTAATCTTTCTCCTGCTCATGGTTCTATTTCCCAATTCCAAGTCCCCCCGAAAGGGTTTGTCCACCCAAGTTGACAGCAAAAATTAAGAGGCTGGAAAGAGAAAACAAGGAGCTAAAAGCAATGCTCGATGGCATGAAAAAAGCCATTAGTAAAATGAGGGTTCAAAAGCATCGCTGGAATAAAGCTAAGAAAGCATGTCAACCTACCCTCAGATCTTCAACGAAAAGAGCTGCGACACAAAAAAAACAGCAAGTCACCAACTTTCTTTCCAGGGATGAAAACAGCAGGCTCTTGGCAGGGAAAAGGGATACTGTGGGCTGGAAAAACAACAAAATTCAGAGGCGGGTTTTGACCAAAACCACGAGTGAGCTACACTCTGAATACAACCAAGAATCTAGCTTCACAATGCAAATGTCGTACTGGCAGTTTGCTCGCTACAGGCCCAAGCACATAACAGAGACCAGGCCAACAGATAGAAATACCTGTGCATGCTACCAGCATGAAAACATGCGCCTACTGATTGACTCTTTGGTTTTTAAAGGCATGATTTCAACCAAAAGCCTGTCTAATCTTCTTTCCTCCATTACTTGTAACACAGAGGAACAAAAATGTATGTACAGGCAGTGCACCAACTGCTGTTTTGATGAGGTGCGTCTCAACTCACACAATCCTGATGAATTCGCTAGGTGGGAGCGGTGGGAGCAGTGGGAGCGGGTGAAGGTGACTGTAGGGGAAAAGGTGTTCACAAACTGGGTTGAAAAAAGGGGTTGAGGGAACACTGGGAAAGCTGGCAGAGACCTTCCAGCATGACCTGGAGTCAATTGCATCCCATCAATTCAATTGGATGCACCAATCAGCCAAAATGAGGGAGTTAAAGGAGAAATTGCAAGAAAATGATTTGGTGTTGCACATTGATTTCTCTGAAAATTATGGATGCAAACTGAACACAGAAATTCAATCTTTCCACTTTGGTGGAAATAGAAACCAAGTAACCATACATACAGTAGTTGCCTACACCAAAACGGCCATTCAGAGCTTTGCAACCATCTCAAAATCTCTGAGGCATGATGAGCATGCTGTATGGGCTCACTTACAGCCAGTCATTGAAGACCTCCAAATGCAGCATGACACACAGTTTGAGTCACTCCACCTCATCAGTGATGGTCCTGTGACACAGTATCGCAACAAGGCAAATTGTTTCCTAATGAGTATGCTGCCATTTACCTGGGGGTTCCAGTGTCTCACATGGAATTACAGTGAACGGGGCCACGGAAAAGGAGCTCCTGATGGGGTTGGAGCTTGTGTGAAGCAGATGGCAGATCAGGCTGTCCAAAGGGGAGCTGATCTGCAAACTGCAGAGGCCCTCTTTGACTTCTTGTCCAGCAAAGAGGAGATGAAAATCCAAATGAAATGGATAGAGGAAAAGGACATAGAAGAATTTGACAAACTGCTCCCTCCTGTGCTCCCTGCTGTGAAAGGCATACTAGGTACACACCAGATTTTCTCTACAACACCAGGGGAGGTGTTTCATAGGGCAGTAAGTTGCTTCTGCAGCTACCCAAAAGTGTGTGGCTGCTTCAAGGTTACAAAAGTCACAATGGCTGGTGACAGTCCAGCTTAAGAGATTATCCCTATCCCTACCCCGTCCTTCTTGGATGAAGATGTTGAAAGTGACCAAGACCAAGTGTTTGAAGTGGGAAAGTTCATCATAGTAAAATATGATGAGAAGCGATATGTGGGCCAAGTGTTGAATATTCAGGGAGAGGAAATACAGGCAAACTGTATGGTTCAACATGGAAACAAGAATGCCTTCCAGTGGCCTGACAAAGAAGATGCCATTTGCTACTCGCGGAGTGACATAATTGGTAAGATTTCAGAGCCTGAGCCCCATGGTCGAGTTGCGAAGTTAACGAACATGGACTGGCTCATGTTCAACACATAAGTTTACCATTTCTCCTATGAAATAATTGTTTTTTTTTTTTTTAATATTAGCTCTAACAGCTTGTCATGTTTATGGACTGTTTAACACTCTTTTGTTAGTGACGACTCCAAAATGTCAAATTTCTCTTGTTCACTGGAATCTTTGTTCAAAGAGCTGAATTGATGATTTTAACATGCTTTTAATTATTTTAGCATGATTTTAATGACTTTCTCCTTAGAAACAAGATATTTCTTTAGTCTTTTAAGTTAAAAATAGAAATGAATGGTCTTTATGACTGGGTCTAATTTGACGCCTCCAAAATGTTAATTATTCAGTATGTCTTGTTCACTCTGTTTTTAGTTCAAATTCATACACTAAGTATTAAGATTGTACTGATGTTGCATTTTCATTAATGTTCAAATAGAGATGCAAATGAATTTGTTTGTTACAAAAGTATTCAATAAATTTCACCGTAAATGTTCATACAGTGTCTCATTTCGTGCTGTGGTGTGACGGGATATCCTGTGGTGTGACATCACTTCAAACACAATTAAACGACTTTTACTATGTTAACTAGCTTAAATAATTATATGAATTTGAAAACATTGCATAATATAACTATATTAAAAAATAATAAACATTTTCAAATATTTTTTCTCATTTTACACAATATTTCCACTGGAGTGAGTGGTAAAAGATGGCACAAGCAAAGAATATAATCGAAAAACAGCTGTGAAAAAAAATATATGCACAATTTTAATTATCATTCTTTAAGAATACTTGTTAAACTTAAGACATACCTGATTTGTATTTGAAATGAATAATATTTCAATATTTGAATTTTATAGTAATGTCATGTCACACCGCAGGACATATTTTGCCTGGAGCTGTGAGAAAAGCTTAATAAATTACATAATGAGAAAAAAATCTGCTAACCTCTAACAGTTTTAAAAACAACAGTATTTGAACTTTACAAATTCATACAATTCTCAAGCAATTTAGAACTTTGTTTTAAAAAATGCTGTTTCAACCTTATTTGTCATCTGCCCGTGTGTCAGTGATTGAATGATCAGGACCAGCTGGTCTGTGAGTGTACAAACAGAGTCCAGAGACAGGGATTGTGGGAAATGTAGTGAAGCAGTCCGTGTGTGTGTGTGTGTGAGTTAGAGGTCTACAAAGAAGACCCGAGACCCAAGGACCCGGGACCCGACCCGGGACCCATACGGGTTCGGGACTATATTTTAAATGGTCAGCCGGGTCCGGGTCGGGTCCTAATCTATTACTTCGGTTCCCGGGTCTGATTAACATTGTGTGTATACCCGAGCCGATTTTATTCGGAGATCACCCGGCCGTGTTGGGAGTCAGTCAGCGCTGTGCGTGTTTTGTAACTTGCAAAGTATGAGCCGGGAAATAAGGTGAAAAAACACGAGCGACCCCAGCCATCAGAAGCAGAGCGGGCGGAGTTAATGCAAGCGAACGGTGATCATCGAGTTTTACTATTCCTATCATGTGCAACAGTAATGCAAACAAACTTCAAATCTCAAGAACTGCTTGTAGCCTTGCACATTCGCATTTAAATAACATAGCCTATTTCAAATCATTAACAAAATATGAACTACCACACGAATGTTTTCTGTGACGCTTAAAGCTTGTTTCAGGTTGCTCCAGCTAACGTGCATGTCTCATGCGAGCGCACTTTCTTTCTCCTGTTTTTATAATAACATTATGCCGTCTTGTTATATCTAAAGTTTTGGTCAGACTCGGCTCAGAAAGAACAGAAATGACCGCAAAATAAGTAGGCCTAATGCTAACGTCAGCGGCCATGTCACTGAACAAACAATCATTATTATAGTTCAAAAGGGCAAACAGTCAAAGTTACATTTGTCATCGTGACAGCAAGTGAACTTTTAAAGCTGGAATAATGAGTGGATTAAGCATTTCAATCGGCAAGAGAGGAATAACGGATGAACTTTCTTGGCAAGTGCATCACAGTCAGGTACAAGGAAGAAAGCTATAGCCTACTAATATTAGGTAAGACAACACGTTTTATTTTCGCAACTTGTTTATTGACTTATTAATAGCAATTTGCTGTGGAATAGACCTAGGCTATGTGCCGATCGGGTCCAGATGGGTCCGGTCGGGTTCGGGTCCAGCTTAGACGGGTCCGGGTAGTACATTTATGACATTTCTCGGTTCTGCACGGGTTCGGGTCCAACTTTCAAAATAATAGTCGGGCCGGGTCGGTTCCGTGTAGCACATTTACGGGTCTGTTCGGGTTTGGGTATGAATTTTTGGACCCGTGAAGACCTCTAGTGTGAGTGACTGACTATATGCTGAGTGGCAGGTGCAAGGTGTATGGGAAATGGAGTTCTGGTGTGAATGAATAGTCCGGATTGGAGTGCCCTCTGGTGACTGTGACGGGCACTCTCTTCTGTGATCATGACAAACAGAAGCTCAAAAATTGTTTTGTTGCTCTTTAACTTGCACTAAAACATGTGATTTAAACCATCGAAGTTGCCTGTGTAATAAAATGAATAAAACTGCTTATCTCCTTTACTGATACAAGCTCAGACTCATTTAGAATCTGTTGATGTTTTACATATAATGTCTTTACTTGGTGCCATGATGGATATTGAAATCTTGTTATTTATTTTTAATTTTAAACAGTATATAGATGACTACTTTGTGGTAATGCAATGTTTTTGAACACAATTGTGTATGTCAGGCCATAAATCTCCAAAAACTATGCATGAGCGCTTGCTTTGGTGTTGCCACCCGTCATAGACCTCATGCCACCCCTTTGCCACCCTATAAATAATTTTCTAGATCCACCCTTGATCAGCATATAGAGAAACCTGATGTTCCATGCCCCCCCTGTGAATCCCACATATAGACAAAGATGTTTTTAAGGCGATAGAAAGAGGCTCGATGGCTAAAGCAAAGAGCAGGGGAGACAGAGGGCAACCCTGCCGTGTCCCACGGGAGAGTGGAAAGAATGATGAACTATCAGCATTAGTTTTAAAGGGGTCATATAATGCCATTTTTGTACAAGTTAATATGATCAGGGTTTCCGCGGGGTCATAAAAAGTCATAAATTTAACAATAAGAATTTAAGGCCATAAAAAGTCATTAAAAACGTCCAGATTTTCCATACAAGGTCATAAAAAACATTTAGTCACATCTTAAATTGATATGCTCGTCCATTAATTTGTTCTTCCATCAAAATGCGCTCGCGGCGGCAATGGCATTCATTTGTTTCGCCTGTTGTAGTTCTGTATGAGGAATCTGGGTGGTATCACACTGGTATCACAGCGTTCCAGAACTACAAGGTCCATGCGGCAGCATACAGACTTGTCGGAAGGACTTTCACAGAAACCCGCGCGAACTCCGAACATACTGTATCGTACTGAGTCACTGCTTAGTTTAATTGAAATCATCCTGGCTATCACAATGGGAAAATGTACCTTTAACGATCTATGGCTCGAAGACGGTGCGTTTAGTAGCTGGCTCAAGCCCGTCGCTATTGCACTCTGTGTAAGAAGACGTTGGAGCTGTCTAGTTTAGGCATAAAAGCCTTGAAGTCGCATGCAAAGTCGGAAAAGCATATCGTTGCTGTAAAAGGCCTGCAGCGGGTGCAGGCGATCCGTCAGTTTTGTTTGGCTCCGTCACTAACGTTACCCGGTCCAAGTACAGCGCGGTATTCCGTTTCTGTCGCATCCAGTGCCACACACAGTGGTTTCAGATCAACCTCCACACTGAAAGCGGAGGTCCTGTGGGTGTTGAATACTGTGACCAAACACCAGTCGTACAACGGGAACGAGGATATTGCCGAACTTTTCCGAACAATGTTCCCAGACTCTGACATAGCCAAAACATTTACGTGCAGGAAAGATAAGACCTCATACATCAATTGTTATTTTACAATGTTACTTTACAATGTTACAATTGTTAAGTGTTCCTGTGTTCTTGATACTCAAGAAAAAGAAGGCGAAGGCTTCAGTTTCTTAAAGGGATAGTTCACCCAAAAATGAAAATTTGATGTTTATCTGCTTACCCCCAGGGCATCCAAGATGTAGGTGACATTTTTTCTTCAGTCGATCACAAATGATGATTTTTAACTGCAACCGCTGCCGTCTGTCAGGCAAATAATGGCGGTGATGGGAACATCTTCTATAAGAGTAAATAAAGCTTGCTTAGACAAATCCAAATTAAACCCTGCGGCTCGTGACGACACATTGATGTCCTAAGACACGAAACGATCGGTTTGTGCAAGAAACCGAACAGTATTTATATCATTTTTTACCTCTAAAACACCACTATGTCCAACTCCGTTCAGCATCGGTTAGTGATGTCTGATCACGCTCTGACAACGGAAGTGATGTCTGGCACTCATTGAAGTATATGCACGAGACATCACTGCCGCTGTCAGAGCGCGATCAGACATCACTAAAGGAGTGCTGAATGCAGTTGGACATAGTCGTGTATTAGAGGTAAAAAATGATATAAATACTGTTCGGTTTCTCACACAAACCGATCGTTTCGTGCCTTAGGACATTAATGTGTTGTCACGAGCCGCAGGGTTTAATTTGGATTTGTCTAAGCAAGCTTTATTTACTCTTATAGAAGATGTTCCCATCACCGCCATTATTTGACTGACAGACAGCAACGGTTGCAGTTAAAAATCATCATTTGTGATCGACTGAAGAAAAAATGTCACCTACATCTTGGATGCGCTGTGGGTAAGCAGATAAACATAAAATTTTCATTTTTGGGTGAACTATCCCTTTAATCTTAAGTAAGAAATAATAGTATTACTCTTTAAATAATAAAACTTGTTACTTTCAATGAAAGTCAATAATAAAGACTTTTGAAAGGAATTTTAATGACTGAAGTTATCGTAATTCGTGTAGGTGATAAATTCAAATCATAATGGTCATAAATAGGTCTTAAAGGTGCCCTAGATTGTTTTTTTACAAGATGTAATATAAGTCCTAGGTGTCCCCTGAATGTGTCTGTGAAGTTTCAGCTCAAAATACCCCATAGATTTTTTTAAATTAATTTTTTTAACTGCCTATTTTGGGGCATCATTAACTATGCACGGATTTTTTCAGCGTGGCCCCTTTAAGAGATGCACTCCCTCTGCCACACAAGCTCTCGACTCTATATACATTGCATAAACAAAGTTCACACAGCTAATATAACCCTCAAATGGATCTTTACAAGATGTTCGTCATGCATGCTGTATGCATGCTTCGAATTATGTGAGTAAAGTATTTATTTAGATGTTTACGTTTGATTCTGTGTGAGTTTGAGGCTATGCTCTGTGGCTAAAGCTAACATTACACATTGTTGGAGAGATTTATAAAGAATGAAGTTGTGTTTATGCATTATACAGACTGCAAGTGTTTAAAAATGAAAATAGCGACGGCTCTTGTCTCCGTGAATACAGTAAGAAACGATGATAACTTTAACCACATTTAACAGTATATTAGCAACATGCTAATGAAACATTTAGAAAGACAATTTACAAATATCATTAAAAATATCATGATATCATGGATCATGTCAGTTATTATTGCTCCATCTGCCATTTTTCGCTGTTGTTCTTGCTTGCTTACCTAGTCTGTGCACAGATCCAGACGTTAATTCTGCCTTTCCTTGTCTACTGCGTCGAACATGGGCTGGCATTATGCAAATATTGGGGTCATACATATTAATGATCCCGACTGTTACGTAACAGTCAGTGTTATGTTGAGATCCAAGTGTTTTCCGGAAGTCTTTTAAACAAATGAGATTTACATAAGAAGGAGGAAACAATGGAGTTTGAAACTCAATGTATGTCTTTTCCATGTACTGAACTCTTGTTATTCAACTATGCCGAGGTAAATTCAAATTCTGATTCTAGGGCACCTTTAAAAAGTCTTAAATTTGACTGATTAAACCCTGCAGAAACCCTGTATGATTCTTTAGGGTCTAAATGAAAAGTATTTTAATATACTTTAATTAAAAATTCGGTAACACTTTAGAATACTGTATCGTACTTACTGCATAACTAATAAGGAATTACTGCAGAATTAATCGGTAGTTCTTCATTAACACTCAAGTAACTACTATTAACTACTAAGGAATATGTGTTAACTAATCAGTATGTCATAGCGTTTTTTAATTGTGTTAAGTAACTATTAGTTAATCAGTAACTAATCAATTCAGTCATGCCTCCTGAAGAACTACGATTAAGTAACTACTAATTCAGCTTCAGGAGGAATAACTATTAAGTAACTATTAATGAACTGTGAAACACAGTATCAGGTTATGGCCCTTTCTTCTTTACTACTAATGTTAGTTGATTTACTTAGATTTATGCCTACTGTACTGATATATATATATATATATATATATATATATATATATATATATATATATATATATATATATGCTCTGCAAATATTGTTAAACATTCGTTCATTTGCGCCACTGTATGTTTCTGTCGGTGGGTGCTATAATGTTGCATGTCTTGCATCACATGCAGGTCAAAGTTTGAGCGCACACATGTAATATCTGTGAGTTTTGTAATATCTCCCGTTTTGCAAGAGAAAAGGGACTGGGATTCCAACTGTCAGCGGAGAGGTACATCGCTCTCGCATTATAACAATGCGCTGGCAACACTTAAACTAAACACTGTAGATACCACATTAATGAACTGTAGAATTAGAAGAAAGTTGTTTACTCATTTATGTTTTTTAAACGAATGGTGAATTCTTCGTGTTTTTCCTCGTGCTCGACCATTTCCGTGGATGGCGCTTGAGAGTGTTCATTTTTTTATTCAAGTGTTGTCTGCAACCAGAAAATCAGGATGGATCCGTGACCTGCCAATACCTCAGGTATGTTTATGGCCTTATATATATATTGTATCTGTTTTTACTCAAGATATTTCACATTACTATTATAAAGTGATGCCAAATGAGTTCTGTATTTAAGGCAATGATCATTACCACATCATGCTCAAAGAATTACTTCAAACCCACTGATAATTAATAAAGAATTACCTCAACTTTCTTAAGGAATTACTAAGAAACTGGAACAGTATTCTAAAGTGAAAACAATGGGAACCCATTGATAATTAATAAATAATTACCACATCATTCTCAAGGAATTACTAAGAACCTGGAACAGTATTCTAAAGTGAAAACAATGGGAACCCATTGATAATTAATAAATAATTACCACATCATTCTCAAGGAATTACTAAGAACCTGGAACAGTATTCTAAAGTGAAAACAATGGGAACCCACTGATAATTAATAAAGAATTACCTCAACATTCTTAAGGAATTACTAAGAAACTGGAACAGTATTCTAAAGTGAAAACAATGGGAACCCATTGATAATTAATAAATAATTACCACATCATTCTCAAGGAATTACTAAGAACCTGGAACAGTATTCTAAAGTGAAAACAATGGGAACCCATTGATAATTAATAAATAATTACCACATCATTCTCAAGGAATTACTAAGAACCTGGAACAGTATTCTAAAGTGAAAACAATGGGAACCCATTGATAATTAATAAATAATTACCACATCATTCTCAAGGAATTACTAAGAACCTGGAACAGTATTCTAAAGTGAAAATATCCTTGTGCATAAGTAATAAAGCCTAAACATAAAAAATGTAATTTTACTTTAAAAGATGACACATTTTAAGAACATTTACATTTATTGCAGTGTTAATAACATTTTCAAAAATAAAATTATATTTCCATACAACAAAACAATGAAAAAAGTGAACACTAAAACAAGAAAACAATACCAAAATTTTACATCAGATTACTAGGAACTTACCAAATATAACAACAGAAGACAGCAAATATGTGTATGCCTAAACTTCAACTTTCAGCCAATGGTTCTCTAATACATCTAATTCATGTTATTTTTTTCTGGCAAAGGTCAATAAGCATGCCATTCTTCTTTTTTTCCTCGATGATGCTTCGAAGTGGCTCCCTTGTGCACATTTCTTTGCACTGTTTGGCAAACTCTGACAGTTTCTGGCCTCTGTGGAACTTTTCACGCAATGTCTTGTAGGCTTCAGCATCACAATACTCCAGCTCTGCTATCGCTGCCGTATCCACAACCGTTTTTCGATCCACCCCACACTTGTGGTACGACACATTGATGTCCTAAGACACGAAACGATCGGTTTTTGTGAGAAACCGAACGGTATTTATATCATTTTTTAACTCTAATACACCACTATGTCCAACTGCCTTCATCCTCCATGTTAATAAGGTCAAATTGCATTCTGATGATGGAAGTGATGTCGCGCGCGTTGACTTCAACGTGTGCTAGAGATCACTTCCGTCATCAGAATGTGATCTGACCTTATCTTTTAAAGTAAAATTACATTTTTTATGTTAGTACTACTTTAGGCTTTATTACTTATGCACAAGGATATTTTCACTTTAGAATACTGTTCCAGGTTCTTAGTAGTTCCTTGAGAATGATGTGGTAATTATTTATTAATTATCAATGGGTTCCCATTGTTTTCACTTTAGAATACTGTTCCAGGTTCTTAGTAATTCCTTGAGAATGATGTGGTAATTCTTCATTAATTATCAATGGGTTCCCATTGTTTTCACTTTAGAATACTGTTCCAGTTTCTTAGTAATTCCTTGAGAAAGTTGAGGTAATTCTTTATTAATTATCAGTGGGTTTGAAGTAATTCTTTGAGCATGATGTGGTAATGATCATTGCCTTAAATACAGAACTCATTTGGCATCACTTTATAATAGTAATGTGAAATATCTTGAGTAAAAACAGACACAATATATATATAAGGCCATAAACATACCTGAGGTATTGGCAGGTCACGGATCCATCCTGATTTTCTGGTTGCAGACAACACTTGAATAAAAAAATGAACACTCTCAAGCGCCATCCACGGAAATGGTCGAGCACGAGGAAAAACACGAAGAATTCACTATTCGTTTAAAAAACATAAATGAATAAACAACTTTCTTCTAATGCTACAGTTCATTAATGTGGTATCTACAGTGTTTAGTTTAAGAGAGCGATGTACCTCTCCGCTGACAGTTGGAATCCCAGTCCCTTTTCTCTTGCAAAACGGGAGATATTACAAAACTCACAGATATTACATGTGTGCGCTCAAACTTTGACCTGCATGTGATGCAAGACGTGCAACATTATAGCACCCACCGACAGAAACATACAGTGGCGCAAATGAACGAATGTTTAACAATATTTGCAGAGCATATATATATATATATATATATATATATATATCAGTACAGTAGGCATAAATCTAAGTAAATCAACTAACATTAGTAGTAAAGAAGAAAGGGCCATAACCTGATACTGTGTTTCACAGTTCATTAATAGTTACTTAATAGTTATTCCTCCTGAAGCTGAATTAGTAGTTACTTAATCGTAGTTCTTCAGGAGGCATGACTGAATTGATTAGTTACTGATTAACTAATAGTTACTTAACACAATTAAAAAACGCTATGACATACTGATTAGTTAACACATATTCCTTAGTAGTTAATAGTAGTTACTTGAGTGTTAATGAAGAACTACCGATTAATTCTGCAGTAATTCCTTATTAGTTATGCAGTAAGTACGATACAGTATTCTAAAGTGTTACCAAAAATTCTCTTTAGTATTCTAAGAAACACTCATTTTACCTGGTCAAAAACAGCTCTGTTTGCAGCAAGCCATTTCAATGCATGTGTCTTTAAATGATAATGAGCTTTGCTCACCCCGCCCCTCTGTTCTGTGGGGTGTTTTGACACAACACACATGGAGTGTTGCCTTGACAACAGCTGAGGGTATATTTTGGAGAAAGAATGGCAGCGGGAGTCTCTGAGGACACATCTGTGCAACCATATCAATTTGGACGTTTCTAAATGGTTGGTTAACGTAATGTCACTTTGATCTGTCTTTGTATGTACTGGCAGGGTAGCGTATAGAGATATACGAATGCTATGTGTTTACTGATGTATACGTTAGTTCATTGACAGATTGATTTTACAGCTAATGGTCATGAAAAACTTTTTTTCGGCTTGTCAGTGATGTGTGATTCATGCAGTAATAACTGTTACAACACGATTTTTTTTACATTATTTCTTAATCAGTAATAGACACCGTTATAAACCATCTACAAAAGTAAGCTTAGTGTAGTTACCATGTTAACTTTACCACCTGCGTACACAGTTTGTAATAACACAATAACCATTACGCGTTTCATTATAAACGTGGGATTATGAACTATATTGAGAACGTCGTACATAGAAAGCATTCTGTAATGTACACTGAGTGTAAACTTTAGCCGCATTCATCGTGAAGCTTATTAGCAAAACCTGCTTCATACTGACCCTCGTTTATAAAGCAGTCTGGTGAGAAATGATTCGCGCAAACATGAAAGCATTGACGTTGATCGGGGGGAATATTCCCTTCGATTCCCTTGGATTTAGGAACATCAAAATGACTGCTCTGTTCGTTATTACACCCAAGAACAGAACACCACAATCGCTTAGACGCCATTCTGCTCCAGCGTATCAACAATGGCGGACTATGATGACAGCTCGCTCAGGGCGGGTCTGTGTTGAAATGCTGCTGTCAATTAACAATCGTGGGAGGGGCATCCGACCGTGTGAAGTCACACGGTCAGACGGCTCGATTTGAGACGGGAAAACATATAAGCATGTAAGGAGATTTAAAAAAAAGACTGGATGGATTTTTATCATTATAGGATGGTTGTGTACAGGCACTGCAGTGCCAACACACATTTCAGTACAATCAACTTGTAAAAGTGCATGTACCATTATATGACCCCTTTAACACTTGCAGATGCAGAGGGAGCAGAGTAGGCTATAAGAGGCAAATCCATGAAATAATATTGTTCCCAACGCCACATATTTTTAATGCAGTGAATAAATAATTCCATTCAACACGGTCTAAATACTTTTTCAGCATCAAGGGAAATTATCATTTCAGACTTAGTAGAAAGAGACTGAGTAAAAAGAATGTTTAGCAAACGCCGGATATTAGATGACATCTGACGTCCCCTAATAAACCGAGTCTGATCCTCAGATATAATATTGGGAAGACACACATCTATGCACTTTGCCAGCACCTTTGCTACGTCAGCATTCAGTAGATGCTTGATTCAATGAGGCTGTGAGAAAACCGTGCTCAAACGACTGCTTGTACATACCAAACAATAAGGGGGCTAACTGCACTGAGAATTTCTTATAAAAATCTAAGGGGAAGCCTTCAGGCCCTGGAGCCTTGTTACACTGCATGAGACCAATGCAGGTGGTGATTTCATCTAATCTGAGAGCTTCATCTAATGTCTCCTGTGTTAATGTATTAATAGTAGGTATATTTAAATTATGTAGGAAAGACTCCATTAAGGAAGCATCAGAAGGAGTTAATTTTTTTGAGGGTCAGTAACAAGCTTATTAGAATGGTTATCATAAATCTCTGGATGCAGACTGGTGGGTTTTATCTTTGGATTTACATTGAAATAAATAACTCATTTGATTTGCCAGTACACAAAATAAAAAAGTCTTTGTGATATATATATATATATATATATATATATATACAGTACAGTTCAAAAGTTTGGAACCACTAAGATTTTTAATGTTTTTAAAAGAAGTTTCGTCTGCTCACCAAGGCTACATTTATTTAATTAAAAATACAGTAAAAAACAGTAATATTGTGAAATATTATTACAATTTAAAATAACTGTGTACTATTTAAATATATTTGACAAAGTAATTTATTCCTGTGATGCAAAGCTGAATTTTCAGCATCGTTACTCCAGTCTTCAGTGTCACATGATCCTTCAGAAATCATTCTAATATGCTGATTTGCTGCTCAAGAAACATTTATGATTATTTGCAATGTTGAAAACAGTTGTGTACTTTTTTTTTCAGGATTCCTTGATGAATAGAAAGTTCAAAAGAACAGCATTTATCTGAAATACAAAGCTTCTGTAGCATTATACACTACCGTTCAAAAGTTTGGGGTCAGTAAGAATTTTTATTTTTTTGAAAAGAAATTAAAGAAATGAATACTGTTATTCAGCAAGGATGCAAGGATTAAAAGTGGCAGTAAAGACATTTATAATGTTACAAAAGATTAGATTTCAGATAAACACTGTTCTTTTGAACTTTCTATTCATCAAATAATCCTGAAAAAAAATATTGTACACAAATATTTTGTACAATTGTACACATTAAATGTTTCTTGAGCAGCAGATCATCATATTAGAATGATTTCTGAAGGATCATGTGACACTGAAGACTGGAGTAATGATGCTGAAAATTCAGCTTTGCCATCACAGGAATAAATTACTGTGAAATATATTCAAATAGAAAACAGTTATTTTAAATTGTAATAATATTTCACAATATTACTGTTTTTACTGTATTTTTAATTAAATAAATGTAGCCTTGGTGAGCAGACGAAACTTCTTTTAAAAACATTAAAAATCTTAGTGGTTCCAAACTTTTGAACTGTACTGTATATATATATATATATATATATATATATATATATATATATATTGTGACAAGCACCCTGAATCCACATCAGTGTTGTCCTGGAAACTCACGAGGAGTTGTCACAGGCTGATCAGCCACACCTGCAGCTGATCAACCTGCCTGAGTGTAACCAGCGTGCTGAAAGACTAAGACAGAGAAGACTCTCCATGAGACAGCAGATTAACGGTCTCTCTCTATCCCATTCTAGCACCGCCACAAGCACCACACGGATTCACCCGCACCTGGACACGACTGAGGGCACTCCTGCAAGCAAGAGCACCACTACCATTCATGTATACACGTCGTTCAATAAAATACACCATCCGGGGCCTTAAACTGAGCTCTCCTTGTCCCATGATCCTTCCACCCCACCACAATAGAAGAAAGAATATATAGAAGACATTTATTTTTTCAGTATTACAAACCCAGTACATGCTGTATGATGCAGGCTTTTACTGTTACATAATGGACATCGGCTTGAATTTCATAGGCTATTATACATGATATTTTTTCTGTGGTTTGCTTTAAATTTAAAATCAACAGCTTGTGTTTTTATGGAGAGTGGCCTAAAAGTATATGCTCTATAAGTTATAAGGTCTATTTTCTTAGTTATAAGATCTATCCATCCACTTTTCAAAACTGACTGGGTCGTGATTTCAACGCGTCGGTAGTAAAACATACACAGGTGTAGTGTTTGTTTGTAAACAGTAACTTCATCTGTTCTGTCTATAAATCATTAGTCGATCTTGACTGGAATCATGTACACATATGAACATGTACATTTCAGAATATGGCTTTACAATAGTTGTCTGTGTTAATATTTTAAAAACAAGAACTTTGGATCAGAAAAAAATGGTGAACCTAAATCCTGACTAAAAAGTAATATGCTAGAGTTAGTATATTATTATATATATTATATATAGTATATTATTACATATGTCTACTCAAATGTGTTGCCCTGCTCCATCGTCCAGACTGTACTCTGGACGATGGAATGAGAGGCTTGATGAATAATGTATGTTGAATGTGTGACAGCACATAAATCATTGACCTTACTTTGGACAAATGTGTAAGACTGACCAAACAACACTGTAATAGAAATATACTTCAGCCAAAATGTGACACATGAGGGTCATATCTGCCTTTTTGCTGATCATAACAGTGACCCGTCTACTTGTACAAATGTTACATCGTCAGCAAAATGATCTTTAAAGTACAATTAAATTTCCATGTGAGTGGACTACTACATGGATATAAAAAAAAAATTAAAATAAATAAATAAATAAATAAAAACATCCTCAGGGTAACACTTTACAATAAGATTCATTAGTTAAACATTAGTTAATGTATTAACTAACATGAACTAATCATGAGCAATATAATTGTTACTGTATTTACTAATCTTTGTTAACTAATGAACCTTATTGTAAAGTGTTAACAGTATTTTAAATGCCTTGGATCAGAAATAAATCGTGAGGAAAATATAATGTGTCATTAATGTGTCATTTTTTTTGTTTTTTGTATGAAATCAAGAAAATTGTAGCACTTTATTTTACAGTCCTGTTCCTCATGTGTATGTACTTATTATAGTAATTACAATTACTGGGTAATAACTAGGTGCTACCCCTAAACCTAACCTTAACCCATGTAGTTACCTTATAATACCCAGTGCTCTCTTAGATAAGTACACTATAAATACATGTAAGTGGACATACTGTAAAATAAAGTGCAACCAAGAAAATTGTACAATAATTATGATGTGTTCAGATGACTGTATTAATTGTTTAAAGAGCACAGACTACCACAGTGTAGTTTATTCTACTCTCAAAACTGACAAAACATTGTGGCATTGACTTCACTAACTACAGCTTCTCATTACCTGTGTTAAATGATGACACTATACGTTGTAGTAGAGTAACATTTATTATCTAGAACCTCCAAATGTGATTTAAAACATTAATCTAATGTTCTCTTGTTTTTTATACCAAGAGATTTGAAAATTACCTGTTACTTACTTGTGAAAAATAGTATCAAAATGATTAAAAATGCATTTGACCGATTGACATAATCATCTTGTTTTCAAACAATGAATGACTAATGGTGACACGCATGATCAGTTTTAAGTTTTGTCATTTTATCACTTATGAAAGTACCCAAGTGATTAAAAAAAGTCTTTAACTTACATTCAGCATCAGTTGAGAGAACAACAGTAAGGGTGAGAATGGTTATGAACAGCTCCATCTTGATAAATGAGACTCAAACAAACATCAGAGAAATATTTAACAGAGGAGAAAAAAGCAGGCAATTCCTCTCTGTTAGAGCTTTTGCATCATCCACTCAGAGTTTGACACACACGGTGACATTGCTGTATCTAGGAAGAATAACATGTTTTCCTCTTTAACCTGACAGGCAGCTGGCAAACTTACCCAATAATATGATTCCTTGAATCTGTGAGTGCCAATACAAAACAGCAGTAACAAACTGTTTTTTAACTGAAAAAAAAAAAAAAAAGTCATTTGTTGTATGTTTACCATATGCCTGTGTGCTGTTCATGTTTTGTAATTTCAGTGCAAGACATAGTAAAGAACCTTGATGGAAAGCATGCTCAGAAGTTGGTGTTATCACTCAGATGTGTAACAGAGGCATTAATCAAACGCATGAGAGAGAAATAGGAGGGCTACAATGTCAAAATGATTGATGATGACCTCTTGACCTTACATGGGGTTGGATTTGCAGAATGATTAAATACAACATGACAGTTCAATATCAAATAGTTGTTATTTAAACGGTCTATAACCCGACTTATCTGTTGAATACGTGTGAGAAAAAATTGATAATTTATAATCAGTTAGAGCATAATATGGCAAAGAATAAGCATCTTCATAAGTACAGAGTTCGGCAGCCATTTAAAATCGTTTAAAACATTTTATCTTAAAAAAATTATTATAAAAACCCCAAAGAAACCAGGTGATTAGTCAATATACTGTTTTCAGTAGAAAAAAAAACACATATAATATATATATTACACAAATAAATCTCACAAATGATCAATGGTTTTGGTCAAGTGTGTATGTTTACATACAGGTGCTCTCACAGTGAAGAGCTAAACAGATGTGGTTCTCTTTGAAACACACATGGATCTCGGATGGCATCTAGTGGACAGAGATAAAACATTGCATCATGAGAAAAATGAAATTTAAATCAAACAAACAAAAAAGATTAAAAATGGTTAACAAATGACTATTAAAATCACAAATATAATAATAAAAAAAAACTATTTTAAGTTAAACATCTCGAGTGAAGAGATTTTTCACAAGTAAAGTAGATGGACATCATCTGTTTCATATAATGTCATATATTCATTAAAGGGGTGGTTCATTGTGATTTCACTTTTTTAACTTTAGTTAGTGTGTAATGTTGCTGCTTGAGCATAAACAGTATCTGCAAAGTTACAGCGCTGAAAGTTCAATGCAAAGTCATGTATGTACTCAGTCATGTATTCGGCTACAGTAAAGCTTTAATCAGGATAAAACTGTATATTGAAAGCTAACAAACAGCAGTGACAACATCTAAACACTTTGACACAAATACAAAATGAAAAAGATGACAGTGCATATGACAGTGGAAACAGAGGTGTAGAATAAAGGTAAATTATATTACAAAATACTTTTTTTTTTTTTAAACGAAGCATTAAGACATGTTAAACTGTGCACCAAAAACACAATCAAGCCTAGAAAAAAAACACTGAACCACCACATTAAAATGTGTGATTTTACCTATTGGTTTACATCTGGGTTTCCCAAACTGGAATTGCAAGGGGTTTGTAAGTTTATGACAAGCAATTAATTAAATTATAATGAAATCATTAAAAATTAAACAAATATAATTTTCAAAAAAAAAAAAAAAAAAAAAAAACATGCTACCAAAAAATATAATTTTATTTCTTTAATCTGCATTTCATGTGACCATTCAGTTACAGAACTGAACCTGTCTGCTCAATTCAGTGTTGTCATGATCATGAGTTGGAGTGCCAAGTTTAGCCACCAGAGGGCACTCCAACAAGGACTTTTGTCACCTGTCTACTACATTACCCATAAGACACTTCCCTGGACTCATTATCTCATTGTCATTGCACCCAGCTGTTTTGCGTTTCATCATTAGTGTCTGTCTATTTATACTCAGTTGTTTCTGTCCTTGGTTGTGGTTTGTTGTATTGTCTTGCACATTTTGTATCGCTGGTTTTTTCATTTTTGTGGACTGTTTATCTGGATTTTGACCCCTGCCTGTTTCTTGGATGTATGACTGTGGATTGCCCAATAAAGGCTGCGATTGGATCTTACCATCTTGTTCTTGTGCACCCGTGACAAGTGTGGGCTGAACAAGAGTCACAGCACAGATCAGCAGCAGGAGTCAGATTTCACCTTGTTTCGCCCATTTCACCTCACCTTTGACTGATAAGATGATGGAGGAAGATTTGGTTTCAAAAAAGCACCTTAAGCGAGTTTGTCATATGTTTTGTTGTGTTTTTTCATTAAGAAGAATAATGAACCCATCATTAAAACGCGTTAAAGGACGTTCATAAACGTGCGTGGCGCAGAGCTGTTATAAATGCCCATGAGGCAGTGAGCATTTTACTTTCACTTTTAAATTAGCGATTTAAAGCAAAACTTGCGAAGCTCCCCCTACAAGTGTGTCGATCACTGTCAGTTCCTGGACTCCAATTCCCATAATCCTCCCTGCCATTTACATGCACACTCCACACCAATCATCATTTGCCACATACACCTGTAGCTTGTTATCTGAACTATAAAAGACTCCACCTCATGGCGAAGTCTTGTTTCACATTGTGAACATTTCTGAGCGTTTATACCTCTTCTGCCTGTCCGTTATCGATCCTGTCTGTTTACATTTACGATTCCCTGCTGCCTGCCTTTGGACTGTTTATTGTTATCTGGTCTGTGAATGATATCTGCCCGCCCTGATCTACTGCCTGTATCCTGACCACGACTCTGCCTGTCCCTTGCTGTTCCTGTTTGTCCCCGTTTGACCCTGCCTGTATGACCACTCTGTTTTAATAAAAGCTTTGCATATGGATCCCTGCCTGAGTCCAGCTTTGTTACAGAAGACTTCGCCAAAACAATGATCCAGCAGCTTTTCTGGTGAACACTGGTCTGGTAGGAACATTGCTTTATAAGGGCTCAAGCAGGGCTCACGATCGCTGGAGGATTATGTTGAAGAGTATTTGGACATTGCATATTGTTCAGACCTGCTGGACTGTGCACTGATTGACTGTTTTTGTGATGGCGTTAACCAACCTCTTCGGAACAAACTTAGACAGGAGGGACCACGTTCATCACTTAGTAGCTTTCTGGATTATGATTTATTGACTGTTGGCTCTCTGTTTACTGTGGGTGTCGCGGAGGAATGCGACACCTCATCTGGCCGTGTAATGGCTGCCGCGCCAGATGACACTCACAAAATGGCGGCCACCATAATAACAACACCAAGTCAAGTCAGCACTGATTAACCGGAACCAAGTCAAGTCACAGTTGATCTCCATGAGCCAAATCACGTCTCAGCTGATCTTCCAGAGCAACGTTAAGTCTCCGCTGATCTTCTAGAGTCACGTCACGTCTATGGATCTGTCCGAGAGCGGAGAGGGTTGCTGTCCAGTGTGGATGATCCACCATTAACGCCAGTACAGGCAGCTGGCATCCCGAAACCCTCGCTGGCCGCTTCGCACTCAAGCCCGCCGGTCGCCTTGCACTCAAGCCCGCCGGTCGCCTCGCACTCTTCGCACTTTCATGTGGAGAACTCTCCTCATAGTAATGCATAATGATGCATTTAAAAGTTAATGGCAATTCAGATATTTATAAAAGTCCACATTGGTATTTGCCGATGAAATATAACACGGATAACATTAAATAAATATTTTCTATCAGGTTGATCTGATTATTAGTCACTCAAACCTCTCAGCGTCGGTCGCGCGCATCCGCCATGTTTTGTAGTTTTTTAACACTTTTCAATCGTGTTTGTAGTTCTGAATTGAATCCTCGTCCAACGCGCAATGGGTTGTGGGCAATATTAGCCTTTATAGTGTGCACGGATCCACACTTCGAAAATCTACCGGAAATAGTAGACCATCCGGGGACTTTTGGCATACTCTGTCAACATACTATTCTTTGGGACACACTTATCACACTTATCTCACATACTATTTAGGATGGATAGTATGGACATTGGGATGCAGGGAATGCGTAGCATTATAACAACTTTCAACACACAGATGTGTCTAATATGATAACAGCGCTGCTTTACTCCATGTGCACATGACCGGAAGAAGCGGAAGACGACACCTCCCATGCCAAGCCATAGTTTTGAATGAGTGACCTCTAGTGGCGAAAATTTACATATTGTGGGTTTAACAGATCAAATATTCACATATCCCTGTGATCTCCTAGATGAAAATTTAGTTTTAAAGTAACCAACAGTTCAATGTTTGCGAATGACTCATAATTGTATTCTAATTTAATTACTTGGTGTTTGGTACTTTCCATCAGCAACACTGACTCAATGATAAACAAGTCATTCATAAGAAGACAACTGATGGCTCCTGTATTAATAGCAACTAGTTTTTAACAAATTAAAGGATTAGTCCACTTTTAAATACACTTTTCCTGATAATTTACTCACCCCCATGTCATCCAAGATGTTCATGTCTTTCTTTCGTCAGTCGAAAAGAAATGAAGGTTTTTGAGGAAAACATTCCAGGATTTTTCTCAATGCAGTGGATTTCAATGGCTACCAAAAGGTTGAAGGTCCAAAATATCAGTTTCAGTGCAGCTTCAAAGGGCTTTAAACGATACCAGACGAGGAATAAGGGTCTTATCTCAAGAAATGATCGGTCATTTATGGAAAAAATACAACCGTTTATGCTTTATAAACAAAATATCGCCTTGAACATACTTTCCATTTCCGCATTCTTCATAACGCTTAGGCTGAATGTTCTATGCCTTCCCTATTCTACTTACGGAACGAATGCGGCGCCAGTTTCGTTTTTTAGCCTAGGTTCCCAAAACAAAAGCAATTTTATGATGTCATCATGTAGACTTCTTACAAAGTATTTTACTGTATTTTAAAAATACAAAACACTAAAGTATTTTGATACAAAATATAAAGCTATTTTCATCAACCCTATCAAATACAAATTACAAAATACTATTTTGTATTTCAAATACGTATTTAAAATACATGTATCATAAATACATGTATCATACCCTGTTTGTGAGTATCCTCGTAAACAGTCATTTAAATGCACGTTACTGTATAATGGACCCAGGCAGCTCTTAAAGTGTCAGCTGTCTAATTTTCCTGCTGTTTGTCAATCATATTAATCAAACAACAAAAGGGAAAAGTCTCTCACCGCTCCTGACAATTACACTTTGGTAATTGTGATATAAATATATGTTAAATTTACACAATTACGATTATGCCGTGTTTTTTTTATACATTTGAATTTATAAAGCATTTATATTATTTATTTGTTCTGTCGTTTTTTTGTCCTATTGCTTGTAATTAGCTTCTTATTCTTATTTCATCACTAACTGTTTATTTGTCTTCAGTGAGTTTGAGTTTTAAAGATTTAGGCTAGTAGTTTTTTGTGATATTGACATTGGTGACCAGAATTATGAAATTTCTATGGCATTATTAAATGTTATGGTAACCTTTCAATATTTCAATAATATGTCAAGCTTGGAACTGTTAATTAGCCTGACATGGCTGACTTTTTATTATTTAAAGTTGTTAATGTTATTTTCACCAAATCTAACGCTTGCTAGCAGTGTAATTATTATTTCAAACACACCTTGTATAACACTACTCTGTTCAGATCAACCATGACATTTGGGAATACCTTCAAGAACACTTTGAAATCTAAAACAAAAAAAATGGTGATACTGAGAACAACATCTATAGGCACACTGCAATAAATAGGCCCAGCCCTTGAGTCGTTTTGAATGTTTTGTGTTAAATAAGTTTATGGATACATGTTTTATTCACTGAAGTTTTTCTGAATTGTTTTATTCTCTATCACAATCCATTGTGCAGACAATTTTTTTGTTATGGAGTGAGAAACAATGATGGTTGTTTTAATTATATATTTTTTAAATAGTTTTTAATTGTTAAACCTTTTATGCAATATGAAGTCTGTGGTGTTACTTCAAAATGTATCTGAAATTTCTTACCTTCAGAGCCATTTAATCTTATAATTTAATGTTTTTAGACTGTAAAGTGGTTTTAATCTTTTAAAATAAAGACTATAAAGGTAGCACAGACCATTTCTCCTGCCTTTTATGATGCATATCCACATTTTAAAAAAGTAAACAATTCTTCTTTGGCAAAAAATAGGGGCCGAGTTGAACAATTAAACATTTCTTTAAAAAAATGAAATTTAAATGATCAATGAAACATTGTTAATGGAGATATATAAAATATGAAGACCTCTATGCAAGTGAAAGTTCTCCAGGAGAGGTGCAAGAACAAATATCAGTCAGGTAAGCCACAATTGAATAAATAGTGAAATGAAGAAAATAAAATCAAGATATACCAGCAATTACTAGCCACATGCACTGTAACATGTGGAATCAAAAGATGTGTATGATCAGCACATGGTGTCTTACAGAGAATCCACGTCTCATGCCATGAGGGATGTTATAATCCCATACATATGTTTCGATATGATAGAGAACGTCTCGGTTACGTATGTAACCCTCGTTCCCTGAAGGAGGGAACGGAGACGTACGTCAGTAGTGACCGACGAATTGGGATATCGCTAGAGAGCCCTATCAGCTTCGAGTGAACTAAAACAAGCCAATGGAATTGGCGTGCGATATTTGCATAATGCGCACCGCCTCCGACAGGTGTATATAAATAGGAAGCAGATGCAATCGCACTCTGTTTTTCGCTGAGGAGACAACTGGTGTCCGCACAACAGCGAGGGTACAGAAACTGTGGCGACGGGACGTACGTCTCCGTTCCCTCCTTCAGGGAACGAGGGTTACGTACGTAACCGAGACGTTCCCTTTCAGTCGGTCACGTTCGACGTACGTCAGTAGTGACCGACGAATTGGGATCCCAAATAAAGCGCCACAGTTACGAAACCCCTTCCAGTGCCCAGTGCAAGCTCTAGCCACCCGTCGCACCAATTGGGAAGATGAAGGGGGCGAGCTTACGCCAAGAGAGTCTACTGCTGTTCCGACATACCCACTAAGTAAACTAGACTACACTGGAGAAGCTAACCCGTAGGGGACGCTGCGGAGGCCACTACCTACCCAATGGGGGAGGAGTTTACGTGGAGAATACACATATGGACTGGCCCGGGGGGCAGTATGCATATGGAGTCCCTGGGATGGCTCCACCTGGGTAGGGGGAGACTCATCTGACAGGTGACAGCAGAGCTGGCTCTGCTAAGGGAAAGACACGGACTCGGCCCGTAGGGAGTTTTAAACCGTGGATGAATACACATATGGGACCGCTCACATAGAGGAGTCACGACATATGGGCCCCAGCCAACAGACAGCGTCAGCGACGGATGTAGGCCTGGCATCAGACACTCCGCAATGTCCGAGCCGAAGGGGGAGGCGGAGGAACTCGACAGGGTTCGCCAAGCGGGGAACACGACTGGAGTAAAAAGTATGCACGTATCCGGCCAAGGGGCGGGAATGGCATTGCAAGCCGACACTTAGAGCGGGTACAACACGTCTACCGACTAGTGGATGTGAGTACACGTGAAGATACCGGCTCTACACGTAGGCTATAAAACCTGGCGAACGTGTTAGGTGTCGCCCAGCCCGCAGCTCTACAGATATCTGTCAGCGAGGCGCCATGAGCCAGCGCCCAGGAAGAGGCCACCCCTCTGGTGGAGTGGGCTCTCAACCCGAGCGGGCAAGGCACGCCCTGGGATTCATACGCCAAGGCGATGGCATCCACTATCCAGTAAGCCATCCTCTGCTTGGAGACAGCCTTTCCCTTCTGCTGGCCTCCGTAACAGACAAAGAGCTGATCTGAGGTCCTGAAGCTTCGCGTTCTGTCCACGTACACACGCAGAGCGCGGACGGGACAGAGCAAAGCTAGGGCTGGGTCTGCCTCCTCCGAGGGCAGCGCTTGCAGGTTCACTACCTGATCTCTGAAGGGAGTGGTAGGAACCTTGGGCACGTATCCAGGCCGGGGTCTCAGGATGACGTGAGAATCACCGGGCCCGAACTCTAGGCACGCTTCGTCGACCGAAAACGCATGCAGGTCCCCTACCCTCTTAAGGGAAGCCAATGCGACCAGAAGGACAGTTTTCAGAGACATTACGAAGGTTCCACTTCAGCGCGTAGAGGCTCCTAGTGGAAGGAGCTCTAGCGGAAGTGATGGTGTCTACGACCGCTTGCGGGAGATCACTCAGAACCTCCGCATCCCGTCCAGGGACCACACGTGGAGGTTCCACAGATCGGGACGCGGGTGCCACAGGGTGCCCCGTCTCTGAATCAGGAGGTCCTTCCTCAGAGGAATCGGCCAGGGAGGGGCTGTCGCGAGGAGGATGAGGTCCGAGAACCAGGTCCGAGTGGGCCAGTACGGAGCCACTAACAAGACCTGCTCCCCGTCCTCCCTGACCTTGCACAGGAGTTGTGCGAGAAGGCTCACTGGGGGAAACGCATATTTGCGTAGACCCTGGGGCCAGCGGTGTGCCAGGGCATCCGTGCCGAGCGTGCCGCCGGTCAGGGAATAGAACCACTGGCAGTGGGCAGTTTCTGGGGAGGCAAACAGGTCTACCTGGGCCTCGCCGAAATGCTGCCAAATCAGCTGAACCGCCGGGGGTGGAGCCGCCACTCGCCCGCAAGTGGAGGCTGCCGTGACAGCTCGTCGGCTGCACGGTTGAGCACACCTGGGACATGAGTGGCCCGAAGGGACCTCAGATGCTTCTGACTCCACAACAAGAGATGGCGGGCGAGTTGCGACATGCGACGGGAGCGTAGACCACCTTGATGGTTGATGTACGCAACGGCCGCAGTGCTGTCCGAGCGGACCAGTACGTGCTTGTCTGACAGCAGCTCCTTGAAGCGGCCCAGTGCAAGACGTACTGCTAGCAACTCCAGGCAATTGATATGCCAATGCAGCTGAGGCCCCGTCCAAAGACCCGACACTGCATGCCCGTTGTACGTGGCCCCCCATCCCATGGCAGAGGCGTCTGTGGAGACCACAGCATGCCTGGACACTTGTTCGAGGGGTACTCCGGCCCGCAGGAACGAAGGATCCGACCACCGGATGAGGGTGCGACGGCAGCTCGGTGTCACGGGGACACGGAGCGTGCCGCGCTGCCACGCCCATCTCGGGACCCGGCCGCGGAGCCAGTGTTGAAGCGGCCTCATATGGAGCAATCCGAGCGGCGTTAGCGCGGCTGCAGATGCCATATGCCCCAGGAGCCTCTGAAATACTTTCAGTGGGGCCGCTGTCCTGCGCTTGAGCGTGCTCAGGCAGGTCAACACCGACTGGATGCGTTCCTCGGTGAGGCGCGCAGTCCGGGCGACCGAGTCTAGCTCGAGACCGAGACAAGAGATCCTCTTGTCCCAGTTGACCCGAAGCCCCAACCGGCTGAGGTGAGCTAAAACCATATCCCTGTGTTCGCACAACTGCGCTCGCGAGCTGGCCAGGATCAACCAGTCGTCGAGGTAGTTGAGAATACGAACGCCTTGTTCCTTGAGGGGAACAATGGCCACCTCCGCATCCTTAGAAAGGGTCTGTGGCGAGGCAGAATCGAGACATGAAAGTACGCGTCCTTCAGGTCGATCGCTGCAAACCAATCCCGGGGACGGATGCATTCGAAAACGCGCTTCTGCGCATCTTGAACGGCAACTTGTAAAGGTACCGGTTCAAGACGCACAGATCCAGGATTGGCCATAGCCCACCGCCCTTTTTGGTACAATGAAGTAGGGGGCTGTAAAACCCCGACTTCATATCGGCTGGAGGGACCGGCTCGATTGCATCCTTCGCCAGGAGGACAGCAATCTCCGCCCGGAGAACAAGTGCGTTGTCCAGTGACACCTGAGTGTAGTGGACACCCCTGAAAACCGGGGGACGCCGGGCGAACTGAATCGCATAGCCGAGTCTGATGGTACGAATGAGCCAGCTGGACAGGCTGGGGAGCGCTATCCACGCTTCCAGACACCGAGCCAGCGGGACCAAAGGCACCACAGACGCACCGGGGGTGGGGCAGCGAGGCAGAGTACGGGGACCCGACTCGGACGGCATGGGAGCGGCCCGGAGTGTGGTCAGACTCTGCGAGGCAGCAGTGCGTATGGGAGACGGCGCACGGGGCGCGGCCTGCACCATCACACTGCCACCTGCTGGCGATGTGAGGGGGGGGCTGCGCGTGACAAGGCAGGGCCTCGCACGCTGACAGCCGCAAGCAGAGTACGGGGACCTGACTCGGACGGCATGGGAGCGGCCCGGAGTGTGGTCAGACTCTGCGAGGTAGCAGTGTGAATGGGAGACGACACATGGGGTGCGGCCTGAACCACCACACTGGAACCTGCTGGTGAAGTGAGAGAGGGCTGAGAGTGGCAAGGGGGGGCCTTGCACACTACCAGCCACACCCTCTTGGGACCTGGAGGATCAGATAACAGTTCTATTCGTGGGTACCGCTGGACTCCGGAGAGCCAGCGGCGGAACAGACCAGAAATCTCCACCCGACCCTCCTCCGGGGAAAGAACTGTTTACTTCAGCTGCAGGTCACCATATCCCCAGGACCGCCTCCTGCTAACCAACTGGGTTGGCTGCGGGGAGAGCGGGCTGGGTTTTAGGCCAGCTTGTGAGATAAGCACATCGAGAAAGTGTACTTGACGATGACACATCCCAGCAAGACCAGCCAGGGGTGTTTCCGGACCACCATGGTGGACATTGTCTGGCCAGAGGCCTGCGCTATGACCTGTATCATGCGTAGCTCAACCCTGACTCAGAACTACCCACATGCAATGAGTGCTTTGGCCTACCACGGACTGCCGGGGGCCAAGACCCATGCAGGGCAGAGGTGGTGTGCCCGTAGCACTGCGACCCCACCCTAAAGGGTAGTGAGAGAGAAAAAACTTGTAATGCAGATTATGGCCCCCTTGGCGTTCCATATTTAACACCAAAGAGGCTACAAAACTGCCAAGTTTTTCCATGCACATCCGGGCACAGGGGGCGGGGCAAGGCGAGTGCGCGTCACACAACGCCCCCAGGGGCCCGGGAAAGCATGGTTGTCAAGTCTGAATCTGATTCAGCATGAGCACATCACGACTGTGGGACGCTCAGCATCATCTTCATTTTCAGAGCCCAACAATACTCTCTCCAATGTAGCAGTCGACATCTGATCCTCTGCTGGAGCTCCGACTAAGACGCTAGGTCCCTCATGAGAAGGACCAGCAATCCATGCAGAAGCTACCAGCCATGTTGGACAGTGAACGTGGCCGTCCAACTGGACGACACACGGCGCACTGGGCGCCGACGTGGCCATGTTTTATTAAACATGAACCACCCACGGACATAGTCACAACATGTTTGCGATGCACTAGAGGAGTGGGGGGCCCACGGAGAATGGCTCGGCGGGTATAGCCCCACTGTGATCCTCTGGTCACCCAGGCTTATTAACCAAAGTAGTATTTTTCTTATTCAGAAAAATAAACTAGATCGGGGAATAAGTGAGGGGACTCCACCTCATTAAAGGCGCTCAAGTCTCGACTGTGCATCTAGAGCGCCAGACGACGCGCAGGGTTTCCATGGCAACGCGCGCTGTCAGCCGGCAGCTCGACGGCACACGGCGCGCTGAACGCTCAAGCCCTTACGAGAAAGGCGAGACAAACAACGCGCCGACGTGGGCATATTCTCATAAGAGAATATGAACCACCCACAAACGCAGTCTCAGCACGCTAAGCAGACATGAGAGAAAGTGATTGTGGCCGTCAGTGAGGATAGGAAACGACCGCCTCCAGAAACGCACAGACAGAATGACGTCTTGAAAAAGACGCAGTGTCTGTCTGTGAAGCTCTTTTAGAAGGGGAAGAGTCAGCTCTCTCGTGCTGAAGCACACAGGGAGTGACGCAATGTGTTCAGGTACACCACTCCCCGAACACACCGGGAGGAACCAGCCCAAATCGCAACAGACAACTGCGTTTTATATGGGAATTCAGTTGCTGTTAAAACAGCAGTTGAGAGCTTAAGCTCAGGCTCCCCGGGAAGCTCGCGACCTCGCTGTTGTGCCTTAACGCCAACACAAACAGACGCTGAATCTCCAAGGCTGTTTAGTTTCACTCTTGTGAAGTCTGAAGCTGGACACCAACTGTTGGCTCCGAAGCGAAAGACAGAGTGCGATTGCATCTGCTTCCTATTTATATACACCTGTCGGAGGCGGTGCGCATTATGCAAATATCGCACGGCAATTCCATTGGCTTGTTTTAGTTCACTCGAAGCTGATAGGGCTCTCTAGCGATATCCCAATTCGTCGGTCACTACTGACGTACGTCGAACGTGACCGACTGAAAGGGAACAACTTTCTGAAATATTTTTGAAACTAAAGTAATCCAAAACATAACGCAGTGACCATAGGTTTACCTGAACAACAAATGTGGACACTAAAATCAAACATTAAAAAAAAGGAGATGGAGTCAGCAGCTGCAGTCTGCAGGGAAAGTCCCACAGAGAGTACAGAGCGCTCTACAACTTCAGCAGAAGCAAAGATGCCAAAGAGGTCATTAGAAAGTTTTTTCAAAGTAGGTGAGGTGACATCTTCAACTATACCTACTTTGTCATTTCATCAAACAGTAGAAGCAGAGCTGAGCAGCTACCTGTTGTCCCCTGTTCTGGATAGTGAGGAAAATCCATTGAAATTGTGGAGAAATGTATACTTTACCACTCAGCAAATTACTGAGTGATAAAACCTAGGGTTGGGCAGGTAGTGATAAAATCCTGTTGCACACTGGAAAAAAAATTGAATCTAAAAGTGTTGAATTTACTTAAATGATGCATGCACCATTTTTGCATCATACTTTTTAGGTAAACCCAACTTGGATCATTTTTATTTAAAATGAACAAGAAAACCTTTGTTATGTGTACTTAAAGGTGCCCTAGATTGCTTTTTCACAAGATGTAATATAAGTCTAAGGTGTCTCCTGAATGTGTCTGTGAAGTTTCAGCTCAAAATACCCCATAGATTTTTTTTTATTCATTTTTTTAACTGCCTATTTTGGGGCATCATTAACTACACACTGATTTTTGCAGTGCGCCGCCCCTTTAAATGGCACGCTCCCTCCTGCCCCACCAGCTCTTGACTATACATGTCAGGGTTCTGTCACTTCGGTCTAGTTTATTTCTTGGTTTTGTGACAGAGCTCTGACACTCCCGTTCTTGTCCTGTTTTTGTGTGAGCGTACGGTCTCGAGTGTTCTCGGGCCGTGCGCTCTCTTGTCTGCGTGTAGTTTCATGTTGGGAGCGTGGCGTTCGGATCCCGGCACCCATGTCTAGTTTGGTTTCGTTTTAGTGTCGGGATTCGGACACTCGCGCTCCCAGTCCTGTCTTTATTGTGATTGTCAAGTCTGTTTTCCCCCATGGGGTAGTTTTTGTTTTATTTTTATTGTTGAATAAAGCCTGCATTCCTGCATTATTGGGTACTCGCTCCTTTCACCACCACCAACCCTGACAATACAGTGCATAAACAAAGTTCACACAGCTAATATAACGCTCAAATGGATCTTTACAAGATGTTCGTCATGCATGCTGTATGCATGCTTCGAATTATGTGAGTAAAGTACATGTAAACATTAGCTGTGTCTCATTTCGAAGGTTGCGTCCTCTAGAGGTCGCATTCGGAGGTTGCACACGTCATCGAGGCTGTATCATTTCACAAAAGTAAGTAGGACTCTCTGAACGCGACCTTGGAATGCGTCCTTTTTTCACAGGAATGGACTACTTGCACTGAGCCTCGTGACGCACATCCGGTTTGAAATATTACGGCTCAGTTGTTTCCGGTTATATATATTTTTAATGCGCCGTTATCACATAGATAACTAAACCCCTCTTAAAACGAAAGTCCTCGGGATGATTTTAAATTCCAGACATATTCAGAGACAAGAGAAGAGATTCTGATGATTACCGTGTACAGACCTTTCCAAACTCAACGGAACTTTAAGTTTTAATCCAACATAAGCTGTGATTCTTTCACCACAGGGTGTCAGTGCTCTACTAGTGATTGCGAAGCTGCAGTGTGAGACGTGATAAATAAGATCAGAATGAACAGAATATTTTAGTCTCTATTCTGTGCCATTTTTTTCTGACAACTATTTATGTAATTCACACATTTATGCCAAAAATCCTAATATTCAAGGTAGTTGCGCTGTCATTGCGTTATTCTTTAAGATTAATTAATAACACCGTTAAAGCAGTTATCACACTCATTCAACTATTTCAAACACTGGAATAAAAGAGCAGTTTTAACTTTTTTTTTGTCTTGCCATCGTGATAATGCGTTGTCACCCATCGTTACTACACTTACCATAGTAAAACACTTCCTGTGTTTATCAGTCAAATTCATTTAAATGTAAATTTAACAGGTATGAAATATGATGACTAAGAGAAAAACACTGCTAATGAGAAGACGAGCACTTGACGGCGGAAGGTTAGTGGGGAAATATATTTATTTATTATTCTGAATGCGCATTTGGAAGGGAAATATATTAATAAACATTTCAGCAGGTTGAAGATAATTAATGTTAATGCAGAGAATATGATTAATTGTTTAAAAAACATTTCGCTGCCCTAAAATGCAGTAATAATCTGCGTTTTCACAAGAAGCTCTCTGTATATAAGTGCAATGAACGCTGACCGGAAACGCTCGAGCCGTAATAAGTAGAAAGCGGAAGTAGCTGTGCAAGTAGTCCATTCGGAGGATGCACAAGGTGTATCCTTTGCTGCTGCAGATAGCCCACAATTCTTTGCGTTGCTGTTAACAACCGTTATTTATTTGAAAAAAATGGCGGAGGTGGCGGCAAGCGAAGATGTGGTGTTTAAATGTAAGTAGTTTCAAGCTTGTCTTTTGTTTTTTTTTTTAAAGTTGTATTATCTCAGTTGGTAGTTATATGGTACACATGCTTACAAGTGTTTAGTGATTTGTAAACGTCTACAACAGTACTTTGCCACATGGCAAGAAATAGTTCATTTGTTTAATCCTCTGGTATTGTTCATATCGGGGTCACTTTCATATTCACTGTAGAAATGTACCCAAGACAATAATCTCACAATAATTTGATAATAAATTGATTTCTACTTTTAGTTTTATGAAATGAATGTTAATTGTATCTTGTTCAATGACATTTATTCTTTATGACTGGCAATATTCACATATTATGCACCTTTTAACTAAATCAAGTATAGAAATTAAATATAGTATTAATAAAATAAAACTATTTAAAAACTGTGTATACTATTATATAATTAATACATTATTTATTTAAGAGGAAAAGGCTAAAACGTTTAAAATACAAATGAATGGAGGGAGGAATTGGTGCCATCTGGTGGAAAAAAATAAAGAATATCATACCATGGTGTAGCACTACTAGATCAAGATGGACTATCAACTTTTTTTTTTTTTCAAAATGAAGTATTGGTGTTTGCAAATCTGTTTCAAATTTGAATTTAAAACAAACTACCTAAAATGACCAAACACTACCAGAGGGTACATGGAAGGTGATAACTACATGTATAAATGTGTCATGTTAAAGTTTGTTTTGAATAGGGAGCAAGAAAAATACAGAGACATCAGACTGAGACAGGAACATTCTGATCTCTTCACTTGGGCTAAAAATACAGCCTTGTATGGCTGGAGGTAAGATGGGAGGTTTAAAGAGTGGGAAGTCATTCTGTTAGACAGAAAGAGTATCTTCAAGCAGATTTCTTGAACTCTTTCCTTGTCTTTACTAAACACACAGCATTTTGATTTTTTTTCACTCTCTCTCTTTAAATTGTCATGTTATGCTTATGTTATTTTAGTGGATCTAAGTTTTTTTTTTTTTTTTTTATGATTGTAGATTTATTCTGGAGAAAATGGACCTGGGGCCCGTTCTTCGTATGTCGCTTATTACATCCGAGATCAAATGACACATCCAAGATGATATCATCGTGCTAATCATGATCCCGCTAATTGGGTTCTTCGAACACACCTGTTGTGTATGATTAGTATCGCTGGATTGAGTTATCTGAGATAATTGCGCGTTCATGTGTTGGCTTAAAAGGGGATATGTATCAATAGTAGAAACATTGATCAGCAACGCTGCTATTGGCTGTTCAGCATGGCCAAAGAACGTGCCCAATTTTTCTCCCAAGCAGAACAAGAGCTTTTAATGGAAGGTTATGCCGAATTTGAGTCGTTAATTACAACGACAGGGAACACCTCAAAGTCTGCAAAAGCCAGGAGAGTGGGCTGGCAAAAAGTAGCAGACAAATTAAATGCGTAAGTGCTGTCCATAGTAGATGTTTCTATCATTTTCTACAGTATGTGTTTTTGCATTTTAATAATTTAATATTTACTTTCTTTAATGTCAGAGCCACCACTGGACCCACTAGAACATGGGAACAAGTAAAAGTGAAATACAAGAATATTCTACAAAATGGTAGCCTTTAATTCATACTGTCTTTATTTTAAAAAGCCACTTTTTTTCCCCTTCTTTTTAAAAGCCACTGTTAAATGATGTGTTTGATGTTTATAACAGCCACCAAGAAAAAGGCTGAAAAAAAAAAAAAAACAGGTGGTGGTCCTGCACCACCACAATATACCCCAGCAGAGGAGCTGGCCCTTGGATTGAATGAAAACCGAACCATTGTGGAGGGCATCCCTGGGGGCAGCTCTTCCTCAGACCCAAAGACAGGGACCAGTAGCAGCAACACCTTCATTACTGGTAGGCTAAATGAGCTTTCAATTCTCTTAGTACACTGTAAAATTATTTGTTGCTGCATTAAATGAAGTATAATCCAAATGGCTGGTACAGTCATTTCAACTCTTTGTGAAAGTGAAAACTTCTAAACTTTTAGTTAATACAACTTTTAGTTTTACAACTTTTAGTTAATCCCCTCTTTTTTGCAGTTTTACATAATACACCAACAATTTTACCTGTTCCCATGCAAGTGGTGGCTGAAGCATATGCAGTAAGTTGTGTACTTTTTCTAACTTGCATAAAGGGAAGAAAGTGCAACACTCTGTAATACCCATTTATTTCCATTGCACAGGACAGTGAAGAAACCCTCTCAGAAGACTGTCCTTTGGAGGAAGAACCTGTAAGTGCATAAATACCTTTACACTAATTTGTATATAGCCTACTTGTGTACCTATTCTTTCTGTCTGCAATTTGAGTTGCAGGAGTCCACACCTAGAGAAAGGCCTACAGAAAGGCTTGCAGAAGAGTCTGCACAAAGAACTAATACAGAGGTGGACAGTGTTGTACTTTTACTTTTTACTTTTGTTGCATGAGGCATGTTTTGACCTTTTATTTTTTTTTATTTATTTTTTTTATTTTACAAAATGACAGGGTGACATCCGTTCCCTCTATAAACGGCATCTTCAACAAAAAATTGAGTATTTTGAGCTGAAAAAACGCAAGTTAAGAGGAGAAATTGAACTTGACAACTTGAAAAAGAGAAAAATTGCTCTAAAGATAGAGTTGCTTCAAAAGGACCTTCAGAGTAAGTGCTAATACACCATTTGACACATAGTTATGTAAAGTCACCAATACTACTATCTCTAATTGCAGGCAAAAGATGACTTGCTGGCTTTTCTTTATAAAGAATTGTTTAAATAAAACTCAGGGAACTAAGCATATTTGTCTTTTATTACACATTCAAAAATGGTGTTCCACAATTCTGTCCCGTGCAGCTCTGCCACTAGGTTGGTCCAAGTGCACTGGCTGGAGGTCATCATCAGGCTGCACCCCCACCACAGGGATCCTCTCCTTTCTGATAGTGGCGATGTTATGCAATATGGCACATGCAACAATTATGTCACAGGCCCTGTCAGGTGCAACCCTCAGACTTTTCAGACACTGAAATCTTTCCTTTAGTTGCCCAAAGGTCATTTCAATGCGTGCCCTTGTCCTGGCTAGAGCTGCATTGTAACGGGTTTGTGGTCCAGGGTTTGGGTCAGGGAAGGGCGTCATAAAATACTGCCTGCAGGCATAGCCCCTGTCTCCAAGCAGGATCCCATCAAAATCCCTTGTATAATGGAAAAATGCAGTTTTGTTAGGCTCAGCATAAGTGTGTGTGTAATACTGTGAGCTTGACATTTATGTTCCCTTACCACATTCAAATAATGTGCATAAATGTGACTCTCTGAAAATTCTTGAGTCATGCACTGATCCTGGCCATTTTGCTTCCACATTTGTAATATGGAACATAGAGTCACACACCATCTGTGAGATTTTAGTCAGTCATCTGCATACTTTTTGATTTCATTCCTTTTTTTAAATGTAATAAATTACTAATCTGGAATATTAAAAATTGTAATAGTAACTTACCTGCACATTTACACTGTGAACCCCCTTTCGGTTCACAAAATCTCCTTCATTTGGGCCAGGTGGGGCCTTGATGGGGATGTGTGTGCAGTCTATGGCACCAATCACGTTAGGGAAGCCTGAATGACACATACTGTTAGTCATACTTTTTGGCATGGTCATGATTGCCACAATACCACAAAAACCCCTAAAAACTGCTTGAGTGCCAGGTAAACTTTGCGAATGGCACGACAGACAGCACTTTTCACTAAGTTCTCTGCGTCTCCAATAGTATAAAGGAAAGTGCCACTCGCAAAGAATCTCAGGGCAATGCACACAGTCTGTGCAGTTGTCAAAGCCCGACTCCTCCGTGTTGAACACTTAATGTGTGGTTCCAACAAATTAATGATGTAAATGACACCCTCACGAGAAAAAAGGTATCTCTCAACAATTACACTTTCGCGCTGGGCTAAAGGATCCTGTCTATCCCGCAATACCCGATTAATTTGAAAAGCTCTGCGAATTATTCTCGCACCTTCCGCAACAGGTTGCTCGCGTAAAAACGGACAAGACATGGCTGCGACAGACTTCCCTATCTCCTCCGCCTATAAAGCCTCAATCTAATCCTGTTTACATGAAATAAGCCTGCTCCCGAGCAGGTTTGAGCTTACGGACCTGTTGCTATGACAGCAAGTCTAGGATGAGCTTCGAAGAACCAAACGATCCAAGATCATGCCAAATCGTCAACAATCAAATCCAGCTAACTGAGTTAGCGACGTACAAAGAACGGGCCCCTGGTCAGTAAAGTGACACCAGCACAAGCAAAGAAAAAGTGGGACAATTTAAAAACAAGATACAAGTTAAGCTAAGATGTAAGTACCCTTGTACAGTCCATGTCAAAGGTGTCTCAACTCTATAAAATTGACATTTTAAATTTCTTTTCTCCTAGAATACCTCATGTTGATAATTAGCTCAACATTTTAGCCTTAAATTGTATTGACGCCTTTACAAACTTAAGATCAGAATATTTAATGCCATTTATGCCACCATTTACCTTTTTTTGGCTTGGGAATGCAAACATCCAGGGTCAGGTGAGGGCCTTAGCAGTGGAAAGCCAACAGCCGAAATCTGGCCCTGGTTTGTTCTGATGGATGAGATGCTGGGCCAGAGGCCCTCCATTTCCCCTGCTGTTCTCATTGCTTCACTTCCTGATGATGAGCCTCAGCCAGGTTGTAGTTCTGACCTTACCCAGAGCAGAACAGGATGAGGAGGCAGAGATAGAAGAGGCAGTTCGCTCAAGAAAGAGAAAATCCAAATCAGACCCACTTCTTGAGCTACTGAAGGAAGACATGGCACGCCAGAAGGAGTGGGAAGAGAGAAGAGACATAGAAGACAGGGCAAGGAGTGACAGGCTCTTTAATTTGCTTGAAAAACTAATCGATAAAATGTAACAATGAAAAATATTCACAATATTTACTACTATTACAGAATTAATAGTTAATTTATATTTACTATATTTGCTATTTACAATGTAAAAAAAAAATTAAAAAGGTAAAAAAAAATTATATTGTTAACTAAATGTTTAAATGAATAAATTCTAAATGGCTAAATGCATTCATTAATGAAAAGATTAATTTTGTTACTCATTAACCTAAATAAAATGTAAAAAAAAAAAAAAAAGTGAAAAAGATGCCTTGTGTTGTGTGAATTATCATGCTGAGTTCCTAGAAAACCTAAGAAGAAAAAGAACAGTATGGGTTATACACGACCTTAAAATAAAATAACCCAATAAAAGTTAATCAATTGCAATGCTGTATAAAGTTTAATATAATAAGTTAAGTTTAGCCCTTTAAGCACTGAAGGTATTTTTAGAGTTGTTGTTTTTTTTCTGAGTGACATACACAAAAGTAAAGACTATTTCATAGAAAAATTGTATTTTTAGCCTGTTATTAAAAAGTGTTCAACTTTACATTTTTAATTGGGATGAATTATGTAGTCATGGTCCTGGTTGACATCCTGTAAGGCAGACACTTGGTTGCACAGTCTCAAACGCCATGCTGCACCAGATACTGCCTCCCCTGGATTGTACGCTTCCACATCATCCTCCTCTTCCTCTTTGCTGTCTTCTGGTGGTATAATGTCACCAACACCAAGGCAGATGTTATGCAGCACAGTGCATGCTGCTATCACCTGTACACACACACACACACACACACACACACACACACACACACACACACACACACACATAGTGGTCCTTCTCAAAAAATTAGCATATTGTGATAAAAGTTCATTATTTTCCATAATGTAATGATAAAAATTAAACTTTCATATATTTTAGATTCATTGCACACCAACTGAAATATTTCAGGTCTTTTATTGTTTTAATACTGATGATTTTGGCATACAGCTCATGAAAACCCAAAATTCCTATCTCAAAAAATTAGCATATCAAGGAAAGGTTCTCTAAACGAGCTATTAACCTAATCATCTGAATCAACTAATTAACTCTAAACACCTGCAAAAGATTCCTGAGGCTTTTAAAAACTCCCAGCCTGGTTCATTACTCAAAACCGCAATCATGGGTAAGACTGCCGACCTGACTGTTGTCCAGAAGGCCATCATTGACACCCTCAAGCGAGAGGGTAAGACACAGAAAGAAATTTCTGAACGAATAGGCTGTTCCCAGAGTGCTGTATCAAGGCACCTCAGTGGGAAGTCTGTGGGAAGGAAAAAGTGTGGCAAAAAACGCTGCACAACGAGAAGAGGTGACCGGACCCTGAGGAAGATTGTGGAGAAGGACCGATTCCAGACCTTGGGGGACCTGCGGAAGCAGTGGACTGAGTCTGGAGTACAAACATCCAGAGCCACCGTGCACAGGCGTGTGCAGGAAATGGGCTACAGGTGCCGCATTCCCCAGGTCAAGCCACTTTTGAACCAGAAACAGCGGCAGAAGCGCCTGACCTGGGCTACAGAGAAGTGGTCCAAAGTACTTTTTTCAGATGAAAGCAAATTTTGCATGTCATTCGGAAATCAAGGTGCCAGAGTCTGGAGGAAGACTGGGGAGAAGGAAATGCCAAAATGCCTGAAGTCCAGTGTCAAGTACCCACAGTCAGTGATGGTCTGGGGTGCCATGTCAGCTGCTGGTGTTGGTCCACTGTGTTTTATCAAGGGCAGGGTCAATGCAGCTAGCTATCAGGAGATTTTGGAGCACTTCATGCTTCCATCTGCTGAAAAGCTTTATGGAGATGAAGATTTCGTTTTTCAGCACGACCTGGCACCTGCTCACAGTGCCAAAACCACTGGTAAATGGTTTACTGACCATGGTATTACTGTGCTCAATTGGCCTGCCAACTCTCCTGACCTGAACCCCATAGAGAATCTGTGGGATATTGTGAAGAGAAAGTTGAGAGACGCAAGACCCAACACTCTGGATGAGCTTAAGGCTGCTATCGAAGCATCCTGGGCCTCCATAACACCTCAGCAGTGCCACAGGCTGATTGCCTCCATGCCACGCCGCATTGAAGCAGTCATTTCTGCAAAAGGATTCCCGACCAAGTATTGAGTGCATAACTGAACATAATTATTTGAAGGTTGACTTTTTTTTTGTATTAAAAACACTTTTCTTTTATTGGTCGGATGAAATATGCTAATTTTTTGAGATTTTTTTGAGATTTTTTGAGGAATTTTGGGTTTTCATGAGCTGTATGCCAAAATCATCAGTATTAAAACAATAAAAGACCTGAAATATTTCAGTTGGTGTGCAATGAATCTAAAATATATGAAAGTTTAATTTTTATCATTACATTATGGAAAATAATGAACTTTTATCACAATATGCTAATTTTTTGAGAAGGACCTGTATATAAATAATGAATAAAAATGTTTTCTGAGAAAATAAAAATGGTAATTTTATTAGGAACTGCAAAATAATGCATAGAATGATGAATACTGTAAGAGTGATAGTTTAATCCAAGATGTGAGTGAATTACAAACAGTTTTCTAAATAAAACGTGTCACAAATTTGATTATGCATATTTGTTTTGTCTAAAACTCTTTGTGGTGCCATATACATTGCTCACATTAACAACAGGTGTAGCACATAAACAAATCAATGAAAAACCATAGCAACAAACTGAAAACCATGTCACAGAACTAAAACACATAGTAATCCCAGAGAAACCCTTATAAATACACCAATCAGGCATAACATTATGACAATCTTCCTAATATTGTGTTGGTCTCCCCTGACCTGTTGAGGCATGGACTCCTCTAGACCCCTGAAGGTGTGCTGTGGTATCTGCACCAAGATGTTAGCAGCAGATCCTTTAAGTCCTGTAAGTTGTGAGGTGGAGCCTCCATCGATCGGACTTGTTTGTTCAGCACATCCCACAGATGCTCGATTGGATTGAGATCTGGGGAATTTGTAGGTCAAGTCAACACCTCAAACTCGTTGTTGTGCTCCTCAAACCATTTCTGAACCATTTTTGCTTTGTGGCAGGAGCATTATCCTGCTTGGGTAGGTGGTACGTGTCAAAGTAACATCCACATGGATGGCAGGACCCAAGGTTTCCCAGCAGAACATTGCCCAAAGCATCACACTGCTTCCGCCGGCTTGCCTTCTTCCCATAGTGCATCCTGGTGCCATGTGTTCCCCAGGTAAGTGATGCACACGCACCCGGCCATCCACGTGATGTAAAAGAAACCATGATTCATCAGACCAGGCCACCTTCATCCATTGCTCCGTGGTCCAGTTCTGATGCTCACGTGTCCACTGTTGGCTCTTTTGGCAGTGGACAGGGGTCAGCATGGGTCTGCAGCTCCATACACAACAAACTGATGCACTGTGTATTCTGACACCTTTCTATCAGAACCAGCATTAACTTCTTGAGCAGTTTGATCTACAGTAGCAGAAGAGATAATCAGTGTTATTCACTTCAGCTGTCAGTGCTCATAATGTTATGCCTGATCGGTGTATATTGTGTAGGAACACCAGGTTTTTTTTTTACACACCAGTTAAATGAAAACAGAAAGCAAAGTGTGGACATACCATGTGATATACAAAGTTAAAGAAACAGATTTTTTTTAAATACGCCAATATATAATTTATTGTAACAGTATACAAGCTTACAAAAATGTCTTTGATATTCTTTAACATGTTATGACCCAGAAAACTACTGTATGAAAAATCAATAATGTGTTTTGTGTTCACAGGTAGGATTGTATTATTGAGTACTCTTTTCAATGGTTGTCAGAACTGCTGAAGTGATGTAATGTGTGGAGAACAGAAGTGATGAATAAACAAGATGGATGAAGTGTGCTTGTTTATTAACTCCTGACAGACACCACAAATTGACAATGAGGATTAGGCTTTTTTTTCACTATCGTTGGGCACAAAGATTGCTGTTGCTAAGATGCCTTTCCTGGGTTTTTTTTTTGCCTTGCCATGGTGAGCCTGCTATGCTGTTCAGCACATGGCTGTGGATCATTGAAAATTACCTACAAATTATTGAAAGCCAACTTTGTGACACAAGCTAACATATCTTTTACAGAAGGCATGGCCTTCAGCTACTGTCAAGCACCTCACGAGAGTTTGTTGAGAGGTGATGTCTCATATGAGTTCGGTGTCAATACTGATGAAATGATTTGTGATCAGTTAGTAGAGAATGTGCTTAGCCCACGAATATGTGAGGGACGTTTACTAGAAACTGTTCCAACACTGGACAGAGCTGCTTGTGTAAAGGATTCCGCCCTCTTCTGGAAGGGGGGCAGGGAGCCACAGCTCATTTGCATTTAAAGGGACACACACAAAAACGGCACCTGCGGTGGATATCCAGCCCAGCCCACATCCAAGTGTGACATCAGAAGCCAGGCCCATGCTGCCCTGCAGCCGATTCTTAAGATTTTATTGCTCATGTCAATCACAGTACTGATTGCCTACACCCAGCACTGATCCCTAAACCTTCCCGTCACTGTAACCAATGAAATTACCTACAGAAAAGTGGTTTAGTGGGGATGTATTGGGCACGGGCGTGAGATGTGAGATGTCACACTTGGATGTGGGCAGGTTTGGATGTTCACCGCAGGCTGCAACGAGCCCTACTTGCATTTTTGCTCACAACCAAATTTGAAATATAATAAATGATCTGTGGGGTAGCTTGTTAATTTTGACTCTTTTCATTGCTTCATTCCACTCTCTCATTTCCTATGTACGCATGAATTGTATGTTTGTGTGTGTTTAGCCTAGCTATGTGTTTGTGATTTAGTTAAAACTTGTGTGCACATTCTTGCAAGTTGATTCTGATCTGCTTATAAAACCAATGTCCCTGATAACGATTAAGATCACAGCTATGAGCTAAGAAAGCCATATTTTTCTGTGGCCAACGAAAACATCCTTCCTGGAAAGTTGATAGATGATCAACACTGTGTTCACTGGCCGAACAGATTGATTGTAATATTACTTCAGCTACATTAAGTTAATTTGATTAATTGATTTGAATATTTATAATTATAACGAGTTATGATTAATTATTAATATTTTCTCTTTTGAGCTAATTTGCTACACACAACACAATTGCACTTAAAAGATTAGTTCACTTTGAAATGAAAATTAGCCCAAGCTTTACTCACCCTCAAGCCATCCTAGGTGTATATGACTTTCTTGTGCCTGATGAACATAATCAAAAAAATATTAATGAATATCCTGACGCATCCAAGCTTTATAATGACAGTGATAATGATCAACGAGTATGAGCTGAAGAAAGTGCTTCCAACCACATCCATCCATCATAAATATGTGCTCCACACGGCTCCGGGGGGTTAATAAAGGCCTTCTGAAGCGAAGCAATACATTTGTGTAAAAGAATATCCATATTTAAGAAGTTATGAAGTAAAATATCTCGCTTTCGCATGAGCCGCCTCCCGTATTCAACGTACGCAGAAAGTGTAAAACTCTTACTATCACTGTCATTATAAAGCTTGTGTGACAGTATGAATGAGGTAAGGCAGTATGAATGAGGTAAGGCTGGTGATTGACGCTCATGAGCACCAATCAGCAGCGAGTGGGCACTATTTCAGGCCTGGTTGGTTGCAGCCTGGGATGCGTCACGTCCGGATCCTCCCCCTTTTTCTGTTTTGTTTCAGGTATGTGCTGTTAGCACGTAGCATTTTGCTAACTGTTTATTATTGCTTGTTGCACTAATAGCTTGCTTGTTGTACACCAGCCTGTCTTTTCATCGGTTTGTGTGTTTCTCCGGATGCTGTTTTGGATGCGATTACTGCCCTCCTTTCAGGTATGAGGAAGTTTTATTGTAAGCCAGGTCTCGTTTCACTGAGGGACGGGTGGTTTGAGTAATGTGCAGTCCCTGTACTTCAGTTTTACCAGCGGGTTATTTGAAGGCTGTGTATCCTGAGCGGTGAACTGATTGTAAAACTCGTCTATCCGCATTTGGTAAGTTTTGTTGGGTTTACGGGGGGGAATTTCGGCGTGTGATTGTGCAATTAATAGTAACCCTGTTTGTGTTTGTATCATTCACACATGCTATAGGATTCTCCCTTTCGTCCTGGGCGATTATTATTGCAGCTCGGTTCTGTCTCCGCAGCGCGCCGAGCGAACGATATCGGATTACAACTATTTAAAGGGACTTCTGCTGCTGCCGTCTGGTTTCTGTGATTTGTTTTAACTGACTTTTTTTGGTTTACTTTGGGGTGGATGATTGTACATTTATTGGGGCTGGCCTAAGGACGACGTGGCCGCTCCGAGTCCTGTTTTCCTCAAACTTTTAACAGTTTTTTGTTTATTTTGTTTCTTTTGCAGATTTGTATATGGTGACTTGTACTGTGCTGTGGTGACTGTTGCCCATCGTGTTACGGTGGAATTGTGACTGCAATTTGCTTTTCATTCATTCCTGTTTGAGATTTATTTATTTTGTTTTTGCTTTCTTTCAGGAGCTGGGGTCCCACGGGTGAAAGATCTTTTTGTGGTGGTGGTGCTGCTTCTTCAACGTTTGCCGTGTGACACTTTTGAAGTGTACGAGTGTGTGATCTGAGTTCACGGTGGGGTGTGTGTGTGGAAGTGTGCTTTTGGATAACTAGCGCTGGTGATCACTCCGGTGGGTAACCCCAGCCCTGTAATTATATTATATTGTTTTGTTTATTTGGAAGTTGTGTAAATTGGTTTTGTTTAACGTTTCTTCCTTCTGGTTGTTTGTTTTTGTTATTTGTGTAATTGTCTGTCACTGGACCTTTTTACCAGTGAGGACATTTTCTTTTGTTAAGTTTGTTTTTGTAATTTGGTATAATTTAAGTTTATTTTTGTGTGCTGTTTTTGTCTTTTTGAATTTTCGTTTTGTGTATATTTATTTTGCATCGTCACTGAGAGAGAGCTGCTATGAATGGTACCATATCATTGAGCCTATTTTAAGTGATTTTTCTATCTTGGATTCAAATTGTGAATAAATTTTGTATTTTTATATGATGCCCACGTTTCCTGCCTACACTTATTTTTAAGAGAATCGAACCTGTGTGACCAAATAACAAACTCTGGGGTTTATTTCTATTTCCTGGGTGAAACCCTCCCAGGTGGCGTATTCGAATTTTCTACAAGTAGACAAACTTGGGCTTGTGTGTGTTAACCTGTACCGCTCCCTCGCCACATTCTGGTGTAGTCGGCAGGGTCTCTGTTGTGTAGTGCAGAAAACGTGGGTATTGTTTGTGTATTTCTGTTTTGGATATTTTGTATTTCATTTTTCTTTTTCAGAAGCTGGGCAGCAGCAGTCCTTTTAATTTTGTGGGTGTGAAGAGTAGATCCCAAGTTTCATATTTGCATCAGTAGTGGTAAGTAATTGCGGGTTTTGCAATTATGGACGACGAACTACGTGAGTTGAGAGAATTGGTAGCCCAATTAAGGGCAGATAATGAAAGATTGCGACAGGAGCAAGTGCCAATTGCACAACCTGGCCCATCTAATGCTCCTGTGTCTGCCGTTGTATATCCTCCACTCACTGGTACCGGTGCATCAGCAACTGATCGTTTCGTTTTTGTTCCTCGAGATCGTAAGTGCCTGAAATTTAACGGTAAGTCCGGCGTTATGGTCGAGGAATGGGTGGAGGAGGCTCAGGCCTGCATGCGGCTTCGCCATCTCTCTTCAGTTGATCAAGCATTTTTCTTGGTTGATCATTTGGAGGGAGAGGCGAGGGAGGAAATTCGATATCGACCAAGGGACGAGAGGGAGGATCCAAACAAAATTATTCAGGCATTGCGTGAATTGTATGGTTGCACAAGTTCGTACGTAGCTCTTCAAGAGTCATTTTTTTCCAGAAAACAACAGGATGGGGATACCTTGTTAGAGTTCTCCCTGGCCCTGTTGAATCTTCTGGATAAGGTGAAACGTCAATCACCCCATGGTATGCCTAATGCGGATATTTTATTGAGAGATCAATTTGTTGAACATGTGAGCGATTGTGCGCTTCGACGTGAATTGAAACAGTTGGTCCGCCGCCAACCCACTGCTATGTTGTTGAACGTTCGCAGCGAAGCTATTCGCTGGGAACGTGAGGGAATGCCTGGGGGGGCACGTGGTCGAAGCCAATCAGTTCCTTCCACTTATGGTATTCAGTATGGGGTACAGGGACATCAGCACACGGGGGGAAGTAGTATCTCGGCGACTTCCAAATTGAGCGAGTTGCGAGAAATGCTGAAAAAGCAGCAACAACAATTGAATCAACTTACTCAAAGTGTGGCTCAAATTCAAAATCCTCAGCGTTCGCAATTATCCCGGCTTAATCAGATCATTTGTAGAAGGTGTCAGCAGCCTGGTCACTTTGCCAGGGATTGTGATGGAGAACGGAGACCTTCTCGTTTTCCACCAGCATGTGCAGATTCCGCGGTAACGAGGGGTGGGCAGTCACAGTCCAGGCAGCCGTCGGAAAACTAGTTCCCGCTGAGCTGCAGGGCCACAGCTTGGTCGGGGAAAAGACAGGCTCGGGTGTTCTAAATGATGCCGATTTTATGTCTCGTTTTATGTCGACGTGTCCACAACTCGACGTGTGTATGGGTGGGGTTATGGTACCTTGCCTGGTGGACACTGGTTCCATGGTGTCCACCATTACAGAGAGTTGTTTCTTGACAAATTTCGGGTCGTGGGGTCAGGAACAGCTTAGGTCGTGCCACTGGTTACAGCTCCGGGCTGCGAATGGCCTCTCAATTCCTTATATCGGCTATTTAGAGCTGGATGTACAGCTTTGTGGGCACGTGGTCTTAGGGTGCGGAGTGCTGGTGGTCAGAGATCCTCCCGGTGGTTTGTGTGCTCAGGTTCCTGGGGTTCTGGGAATGAACGTCCTGAGCCGCTGCTACCAGGAGCTCTTTGGCCAGCATGGCACAAGTCTTTTTGATTTACCTGTTGTGTCACAGGCCCCTATTTCTGTTTTCCAGGCCTTACAGCATTGCCATTTCATTGACGTCCAGCCAGTTTCAGATCAGGGGGGTCGAGTCAAAGTGCGTGGACACCGGGCGTGTCGCATCCCAGGGGGCACCATGAAATTGGTTGCCGTAACATGCTCTGCACAGTACTCAAGTGGTACAGTCCTTGTTTGAGCCACCAGATTCTGGTCTTCCAGCAGGTTTGTTGGCATCTCCTGCTCTGGTACACGTGGACCATGGCACAGCTTATATGCCTGTGGTTAATGTGGGTACAATAGATGTAGTTGTGTATGCTAGCACAGTTGTAGGCACTGTCCACCATGTTAATGTGGTTAGCTTACCCCCAGAGGTCACTGAAGTTCAGGAGGTTTCAGCTAGGGTGAGTACACAAGTTGTCCAGGCTTCCCCGTCTGTACAAGAGCAGATCAGGGCAATTGACTTGTCGGTGTTGTCAGTGGAAGAACAAGGTAAGGTGAGGGCGCTACTGGATAAGTATTCATCTGTGTTTTTCATACACGATGGGGATTTGGGGTGTACTAATCTCATTTCCCATGATATCCCCTTGCTAGATGAGGTCCCTGTGCGTCAGCGGTATAGACGTATTCCTCCTTCCGAGTACGAGGTAGTAAAGGCACACATTAACCAACTGCTTGAGGCCCAGGTAATTAGAGAGAGCTGCAGCCCTTACGCTTCGCCCATCGTTTAGTCAAAAAGAAGGACGGTAGTCTACGCATGTGTGTAGACTACCGTCATTTAAACTCCAAGACCAGGAAGGATGCCTTTCCCCTACCCCGTATCGAGGAGACGTTGGACTCACTGGCAGGGGCACGTTGGTTTTCTACCATAGGACCTTGCCAGTGGGTACAATCAGGTCCCTGTTAGTGAGGTAGAATAGACCCAAGACAGCTTTCTGTACTCCGTTTGGGCTCTTTGAATGGAACAGGATGCCGTTCGGGCTTTGCAACGCCCCCAGCACCTTCCAAAGATTAATGGAGCGGTTATTTGGGGACCAACAGTGCCAGTCTCTCCTCTTGTACCTTGATGACATTGTTGTTTTCTCCTCTTCAGTTGACCAACACCTAGCTCGGATGGAGGTAGTCTTAAGCCATTACTCAGGGAGGGTTTGAAGGCCAAGTTGTCCAAGTGTGCCTTCTTCAAACGTGAGGTGCAGTACTTGGGCCATGTGATTTCATCAGAAGGGGTCTCCACTGATCCAGGCAAGATTGAGGCAGTTTCCCAGTGGCCTCAGCCAACCAGTGTGGCAGGTTTGCGGTCATTTTTGGGGTTTGCTAGCTACTACCGCCGCTTTGTGGAGGGGTTTGCGAGGCTGGCTGCCCCCCTCCACAGGTTGGTGGCGGAGCTAGCAGCCCCAAAGAGGTCAAAGTCTGGGTCCTGGGAGTTTGCTGAGGCATGGTCCACTGAGTGTCAGAGTAGCTTTGAGGAATTAAAGGGTAGACTTACCACAGCCTCCGTACTCGCCTATGCCGACTTTTCTCTTCCTTTCATTTTGGAGGTGGACGCCAGCCATGGAGGGCTAGGGGCGGTTCTCTCGCAAGAGCAACAAGGTAAGGTGCGTCCCATAGCTTATGGTAGCCGAGGTCTTAGGCCCACTGAGCGCAATACCTCAAACTACAGTTCTATGAAGCTGGAGTTTCTTGCGCTCAAGTGGGCCATGACCGAGAAGTTCCGGGAGTACTTGCTGGGACATAAGTGTGTAGTCTACACTGATAATAACCCTCTTAGCTACCTGACCTCAGCTAAGCTGGGTGCCTTGGAACAGCGTTGGGCTGCCCAGTTGGCAGCCTTCAACTTTGAGCTTAAGTATAGATCAGGTAAGAGCAACCGCAATGCTGATGCCTTGTCACGCCAGAATCCATCCGTGGTGGAGGTTCAGAATTTGTGCCCAGGTGTAGCGGTTCCAGTTGCTTTGCGTCAAGTCGACCAAGGCGGATTAGTGACTCAGGTAAACCAGATCGTATCACTTTCCTGGTTATTCCACCAGCGATATGTCTGCTCAGCAGCAGGCCGATCCAGTTATCGGAGAGCTGCTGGTATTTTGGAGGCGGAAATCCCCGCCCAGCTCTGAGGAGCGTAAGAAACTTTCTAGGTCTGCTATGCTTTTGTTTCGGCAGTTGGGATCGCCTGGTGGAGAAGGAGGGGGTGCTTTATCGTCGGGTGTTTCCGCCCGGATGGTGGAGAGGAGGTCCTCCAAGTGCTATTGCCGGTGGCCATGAAGTCGGAGGTGTTGACACAATTACACCAACAGCACGGACACCAGGGGGTGGAGCGCACCTCTCAGCTGGTGTGGCAACGATGTTATTGGCCAAGGATGTCCTCAGACATTGCCCAGTGGTGCCATGAGTGTGAGAGGTGCCAGTGTGCGAAGGGTGTCCAGCCTGCCCCTGTTAGCTTCATGGGACACCTGTTGGCTGCACGGCCAAATGAGATTCTGGCCTTGGATTTTACTGTGTTGGAACCCTCAAGTTCTGGTCTTGAGAATGTGTTGGTCATGACCGATATTTTCACCAAATACACCTTGGCTGTACCCACTAGAAACCAACGAGCTGAGACTGTGGCACAGGTTCTGGTTGTTGAATGGTTTTGTAAATTTGGGGTGCCGGGCCGTATCCATTCGGACCAAGGCCGTAACTTTGAGTCAGCTCTCATTCATCAGCTGTGTTGCTTATATGGAGTTGAAAAGTCACGTACTACTCCATACCACCCTGCTGGAAACGGCCAGTGCGAACGTTTTAACAGGACGTTGCACAATCTCTTGCGCACCTTGCCTGTATCAAAGAAGGGGGACTGGCCATCTTGTCTTCCCCAGGTACTGTTCGCCTACAACACTACTCCTCACCAAGCTACGGGGGAATGCCCGTATTTTTTGATGTTTGGGCAGGAGCCTAGACTTCCAGTCGACTTCCTGCTTGGTAGAGTCGAAGAGCCGCTGGCAGGCAGTGTTCATCGGTGGGTCCTGGAGCATCAGGATCGTTTGCAGGTGGCGTTTGAGGGCGCTCGTGAGCGATTGGGGGCCGCTGCTGACCGCCGAAAAGGCCAGGCACGATCTGCAGGTACGGGAATCGCCACTGAAGGAGGGTCAGTTGGTATATCTCCGCGACTATAGCGTGAGAGGTCGACATAAAATCCACGACCTGTGGAGCTCAGTGGTGTACCAGATCTTGAAGGCACCTAAGGAAGGAGGTGTGGTGTATACAATTGCTCCTACCACGGATTTAGGTAAGTTAAAGCATGTGCACCGATCTTTGCTGAAACCTCAGATTGGCAGGGACTCCACTCCCATATTGCAGGAGATTCCAGTAGTGGAACCTGTACGGCCTCGGGAAGAGGATGTGGATGAGGGAGATTTGTTTGTCTTGGTACCTGAAACACCACAGGTTAGTAGTAGGCAAGCACCTTGGGATATGGTTCAGTCTGAATCTCAGGGCTCTGGTGAAGCCCAGGGATCAGAAGAAATCCCTGAGGCAGTAGTGAATGTGCAGCCGGTAATGGACCCTCCTTTGCACTCTGCTTTGATGGGTGAGAGTGTGGTGAGGAGGACTGGAAGGAGTACTGCTGGGCAGCATTCTAATGTGCATCACCTCCCACGATCATTGGGGGCAGGTACGGTGTCTAGTATAGTGGGTAGTACAGCTGTGGTTTGGTTCCGTCCTTGGGACTGAATGTTAAGAGGGTAAGTCTTGGTTTAGTCCACCGTCGGGGCGACGATGCAGAAGCTGGGGGTGGACTGTGACAGTATGAATGAGGTAAGGCTGGTGATTGACGCTCATGAGCACCAATCAGCAGCGAGTGGGCACTATTTCAGGCCTGCTTGGTTGCAGCCTGGGATGCGTCACGTCCGGATCCTCCCCCTTTTTCTGTTTTGTTTCAGGTATGTGCTGTTAGCACGTAGCATTTTGCTAACTGTTGTAGCGAAAATTAACTCAAAGGGGAAATATTAATAATTATTCATAACTCATTATGATTATTAATTATGATTAATTATGAATATGCAAATCCGTTAATCAGATGAACTGGACGTAGCTACATTAAAATTAACATTACAATTAGGGCTGCACGATTAATCGCATGCTATTCTCACGCGCATTTCGTCAGTAAAGCCGGTTCCCTGATTACCGCTAAATCGCCATCACCTGTTTTTAAACGGAGCGCCTTTTAATAGACGGAGCCGTAGTTCACGGACAAGCCACGCAATATCGCGTTCATTATCGCAGGCGATTCATCTGCGATATGAACGCGATATTGCGTGGCTTTTCAGTGACCTACGGCTCTGTCTATTAAATGCCGCTTCATTTGAAAGCAGGTGATGGCGATTTAGCGGTAATCAGGGAACCGGCTTTACTGACGAAATGCGCGTGAGAATAGCATGCGATTAATCGTGCAGCCCTAATTACAATCAGTTAACCTGTTCGTCCAATGAACGCTCAGTGTTGATTGTTTATTAATTCTAAGAAATGTCAATTTCCAAGTTATGGAAAAATAATATTTCTTATTGTACTGTACTACTCAGAGCACGTAGTCCGGATCTATCACTTAAGAGGCAATTCATTAGCAGACGGAGTCAGAACCAAACGTGTATTGTGCACAATCTTTATTAACTAACTCACAAACACATAACTAAACTAACAAACACATAACATAACATACATAAAGGGTCACACACACACACACACACACACACACACGCAAGTCAGAATGAGTAATGATAGTGTTGAACCGGAAGAGATGCTGTTACTAGAGCTACATGAAATGTCAAAGGCAATCTGGAAAGGAATCATCAGTTTCTTCAGCAATAGCAAGGTAAGTCTTACAAATTAATACTAACTCGCTGTTTAGTGTTAAAATGTACGATACTTGCAAGATGCCCTTAGGCTGAGGAGCATCGGCTCTGCCATCTGAGGAGAGATCTTGGGTGATTCAGTCCGAAGTTATTGCCAGTTTTTTCCATGTTGGATGAGGAGCACATGGCTCGTTTGTAGGCCGAGGCCTACAGGCCTTGCAGGCCTGGCCTAGGCCGGCCGCAAGGAGATCGATTCGGTCGTTCAGAAGCAAGGAGGAAAAGAAGAGAGGGAGTGGCACTGTTCGCTGGTTTTTAACCTCTGGTCAAAGTCACACCTCTCAGTTGTTGACCGGACCAAGAAGATGTTGTAATTCTGGGTGGCAACACCCCTCCTGTCAGGGCTTTTACAACCCAGAAAGATTAACAAGCTGAGTTCTTGAATCAGAACTATTAAAGATTCTTTTAATACTGATGTGTTGCACAGGTATGGATGTACCGCATACACAAGCATTTAAATCTTCCCGCTACGAACGTATTGACACTAAACATGGCATGATTGAAGTTACCGTGCAGGTCATAACATTTAACAATCATCAAACATGTAAATACAATGAGTACAATACAACATCAGTAATGATGGATACCATTTCCTGAGAAGGATTCATTTATAGCACAGTCTGTCTATACATTAATGCCATAGAGTCTGTGTTCTGTGTGGAAAATGCAGGGAAGATGCAGATTTTCTGTGTCTCTACTCTGTTCTCCATGCGGCAACCGCATTCCTCGGCGCAATAAACTTGTAACTGAAAACTTCCCGGGGGATGGGGACAGACTCCAGAGTGAGCTTAAAACTATTGGTTAACTAACCAATAATTGTGTCTGATTTGCCTCAGTCATTACACTGTTTATTATTGCTTGTTGCACTCATAGCTTGCTTGTTGTACACCAGCCTGTTTTTTCATCGGTTTGTCTGTTTCTCCGGATGCTGTTCCCTTTCAGTCGGTCACGTTCGACGTACGTCAGTAGCGACCGACGAATTGGGATATCGCTTAGAGAGCCCTATCAGCTTCGTGTAAACTAAAACAAGCCAATGGAATTGGCGTGCGATATTTGCATAATGCGCACCGCCCCCGACAGGTGTATATAAATAGGAAGCAGATGCAATCGCACTCTGTCTTTCGCTTCGGAGCCATTCAGTGGTGTCCTGTTTAAGAAGACTGTTTTGTGTGAATTAAACTGCCTCGAAGAGCATTCACAGCAAGCCGTGTGTGCCGGTGTAACGGTGCTACAGCGAGGTCGCGAGCTCTCGAGGATCCGAGCTATAGCTCTCAACTGCTGTTTTCACAGCACACGCCTAAGAGTGAAGTGTGTTGCGATTTGGGCCGGTTCCTCGGTGTGTCCAGGAAGTGGTGTACCTGGCACATCGCGTCACTCCCTGTGTGCTTCGGCACGAGCGAGTTGACTGTTTTCCCCTTCTAAAAGAGCTTTACAGACGAACCCTGACAGTATGTCATTTCGTCTGTGCGTTAATGGGTGCGGTCGTTCCCTGGTCCCTGCTGATGGGCACAATCGTTGCATCTCGTGTTTGGGCATTCAGCACGCTGAAGCAGCTTTTGTGAATGGTTCATGTTCCCATTGCGGGAACATGACTATCGCGGTGCTGAGGTCGAGACTCTCCTTCCTGAAGTCTCAGGAAGCGGGGGTCCCCTCCCCTGTGCCCCGTTCGACCGTTTTTTCCGGCCCGGGCCGGAATGACGGTTCGGCGGTGTATAGGAAGGGTGACCTGAGGATTTCGGTCAGGGCTTCCCCGCCGAGCGGAAACGCTCCTCGGGCCCCTGCCGCCTCATCAGCACCGCAACCCATCGTGCCACCGTTGGTTTCCGCTGGGCCCTCTACGGACTGTCCAGCCGTTACCTTTGGTGTGCCGGCGGCGGATCGGATGTCGACCGCTGCATCGGAAGGTGAGCCTGAGTCCTCGGGGGAGGAAGATCCGGACGCGCTGCCGCCCGGGATGGTAGCGTTGCCCGAATCAGATCCCGAGCTCACGGCTGTGCTCTCCCGGGCCGCCTTGTGCGTCGGGCTTGAGTGGAACCCTCCACCCTGTCCCGGCCCATCTCGGTTGGACGATTGGTACTTGGGGGGGGTCGCGCTGGTCAAACCCAGCGTCCCACCCCAATGCCTTTCTTCCCGGAAGTACACGATGAGGTGACCAGGTCTTGGCAAGCTCCGTATAGGGCTCGTACGGGGCCTGGTCCCTCGTCCGCCTTCACCTCCCTGGACGGCGGGGAAGCCAGGGGATACGTGAGGATCCCGCCAGTCGAGCGGTCTGTTGCGATGCAGTTGTGTCCAACGGCCGCTGGCTGGCGCGGTGAGCCGCGTCTCCCGTCCCGGGCCTGTAAATTCTCAGCCGGTCTGACTGAGAGAGCTTACAGTGCCTGTGGGCAGGCTGCCTCCGCCCTGCACGCGATGGCCCTTTTGCAGGTTTACCAGGCAAAAGCGCTGTCGGAGTTGCCCCAGGAAGGTCCTGACCAACAGCTGCTTGGGGAGCTGCGCGCTGCCACTGACCTTGCCCTCCGGGCAACGAAGGTGACAGCGCGTTCTGTTGGCCAGGCGATGTCTACTTTGGTAGTCCAGCAACGCCACCTCTGGCTGGCCTTGGCAGACATGAGGGAGACTGACAAACATCGGTTCCTGGATTCCCCCGTGTCTCCGGTCGGCCTTTTCGGCGACGCGGTGGAGAGCTGCGCCCAACAGTTCTCCGCTGCACAGAAGCAGGCTGAGGCTATCAGACAGGTCATGCCACGGCGGTCCGCTGCTGCCTCCACCCAGCCGCCCGCGGCTCAGCCTCAGCCCGCTCGTCGCCGAGGGCGCCCGCCTGCGTCTTCCTCCGCCCCTGCTAAGTCGGCAAAACAGCAGCCTACACCAGTCAAACAGCAGGGTGCCGGTCGCGGACGTGGTGCCCAGCCCGTCTCTGCCAAGCCAGGTGGCAAGCGGTCGGGGAAAACTCGGCCCTGAGACGGGCGACCTGGAGCGGAAGGTTCCTGCCCTTCGGGAGAGTATTCCATCTGCTCTCCCACCCCCGGAGGAGGGCCGGGGGGATTTTGTGGCGTCTGTCCATCTACCGCCGCTGGCTCTCCGGAGTCCAGCGGTACCCACTTTGCCACAAAAAGAGCAGTTTCCTCAAACTCCAGGTCACAAGAGGGCGCGTTTGCCAGTGTGCCAGGCCCCGCCTCGCCACTCGCAACCCCCTCCCATTCTGCCAGTAGGCGACAGTGTGGTGGCGCAGACCGCGTCCCGTGCGCCGTCTCCCATTCGCACTGCTGCCTCGCAGAGTCCGACCTCACTCCGGACCGCTTCCATGCCGTCCGAGTCGGGTCCCTCTCTGCCTTGCTGCCCCACCCCCGGTGCGTCTGTGGTGCCTTTGGTCCCGCTGGCTCGGAGTCTGGAGGCGTGGAGCACGCTTCCCAGCCCGTCCCGCTGGCTCATTCGCACTATCAGACTCGGCTATGCGATTCAGTTCGCCCGGCGTCCCCCGGTTTTCAGGGGTGTCCACTTCACTCAGGTGTCGTTGGACAGTGCACCTGTTCTCCGGGCGGAGATTGCTGTCCTCCTGGCGAAGGATGCAATCGAGCCGGTCCCTCCAGCCGATATGAAGTCGGGGTTCTACAGCCCCTACTTCATTGTACCAAAGAAGGGTGGTGGGCTACGGCCAATCCTGGATCTGCGCGTCCTGAACCGGTATCTTCACAAGATGCCGTTCAAGATGCTCACGCAGAAACGCATTTTCGAATGCGTCCGTCCCCGGGATTGGTTTGCAGCAATAGACCTGAAGGACGCGTACTTTCATGTCTCGATTTTGCGTTCGAGGGTCGGGCATATCAGTACAAAGTCCTACCCTTCGGGCTGGCCCTGTCACCCCGCGTCTTTACGAAGGTTGCGGAGGCGGCCATTGTTCCCCTCAAGGAACAGGGCGTTCGTATTCTCAACTATCTCGACGACTGGCTGATCCTGGCCAGCTCGCGAGAGCAGTTGTGCGAACACAGGGACATGGTTTTAGCTCACCTCAGCCGGTTGGGTCTTCGGGTCAACTGGGACAAGAGCAAACTCGCCCCCGGGCAGAGGATCTCTTATCTCGGTCTCGAGCTAGACTCGGTTGCACGGACTGCGCGTCTCACCGAGGCGCGCGTCCAGTCGGTGTTGAACTGCCTGAGTTCGCTCAAGCGCAGGACAGCGGTTCCACTGAAAGATTTTCAGAGGCTCCTGGGGCATATGGCATCTGCAGCCGCGGTCACGCCGCTCGGATTGCTTCATATGAGACCGCTTCAACACTGGCTCCGCGGCCGGGTCCCGAGATGGGCGTGGCAGTGCGGCACGCTCCGTGTCCCCGTGACACCGAGCTGCCGTCGCACCCTTGTCCGGTGGTCGGACCCTTCGTTCCTGCGGGCCGGAGTACCCCTCGAACAAGTGTCCAGGCACGCTGTGGTCTCCACAGATGCCTCTGCCACGGGATGGGGGGCCACGTACAACGGGCATGCAGTGGCAGGTCTTTGGACGGGGCCTCAGCTGCATTGGCATATCAATTGCCTCGAGTTGCTAGCGGTACGTCTTGCGCTGGCCCGCTTCAAGAAGCTGTTGTCAGGCAAGCACGTTCTAGTCCGCTCAGACAGCACTGCGGCCGTTGCGTACATCAACCGTCAAGGTGGTCTACGCTCCCGTCGCATGTCGCAACTCGCCCGCCATCTCTTGTTGTGGAGTCAGAAGTATCTGAGGTCCCTTCGGGCCACTCATGTCCCAGGTGTGCTCAACCGTGCAGCCGACGAGCTGTCACGGCAGCCTCCACTTGCGGGCGAGTGGCGGCTCCACCCCCAGGCGGTCCAGCTGATTTGGCAGCGTTTCGGCGAGGCCCAGGTAGACCTGTTTGCCTCCCCGGAAACTGCCCACTGCCAGTGGTTTTATTCCCTGACCGGCGGCACGCTCGGCACGGATGCCCTGGCACACAGCTGGCCCCCGGGTCTGCGCAAATATGCGTTTCCCCCAGTGAGCCTTCTCGCACAACTCCTGTGCAAGGTCAGGGAGGACGGGGAGCAGGTTCTGTTAGTGGCTCCGTATTGGCCCACTCGGACCTGGTTCTCAGACCTCATTCTCCTCGCGACAGCCCCTCCCTGGCCGATTCCTCTGAGGAAGGACCTCCTGACTCAGAGACGGGGCACCCTGTGGCACCCGCGTCCCGACCTATGGAACCTCCACGTGTGGTCCCTGGACGGGATGCGGAGGTTCTGAGTGATCTCCCGCAAGCGGTTGTAGACACCATCACTTCCGCTAGAGCTCCTTCCACTAGGAGTCTCTATGCGTTGAAGTGGAACCTGTTCGTCGAATGGTGCGCCTCTCGCCGAGAGGACCCCCGATCATGTTCGGTCGGATCCGTGCTTTCCTTCCTGCAAGAAGGGTTGGAGCGAAGGCTGTCTCCCTCCACCCTGAAGGTGTATGTGCCGCTATCGCCGCACATCACCACGCAGTTGAGGGTAAGTCCCTGGGGAAACACGATCTGATCGTCAGATTCCTGAGGGGAGCGAGGAGATTAAATCCTCCTCGCCCTTCCTCCGTACCCTCTTGGGATTGACCCTGGTTCTCACAGCTCTCCGGGGTCATCCCTTTGAGCCTTTGCAATCAGTCGATCTGAAACTAATGTCTCTTAAGACGGTTCTTCTGGTTGCATTGGCTTCCCTGAAGAGGGTAGGGGATCTGCATGCATTTTCGGTCGACGAAACGTGCCTAGAATTCGGGCCCGGTGTTTCTCACGTCATCCTGAGACCCCGGCCTGGATACGTGCCCAAGGTTCCTACCACTCCCTTCAGAGATCAGGTAGTGAACCTGCAAGCGCTGCCCTTGGAGGAGGCAGACCCAGCCCTAGCTTTGCTCTGTCCCGTCCGCGCTCTGCGCGTTTACGTGGATAGAACGCGAAGCTTCAGGACCTCAGATCAGCTCTTCATCTGTTACGGAGGCCAGCAGAAGGGAAAGGCTGTCTCCAAGCAGAGGATGGCCCACTGGATAGTGGATGCCATCGCCTTGGCGTATGAATCCCAGGGCGTGCCTTGCCCGCTCGGGTTGAGAGCCCACTCCACCAGAGGGGTGGCCTCTTCCTGGGCGCTGGCTCATGGCGCCTCGCTGACAGATATTTGTAGAGCTGCGGGCTGGGCGACACCTAACACGTTCGCTAGGTTTTATAGCCTACGTGTAGAGCCAGTATCTTCACGTGTACTCGCATCCACTAGTCGGTAGACGTGTTGTACCTGCTCTAAGTGTCGGCTTGCAATGCCATTCCCGCCACTGGCCGGATACGTGCATACTTCACTCCAGTCGAGTTCCCCGCTTGGCGAACCCTGTCGAGTTCCTCCGCCTCCCCCTTCGGCTCGGACATTGCGGAGTGTCTGATGCCAGGCCTACATCCGTCGCTGACGCTGTCTGTTGGCTGGGGCCCATATGTCGTGACCCCTCTACGTGAGCGGTCCCATATGTGTAATTTTCCACGGTTTAAAACTCCCTACGGCGAGTCCGTGTCTTTCCCTTAGCAGAGCCAGCTCTGCTGTCACCTGTCAGATGAGTCTCCCCCTAACCAGGTGGAGCCATCCCAGGGACTCCATATGCGTACTGCCCCCCGGGCCAGTCCATATGTGTATTCCCACGTAAACTCCTCCCCCATTGGGTAGGTAGTGGTCTCCGCAGCGTCCCTTACGGGTTCGCTTCCCCAGTGTAGTCTAGTTACTTAGTGGGTAGTGGTTAGACAGCAGTAGACTCTCTCGGTGTAAGCTCGCCCCCTTCACCGTCAGCCGGTGCTATGGGCGGCTGAGCTTGCGCTGGGCACTGGAAGGGGTTTCGTAACTGTGGCGCTTTAGTTGGGATCCCAATTCGTCGGTCACTACTGACGTACGTCGAACGTGACCGACTGAAAGGGAACGTCTCGGTTACGTATGTAACCCTCGTTCCCTGAAGGAGGGAACGGAGACGTACGTCCCGTCGCCACAGTTTCTGTACCCTCGCTGTAGCGCGGACACCAGTTGTCTCCTCAGCGAAAAACAGAGTGCGATTGCATCTGCTTCCTATTTATATACACCTGTCGGGGGCGGTGCGCATTATGCAAATATCGCACGCCAATTCCATTGGCTTGTTTTAGTTTACACGAAGCTGATAGGGCTCTCTAAGCGATATCCCAATTCGTCGGTCACTACTGACGTACGTCTCCGTTCCCTCCTTCAGGGAACGAGGGTTACATACGTAACCGAGACGTTTTGGATGCGATTACTGCCCTCCTTTCAGGTATGAGGAAGTTTTATTGTAAGCCAGGTCTCGTTTCACTGAGGTGCGGGTGGTTTGAGTAATGTGCAGTCCCTGTACTTCAGTTTTACCAGCGGGTTATTTGAAGGCTGTGTATCCTGAGCGGTGAACTGATTGTAAAACTCGTCTATCCGCATTTGGTAAGTTTTGTTGGGTTTACGGGGGGAAATTTCGGCGTGTGATTGTGCAATTAATAGTAACCCTGTTTTGTGTTTGTATCATTCACGCATTCTATAGGATTCTCCCTTTCGTCCTGGGCGATTATTATTGCAGCTCAGTTCTGTCTCCGCAGTGCGCCGAGCGAACGATATCGGATTACAACTATTTAAAGGGACTTCTGCTGCTGCCGTCTGGTTTCTGTGATTTGTTTTAACTGACTTTTTTTGGTTTACTTTGGGGTGGACGATTGTACATTTATTGGGGCTGGCCTAAGGACGACGTGGCCGCTCCGAGTCCTGTTTTCCTCAAACTTTTAACAGTTTTTTGTTTATTTTGTTTCTTTTGCAGATTTGTATATGGTGACTTGTACTGTGCTGTGGTGACTGTTGCCCATCGTGTTACGGTGGAATTGTGACTGCAATTTGCTTTTCATTCATTCCTGTTTGAGATTTATTTATTTTGTTTTTGCTTTCTTTCAGGAGCTGGGGTCCCACGGGTGAAAGATCTTTTTGTGGTGGTGGTGCTGCTTCTTCAACGTTTGCCGTGTGACACTTTTGAAGTGTACGAGTGTGTGATCGGAGTTCACGGTGGGGTGTGTGTGTGTGGAAGTGTGCTTTTGGATAACTAGCGCTGGTGATCACTCCGGTGGGTAACCCCAGCCCTGTAATTATATTATATTGTTTTGTTTATTTGGAAGTTGTGTAAATTGGTTTTGTTTAACGTTTCTTCCTTCTGGTTGTTTGTTTTTGTTATTTGTGTAATTGTCTGTCACTGGACATTTTCTTTTGTTAAGTTTGTTTTTGTAATTTGGTATAATTTAAGTTTATTTTTGTGTGCTGTTTTTGTCTTTTTGAATTTTCGTTTTGTGTAAATTTATTTTGCATCGTCACTGAGAGAGAGCTGCTATGAATGGTACCATATCATTGAGCCTATTTTAAGTGATTTTTCTATCTTGGATTCAAATTGTGAATAAATTTTGTATTTTTATATGATGCCCACGTTTCCTGCCTACACTTATTTTTAAGAGAATCGAACCTGTGTGACCAAATAACAAACTCTGGGGTTTATTTCTATTTCCTGGGTGAAACCCTCCCAGGTGGCATAGTCGAATTTTCTACAAGTAGACAAACTTGGGCTTGTGTGTGTTAACCTGTACCGCTCCCTCGCCACACTTGGATGCATCAGGATATTTATTAATATTTCTGTGATTGTGTTTGTCAGAAAGAATTAAGTCATAAACACCTAGGATGGCTTGAGGGTGAGTAAAGCTTGGGGCAATATTCATTGAAAGTGAACTAATCCTTTAAGTACAAATAAATTACAGAAGATTTCTACATTGAAAACAGAACTTTTGCTGCTTTTCCTTAGTTGAGACCACATGACTGACTTTAAAATGGCAACTGGAAGTGAATCCATGGAATACAAATTATTTTAATTTCCTTTTTTCTCTCTCTTTTTATATGCTGTTAAATAGTAAAAAGTTGGAAGAAAGTAATTTCCATGATTTTCTAATTTTTAGAAAAGAATGAAAGATTTGCTACAAATGACATTATCAAGTGTAAATGATGGAGTCAACCAAGCAACACAATTGTATCCTTGTTGATAAAAAGAGCATGTACATGTTGAACAGACCTAAAGAAGCTACTGTACATTCAGCTACTGATATGATTGAGTATTCATCTCATTTTTCATCTTAACATTTTTTTTCTTTGGTAAACGAGTAAACTTTTAATAAGAACATTTTAGGGATGAAATTGTTCATCTGGGGGAAGTTATGACACTGATGGGTGGTTTAATTAATGTAAAAATAATAATAATAATGCAAATATATTTGCATACAATAAAGTTAGAAAATGTTTGTTTACTATTTCACTTAGTTTAAAAAAATATGTAATAGCTTTTATGATGTTTATTTGTTCAGATTAAAACAATCAATACTGTAAAGTCTGAAAATCTTTAAAAGAAAATAATGGAGGCATGGTAGAAAGTTTCCAAGAAAGTTTTAATGTGACCTTCATATACAACAAGACTTTATAAAATAGTTTTAAAAAGAAAAGAAAAGCGGATGAAGTTGAAGACATTTCTATCATCATCATTTGAATGGACTGAACTAGGAAATTACTTCTTATTTCTAATCCCATGAGCAACACAAAGATATTGAGCATCTCTTCTTGAACAATGAACACATGCAGTTACACATGGCAGTCTGTAAGAAGCAGCAGACGTCTGTCCTAACAGCCATTAAAAAATACCTTTATGTATTTTTGAAATAAATCTGCTTATTGACTTATTTTAAAATGACCTTCTCACAGACCCATTGCATAAGATGATTACATGGATAATCAGCCCATCCTGGTTCATAATTTACAGCACAATCTTCATCGATACCATCATGACTATCAGGCTCTCCAGACGCCCAGAACCTGAAATTAAAGATCAGCATTTACTTTCTGTGTGATACGATACTGGTGTTGATAATCATTTATTAGACAATAATCAGTTCAACCCAGAGGTCGGTGTGCTGGAATCAACCCATTTCCATCTGCCCTCCACATCTCTGTCAGTCAGACCAATCCAGATGTTAACACCAGCAGATATTTTCTTAACAAAGCCCTGAGAAAATTAAACAGTAACACATTTAGGTCTTAAAGAGAATTAACAGTTTTCTTTCAATAAACTCTCATCTAGTTAGTAAACATTGGTTTACTCACTTGTTCTTCTCTGTTATTTATGATGATCAGATCTGTTCCTCTCTCTGTACAGTATCTTCTGCTCTCAGTCCAGCTCTTCTCTTCAGTGGAAATGAAGTAAAGACTGGATTTATAGTAAATCCATTCATCTGTAAACACAACCAGTTTAGGTTTATGCAGTCTATTCTCACTGATCTACAAACTTATTTTTAATCAGTTTCACTGGTAACACTTTAGTGTAGGGAACACATTCACTATTAACTATGAATTTTCCCTCAATAAAATCCTAATTTACTGCTTATTAATAGTCAGTAAGGTAGTTGTTAGGTTTAGGTATTGGGAGGATTAGGGATGTAGAAAAAGGTCATGCAGAATAAGGCATTAATATGTGCTAAATAAGCTATGTGCTAATAAACAGCCAATATTCTAGTAATATGCATGCTAATAAGCAACTAGTTAAAAGACCCTAAAATAAAGTGTGACCGTTTCACCCAAATAATTAGTAATGTATCCTGTACAATACTAATGTACTAATATTTACTAATATTTAAAGTTAATGTTTACCCATTTCTTGAAGACTTTTTGACAGTTCATTTTTCTCCTTATTTAACTGGTCTCTGTGTTTAATCAGGTCAAGGTTAGTTGATGATAATCTATCTCTCTCTTTTGCCAGTTGCATGTTCTTGGTTAGTAGCTCGTCTCTCTCTTCTGTGAGGTCAGTGATCTTGATCTGTAGCTGGTCTTTCTCATTTTGTTGCTGGTCTCTCTCTTCTGTGAGGTTGGTGATCTTGGATAGTAGCTGATGTGTCTCTTCAGAGCAGTTTGTGCTCTTTGATTTGATGAGGACACACAGCACTATGACTGCAGTCAGCAGAAGAACACACATCAGCACCAAACACACTGAAGATGCTCTGGAGCTTCTGTTCCTCACAGTATCACTTCCTGAACACCACACATATGAAGATAATTGCTAATTGCTCATATGACTCAAATGTGTTATATATATATACAGTACAGTCCAAAAGTGGAACCACTAAGATTTTTAATGTTTTTAAAAGAAGTTTCGTCTGCTCACCAAGGCTACATTTATTTAATTAAAAATACAGTAAAAAAAAAGTAATATTGTGAAATATTATTACAATTTAAAATAACTGTTTTCTATTTGAATATATTTCACAAAGTAATTTATTCCTGTGATGGCAAAGCTGAATTTTCAGCATCATTACTCCAGTCTTCAGTGTCACATGATCCTTCAGAAATCATTCTAATATGCTGATCTGCTGCTCAAGAAACATTTAATGTGTACAATTGTACAAAATATTTGTGTACAATATTTTTTTTCAGGATTATTTGATGAATAGAAAGTTCAAAAGAACAGTGTTTATCTGAAATCTAATCTTTTGTAACATTATAAATGTCTTTACTGCCACTTTTGATTGATTTAATGCATCCTTGCTGAATAAAAGTATTCATTTCTTTAATTTCTTTTCAAAAAAAAAAAAAAAAAAAAAAAATCTTACTGACCCCAAACTTTTGAACGGTAGTGTATAATGCTACAGAAGCTTTGTATTTCAGATAAATGCTGTTCTTTTGAACTTTCTGTTCATCAAGGAATCCTGAAAAAAAGTACACAACTGTTTTCAACATTGAAAATAATCATAAATGTTTATTGAGCAGCAAATCAGCATATTAGAATGATTTCTGAAGGATCATGTGACACTGAAGACTGGAGTAACGATGCTGAAAATTCAGCTTTGCATCACAGGAATAAATTACTTTGTCAAATATATTTAAATAGTACACAGTTATTTTAAATTGTAATAATATTTCACAATATTACTGTTTTTTACTGTATTTTTAATTAAATAAATGTAGCCTTGGTGAGCAGACGAAACTTCTTTTAAAAACATTAAAAATCTTAGTGGTTCCAAACTTTTGGACTGTACTGTATATATATATAAATAAAAGACTCAGTACCTGTGTGTTGAGGTGTCTGTTGTCTCTTGGTTTCAGAGTTCTCGGTTTCTGTCCTGACATTAGAACTGTTTATAGGATCCACATTAATATAGATATTCATCTCTTCATCATCTTCTCTGTCCATCTCATGTTGAATGCCCATATTACCATAATAAGACATATTCAGTCTGTTGGAGTTGAATGTGAGATTGTTAGATGCTGATACTTCCAGTGGGTTGTAATGCTGTGAACTTCTGCTTTTGAGCATTTATTGTGAGAAGGCACCACTGTGGTCAAGAACATGTGATATCCATTTAGGGGGCTAAAACCCTTTGCTAACTCTTGACAAATAAATGTGTTTTTTGTTTGTTTGTTTGTTTTGTTTTTAGTAAAAAACTACTTAAGTGCATTCTTGTCTTGTGTTTAGATTCATGTATATGATGTTGTCCTTATACTTCATTAATATGGACAAAGCATGTTTTCATACAATAGTTGACTGATAGACTTTCACAGCAACTAGAACTTGTTTCAACATCTAATTAGAGATAAACTGGAATAATTTGGATCTTGACTTTTATGTTTATTTTGACATCTTTACTTCAACAAGTACTTATACTTGTAATATATGCACAAAATTCTGTTTATGGGTATGAGTATTAAGTTTTGGAGGAAGACATGGTATTTTTAAAAGAGGTACACCTGTAAAACATAAAACATTTCTGCAGACAAGACTCTACTGACACATACATGCAAATTAACACACTTGCTATAAAGCGTGAATGATTTTCATTGTGATTATAGCATATTAAAATTGATAAATTGATGGAATGTGTTTAAAAAAAAGAAAAAAAATTATTTCACACTGTATGTCACACGGTATGTTCACACATCAACTTCCACTTTGTTCTAACTGGTGTTAGATTATGATAAGATAAGAAAAAGACCAGAGCTACCGACCTAAGCAGACCTAAACACGAACATTTATATTCAGCATTAAATAGAGAAGTGTTTATTCAAGATACCCAATGCAACTAGTCTCAACTAATGCATTTGTTATACAAAGTATGAAACTGTAGTGAAGGAGTACAGTTATATGAAGAGTAACATTTCATAATGAACTGCAGTAAGAAGTTTCCTTAGTTGGGAACACATGATTGACTTTAAATGCCACTGAAGTGCTTTGAAATGTTCAGCATTATTCAATGTCGTGATATAATTTCCACTGAAACATGAAGACAGGGAGGAACCTACTAAACAGCTCCTCCCCTTTTAAAAAAAATAGCCAATAGTGTTTTGTTTATCACAGCTCGGCCAGAGCCTTTGAGCTGGGCAAAGCCGCGTTTGACAGCTTATGACAGCTTATGACAGCCATAGTCTAACAGATTACCCTTTTAGATTTGAAGGGGCTCTATGCAGGAATGACACCCAGTGGTCGAAATAGGTACTGCAGTCCAAATTCAAAATATTGTTTGCCCCGCCCCCTTGTTCAAAGACGCGGGTGGCCAGCTTGACATGCAAAAACAGGGAGCGCAGTTGACAATGAAAGCAGAGGAGACTTACACACTGTAAGCTGATTTATCTGTGCTTTAATATGCTGTCGTTCATAGAGATTTTTAGATGGATGCAGAGGCTTTTTATTCAGGTAGAATCTGCGATTCTCTGACCCAGTTTGTTTGCTGGTTTCCATGGCTGCAGTACGCGGTGTTTTCCGCCAACTGGCAACCTGTGCTGTGGAAATACTATTGGATAAACTGCAGCACACGGTTTTGCACAGACCAAAACAAAAACAGACATTCTGACACGGAACACACATTTCAAAGTAGAATGTCTGACTGTAGCATTGATTTTCTGAGAAACAAGTAGGTAAACTTAGCATGTTTCCTAAATATCTGCAAACATGTTGGGGTATTTTTATGCTTTATTTAAGTAAAATTCTTACATATATCCCCTTTAATATGAAACTGTTACTAAAGCAAACCAGTGACATAATCATGCTGAGGATGTGTAGTTTGAAAACTTGTGTTGGTGCATGGCACCGGTGTTATCTCTTCTACTCATCAGTGCTGTTTCTAATGGTGAGTCTGTATAACCGTTTCTCCTCCTAATCTCCTCCATATCTCTTTAAAATACAGCATTATGTGAAAAATTCAAAAGGTCAGATATATTTTGTGGTCTGCGCCAACTTGCACATATGATCCTCTCTGTGCTATCGTGTCTCTGGACCGGTGGTTCGCGTGACACTAATGTGAAACCAGATTTCATTAGCCTCAATGAAAAACATTTACGCTGAACCACCACTGAATCGTTTCCTATCCGCTATATAGTGCACTATGTGCCATTCACCATGTAGAAAATAGTAATTGTGTGATCTAGTGAGATCTAGTGATTTCAGCTGCAGCTTCGGCGTCTATTTATAATGTAGGGGGCGGGACGCTTCAGATATAGAGAGCATTTGATTGGACAGAAGATCTGATGAGAAGCTGAAGTTCAGCATGATGTCATTAGAATCACTGATCCATATTGGTGGAAGTGAGAGACTTTAAGTTTTGAATGCTTATATCTCCTAAATGTGAACTTTGTCATTGTTTTGGAACACACAAGCTTATAGATAACGGTAAGGCCATCATATTCATAATAAAATACAAAAAACCTTCAATTTTGATTTCATGGGGACTTTAAATGACAACTAACGATCGAGCCATGTAGCAAATCCATTTTTGCTTCTTTTTTCCTCTAATTGTAATTTAATACTTTATTACAAATTACATTATCGACCCAAATGTGTAAATGAATGTATGAATACCATCATGTTGTGAGCTTCAGTGGAGTCAACCCAGCAATGTTACTCTTCTTGATATATGAGCATTTTGTGTCTAAGGAAGCTACATTAAGCTACTGATATGACTGGAGTCTTCAGGGTTCCTACACATTTTCCATTTCAAAAATCCATACTTTTCCATACTCAAATTTCCAGACCTCCTTCCAAACGATTTCTGCCATTGGTAAGCCTCGGTCTCCTTTTCTATGTATTCTTTGCTTCATGTTTGTAGTCTGGGTCCTACAAACTTTTAGTTAACAAATTAGTGTTTGTTTGAAGCATTTCTATAGAGTAGCCTACGAGTACGAGTAGCCTACACAAGCACAGTATGACAGTTTGCCTAATAATTTATAAATTCATAACTTTGTAAACATATCTTCAATGTGAAAAAAGGTCCAAAAGGTGACGTGTAGGAATTAAATAGTTGTAGGGGGGTATGGGGACATCCTCCCCCAGGAGATGATTTTTGTGATTTTAACATGTAAACGAAGCATTCTGGTGCACTCTGACAAGAACATTAATGGAAAAAACATTTGCTTCAAGAAAAAAAATGGCACTTGGGCTGAGCATTGACAAATTTCACAATTGAATGCGATTTTGATTCAAAAGCTTGCAATTTGATTTTGATTTAATTACATTTGATTCAGTATTGATTCATTTGGGCCAATCAGGTACAGGACATGGCAAATTTCCTCAAAGAAAAAACAACTAATTCTGTAAACTATACAGGGAACCACAGCTGGTACATCATTATAATATTAGGTTAAAATCAATTTGTAAGCTACTTACACAGGCTAAATTAAACATAAGGACATTTTTTATAATAACGTTATAAAAATTTTTTTTAATGACAATTATTTTTCTACTCTTTTTTTTATGTAGGTCTAAACATTTCAATGGTGGCTGTCATAAAACGTATTCAATATCGAAGCATGTTAAGTACAAATACAATGAATATGCAATAGCCTACGTGTGCATATATTTAGCAAAATGCTCCTCTCAAAGTTCATTTTTGTAGCCGAATAATGAGTTTTTGAACACTGGACGGCTTTTCTGAGCTAAGCTAAATGTGACATTTTTACAAGCTGTTCTATTGACACCTTTCTGGGGTTCAAACACTGATTGATCGATTGCAAGTGATATGATTCAGATTTTGGTAAGTTGTACTGTATCTTTCAACATACCTTAGGATGTTGTTCATGTTTATTTTGTGTTGTCATTAGTAAAGTGGAAGAGATGGCTGGTTCACAAGTGCTACAGCGATCTATTATGCCACAGAGCACCAAGAAAGATTGCAACTCACTCCAGTCAATGGAAAAGAAGCCCATTTCCTAAATTCTTGTGAGAATCTTGTGACAAACACACACTCACCCCGAGAAAAAAAAAAAACCCTCTTCAGAGCTATACGATTCACATACATGACGAATTTTGATTCAAAACGGTTAATTTTGCCAAAAAGTGACTAGTTTGCAGGAATGATAAATTAGAAAACTGAATAGAGCCAATAGTCTGGAAATACAAATATTTTGTCACATATGGCACAGAGACAAGAGAGTAAGATCCATATGCAGCTTTAATGGGGTAATCCAGAAACAATCCAAACAGGCAAGGGTCAAAATCCACAGAAACAGTCCATACAAAAACAAGAAAAACACAAGGAAAACCAAAACGGAGAAACCAGAAACCATACATGAAAACACCATAACAAAAGTAGAAACAAACCAGGTATAAATAGACAGACACTAATGAACAAACACAAAACAGCTGGGTGCAATGAAACGGGATAATGAGTCCGGGAAGTGTGTTATGGGAAATGAAGTCCAAGGGCCCTATAATACACCCGGCGCAATGCAACGCAAGGCGCAGCGCAAGTGTGTTTGCTAGTTTGCGTCCGGCGCCGTTCACGTTTTCCCGTTCAGCGCCACGTCCTTAAATTAGTAAATGCATTTGCGCCAGTTATTGCGCCCATGGGCGTGCTGGTCTAAAAAAGAGGTGTGTTCAGGCACATTGCTATTTTAAGGAGCTGAAAATAGACTGCGCCATAGACCAACTCAAACCTGGTCTAAAGTCTAAAGTCAATGGCGCAATATTTTTTTGTTAGAGTGCGTTGGTAGAAACTGCGCCTCTGGGCGCGTCCACAGTGCGCGTTGACTTTGCTTATTACACACAGGGATGCGCATCACACAAACATGCCAAATATTAAAAACAAAAGGATTACAGTGTAAAAGAATATTATTGTGTAGGCTACATTATATAAAAATGTAGTGATGAATAGTCATTGCGTGTATTAGAATTAGGCTACCTATTTTCAATTCAGCCTATTACTACTTATAACGGACACAATCACTGCTAATTCATCCCACGCCTTCTTCACCTCGGGAAGCTTTGGTGGATTCCTGCTTGTCCCGTAGATGATCTGCCTGCGCGCTTTAACTTCGCGCACGAGCAGATCGGTTTCTTCCCTTGAAAAGCGTTCAGCTTTTCCGCCAACAAATTCCGCCATGTAAATAGCAATCCGCCATGGCGCGAGCGCATCTCGCTCTTAACGGGAATGGGAGATGACACTCTGATTGGTTTATTGAACGTTACGCCCATTACTCATTAAGAGAATAGGGACAACCCATTTCAAAAATGTGCCCCAGCGCACGGACCGTTTTTCCGTCGTTAAAATAGCAAAAGTGGATTTGGACATGCCCTGAATGCACCTGCGCCGTGCGCTTTACACTTTGCGTTTAGATCGTTAAAATAGGGCCCCAAGAGTGAAAACAAGATTCCGGGTTGGAGTGCCCTCTAGTGGCTGATTAGGGCACCCCCACTAGTGATCATGACATATTTACACATATATAAATACTTTTTTCCATACTTTTCCAGACCTGGAAATTACTCAAATCAAATTCCATACTTCTCCAAATTACATAGGAACCCTGAGTCTTTATCTCATGAGATTTATAAGATTATTAACACATCGAAATTATCATTCTTTAGATACATTTAAAAGAGAAATACATTACAAAGCATGTGCTTTAAGGTTTCTGCTAATGCTGAATGTCATTCCTGTATACTGTAGGTCTGTGTAGACTGGCAGCTCTGCTCTTTTTTTCCCTGTTCTTAACACCAGTTTATCAGTATATTATCTGCATTGGTTTGGATAATAATCTCCTCTCCATCTTCTTTGTTAATCTCTTGTTTCTCAGCAGAGGATCTATAAAATAATCCTCTCAGAAATCTTCAGTATATTTGGATCATTTGATTGGTAAATGTTGTTCTGTGTGGTTCTGTTCAGATGGACTGCACTGCTCTGAACTGCAGTTTTCAGGTGTCCCTCGGTGTCTAGTTGTTAATGACATATAACGAGAGATAGAACAGATGACAGATAAGAGATACGTCTCTGATGAACGTTAAAATACGTATATTTGAAAGCGCAGCGGAGATGGATCTCTCATCTGTATGTCAAAACCTGCACCTGCTCACTTTATTAACTCAATAAACTCGATAGCTTTATGAGCTAAGCTTAAAGGGTTATTTCACCCAAAAATGAAAATTCTGTCATTTAGTTCTCACCCTGATGTTGTTCCACATAATTACCGTCATTCGAGGTTTGGAAAAGTAGTAAAAACCTCATTAAAATAGTCCAGGTGACTATAGTGGTTCAACCTTAATGTTATGAAACGACAAGAATACGTTTTGTAATACTTTTACAAAAATAACATTAAAAATATCTTCTGTGTAATTGTCCTATGCTGTTTACGTCCAGTGCCAGAGTATTTTTACTACTTATCTGGACCTTGAATTATGGTAATTACGTTGGTAAAACCTCTTGGATTTCATTAAAAATATCTTAACTTAATCTTAAAATCTTATGGGTCTGGAATGACACGAGGGCGAGTAATTAATGAGAGAAATTTCATATTTGTGTGAGATAACCCTTTAAATGACAAGCTCAAAAACATGAGTGGACGTGGCAACGCTGCAAGAGCGCTCTCTGTGAAGCATAAACAAAACACGACGCCTCCGTTGACTGTGCTTTAGTTAAAAATGTTGAACACAAGTCTTTTGTCAGTGTTATATTACTTTATCAGAATATGATACCAAACACACAAGACACCAGAACGTTGCTATGATGTCAATGTGTGCGAGTCGTGATCTGTACACACGTGGAAGGATAAATCGTTCCCACATTTTTAATGCAGTTGTCTCTCATGAAACTTTACAACGTGTACGTGACCTCTGTGTTCTGACACGTGTGGTGTCCAGAAGACTGTATGGAGCTGAAACTGCAGTAATTATGACAAAGTAATTGAATGCTGTTGCTTCAAGCAAACCGCATTGCTCTTAAATATTCTGCTCTTGCTGTGGTCATGAACTTCTGATATCCTGTTAAGATGATAAAAAAGGAAAACAATTTTTAATAACTGTACTGCTCTGAACTTCTGGTTCTTCACTTCTGCTTTCAAAGCTTTTAGAAGAAACCACTGTGGTCAAAATGACTCACAGCATTTCAGATGAACCCTTTTGGCCATATTTTAGTTGATGCAAAATTATGGAAGACACACAGCAATAGTTGACAGCAGCAATAGTGTAGGGGTAACATGAGTGGCAGAAAGTTCTGATGCAAATCGACCAGAGTTCGAATTCTTCTCCCTTTTCCCATCACATACCAAATCAGAAATTTATAAAAATATATATATATATAAAATTTACATAATATATATATATATATATATATATATATATATATATATATATATATATATATATATATATATATATATATATATATATTTTTGTTCAAGGGATCTAATGAAAATGGGCCTGGCTGAAATAGCATATAACCCCTTTAAGGTCACACAAAGCCCAAGTGGGAACATTTCTTCAAATACTGTGAATATAGATAGATGGAGGAATTTGCCTAATAATAGGGGTATCCTGGTCAGTTTGGGGTATGTATCAAGTGGGGGTATATAGGTCTGCAGTACCTAAAGAGATCTATTCATTAGCATTCACATTCATGTTTTGTTTCTTGAAAACATGACAGATTTGACAAAAGCTTTAGCTGACAGAGTAGTTTGAGATAGGACACAGATGCAAATTTAACACACAAACAATATTTATAAAACTTACCCTCATTTTTAAAGGGTGAAATTTAAATATTATAAGTATTTTATTTAACTTAAAAAGTACTCTAATTAGATCACCGCAGGTAAAACTACACATGGCACTTCACTACATTTTAGTAAAAATATTGTTTCTATATCTAGAATGGTTTTAAGGTGTAGTCTATAAACACATTTAATATAAATATGAATGCACAAAACTGAAAGTTTATGACAAAAATAGTCTGTAATGTGGCCTAATTGGCGTTCAATACAAGTCTACATTAAAAATGAAATAAAATAAAATATAACCTACATTTCTGACAATATACCATGGTTACAGTTAGTGTTACCACAGTAAATCCATGATAAATGTTGGTGAATTGTTGTTTGAACAGTATTCTAACTGGATCGGTTTCAATGTTTCTCCTGATCTGGCTTTAAAGGGGACCTATTATTTCCCATTTTACAAACGTAAAATAAGTCTCTGATGTCCCCAGAGTGTGTATGTGAAGTTTTAGCTCAAAATACCTCACAGATAATTTTTCATAGCATGTTAAATTTGCCACTTTTAGTGGTTGAGCAAAAATGAGCCGTTTGCAAATGAGCTGCTGCTATCGGCCTAAGAGGGCGGAGCTTCAAGAGCTCGTTCTCCCCTATCAGGATTCAGTCAGGACGCTCTATAATGTGAGAAACTGCGAATATATGCTGCATGAAGATAGAACAGGTATAGTTTAGTTAAATTATGGTTATAACTTATATTGTCTTCTTCTTTTTTTATCCACTAAGTTAACTAACAAGCCTGTTGTACTGTCTGAATGATGGCCAAAACTATACAGATGAGTTTTATAAAGTTTATTGTACTTCACACAAAAGATGAAGCGTCCGTTTTCACTCTAGAAAATCTCTGTAAGAGCTTAATAAAACACAGTGCAAGTGTGCATTAAAATATTATCCATAAACTAGCTCTTTTCCCTTGTATTATCATGAGCAACAAACATAGCGAAGAACACAGAAACACTTGTATGTGTATAACCCAGAATAACATTTTCATATTTCAATTAAATTTCAGGAATTATACCACAAAAAATACTCACATTTTTTTTTCCACAGAATCTTAGTATACTCAAAATACTAAAATAAATGAGATATATTTTCAGTTCCCTTTCGTGGGAACTATCGACGCTACGTCGGATGACGTGATGGGAACCCTCTGTATTTTGTGTTCGTGAAGCACCTCTGTATCCAACCAATGAAAAGACGTCACGGATCAGGAAGCTATAAAGCACACCTGAACACAAAGCACGCCAGCTTCTGTTGTCTTCAGCAAGCGCTCTCTGTATCTTGTTTGTCTTATTTATTGTTGTCTGTCTGATACATTCACACAGTGATCTCTTCGTCCGAGGACAAGAGTTTCAAAGCACAATATAAAAAGACATATATATATTATGGCGGAAAAGCAGCAGTTCAGAAAGTGTGTTCCTCCCTGCCCACGCTTCATTGTGGAAGGGGATACACACGATATGTGTGTTAAATGCCTGGGGGTTGAGCACGCACAGGTGGCTCTCGAGGGAGCCGTCTGTGTGCACTGTGAGCGGCTCACCCTCAGAGTGCTGCATTCGCGTCGAGCGCTCTTCGAGGAGGGCGCCGAGGCGAGTGTTCCCCGCGGGTCCGGTCCCGCTGCTGCCGAGGCACAGCGCAGGCTGCACTCGTGGGGTTCACAGATGGATCTAGCGGAGGGGGAAGAGACGGGCTCTGCCTTATCGCTTCCCTTACCCGCTAGACCCAGTGTCTCTCCTTTGGTGGCGGAAGCACGCGTAGCGGTTTCTTCCCCCCGAAGAGAGGCACCGATGCTCAATATATCTTCCTCCGAGGAGGTTGATGTAGAGAGTGTCGATGATGTACCGCCATCAACTTTACCAGCTTATGAGGAGCTATTAGAGGTAGTGACCAGGGCTGTTGAAAAGTTAAACATCGAATGGCCTGTGGAGAAAGCCGAGTCCAGAGTTAAAAGCAAACTGGATGAACGCTTTCTTCCCCCTCGGTCACTGCCTCAGCGCCGGGGTCTCCCGTTCTTTCCCGACCTCCATGCCGAGGTGTCGAGGTCGTGGAAGAGACCCGTGCAGTATCGGCTGTACAGCCCGCAGACATCGCTGTACAGCAATATTGTTGGCCTAAAAAATCATGGCTATGGGGCGATGCCTCGGGTAGAGGAGACGCTTGCGAGCTATCTCTCGCCCGAGACCGCGTCGTCCCTTAAGACCCCGGCGCTGCCCACCAAGCCTCTGAAAACTACATCCAGCTTGGTGAGCAAGGCTTACTCGGCAGCAGGTCAGGCGGCGGCATGCCTTCACACCATGTCCATCCTTCAGGCATATCAAGCCGACCTGCTGGGGGAAATTGATCAGAGCGGGGAAGCGTCCTTCGAGGTGATTCACGAGCTGCGCAAAGCCACAGATTTAGCTCTCTGGGCCACCAAGGAAACGGCCAAATCCATCGGTCGTTCTATGGCAGCCCTGGTGGCCACGGAGAGGCACCTATGGTTGAATCTGTCCGACATTAAAGAACGTGACAAAAACACGCTCATGGACGCGCTGCTGTCTCCTGGTGGCCTGTTCGGCGACGCAATGTCAACAGTTGTCGACAGGTTCCAGGAGTCACGCAAACAAACGGCGGCGTTTTCTAAGATCATTCCCCGCCGCGCTCATCCCTCCGAGGCTGCTGGGCGGGAGCAGCCTCGGCCGACAGCCAGCTCCCCAGCAACATCCGCGCACAGAGCGCAACAAAAAGCCAGTGTCGCCTCCCGTACTCCCCCACGCAGTGCCTGGGGACCGGGACGGGCGGCACAGGCGAAGCCTTCCGGAGGTAGGGCGGATCTGAGGACCGTCATTATCTCTCGGAAGGCTTCAAAGAAGAAGTCCTGACACTAGTGTCGCAGGATTTCTCGAAGGCAGCCCCCTCCGGGAGGATTCGGATATCGGGTCCTCCTCGGTGCCCTCAGGGGACCGTTCTGCCAACCCTGCCACCAAGTGTGAGTCAGGGCGCAGCGGTCTCCACCGATCCTCCGAGGGGGGTCGGTCAGCACGTGATTCGCCTGTCTGCCGGTGCGCCGCGTCAGATGGACGAGCCAAGTGCTCAAAAAACACCAGAGACCATTCTCGAGAGACTGGTTCCCTTAGTAGAATATTTGGAAGAGTGGAAGAATCTCCCGAATGTTTCGAAGTGGGTGCTGCTCATGATAGAACAGGGCTACAGAATTCAGTTCGGTTCACGACCGCCCAGGTTCAACGGGGTGCTTCCTACGGTGGTAACCCCAGAGCAGTCTCTGGTGATGGAGCAAGAAGTAACGACGCTTTTGCAAAAAGGGGCTATAGAAAGGGTTTCCCCTCCCAGCAAAATGTCGGGCTTTTACAGCCGCTACTTCATTGTTCCGAAGAAGGATGGAGGGTTGCGTCCGATCATAGATTTACGTGTGCTAAATCGATCCGTAAAGAAGCTGAAGTTCAAAATGCTTACACTCAGACAGATCATCCCTCAGATCAGGTCCGAGGACTGGTTTGTAGCGATAGATCTGAAAGACGCATAGTTTCATGTATCCATCCATCCTTCACACAGGCAGTTCCTCAGGTTTGCTTTCGGGGGCGAAGCTTACCAATACAGGGTTCTTCCGTTCGGCCTATCCCGATCACCCCGCACGTTCACGAAGTGCGTGGATGCAGCGCTGGCTCCGCTGAGACTCCAGGGCATCCGCGTGCTGAACTATATCGACGATTGGTTGATATTAGCTCAAACATAACAATTGGCAGTTCAACATCGAGATGTTGTTCTGTCGCACATGAAGAGGCTTGGGCTGAGGCTCAACGCCAAAAAGAGTGTGCTGGTCCCGAGTCAGGTTGCAAACTACTTAGGTGTAATCTGGGATTCCACCACGATGCAGGCGCAGTTGTCCCCTGCTCGTGTGAGTTCCATTCTCGGGGCCGTGGAAGGGGTGAAGTTAGGCCAGTCACTCACTGTAAAACAGTTTCAGAGACTGGTGGGTCTGATGGCAGCTGCGTCCAACGTTATTACTTTTGGCCTTCTGCACATGAGACCCCTACAGTGGTGGCTCAGGACCAAGGGGTTTTCCCCGAGGGGAAATCCTTTTCGCATGATCAAAGTCACGCGGCGATGCCTTCGTGCTCTGGTCATGTGGAAGAAGCCTTGGTTCCTAACCCAGGGACCCGTGCTGGGGACTTCTGGTCGTCGTGTAATGCTTACGACAGATGCTTCCCTCACGGGCTGGGGAGCGGTCATGAGTGGCCACTCAGCTCAGGGTCTGTGGGAGGACCATCAGCGCTCCTGGCACATAAATCGGCTGGAGATGATGGCGGTGTTCCTCGCACTAAAACACTTCCTCCCCAACCTGAGAGACCATCATGTGCTGGTCCGTACGGACAACACTACGGTGGTCTCGTATATCAACCATCAGGGGGGTTTGCGGTCTCGCCCATTATCAAAGTTGGCCAGTCGCATCCTCCTCTGGTCCCAGGGAAAGCTCCTCTCGCTGAGAGCAGCTTACATCCCCGGGCGGTTGAATGTGGGAGCGGACGCCCTGTCGAGGCAGGGCGCGAGACCGGGGGAATGGAAACTCCACACCAAGGTGGTGGAGTTGATATGGAAAACTTTCGGTCGAGCTCAAGTCGATCTCTTTGCCACAGAGGAGTCAGCTCAGTGCCCTCTGTGGTACTCACTTCAGCACCCAGCACCTCTAGGGCTGGATGCCATGCTACAGACGTGGCCGAGGCTACGTCTGTATGCATTCCCCCCAGTCTCAATGCTCCCGGGAGTTCTGGAAAAGGTTCGCCAGGAGAAGGTCGACCTAATATTGGTGGCCCCTTACTGGCCGACCAGAATATGGTTTTCGGACATAATGTCTCTTCTGCACGGCTCTCCCTTAGAGCTTCCCCTCAGGCAGGATCTCCTGTCTCAAGTGGGCGGAACGATTCTCCATCCCCGCCCAGAAATGTGGAAACTGTGGGCCTGGCCCCTGAGGGGGCAAGGCTCATAGGAACTGGTCTCCCAACCGAGGTTGTGGAGACCATCCTTCATTCCAGAGCTCCCTCCACGAGGAAGTTGTACTTATACAAATGGAAATTGTTCTCTGCGTGGTGTGAACAGCATAATTTGGACCCGGTCCATTCTTCAGTCTCAGACGTGCTTCGGTTCCTTCAGGAAAAGTTCTCGGAAGGTTTAACCCCTTCCACGCTGAAAGTATATGTGGCCGCTATTTCGGTTCACCATATTCCTGTAGGGGGCTCCTCGCTGGGTCGAGACCCCCTAGTAGTACGCTTCCTCCGTGGTGCACTCAGGTTGAGGCCTGTGGTGCGCACAAAGACCCCGACCTGGGACCTCACTATTGTGCTCCAAGGGCTGGCTGAGGCTCCCTTCGAGCCAATAGAGGAGGTGTCAGACAAGTTCTTGACACTCAAAACTATCTTTCTCTTGGCCGTCTCTTCTTTGAAGAGAATTGGTGATTTACAAGCGCTGTCAGTCGCTCCATCTTGTCTTGAGTTTGCGCCTGGTATGGTGAAAGCCTTTCTGCATACCAGGCCGGGCTATGTTCCAAAGGTTCCGACGAGGGTCCCAGGCCCCATTGTACTTGAGGCTTTCTGCCCGCCTCCTTTCGCAAACTTGGATCAGGAAAGGAAGAATCTGCTTTGCCCTGTAAGAGCATTAGATACGTATGTCCACAGAGCTGCCCTGTGGAGAAAAACAGAACAATTGTTTGTGTGTTACGGGTCCCCTAAGAGGGGGGGCCCAGCATCTAAACAGCGGATGAGCAAGTGGGTGGTCGAGGCCATCTCACTTGCGTATGAGACGGTGGGGCGCCCGTGTCCTTTGATGGTGCGGGCTCACTCCACGAGAGGTATGGCCGCGTCCAGAGCTCTTCTATCTGGTGTCTCTATGGACGACATTTGTGGTGCGGCTGGATGGTCATCCCAGCACACCTTTATCAGATTTTACAATCTTCACCTTAATATCACTCCGGGGGCCAGGGTGCTACAAAATAGCAGCCAGGCACTTGGAGAGACGGCGTAGTTGGGATTGCGTTCCCATCACGTCATCCGACGTAGCGTCGATAGTTCCCACGAAAGGGAACGTCTCGGGTTACGAGTGTAACCCTTGTTCCCTGAGTAAGGGAACGAGACGCTACGTCATGTGGTCGTATCTCCTGCATACCTGGTGCGCTTGCTTCAGACAACCTACAGAAGCTGGCGTGCTTTGTGTTCAGGTGTGCTTTATAGCTTCCTGATCCGTGACGTCACCCGCCTCTGACGTCGCGTCTTTTCATTGGTTGGATACAGAGGTGCTTCACGAACACAAAATACAGAGGGTTCCCATCACGTCATCCGACGTAGCGTCTCGTTCCCTTACTCAGGGAACAAGGGTTACACTCGTAACCCGAGACGTTTGGAGACCACAGAAAGAGCAATTTACATCAAAATCATCAGAAATAAACCTTTGTAAAAAAGAATTTTGTGGGATGGCACTAATGAATCATTTTATAAGAGACTTATTTTATCTTATTGTACAAAAAGATTTTTTGAGGCAAAACCCACACTCTTGCCTAGTTAATTTAACCTACATGTCTGTTCCAATAAAAAATAGCATTCGGACAAGAGACAACCTCATTCTGGAACAAAGCATGAATACTCCTACCATACTGGATCCATTCATCCTTTGGCCACCTCCAGGTTCTGGCAACTTGAAACGGTGCAAGAATTTCTCCACATCCTCCCCCTGCTGGAGGACTGACAACCTCAGCTCCATTCGCGGTGTCGGCTGGCGGTGGTACCATGTCAGTTGGTGAGTCTCAATCTCTCTGACAAGCTGTGATTCTATGCTGAGCTGGCATTGGAAGCTCCATCCATGGACTTTCGGCCTCACTCGACACCTCAGTTGGCCGGACAGCTTGCATAGTCGACTTCCACAGACTCCGTAGCTCCATTACATACCATTGCTTTCTCCACTCCTGTGCGCTTAGGAAATTGTGCATCACTGCAAACATCCCACCACTAGATGATGGAGCAGAAGAGATGGACTTTTGAGGCGATGTGGACTTGGGATGAACTGGTGGAGGATTCTCCTCTCTCTCCTCCTCTGTCAACTCAGCAGTGTCCCAGGCCACATCCGGGGGGTATTTATTGGTAAAAATAATTTTATTAATTATTAGGCTTAAATTAAAATATTCTCACAGTGAGACTTGGTAACCACAGGTAAAACCATACATGGCTACCACTGTCAAATGATATTATATCATGACATTGTATAGGCCTAAAAAAAAGCCCAAACGGGTACAAACAACACCTTAACAAAGACCTGAATTATATATTCCCCTACCCACCTAATAAATATTGCAATATAAATGGCTATAACATAGTTTTCAATATAAATATTCCACATTTACACAAACCATGGTAATTTACTACAGTTAATTCATGATAAATGTTTTTAAGGGTGGTGATTTTGGGATTTAAAAGGCTTCTATCTTCATTCATGGCACATTTCTCCTGTTTTCCTCATCAGTCTTGTTGGGAATGTTGAGGCTGTTTCTTCCGATTTAAAACTAGTTTAATTACTGAGTGATTTGTAGTTTGTAACCGAGGTGTGTGTCGATTTGAAACGCTGATCTCACTTGATGTCGCAACACTGTTTAATAATGGTGACCGGGAATAAACGCAGCTCCTTTAAGCTTTCGTTCCGTTACCACTGGGTCATGCTGCCTAGTTCAAAGTAAACTAGTGAAACACATGAAAACAGCGCTATTTGTTCTGTATTTGTTGTTACTGGTCGAGAAACATCTACAGATGATTCAGTGGCAAAGCGGTCTGAACGAATCCAAATCGTTTCAGAACGTAATGCAAGCGCATTAGGCCAATTCACGGAAAAGAAAGTAGACGTATGGGAAAGTATGGGACACGCATAATAACTGCTGAAATATTCGCATGGAAAAAGTTTCTCAGGTCAGTTGGAGGAGTGTGCATGGTACGAACAGTGCGTATATAGCCGTACAGCTGCATGCGCCACTGCAGCCACGTATCTAACCAAATTTTGCCGCACCACCAGGAAAAGAGGAGGAGGGAGATTGGAGTGCTGCGGGCCGGATGAAGATAATTGGCGGGCCAGATTTAGCCTGTTGTCCGCCATTTGACGAGCCCTGGGGCCTGTTTCAGATAGGAGGTGACAACTCTGAGTTTGTTAACACTGAAATGAGGGAAACTCTGGGTTTTCTGTTTCAGAATGGGAGGTATGTCAAACCCGAGAAAGCAGGGTAAGTCAAGCCTGTTTCTGAAAGAGAGGTAACTTCTACTCAGAGTCAGTTACCATGGTAACTTACTCTGTGAACCTAACCTGGTTGGGAGCAGGTTTTCTTTGGTAAACCCAGAGTTTCCTTCGGTCTCCTCCTTTTTAAAGTGCAAGTGATGTTTAAATAGTTCGCTCATTCATTCACACTGCAAAAATGCTTTTCATAATGAGTATTTTTCATCCTGTTTCAAGTACAAATATCTAAAAATTCCTAAATCAAGATGGATTTTCTATATAAGAAAATGATATAAGATATTTAGTCTTGTTTCTAAATTAAGTGCATATTACTTAAGTAAAATTATCAATATCTGCCAGTGTGGTAATAAAAATAATCTTAATGCAAACGGAAAGTGTCAGAGTGTCTACCCAGGTGGTTCAAGTGTACTACAAGAGGTTACTGAATAAATTTTTTTTAATACAGAGTATGTTAAAAGCACATTTTAGTTCAAATTCATGGTGTCTCAAAATAGCACAGTTGAGTACACTTAGATATTCTTAAGATTATATTAAGAAGTACTAAAGTACAGCTTTTAGTACATTAAGTACAAAATAAGTTCACGAAAATAGAGCACTTTAAGTACATTATGGAAGTGTACTGTGTACCAAAATAAAGTGTATTCTACTGCACTTTAAATGTACTTATAAATGTACTTACAAATATATCCTAATGTACTAGTTATAAGAAAATCAATGTCATTTAAACTTATGATTACTATATAAAACTCTACTAAGATTGAACTAATTTAAGCATTGAAAGCACACTTTTAACAAATACACTAATAAAACTCCTCTGTATATTTTTGAGGTAGTATACTTTATTTCATTGCACTAAAAATCAATTTAAGTAGTAGTGGTATTTAGTATACTTTTCCAAGTGCAGTGAAGTACTACTGAAGTACAAATGTACATTGAATTAGTGTATTTATAGTGTATAACTTTGACACTTTTATTTAGCACCAAAATAAAGAATGTACTAAAAATGTACTTGCTTGTATTTAAGTATTTTTTTTAATGCACTTAAGTATACTTTTTTTCACCTGGGTATTACTAAGTGTAAATGTACAGTAGCTCCGCCCACCAGTGTCACACCAGGTTAAAACTGACCCATGTTCTTGTGGCTGCAGTGGTGTAGGCAGTAGTGTGTTGGGTGCGGAGAATTAACTTGTGATGTGATTGACTGGGTTCGAATCTGCCTTTTGCCGAGCTCGCTATTCTCCCTTTTCCCATCACATATCACATCAGAAAGGCATTTATTTTCAATAAAAATGAAGAAAATTTGAAGTAAATTGCCTAACGAGTGTTTAATAATGATAAAATCATTTACACTCTTATTGCATCCTGCATTATTTTTTTCTTATTATTTTTTGCATGTGGGATACCATGAAAATAAATATTAGTTCAATAACTTACCATTCTACCAGTTTTCACCTTTGATATTATAACAGTGATAAGAATTAAACTTGCATTGACTCAGAAGTATGCGGACGTCATTTTGTCATGTGTTGTTGCCATGGTGAATCGTAATATCGGAGCTCCATTGATGATGGCTTTTCATAGTCGTGGTGCACGCGCTTAACTCTGAGTCAACCTACTCAGAGTCGAATGAACTCAATTGAGCTGTTCTGAAACTGAAAACTCAGAGTTTCCCATCTCAGGGTAAGTCAACTCAGAGTTCAAGTTTTAACTCTGTTGGTCTTAGTTGGTTGAACCTCCTTATTGAAATGTGCCCCAGGTGTAAAGTGATGTTTATTTACAGTGCTCGAGAGGTGAAACAGTCCCAGTAGACAAATGACCAAAGCTATATACAAAAATAACAAACAAAAATCAAATAATAAACAAAACTGTACAAAAGAACAAAGAAAAAAAAATGATGACATGACATACAGTTCTACCTGTCCATAATGTCATATACAAATAAAAATGCGTATTTTTAAAAAAAATGTATATCCTTATGTTGTTTCTCTAACAAGATATTTTTTACAGCATACCATAGCTTTAGTTGGTGTATGAAGACCTATACTTCAAATTTTTATCTAAACATCAAAATTGTCATATGGTGTGACTGTCCGGGCTATGTGTGACCTTACTAATATGACAATATAACTCAGCAAAGTATAAATATTTGATAGCATAGCATTACAGTTTAAGTAACAGAATTAGGCATTTTTAATGGTCACAAAGTGTTGATGTCTGTGCATGATTTTTAAGCAAGTTCTGGCCAAATACATTTTGTCTGTAAAAAGGGCATCATATGGTGTGACATTAAAATCTATATTTTGAACGGGCAATAATTTGGACATCATTATGATGAAGAGGTCCACATTCAACCAGGATGTTGCATTGTCATCTCTGGAGTGGTTTGGAAGGTCATGAGGTAAGTTCTGACTTTTTGATTTTTACTTAAAAAGCTCTGTATCTGATTTGCTCACTAGTGGTCAAAGTTTTGTGTCTTATGGTGTGACATTATTTACATAAAAATGAAACACTTTTTTTTTTTTTTACAAATTTTACTTAATAATTCTTAAAAATCATTGCTTCCATGTGGCAATTTACATGCTAATTACAAGCTAGCTGTTTTTAGTTAACCAAGAGATTAGCTTAACTGAACAAAACATCATATGGTGTGACACTCTATCATATGGTGTGACCGTTTTTTCCAAGTCACACCATATGATAAATTTGTCACACAATATTACATACCCCTTTTTTAATGATAAATAAATAATCAAAACATATTTAAAGAATTTAATGGTGAACATTAAATTACCCATCCAATTAAAGGGTTAGTTCACCCAAAAATGAAATTTCTGTTATTAATTACTCACCCTCATATCGTTCCACACCCATAAGACCTTCGTTCATCTTCAGAACACAAATTAAAGATATTTTAGTTGAAATCCGATGGCTCCGTGAGCCCTTCATAGGGAGCAATGACATTTCCTCTGTCAAGATCCATTAATGTACTAAAAACATATTTAAATCAGTTCATGTGAGTACAGTGGTTCAATATTAATATTATAAAGCGCCGAGAATATTTTTGGTGCGACAAAAAAAACCAAAATAACGACTTATATAGTGATGGACGATTTCAAAACACTGTTTCAGGAAGATTCGGAGCGTAATGAATCAGTGTGTCAAGTTTTTTTCCTGCCTTGCCATGGTGAGCCTGCTTTGCCATTCGAATAATTGAAAATTACCTACAAATTATTGAAAGCCTACTTTGTGACACAAGCTAACATAGCGTTTACAGAAGACTTGGCATTCAATTACTGTCAAGTGCCTCACGAGAGTTTGTTGAGAGTTGGTGTTTCATGTGAGTTTGCTGCCAGTACTGACGAAATGAATCATGATCAGTTAGTGGAGAATGTACTTAGCCCACGAATATGTGAGGGACTTTTACTAGAAACTGTTCTCACACTGGACAGAGCTGTTATAATAGCAAGCCAGTTTGATTCTGCTGTCATGCAGGCTAAATCTATGTCAAGTTCCCGCCAAGTAACTGCCCCGTACAAGCGGTGCAGCACACAGTAAAATGCAGGACAATAGGGAAACCTCATCTCATGCACCTCTTAAAGGAGACATATTATGCAAAATTCACTTTTATATGGTGTTTGAACACAGATATGTGTCCACAGTGTATGTGGACAACCAGCCTATAATGGTAAAAAGCCACACAATACTTTTTTATAATCCCTATTTATCATTTTCTGTCTCTCAGAACATGCTGTTTCATATTTCCTCCTTCTCCTACGTAAGAGTAGGGAAACGCCGCCCATGACTGACTTTAAAATAGCAACTAGAAGTGATAAAGCAAATCCATGGAATATCAATTATTTTAATTTCCCTTTTCTCTCTCTCTCTCTTCATAAGCCATTAAATATAAATAAATGTTGGAAGAAAGTAATTTCCATCATATTCTACTTTTTAGAAAAGAATGAAAGACTTATAACAAATGAAATTATAAAGTCTAAATGATGGAGTCAACCAAGCAACAACATTTTATCCTTGTTGATAAAAAGAGCATTTACATGTCAAACAGACCTAAAGAAGCTACTGTACATTCAGCTACTGATATGACTTCATCTCATGAGAGATCACATCATTTCAATTTTCATCTTAACATTTTTCTCTTTGGTAAACAATTAAACTTTTATTAAGAACTTTTTAGGTACTAAATTGTTAAAGGTGCCCTAGAATGCTTTTTCACAAGATGTAATATAAGTCTAAGGTGTCCCCTGAATGTGTCTGTGAAGTTTCAGCTCAAAATACCCCATAGATTGTTTTTAAATTAATTTTTTAACTGCCTATTTTGGTGCATCATTATAAATGCGCCGATTCATGCTGCGGCCCCTTTAAATCTCGTGCTCCCCGTCCACGGAGCTTGCGCTTGCCTTAAACACCATAAACAAAGTTCACATAGCTAATATAACCCTCAAAATTGATCTTTACAAAGTGTTTGTCATGCAGCATATCAGATCATGTAAGTATGGTGTTTATTTGGATGTTTACATTTGATTCTGAATGAGTTTGATAGTGCTCCGTGGCTAAAGCTAACATTAAAGATATAAAGAATGAAGTTGTGTTTATGAATTATACAGACTGCAAGTGTTTAAAAATGAAAATAGCGACGGCTCTTGTCTCCGTGAATACAGTAAGAAACGATGGTAACTTTAACCACATTTAACAGTACATTAGCAACATGCTAATGAAACATTTAGAAAGACAATTTACAAATATCACTGAAAATATCATGATATCATGGATCATGTCAGTTATTATTGCTCCATCTGCCATTTTTCACTATTGTTCTTGCTTGCTTACCTAGTCTGATGATTCAGCTGTGCACAGATCCAGACGTTAATACTGGCTGCCCTTGTGTAATGCCTTGAACATGAGCTGGCATATGCAAATATTGGGGGCGTACATATTAATGATCCCGACTGTTACATAACAGTCAGTGTTATGTTGAGATTCGCCTGTTCTTCTGAGGTCTTTTAAACAAATGAGATTTATATAAGAAGGAGGAAACAATGGAGTTTGAGACTCACTGTATGTCATTTCCATGTACTGAACTCTTGTTATTCAACTATGCTGAGGTAAATACAATTTTTTTAATTCTAGGGCACCTTTAATCTGGGGGAAGTTATGAAACTGAGGGGTGGTTTAATTAATGTAATAAAATAATATGTAGCACGCCCACTGTCCAGTTGGCAGTACTGCAGTAAAATCTATGTGACATAAATAATGAGACGGTCAAAGTTGCGTTGTTGTTTCAACTTGAGTCGCTCAAGTAATAACTTTATTACAATCATTTAATCACAGTGTCTTGTAACTTCATGAATATTCTCTATTCAGCAATAATAATTCTTGAAGTCTTTACATGTGATCCATCCAAATCAATAAACAGTGTATTCTGCATAACCAAACCCTTGTCTTGGCTCTTTCTTCATGCTTTCACTTTTTATACATTACATTAATAAATATATTACTGGAATCAATATAAGCATTGCACATATTAAAGGAAAGTATTCATTTGAAGTGAGTACTTGAGCTAACTCTCTGTAAAGGCGGGCGTACGCGGTGCAAATTCTGATGGTCGGAAGATTGATGTCCACGCACACGTCACAAGTAGGCCTATGTGAAACAAGTTTATCTTTTTTTTTTCTCATCGACTAGTTGTTCAAGCCATTAGTTGACTAATCACATTGATTAGTTGATTATTCACATTCAATTTCTTAAATTCTGGAGAGAATAAAGTATAATTAGCATCTATATAGCACTCAAGCGCACACATAAAGCTTGTCATAAAGAATCGGCAAAAGAAACGATTATGAATTTGACAAAAAACAGCAAGGAGACATTTTAATTGTTTTTTAATAATCTAATGTTTTCTAAATCAGTGTCGGCTGCAAAGATGAAGTTGACATTACTGACTCTCATCGTCTTCGTAGTGGATGTGCAGAATGCACTTTTCATTCGGATTACATAATCAGAGAGTAGCCCATTTCTTTTCGTTTTAAATAATTTCATTTAAAAGAAGACATTTCAAGCTTTCTATAGATATTTTTCTCGTGTCTGTGAGGCAAGCAGCCTTTACACTAAGTTTCAGTTCATTTAGCCTATAAGATGCGCTGCAGATCAAGTGCAAGTGATCGCGCCCGCGCATCCATGAATATATTTGCTTCTTATTTATTAAATCCAGGAAATTGGTTGATGAAACATTGATTAAAATTAAGATACAATTTTTACAAAACGAAATTCACTTTAAAGAAAGAATTTCTACAAACAAAACTTATTGAAGTGATCAAAATCATGTCTGACCCACTTCATGTCTCCAGATGTATTGCAAACCTCATGATGTTTTCTATCTTACTCATGCTGTTCACTTGTCTTAATCAAAGCATAATCTATTTTTTAACCTGATAACTGTAGCTCTTGGGCGATCCGCTGTAAAATATAATCTCAGACAACCCTGTCATGGTACACACTGCTTGACACATCATACAGCGCTCGCCCAAAATTCAGCGAGTTTATCCTCCTTTTCAAATTCGCTGTGGTGCTGTCATCTTCATCTTTCTTCTTCTTCTTCTGTGGTTTTTCTTAGCTCCTGATTGGTCAACTTCAGATAAATCGAAAAATCTGCTCGTTTAACCGCACACGTCACGAATTCAAACCGATAGCTCCCGAATTTTTTTGACATGTTTAAAAATTATCTGGAGGTTGGGAAGTGGCCGTAAGGCACTCTGCTCAGTTCGTAATTCCTCGCACATGATACGAGCCGCGACCATACAAGCATACACGATTTCCACACGATTGAAAAAAATCGCATGCAAACTCATACGACAGCAAAAATCGCTCCGTGTACGCCCGCCTTAATACAAAAATAAACACCTACATTTGATGAGTATAACAGACATTTTTAACCAGTACTGTTATCATACAAACTAAATCATTAATAATATCCCTTACGTAAACTTTAATACAAAAAAAAAAACGTAATATTAGTGTGGGATTTCAGCATGCTGGAGCATTTTCGTTAACTTTGAAGTTAATATGTAACACACCCGAGCTGTTAACGGCGTTATGACGATCTCCTCTATAAATTAACTCTTAAACTGCACTTTACCGTACTAAACTGGTAGGCTAGATCCACTTTAGTAACATGTTCTCTTGACATTATATAGACATTGTGACAGGATTTACCCACCTATGTGACAGAAATAATGAGACGGTCAAAGATGCGTTGTTGTTCACAGTTAAGCCGCTCTAGTAATGACAGTCTCCTCCCCCCCATTCAAGGTGTCACAATACATAAATATTTGCATACAATAAAGTTAGAAAATGTTTGTTTACTATATTTAAAAAAAAAAGCATTTGTGATGTTTGTTTATATTTTCAGATTAAAACAATTAAAACTGTAAGGGCTGAACATCTTTAAAAGAAAAAATAATGGAGGCATAGTAGAAAGTTTCCAAGAAAGTTTTAATGTGACCTTCTAATAACAACAAGACTTTATAAAATAGTTTTAAAAATAAAAGAAAAGTGGATGAAGTTGAAGACATTTCTGTCATCGTCAGTTGAATGGACTGACTTACTGAACTAGGAAATTACTTCTTATTTTTAATCCCATGAGCGACACAAAGATATTGAGCATCTCTTCTTGAACAATGAACACATGCAGTTACACATGGCAGTCTGTAAAAAGCAGCAGACGTCTGTCCTAACAGACATTTATGTGGTCTCTTTGTTTAATCAAACGGTCAAGTTCCCTTAATAATTCATCTCTCTTTTTTGCCAATAGCATGTTCTTGGTTAGTAGCTCGTCTCTCTGTTCTGTGAGGTTGGTGATCTTGGTTAGTAGCTGATGTGTCTCTTCAGAGCAGCTTGTGCTCTTTGAATTGATGTGATTGTAGACACGAAGCACTAGGACTGCAGTCAGCAGAAGGACACACAGCAGCACCAAACACACTGAAGATGCTCTGGAGCTTCTGTTCCTCACAGTATCACTTCCTGAACACCACACATATGAAGATAATTGCTAATTGCTCATATGACTCAAATGTGTGTTAAAATGAAAAGAGTCTCAGTACCTGTGTGTTGAGGTGTCTGGTGTCTCCTGGTGTCAGAGTTCTCGGTTTCTGTCCTGACATCAGAAATGTTTATAGGAGCCACATTAGGATCCACATCCACTCTGTCCATGCCATGTTTCCTGGGAATGTTCATATTGCCATAAGACATATTCAGTCTGCTGGAGTTAAATGTGAGATATTTAGAAGCTGTTACTTCAAATGGGTTGTACTGCTCTGAACTTCTGCTTTTAGGCTTTTAGTTTCAGAAAGCACCACTGTGGTCAAGAACATGTGATATCCTAACTATTGACAACATTGTTTTGTTTTTTTTCAGTAAAAACAATTTATTTGTTGTGCATTCTTGTCTTGTGTCTTGAGTTTAGATGCATATATGTAATTATCCATATGTACTTAATTAATATGGACAAATCATGTTTTCATAGTTGACCTACACCTACACAGCAACTAGAACTTGAACTAAAATAATTTGGATGTTTTACGTTCATGTTTACTTCAACAAGTACTTATAAATATACACTATATTGCCAAAAGTATTGGGACACCCCTCCAAATCATTGAATTTAGGTGTTCCAATCACTTCCATGGCCACAGGTGTATAAAATCAAGCACATAGGCATGCAGACTGCTTCTACAAACATTTGTCAAAGAATGGGTCACTCTCAGGAGAATGGGATCATGTCCCCCTGGAGTCTGAGGCTGATTTGGGGCTTGGAGAAGTTTTGACATGCTCTGACATTTGTGCTTTTTTCAGTTTTTCATAAACATATTAATGACAAAAGTGTCATTACACTGTATTCAGCACAAACTAGGCTACAATATGTGAGGAACATGTATGTACATGTTTGTGTTTTTGAAGGAATAACGTTTATGCGTGGTTATTGAAAAAGCAAAAAACTTAAGTCACTGAAATAAGGCCAAAAAAATAATATTAAATCTGTGTTCACAAGACTTCTGGGTATTGGAGGTTGTAGACTAGAGTGCTTCAAAATTATGTAAAAATTATGCTGACTACTCTTTCATATAAAACAATAGAGAGAATTAAATTTTCTAAAACATCAAGAAACACAGTATGCGTGGAGGCGTGAATCATCATGAATAATGGGTCATTTACACCTGAGAAGACAAAGAATCACATAATAATGACCTGAAATGACTTGCATATTAATGAGGCCTTTCAGTCAGGTAGGCTGTGAAAAAACCCTCTGTGATCATGTGGTGTATATCAAACATACAGAAAAAACAGCAATACTGTGAAATATTATTACAATTTAAAATAATGGTATTCTATTATATTTTTATGTATTTGTGTGATGCAAAGTGTCTGAACAATTATGTTACCTCTGTGGCATTTCATATAGGCGTTTAGATTAAAAGCATGCACATTTGGAGAAATATTGATGGATTCTCATATGTTTGTCAATTTTCTATACAGAGGAGTAATATTTATTCAGGATTTATTGTCATTACTATGAGCGATGGATACTGTGTTTTCAATTCATACTTGCAGCCGGAGGGCGCTCTGTACACCTTTAGTCCACAAATGCCTGCTAAAGAAGAATAGGCAATCCAGGAACTAACAGAGGCCAGAGATCGCTAACTATGGCTATTCAAAACAGTTTTCAAGACAATAAATACACAATTGAGATGATGTATGCATGTATTGACTGAATTTGCATCTGAATAGCGCTCGCTCCGTGGGCGTGGCCACATTAGCGGATAATGAGCTGAATCACGGACTTCTGACATGGCTCTCTTTTCATACAGATTACATAAACACAGAATATTTGTTTTCGATTTGACTTACACGATTTAAAACCTGACATTTCAGCGTTTTTTTAGAAATAAGTCTAATTTTTTTGTCATTAGTATTCACTAAGTTACAGTTCATTTTCTGAGAACTATCAGATTGGACTTCGTTCAGAGGGAGACGAGAGATCACGCATCATGTTAGTTTTCTTTATTTTACCATGTTAGTTTTCTTTATTTTACAAAAAGCACAACATTTTGTTTTTACTCTGAGTGTACACAAATAAAAGAAGATATTCCACAGATTAAAATGGTGTATAGCTCTTCATTGTATCTGCAACATTGACATAGTATTTTGAGTCTCTTTCACACTGGTAAGAAAAAAAACCACGGTGGTATCGCCGGTGTAGAACATAGTAGTGTTCTGTAGCTTTAAATCTGAGCAGATTAAGATCCAAAAGCTTGCTTATACGCATGCGCGAGTTGGTGCTACGGTGTTGAAGTTTGTACATTTCATGTTGAACTCCTGCATGTCTCATAGTAAAGATATTGTTGTTAAAAAGGATCTTTGCCTTGCCACTCGTCATTCAACATGGTGTCAGAAGTGGTCTGCACAGAATCGTGAAAGCGGCGAGGAAAATGAACTTTTCCAACGAGCATCCACACAGTAAGCCATCGTTATCGCACAATAAATCATGGCTGAAGGGTTCCGCAGACCTGATCCTCTTGTATTTGATGGCAATATCGCTGAAAATTGGCGTGTGTTTGAGCAGGAATTCGACATATTCATTGCTGCTGCACACTCTGAGAAAGAGCCTCGCACGAAAGCATTCATACTGCTTAATCTGGCCGGCTCGGAAGCCATTGAGCGCGAGCGAACATTCGTCTATGCACCCGCTGCGTATACAGGCGAGGGAGAAAACCGACGAATAATTACTCCGGCTGAATCATGCGAGGACCCGGAATGTCTAAAATGCAAGTTTTGCGAACTTTGCAGCCCACAAACAAACATAACGGTGGAAAGACACAAATTTAATTAAAGAAACCAAAAGCCAGGAGAAACAATAGAGGCATATGTAAGCGACCTACGAAACAAGGCACAGAGTTGCAGGTTTGGAGATTTACAGGAAGAATTGATAAGAGATCGACTCGTGTGTGGGATACTTAACGATGGAATGAGAAAACTCCTGTTGCGTGACAATGAGCTTACGTTAACAAAAGCCATTGAAATATGCCAAATACATGAACTGACAGACCAGCACACTAAAACACTAGCTGGACCAAAGCACAACTTGACAAATGTGGACAGTGTTCAACAAACGGTAAAAAGAAAACCGTTTCGTACTCCTAAACACAGGTTAGACAAGTTTGCCCCGCAACAAATTCATAATTGCAGCAATTGTGGAAGTAACCATGAGGCAAAACGGGAGAAATGTCCTGCATATGGCCAGCAATGTCACAGGTGCAACAAATGGAACCACTTCCAAAAATGCTGCAAATCAGTGAAAATTCAATGCACACGAGATCGAAAAAAGACTGTAAATCAAATTGATGTTGCCAAAGCTTCAAATAGCAGCGAAGACTCATTCTTTATAGATGGAGTTGCGATAAATCATCAAAAGGTGGTCGACTCAAAACTGTTAAAGAAAACTGCAATATCTTGCACAGTGCAAACCAATGGAAAGCCTCTTGAACTAAAGATTGACACAGGAGCCTCATGTAATATCATGTCTTTGCAGACATTTGCACAGGTAAAGCAAGATGAAAACCTTCAGGTGTCAAGCCATGTGAAGCTTGTTACGTATGGTGGAGAGGAGATCCAAACTGCTGGTTCAACCATGTTATCTTGCAATCTGAGTGACCAGACCTACTCTCTACAGTTCTACGTAGTGCGAAATAATGTACAGCCATTGCTCGGACTGTCTGACTGTCTTCGGATGGGCCTTATTTCTCTCAATAATGCAGTCCACCAGGTCAGTGTAAAAGAAAACTTAAGTTTTGTCCAGCTGCTTAACACAGAATATGCAGATCTTTTCCGAAATGAAATAGGAAAGCTTCCTGTAACATACTGCATGAAACTGGACAAAGAAGCTCAACCTGTCGTCCGTCCAGCACGCAGAATTCCTGCAGCAATGCAACACAAGGTAAAATCAGAGTTGGAAAAAATGGTCGCCATGGGCGTGATCACTCCTGTATCTGAGCCAACCGATTGGGTGTCATCTATGGTGGCAACTCACAAGAAAAACTCAGATGAAATAAGACTGTGCATTGACCCTAGGGACCTAAACAAGTTCCTAAAATGTCCGCATCACCCCATGCGCACAGTGGAAGAAGTGGCAGCGCAGATGCCAAACTCCACAGTATTTTCTGTGCTTGACGCAAAAAGCTCCTTTTGGAAGATTTCACTAGATCACAAGTCCTCCCTACTGACTACGTTCAGTACGCCATTTGGAAGATTCCGATTTCTCAGGATGCCCTTTGGCATTAACTCGGCCAGCGAGGTCTTTCAGCGCGCTATGGAACAGATCTTTGCTGGCTACCCGTGCGCAGTCATAGTCGATGACATCATCGTGGGAGGTAATGGCGAGCAGGAACACGATGCAAACCTGAGGAAAGTGTTGGACCGTGCTCGTGAAGTGAACTTGAGACTGAACCCTCAAAAGTGCAAATTCCGCCTAAGTGAGGTGAGCTATGTCGGTCATATTTTCACAAGCAAGGGACTACAACCTGACCCAGCAAAAACAAAAGCAATCACAGAAATGCCGCCACCAGACAATGTTACTGCACTGCAGCGCTTCCTGGGTATGATCAATTACTTAGGAAAATTCATACCGAACCTTAGTGAGCTGTCCGCCCCTCTGCGCGAGCTGACCTGTAAAAATACAGAGTGGTGTTGGTTCAAACAGCATCAGGACGCTTTTGAAGTTCTGAAGCACAGGATTTCTAGTCCACCAACCTTGAAATACTACGACGTCCAGAAACCTGTCACACTCACCTGTGATGCCTCCCAGTTCGGATTCGGAGCTGCGTGTCTTCAAGAAGGTGCTCCTGTTGCGTATGCTTCACGTACTCTGACGCAAACAGAAGTACGTTACGCGCAGATAGAAAAAGAACTTCTGGCTGTGGTATTTGCGTGCACCAAATTCAGTGACTACATATATGGTAAACAAATTCACATCGAAACAGACCACCAGCCATTGGTCACCATTCTTAACAAGCCTATCCACACAGCTCCAGCAAGGCTGCAACGCATGATGTTAAGATTGCAGAAATACAATTTCACAATCACATACAAGAAAGGGAAACATATGTTCCTTGCCGACACGTTGTCACGTTCCCCCAGAGACTCACCAGATGAACACACAGATGATGGAGCTGACTTCGAAGTTATGTCAGTTCAACACATCTCGTCTTCCAGACTGAAAGAGTTGCAAACTCATACTGCACAGGATCCAGTCCTTCAACGTCTCTGCAGTATTATCAAGTCAGGATGGCCTTCTAGCCAATCAAAGCTGCCAGCAGAAATTCGTGAGTATTTTGCCTTCAGGGATGAGCTCACAGTCGATGAAGATGTACTCATGAAGGGACAGAGAACGGTTGTTCCAGAATCACTACGCAGTGAGTATATCACCATTATTCACAGAGGTCATCCAGGCCTTGATGCAACCAAACGCAGGGCACGGGGCATTGTATTCTGGCCTTCTTTAACCAAAGACATTGAAAAGGAGGTACTATCGTGCTCTATCTGTAACAGTATGAAACCACATCAACAAAAAGAGCCTCTACACTTACATCACATCCCAGATCTTCCATGGTCAAGTGTGGCTACAGATATCTTTGAGTGGAATGGTCAACACTACCTCGTACTAGTTGACTCATATTCAGGATGGTTCGAAATTGATCTGCTTCGTGACCTGTCCTCCAGTACAGTAATCACAAAACTCAAAAGGCACTTCTCTGTTCATGGGAGTCCGCACAAAGTCTTTTCAGACAACGGTACCCAGTTTACAAGCCAACAGTTCAAAGAATTTGCTGCTGCTTGGGATTTTACACACACCACTAGTAGCCCTGAATATCCACAAGCTAATGCGCTAGCTGAGAGGGCAGTGCAGAGTGCAAAACATCTAATGGAGAAATCCAAGAGGGACGGCTCTGATGTGTTTCAAAACTTGCTCAATCTCAGAAATGTTCCACGTGATCAGACACTTGGTTCACCAGCAGAGAGATTAATGTCGAGACAGACGCGCACATCTCTGCCAATCAGCAAGTCCATTCTGGTGCCAGCCTCAAAGAATAATGTTGCAGTCAAGAATCAAATCTCAAAAAAGAGACATTGTCAAAAGACATGCTATGACAAGTCCAGCAGAACTCTCCGACCACTCTCACTACCTCTCCTTGTAAGACTTGCAACGACCAAAGGCCATGACCGAATCGGACTTGTCAAACAGCTATGTGATGAACCAAGATCATATCTTGTGGAAGTTGGAGGAAGAGAATACAGACGAATCCGAAAACATATCCTTCCTGTCGCGGAGCCACCACCACAAAAATTAGACCACAGTGAAATGTCACTCCCCTTTGTTCAAACCCCCTCTGCTGAATCTAAGCACAAATTTCCCACTCCAAATGAGGTCAAAGAACAACGCACCCCACAAGGAACCGAGAAGAAACCACTGAATGAACATTCAACAAAAGTTCCTTCTACAGCTCCATATGTGACCAGAGCAGGTCGCATTTCCAAACCAAACCCAAAGTACCTGGAATGAAACAAAAAGGAAATAGAGACAGAAAAGAAAGTTCTATAATTCAGTAACAAAATGTTCAATTTATAAATGTTGATAATATAACTGATGTTAAAATGTGAGTTAACAAATGTTGTGTTAACTGCCCTTTTTACTCTCAGCTCAAGTAATGTTAAATGCTTTTCCTATGAAAAAAAAAAAAAAAAAAAAAAAATTTTTTTTTTGAGTTAACTTAAATATAAGAAATTGTTCATTAAGGGATAAGTGTCAAAGTTAAAGAAGGAGGATGTAGAACATAGTAGTGTTCTGTAGCTTTAAATCTGAGCAGACTAAGATCCAAAAGCTTGCTTATACGCATGCGCGAGTTGGTGCTACGGTGTTGAAGTTTGTACATTTCATGTTGAACTCCTGCATGTCTCATAGTAAAGATAATGTTGTTAAAAAGGATCTTTGCCTTGCCACTCGTCATTCAACAGCCGGTGATACCCTCAGACCTCAGAGTGTTAAAGTTCATGTGCACGTAAAGGCAGGCATCCCAAAACTTTTGACAGTATAGTGTATGTACAAAATTCTGTTTAAGGGTGTGAGTGGTAAGATTGGGAGGAAGATGTGTGGTATTTTTAAAAGAGGGAACGCCTGTAACACATTAAACACGTGTCTGCAGATGAGGCCCTTTACTGACACATTCACACACTCGCTATAAAGCAATAGTGTGTGGTATAGCTGTGTATAATTATCTTATGGTCATATATATGCATGTTTCCATATGTAATAAAAAATAAAAATAAAACAAAGCGCAATGGTTTTTATTGTGATTATAACGTATAAAAAAATTGATAAATTGATGGGATGTGTTTAAAAAAAGAAGAAAATCCTTTCACATTGTATGTCACATGGTATATCACCTTCTGCTTTGTTCTAACTGGTGTTAGATAATAAGATAAGAAAAATAACAGAGCTGCCTACCTAAACATACCTACACACGAACATTGATATTCAGCATAAAATAGAGAAGTGCTTGTTCAAGATACCCAATGCAACTAGACTCAACTAATGTGTTTGTTATACAAAGTCTGAAACTGTAGTGAAGGAGTACAGTTAAATGAAGAGTAACATTTCATAATGAACTGCAGTAAGAAGAGTTTCTCCTTTTCCTTATTTGGGAACATGATTGACTTTAAAGGCCACTGAAGTGCATTGAAAGGCGCAGCATTATTCAATGTGTTGAATAATGACGTAATTTCCACTGAAACATGAAGACAGGGAGGAACCTACTGAACAGCCCCTCCTCTTTTTTAAAAATAGCCAATACTGTTCCGTTTATATCACTGCTCAACTAGAACCGTTGAGCTCGGCAAAGCCGCGTTTGACAGCTTAAGAGAGAAATATAGGGTACCTTGTGTCAGAAATGATTTATTTATGGCCCCCCATAAAAATATTCCCCCCACCCCTCCCTCCGGACTGGATACCTGTTTGGACACCTGTTTTGGCTACCTGTTTTTGTCCTCCCCCACTACCTCACTAAGGAATTTATGACTGTGTTTTGCACTTTGTGTGTTTTTGGAGTGAAAATGTTTGAAGACGATGCTTAAAACTTTAAAATGTAAAACGTGGGACGTGGGTTTTTAAGGGATGTTTTTATTAAACAAAGTTTTTTCACATATTTGAAATGTTTTTAAAAGACAATGAATTGTACAATTAAAACACAAAGACAATTTAAAATGTTGTTAGATTTTCTGGGGCAAAGGTATAAAACAAACGCGTTATCATTAAGTATATCAAGCAATAGTTGTGAAAAGACAAATGGGGTTCTCAAGCAAAACATTTCTAACATTTACTGTTAAAGTTTTTAGCAAAAAATATTTCTTACGCTGTTCTGTGAAACACATCCTTTCTCATCGCTGGCAAATTCAGAATAAAGTCAGAACGGCCTGTGAAAACGCTCCCGAGTCTCCACCCCTAACACACCTTCAAACAACGACGTCATCCTCCCCTAACAGGCCCACATCAATGCCGAAAGACAGAATGTGTATATTTAAAAAAGGGCGTCAATTAATTAAACACAAGATTTTAACAAAAAGTATCAAACAAACGCAATAGCATTAAGTATATTAAACAATATGTGTTACAGGACAAATGGGATTTTAAAAACCAAAAAACATTTCTAACATTGCAATTTACTTTTAACATTTTAGCAAAAAATAATTCTAACACTGTGCCGTAAAACACATCCTATCTCTTCGTTTGTCAAACGCAGGATGAAGTCAGAACGGCCTGTGAAAACGCTCCCAAGTCTCCGCCCCTAACACACCTCCAAACATCGACGTCATCCTCTTCTAACAGGCCCACCTCAATGCCGAAAGATAGAATGTGTATATTTAAAAAAGGGCGTCAATTAATTAAACAAGATTTTAACAAAAAGTATCAAACAAATGCATTAGCATTAAATATATTAAACTATATATATATATATATATTTAATATATTTCTAACATTGCAATTTTACTGTTAAAGTTTTTAACAATAAATATTTCTTACGCTGTGCCGTGAAACACGTCCTTGTCAAACGCAGGATGAAGTCAGAATACCCTGTGAAATTGGCCCCAAGTCTCCGCCCCTAACACACCTCCAAACATCAACATCAGAGGAGATAAATCCTCATCCTCCAACACCGGAGGGGTAGATTGCGCATGCGTCTCTCTCTCATGGAGGGGTGTTTAAAAATTATTCAACAGCATGCATAAATGCAAGAAACGAGAATTGTGATTATACGTAAGCTACTAATCTGTAATAATGGCTGAAGCCTCTCTACCCAAAACTCCTGAGAGAAGCATTGATGATGCAATGGGGGATCTGTCTCTTGCACCAAGGAAACCTTTCAGAGGACCATATTTGTCCACATTCCTACATGAGCCAGAAGACCGAGTAAGATATGACTTTCATTTGTCGGGTAATCATGTGTGTACGTACGAATTCAACAAGAATAACCGCGAGGTCAAATTGATCAATGTGGACAATAATGAAAGATTAGCAATGAACGCAACAGACGACCACAATCTGCATTTCACAGAAAAGGATTGGATTTTGTTTTACACCCAAGTGTGGCGCGATCTGAAAGAAGGATGCGACGAACCACTGTTGATTGCTGAATGGAGAGGCGTAACCATGGGGACAAGATACAGGCTGCTTGGAGATCACATCAACAAATACGCAGATGACTATGTTTATATTCTCTGCAGCGATTTCGGAAAGGGGATGCCTGAATGCTCATGGCCTATATCAGAAGCTGATCACCTGAAATGCTACGACCTTAAATTCATGTTTCAGTGGAAAGATGTACCTGTATTGGAAGACATTTTGCTAAAATAGATCAATTGTTTAAATGGTGTGACGCGTTTGAAAGGTATAATGGTATAAAAGTAAAATTGTTTCATCCTGAATGGTACGTACCCACCAGGCGTGGCATTCAGAGTGTAGCATTAATATACTTACGGATAGGAGGGTCTACATCATTCAAGCATTATGTCTCAAGAGAGTTGTGATTGTTGTGCTCCTGGAACATCTGATAGACAAAAAAACTTAAGACAGAATGCAATGGGTGTACCGTGGACCATCCATCCCAGACAAGACATTCATGTCTGTATGAACCCTCTGCTTATTATTTTTATGGTGTTTTTAACAAAATGAAAAGCTGTTCAAACCTGAACTAAAAAACATTTTGGCACAGGCACTGAAGGTGTTCGCCCAGAGGAAAGGAAAATCAAACATGAGATCTCCTTCTCAACTCACATCTTTCTCCTAGAGAAATGAGATCAAGTGAACATCAAACTGAGACATAAGGCTAAGTCTCCTGCTTCTCACATGTTTCTCCTGAGACAAAAAATGACATTCTTTCATGTTTGTCTCCTCTAAAGCTTCATAAGAGATCTCGGCAACATCACTCACTGTGCTCAGATTATTCTCCTTAACCAGAGACACTCACATTCTCACATTTATCTCCTCTAAAGCTTCATAAGAGATCTCAGCTACATCACTCACTGTGCTCAGATTATTCTCCTTAACCAGAGACACTCACATTCTCACATTTATCTCCTCTAAAGCTTCATAAGAGATCTCGGTAACATCACTCACTGTGCTCAGATTATTCTCCTTAACCAGAGACACTCACACTCTCACATTTATCTCCTCTAAAGCTTCATAAGAGATCTCGGTAACATCACTCACTGTGCTCAGATTATTCTCCTTAACTAGAGACACTCACATTCTCACATTTATCTCCTCTAAAGCTTCATAAGAGATCTCGGTAACATCACTCACTGTGCTCAGATTATTCTCCTTAACTAGAGACACTCACATTCTCACATTTATCTCCTCTAAAGCTTCATAAGAGATCTCGGTAACATCACTCACTGTGCTCAGATTATTCTCCTTAACTAGAGACACTCACATTCTCACATTTATCTCCTCTAAAGCTTCATAAGAGATCTCAGTTACATCACTCACTGTGCTCAGATTATTCTCCTTAGATAGAGACACTCACACTCTCACATTTATCTCCTCTAAAGCTTCATAAGAGATCTCGGTAACATCACTCACTGTGCTCAGATTATTCTCCTTAACTAGAGACACTCACATTCTCACATTTATCTCCTCTAAAGCTTCATAAGAGATCTCAGCTACATCACTCACTGTGCTCAGATTATTCTCCATAACCAGAGACACTCACATTCTCACATTTATCTCCTCTGAAGCTTCATAAGAGATCACGGCAACATCACTCACTGTGCTCAGATTATTCTCCTTAGATAGAGACACTCACATTTATCTCCTCTAAAGCTTCATAAGAGATCTCGGTAACATCACTCACTGTGCTCAGATTATTCTTCTTAGATAGAGACACTCACACTCTCACATTTATCTCCTCTAAAGCTTCATAAGAGATCTCAGGTACATCACTCACTGTGCTCAGATTATTCTCCTTAACCAGAGACACTCACATTCTCAAATTTATCTCCTCTAAAGCTTCATAAGAGATCTCGGTAACATCACTCACTGTGCTCAGATTATTCTCCTTAACCAGAGACACTCACATTCTCACATTTATCTCCTCTAAAGCTTCATAAGAGATCTCAGCTACATCACTCACTGTGCTCAGATTATTCTCCATAACCAGAGACACTCACATTCTCACATTTATCTCCTCTAAAGCTTCATAAGAGATCTCAGCTACATCACTCACTGTGCTCAGATTATTCTCCTTAGATAGAGACACTCACACTCTTACATTTATCTCCTTTAAAGCTTCATAAGAGATCTCGGTAACATCACTCACTGTGCTCAGATTATTCTCCTTAACCAGAGACACTCACATTCTCACATTTATCTCCTCTAAAGCTTCATAAGAGATCTCGGTAACATCACTCACTGTGCTCAGATTATTCTCCATAACCAGAGACACTCACATTCTCACATTTATCTCCTCTGAAGCTTCATAAGAGATCACGGCAACATCACTCACTGTGCTCAGATTATTCTCCTTAGATAGAGACACTCACATTCTCACATTTATCTCCTCTAAAGCTTCATAAGAGATCTCGGTAACATCACTCACTGTGCTCAGATTATTCTCCTTAACCAGAGACACTCACATTCTCACATTTATCTCCTCTAAAGCTTCATAAGAGATCTCAGGTACATCACTCACTGTGCTCAGATTATTCTCCTTAACCAGAGACACTCACATTCTCACATTTATCTCCTCTAAAGCTTCATAAGAGATCACGGCAACATCACTCACTGTGCTCAGATTATTCTCCTTAGATAGAGACACTCACATTCTCAAATTTATCTCCTCTAAAGCTTCATAAGAGATCTCGGTAACATCACTCACTGTGCTCAGATTATTCTCCTTAACCAGAGACACTCACATTCTCACATTTATCTCCTCTAAAGCTTCATAAGAGATCTCAGGTACATCACTCACTGTGCTCAGATTATTCTCCTTAACCAGAGACACTCACATTCTCACATTTATCTCCTCTAAAGCTTCATAAGAGATCTCGGTAACATCACTCACTGTGCTCAGATTATTCTCCATAACCAGAGACACTCACATTCTCACATTTATCTCCTCTAAAGCTTCATAAGAGATCTCAGCTACATCACTCACTGTGCTCAGATTATTCTCCTTAGATAGAGACACTCACACTCTTACATTTATCTCCTCTAAAGCTTCATAAGAGATCTCGGTAACATCACTCACTGTGCTCAGATTATTCTCCTTAACCAGAGACACTCACATTCTCACATTTATCTCCTCTAAAGCTTCATAAGAGATCTCAGCTACATCACTCACTGTGCTCAGATTATTCTCCATAACCAGAGACACTCACATTCTCACATTTATCTCCTCTAAAGCTTCATAAGAGATCTCAGCTACATCACTCACTGTGCTCAGATTATTCTCCTTAACCAGAGACACTCACATTCTCACATTTATCTCCTCTAAAGCTTCATAAGAGATCTCAGCTACATCACTCAATGTGCTCAGATTATTCTCCTTAACCAGAGACACTCACATTCTCACATTTATCTCCTCTAAAGCTTCATAAGAGATCTCGGCAACATCACTCACTCACTGTGCTCAGATTATTCTCCATAACCAGAGAAACTCACATTCTCATATTTATCTCCTCTAAAGCTTCATAAGAGATCTCGGTAACATCACTCACTGTGCTCAGATTATTCTCCATAACCAGAGAAACTCACATTCTCACATTTATCTCCTCTAAAGCTTCATAAGAGATCTCAGGTACATCACTCACTGTGCTCAGATTATTCTCCTTAACCAGAGACACTCACATTCTCACATTTATCTCCTCTAAAGCTTCATAAGAGATCTCGGCAACATCACTCACTCACTGTGCTCAGATTATTCTCCATAACCAGAGAAACTCACATTCTCATATTTATCTCCTCTAAAGCTTCATAAGAGATCTCAGGTACATCACTCACTGTGCTCAGATTATTCTCCTTAACCAGAGACACTCACATTCTCACATTTATCTCCTCTAAAGCTTCATAAGAGATCTCGGTAACATCACTCACTGTGCTCAGATTATTCTCCATAACCAGAGACACTCACATTCTCACATTTATCTCCTCTAAAGCTTCATAAGAGATCTCAGCTACATCACTCACTGTGCTCAGATTATTCTCCTTAGATAGAGACACTCACATTCTCACATTTAACTCCTCTAAAGCTTCATTAGAGATCTCAGCTACATCACTCACTGTGCTCAGATTATTCTCCTTAACCAGAGACACTCACATTCTCACATTTATCTCCTCTAAAGCTTCATAAGAGATCTCGGCAACATTACTCACTGTGCTCAGATTATTCTCCTTAGATAGAGACACTCACACTCTCACATTTATCTCCTCTAAAGCTTCATAAGAGATCTCAGGTACATCACTCACTGTGCTCAGATTATTCTGCTTAGATAGAGACACTCACATTCTCACATTTATCTCCTCTAAAGCTTCATAAGAGATCTCAGGTACATCACTCACTGTGCTCAGATTATTCTCCTTAACCAGAGACACTCACATTCTCAAATTTATCTCCTCTAAAGCTTCATAAGAGATCTCGGTAACATCACTCACTGTGCTCAGATTATTCTCCTTAGATAGAGACACTCACACTCTCACATTTATCTCCTCTAAAGCTTCATAAGAGATCTCAGCTACATCACTCACTGTGCTCAGATTATTCTGCTTAGATAGAGACACTCACATTCTCACATTTATCTCCTCTAAAGCTTCATAAGAGATCTTGGTAACATCTTGCACCGTGCTCAGCCCTTACGAAACAATAATATATGGGAATATATTGAAAAATATATAATGTGACATATTACATAATACATCTCCAAATATTATAACCGGTGCTAATATTTTCACTATACATCAATATATACATTGACAATATAGTATGTATTGAACATATAAATATATTTAGAATCAAAGACTAAAATAAATCTCAGATTTGATCTTTTATTGGGTAAATTGCATATAGAGGTTTCCACATAAATGTGAATTAATTTATACACATACGTATATATAGACTTATTCATGGAATGAGTCAAAGCAGATTTCTGGTTCCTTGCATGATTTGCATGAATATGAATATAGGGGGAGATCTGCTAGTATTTATTGTTGTATTACTTTGAATTTTAGAAGGGTTTGTGGTGTGTGTATATTCAAGGAGTTACCGTGGTGCTGAAGAGTAGAGCCTGTATATAGAATAACGATTGGACAAACACTTGTAAGATATGATATGTTTAAAAAATAATGGCTGGGCACTTCTTACAGTGATTCCCTAAGTGCTTTAGTATAAGCAGGTGTGCTATTTTAAACTATATATGTTCGAAAATATAAAACATGTATGCAACAGTTCGTAGAGTTGGGAAGAAGAAGGCAGGAACCGGCGAAGATTTAAAGACTTTAATCCAAATAAATAAACAAACTGAAAGTAATGCGGTAAGCCCCTCATGGACGACTGCCACGTGCACACATAATAAAAGATATTATTCTGTATTTTTAATTTACAATTATTTAATTTAAATATATTTATCCTTCATATATTAGGAAATATATATTTTCTTTCCGTAAAGGTGGCTATTATTCTTAGCTAGAGAGTTAATTTTTCAATTTTATTTTAAACTCACAATCAAATTACATACATACATGATAATAAAATCCATTGATTTTACTACAAATATATTAAACAAAGAAAAATGTTATGTAGCAACCATAAAGAAATTGTATACAATTGTATACCATACCATTATTCATCTACAATTACAACAAATTCTTGTTGTGGTTATGCATTCATTCAATCAATCAATCCCTTTCCAATGTGTTTGGGAAATGTGATGCATATGCAATGCCTGGCATTGAAGACAAATTTAAAAACATTAGTTTGCTTAAAATATTTTCAAGAACTAGAACTTTTCTTTTTATAGGATTCTCAAGTAAGCTTACAATGTGAAAACAAGTTGCTCCTGTTACAATGTCCTGCTGGAGATCTAGTCCTGTGCATGACAATTCATTCACAAAAGCAAGATGTCTCTCATTTGAAAAATTGTCTCCATCTTTATAAAAGAAAAAGAAGTCAATTTGACCATAACATACTTCATTTCCATCATGAAATGTCATGGTGCAATTGTTTCTTCTTTTGGCTCTGACATACTGCTTTGAGGAATAGACAGTTCGGCCTATCTGAACTCTGCTAAATGCCTTCACAACATTACTATGTAAGCTATGTCCTAAAAACATTTCTAATGTAGACATGTCTGCGCAATCCAGCAAAAGATTGAAGGGAACACCCATTTCTTTCACTCTAAAAGCACCTGTGTTTGAAAAACAAAAATGACTTGTGTCATTTGTCATCTTGGCAATGAAATCAGCAGTGGTATTACCAATTTTGGTGGTTTGAGCAATATTTGGGAGACACTGAATAAGTTTCACTGCATTTACCATTTGTAGAGGAATATTTTGAGTTCCATGAATGAGACGAAGCAAATGTCCATTTTTGTCCTCAAAGTGAAAGCAAGAATGGGTCCACAAAGGTCCAAGAGCTCTAACACTGTCTGCTAAATGAACTAATAAGTGAACATTGGCTGTCAGGTATCTGTCACCATAAAGCTCATTCATCTGAGAACAAAACTTCCACAGAAGTTTCTCAGCGTGATCTATTTGTGCAAAGGTTATGGAATCCAAAAGAAGAATGAACATTGCTTCACTTAGCAGCAGAAAGTGATTGTAGTACAGGTTTGCAAGAATACCTCAAAAAACTACTGGCCCAAAGAACAACAACATACACCGGTACTCTGAAGCTTTATAGTACATTCTGTGGACAGAAACAGAGCGAGGGAAATGTGTTTTAAATGGTGGTTGAATTTCACTCATGCGTTTGTCTACTTCACTAATTGATCTGACAATGCTAAAAGAACAGCGTGAGAATTCTGTGGAAAACCACAAATGCATCAAAAGTCGCATTACACCAAGAAGCATAGAATGCATGTAATCAACACCTGTGCCTAAGATCAAATCAAAGCTATTTACTGTGCTGAGGTATGTGGGACCCTTAACTCCACGCACTATGGTTTCTGATTTAAATGACAACTTGGCATCTTCCACAAATCTCGTATGAGTACGTGCAGGACCCTTTGGATCTTCAGTTTGAAAGGGGAAAGTATGCACATGTCCCCTTTCTCCTGTTTTAATTGTCTTGCCAGGCTGTTCACATTTTAAACATCCAAAATGTCCATTGTACTGAATAGTATTTAACACTAAAGCTTTTGCGGGTAAATCACAAGTACCTGCAATGGTTAATACTCTGCAAATAAAGGGACTATCTGATTCATAAAATTTAACAAGGACTCCATCTCTTTGTATATTATTAAGAGTGTCACACAGCGGTTTAAGGAAAGTCAGCATAGATGGTTTTGACTCACCAAACCAAAGACCTGCAAGAATCATGTTTTCTCTGTTTGTACGCTCAACAAAATTTAGTTCATTTATGATACAATAAAAAGGCCACACTGAGAATTTAGAGGACTTGAAAACAGGAATGCCATCTGTGTTCCAGAGTAAGGAAATATTGTGGGAATCACTAAGTAACCCACCACCTGCCAAAAACTTCTGATATACTTGTCCATCATATATATCCTCTACATTGCACTGGCCCTTTTTTTTGTCTAATGAATCTAAATTTTAACTTTTCCTCAAAACCTTTTTTTGCGAACAATGCCTTATTTTGAGATTAAATTGGAACTTCAATGAAATATGAAGTTGATACCTCTGTAGTCTTGTTTTGTATAAAACTCTTCATTAACATTACAAAGTTCAGGGGTCTCATTTATAAAACTGTGCGTAGGATCCCTACTAAAAGTGTACGTACGCGCAAAAGCTAGATTCTGCGTACGCACAAAAAAAATCAGATTTATAAAACCATGCGTACGCCAGAACCTGCGCACAAATCCCTTTATAAATCCCAGTCAGCGGAAGATTGTGCGTACGTGCATCTCCACCCTGTCTCCTCCCCGAAATCACCATATATGGAGCTTACGACGCCTAGTTTTACTATGCATAACCTCATCTGCATATCATTTCCATACACGTTCCCAACCACGTGACACCATGGTTAACACCGTCAAAGGTACAAGATTAGATATGGACTATAAATGCCATTTGTGCCACACATTATATTGATAAAGATCATCCAGTATCCTCTTTATGTTTTAGAATAAATATATCAAAATATCCATAAAAACAAAATTGTATAAAATACTTCAGATAAAGGTTTTAGAATAGAGTTGATTCATTCATTTCCACTGGCCAAATAGTATTTGAATAGTTTTAAACAATTCAAATCAAATGTATGCAGTTTTGCTGATGAGGTGAACATATCTTTTAGGAAGTTTATAGGCTATTTTTAGTGGAAACAGATCGGCCTACTTATTTATTGCAGTGTAAATACAATTGTCTGACTCGGCGCGTCACTGACAAAGGATTTTAAAAAGAAAATGCAAATCTTACCGTTTTCCTCAAATTATATCCTTCAAATGGTAATTGTTTGAAGATCCTACACGACATCAACACCTCCTGCAGATGTGGCTGTACAGTAAGATATCATTGGACCTATTCAAACTGGACAACGGACCGTTCGACCACCGAATCCAGCAGTGTCTTCCATAATATCGAAGTTAAGTGTGCATCACTGATCGTCAAAAAAAATATTTTGTCATAACATCTGCAGTTTAGTTTAAAGAGGAATTATTGTGCTTCCAGTGCTCCTCGCTGTCATAAAACAGCGTGTCACTGGAAAAGTGATCGAAAGTAGCACATCTACTATCTCAATTCATATCACTTTTGTCTCCAGAATGTGCGTACGCACGGCTCAAAGTTTGCTTAAAGGTGCGCACATTCTCCCGTCAAGTTTGTTTTTATAGATCACAACCTTTGCGCGGGAACTGGCGTACGCACGCTTCCAGCCCCGTTTTGTGCGTACGCACGCTTTATAAATGAGACCCCAGGTCCGTACATCATAGAAGATCCCTCTGTCTGAGAAATGCCATTGTCCACTCCAAGCACTTCTGCAGAGCAATCATCTGGGGTCTCATTTATAAAACTGTGCGTAGGATCCCTACTAAAATTGTACGTACGCGCAAAAGCTAGATTCTGCGTACGCACAAAAAAAAATCAGATTTATAAAACCATGCGTATGCCAGAACCTGTGCACAAATCCCTTTATAAATCCCACTCAGCGGAAAATTGTGCGTACGTGCATCTCCACCCTGTCTCCTCCCCGAAATCACCATATATGGAGCTTACGATGCCTAGTTTTACTATGCATAACCTCATCTGCATATCATTTCCATACATATTCCCATCCACGTGACACCACGGTTAACACCGTCAAAGGTACAAGACATTGGAAAATATTAGATATGGACTATAAATGCAATTTGTGCCACACATTATATTGATAAAGATCATCCAATATCCTCTTTATGTTTTAGAATAAATATATCAAAATATCAATAAAAACAAAATTGTATAAAATACTTCAGATAAAGGTTTTAGAATAGAGTTGATTCATTCATTTCCACTGGCCAGATAGTATTTTAATAGTTTTAAACAATTCAAATCAAATTTATGCAGTTTTGCTGATAAGGTGAACATATCTTTTAGGATGTTTATAGGCTATTTTTAGTGGAAACAGATTGGACTACTTATTTATTGCAGTGTAAATACAATTGTCTGACTCGGCGCGTCACTGAAACATTATTTTAAAAAGAAAACATGCAAATCTTACTGTTTTCCTCAAATTATATCCTTCAAATGGTAATTGTTTGAAGATCCTTCACACGACATCAACACCTCCTGCAGCTGTGGTTGTACAGTAAGATATTATTGGACCTATTCAAACTGGACAACGGACCGTTCGACCACCGAATCCAGCGGTGTCTTCCATAATATCGAAGTTAAGTGTGCATCACTGATCGTCATTCTCGAAAAAATATTTTGTCATAACATCTGCAGTTTAGTTTAAAGAGGAATTATTGTGCTCAATTCATGTCACTTTTGTCTCCAGATTGTGCGTACGCACGGCTCAAAGTTTGCTTAAAGGTGCGCACATTCTCCCGTCAAGTTTGTTTTTATAGATCACAACCTTTGCGTGGGAACTGGCGTACGCACGTTTCCAGCCCCGTTTTATGCGTACGCACGCTTTATAAATGAGACCCCTGCTCTGTGGATTGACATGTCTCCTAAGGTTGCAGTGTTTTTTTTTTGCTGCAAGAAAAGAACAAACACCAAAGTGTGCAAACTTTCAAAAAACAAACAAACAAACAAAAACAATAAATTCTCACTTTGATGATTTTTCTTCTATATCTTTTGATTTTTGATTGGTCCTTAATTTTCCTTCTCCAACGAGACTGATTAATGGTTATTTGCGCCATCCTTTCTCTTGTGACTCAAGAGTATATACTGTACTACTCAACCAAATAACTTGCTTAAAAAATTAAATCAAACAATACTGTGGCAAATTTATTTACACTGCTTCTTTTATAAATTAGCCAAACACATCTGACATTGTTAGCTAAAGTATTTTGCCTCACTTGGCAGTATAGGTGTTGCACTGATTACATCAGGTGTGCAGTTCACCTGTGAGCAATGATTGCCATGAATGTCATGGTGCACTTAAACAAGTAGGAGATGGTTCAAACCATAGATACAAATAACCATAAACACAACATTTATATTGCCCATTGTAAAAACTGGCATTTTACCACCAAGTGTAATGGCACTAAACAGTGAGGGAAGCAGAAAGAGAAGGTAAGTAGCTCACAAAGATCTTTTTATTAGGCATAGTTTATGGTACTGAGAATTTGTTTATTATAATTTGGTCTTATCCACAGAACAGGGATCAGTGTGATGGAGATACCTAAAAGAATCCGTAACCCAATCAAAAAAAACAAAAGTCAGTGAGCCAGCCCCTACAAAATGAAGAACGAGAAGGTAAATAAGTTTAATAGTTTTGACAGTCAATTGTATTAAAGGCTTCATTTAAATTAAGTCTGTACATCAATAAGCCTTTGTGTGTCCCTTAGGCTTGCCTTGAACCCATGACTTTTTGAATTGCTGACACTGCCAATTAAGCTATATGCTTGCTTACAGTGTTTGGGAAATTTGTGGTGGTTGGATGTTAAATGTAATGTGCAATGTATTGGGGTTTATTATGAATCAAAAAGCTTCAATGTTGTATTCCTAGTGACTGTTTATTGACTTTGGATTTATTCTTACAATTACAGGACTTTCTAACATTTGAAGATGGATATACTGCAAGAATTTGTAAGACCTGCAACATACTTACAGAAAAGGAGTCGCCAATTACTAGCTTTGAGGGACTCATTCCAGGAGCTCGAGTTCTTTCAAGATGGTCAGACAACAAATTTTATAATGCCACTGTAGATCACATTGGGTTCTGTGACCAAAAGCAGGACCAGAGAAAGGGTGCAAAGAAGGACATAAAAAGAAATTATGCATCTGCTGAATCATTTTATAACCAGAATCGGGTCGCTTCTGCACCAGCTGAACATGGTCCTTCCTCTGCACTAACCCAGCCTCCATCTCCAGGATTGCCACCAACCCAACATCAATCTGTGCAATTACCATGCTCTGTTAAGCCTTTTAATCCACAGACCATGACACCATCTGAGTATTGTAATCAAGACCAGCCAGGTTTATTAGGTTTAGATGAACATCAAAGACAAACCATTACACATAATTCAACCCCAAAAGAAACATTTTTGGGGCTTCTGTATAACCCGTCTATACCTCACCCCTCAGCTGAAGTTACAATTCAGGATGACCAGCTTGGGTTAGAGCCTGAGGAGGAGTATGAAGATCCCACAGTCAGATCACAGAATGCTTCCTATGAAAATGAACAATGGGAGCCATGTGAAACATGCAAGCTGGAGGTACAGGCATTACTTAAAGAGAATAAGATGATGAAAGATGTGCTTTCCAGCATGAGTAAGTAAAATGATTGCATGTAAAGGGACATTTCTGATTCATTAATAATTCCTCAACCACTGTAAAAGCTTTTACTCCTACCTTTTCTGTTTCAGATCTTGAACACCTACAGGCACTCAGAGACTTTATAGACAAGATGGAAGACTACAAATCACGTGAAAGTGGGGTGCTGATGCCTCAAACCAGACCTGGCCAACAAGAACTTTACCCAGACAGTGGGCTGCTCTTGTCCTCTACCAAACTAGCAGCTATTCACCAAGAGTCAAAGAAGGACTGTCTTTGTCTTTTCCATCTACTGTTTGATCAGTTCTTCACTCATGAAGAATGTTCAAACTCTGTAGCATTTGGAAAGCATGGCAAAGTCCCAGAGGGCAAGACAATTTGGATAAAAGTAAAGTAAATGGAATACTAAGTAAGTTCCTAAATCCTTTTTATCAAATGTGTCAACTTCATGTTCCATACATTTAATCTAATGTTTGGTCATGTTATAGGCACAATGGGATTAAAAGTATAATTGCAGTATTTCCCTTGACCAGTTCATGTAACATTTTCCCTTTTTCCCCAATTGTAGCTTATGTCATGAGCTGCGGCAAATGTCATGGATGGAAACCAGTTGAAAAGTCAAAGCTGAAGAAAGCCCTTATAAACAAGTGTCGCATGAGATCAACTTAAATGTTTATGTAATTGTAGTGTTACATCAATGATGTTGTGTCATTTACTGGTCTTTTATTTTGCTGTTTCTGTATTTAAGTATCTATATGTAGCTGTGCTGCAGTCTAGAATTTTTTTTTTTTTTTTTTTTTTAAATGCTGCTTATAAAGTGTAAAAAAAGAAACAATATATATTTTAGTTTGATATTGTAGAAAACTTGTTTCTCTAAGATTAAAATCTGTGTCTTTACAGAGATTGCAAAGTATAAACATAACTCATGTGCAGTATCTAACACTATTTAATTTCTTTTTTTTATTTGAAGTGCCTTGTAAAAGATTTCCATATTGTATTTTCTTGCCATTGTATTAAGCATGTAAAATGAAACTTGAAACCTACATGAGTAAAGAAAATGTTAACCTCATACTGAGCACAGTAAAAGCAGCCTAACGTCTGAGCAATAAAACTTTCTGCAAGACACTAAAGAGCTCTCCCATCTTCATTTTAATACAGTCTCATGGATGTCTTGTCTTCTCCAAATTTACTTTAGTCTCATTTATGTCTATTTGTATGTTCCCTGGGCAATTTTATGAGGAAAATGTGAAGTCAAATCTGAAACCTAAAGTGGAAACAGATGAGAATCACAACCATAAATGCTGAGCTTAGTAAGAGCAATCTCTGAGTGAAAACACTTTCTCTAATTAGTCTTGAAAGAGATTACAGCAAGACAATAAAGAGAGTTTTAGGAGAAACATCTGAGACACTGCTGATACTACAACAAGAGCTAAATAAGAATCTCAATTAAGTCTCAGATATTTCTCATGTCTCCGTTGTGTCTACTCTTATTTCTCCTAATGGATTTTAGGAGAAACATCTGAGACACTGCTGATACTAAAACAAGAGCTAAATAAGAATCTCAATTAAGTCTCAGATATTTCTCATGTCTCAGTTGTGTCTACTCTTATTTCTCCTAATGGATTTTAGGAGAAACATGGGAAGACAAAGCTGACACCTAATTTAGACAATAAAGAGATAATTCAAGCTTCTCTCACCACAATCTCAGTTTTGACTCTCTTAGACATCTCTCATTTGCGTCTATATTTGTTTCTCGTAAGGAATTTTAGGAGAAACATCTGATAAACAGCTGACACTTAATCAAGAAACATAGGAGAATCACAACTATGTCTCCTGAGCTTAGAAAAAGCAACCAATGAGCAAATAGTTTTTCCTCTGGGCGGTTTAACACCTCATCTACAGAGAATTCAGGGCTCTGTCGAGACTGTCTTGTGTGAACTCAGAGATGAAATGTACATAGTGGAGCAACTGGCCGCTATAAGACAGAAACTTGTGGATGAAAGCTGCGAAGAGGTCGTTTATGACGCAGTTGATGCCAGGAAAGCCTGCCTGCCTACTTCTACATCTGAGACCGACTTACCGTGAGACAGGGAATTTCTGCTGCTGTTCTACATGGCTGGCTAAACATTTCTTTAAACAACGTGTAAATAAAAGCATATGCGAATTGATACAACCCTTAGTCTATGGCAATGGCAGCTTTGGCCTTATTAGAGGACATTGCTAATGGCAGAATCCGAAGAGAACGAGTTTTTAGGGACCACAATGATTTTCTGGCCCAGGATGATGACTGGCTTATCAGCCGTTTCAGATTTCCAAGGGCTATCCTCTTGGAGCTCTGTGCTGAGTCAGGTCTGAATCTAGAGAGAGAGAGAGAGACAGCGAGGAGCCACGCAATACCCGTTCCCTGACAACATTTCGTTTCCTGGCAACTGGTTCTTTCCAAAGGGAACTGGCAGACCGCTCAGGAATAAGCCAGTTGTCTTTGAGACGCGCAATGCCAGCTGTATGCGACGGCATCAGTATGTCTACCAGGTATATAAGGTTCCCGTATGATGCAGTTGATCAGCCAAACATTAAAACGCAATTTGCAGCGATAGCCGTTTTTCCTAATGTAATCAGAGTGATCGACTGCACACACATTGCTATAAGGGCGCTATCTGAAGAATTTGCATATGTGAATTGGAAACATTTCCATTCAATAAATGTACAGATAATATGTGATGCACAAATGCGCCTAACAAATATTGTGGCAAGGTGGGCTGGGTCAACCCATGATTCATACATCCTTACAAACAGCATGGTTGGGATGAGGCTCCACGCGGTTATCCACTAAAGACGTGGCTGTTAACCCCCCTCACCACCCCACAAATTGACCGAGAGTGCAAATACAATGATGCCCATTTTCACACTCGGTCAGTTGTAGAGCGGGCGATTGGGCAGCTGAAATGTCGGGGTACTGCCTTGACAGGACTGGGGGGATGCAGTTATACCGCCCTGACAAGGTATGCCGCATTGTGCTGGCCTGTGGTGTGCTGCACAGTGTCGCACACAGGCATGGCATACCACTTGGTGAGATGACCCTGACCCAGGACCAATGTATGTGCAGCCCAACTGTTACGCCCCGTTCTATTAAACGAAGGGGCTGGCGTGAGTTTGTTGGATATCAGGGAAACCGACTCCAGCCGACAGATCACCACAGACAACAAACTAAGATCCACACAAAATTTATTAAGGTGGAACACAAAAGAATCAAATAAAAGGAGCCATGGCTTCAGGGTGCCCCAAGGCCAAAACAATAAACATAACAGCTTAAAAATAAAATAAATAATTACCCTAACAAAAGAAACAAAAATACAGTCAACTTCCCTAACTCCCTAACATAAACAAATCGCAAAGAAAGTCAAAATAAATGGCAGGACACCCCTACGCTCCTAAAGCATAAACAAAAACATAATTGAAGCACTTTAAACAAAACAGGAACTGTGGTTCGCGATCTGCCGACGGGAGAAGGAATCCGGAGCTCCTCACGCCAGCAGGCCAACGCCAGAATGAGCTCCCCATCTTCCGAGAGCGCCGCCCTTTTAAACGGAGCAGCCGCAAGCTCAGCCAATGACTATCTGTTCCCAGCAGCCAATCCCTGCACAGACATTTGAAAGGGAAAAAACAAAACTCCACACATAAAACAAGACAGATGCCGAATATCGTAACACCCCCACACATAAAGAAAAATCAATACAAATTAATTTTAAACAAAACTGAAAGAACGAGATAAGGCATCTGCTAATACATTGTCCTTGCCCTTTTTATAACGAATCTCAAGATTGAAATCTTGAATAAACAAGGACCAGCGCATAATTCGCTGATTTGCATTGCGCATTCGAGACAAGAATACCAGTGGATTGTGATCAGTAAAGACGAACACCGGAATAGAACTTGATCCCACGTACACTTCAAAATGTTGTAACGCCAATAATAAAGCAAGAGCTTCTTTTTCGATAACACTATAGTGTAACTGATGTTTCAGAAACTTTTTTGAGAAGTACGCTACGGGATGCTCAACTCCATAGATGTCATCTTGCAAAAGAACTGCTCCAGCTCCAGTAGCACTAGCATCAATGTCAAGTTTAAACGCACGTGAATAATCCGGTGCAGATAACACTGGAGTACTACATAACAAACTTTTCACGGCTTCAAATGCGTGTTGACAGTCATCAGTCCATAGGAATTTTTGCGAGGCACGGAGAAGATTAGTTAATGGCAGAGCCACATCAGAGAAATTTCGGCAGAAGGCTCTATAATAACCTGCCATTCCTAAAAAACGGCGAAGATCACGCTTGGTTTGAGGTACAGGAAAATCAACAATTGCTTTTACTTTCTGGGCGACAGGACGCACTTGTCCCTGTCCAACTCGCTTTCCCAAGTACATGACGGTTGCCTTGGCAAATTCACACTTAGCCAAGTTCAACGTGAGGGAAGCATTAAGCAAACGCGTAAAAACAGTGGTTAGAGTGTCTATATGTTCGTTCCAGCTAGACGAATACACCACGATGTCATCCAAGTAAGCTTTACAGTTCTTAACATCAGCCAGTATGGTGTTCATTAAACGCTGGAACGTTGCTGGTGCGTTCCGAAGCCCGAAAGCCATCACAGTATAATTTAGAAAATTGTCTGGGGTGACAAAAGCAGAGATTTCGGCTGCACGTTCAGTTAAGGGAACTTGCCAATATCCCTTTAAAAGATCGAGTTTTGTAACGAACTGAGCCGACCCCACATTATCCACACAATCTTCCATTAACGGTAAAGGAAATGAATCAGGCTTTGTGATCGCATTTACCTTACGGTAATCCGTACAGAATCGGTAGGTACCATCCGGCTTCGGAACAAGTAAACAGGGCGAGCTCCAAGCACTTGAGCTCGGAACAGCCAAACAATTATCCACTAGATACTTAACTTCAGAGTCAATGATTTTTCGTTTAGCTGGATTGACACGATACGCATGTTGCTTAATAGGTGGATGGTCGTTCACCTCAATATCATGTTGAATGACGTTTGTCCGGGTAGGCACATCCGAAAACAGTCCAAGAAAAGACTGGATCAAATTCCCAATGTCAGCTCGCTGATTCTCAATTAAATGAGACAAATGAGAATTAAGATCTGACAAAATTTCAGAATTATTCAGTCTGACACCAGATACTGGCATACTCCGTAGGTTTAAACAATCTTCATTCCCACAGGAAGGTGGTACCACCGAAAGAGAAGCAACTGGAACAGTAGAGCTCTTTAACTCCACTTGTTCACCCCGAGCAACATAACGCTTCAACATATTGATGTGGCACACACGGGTCTTTCTTTGTCGATCATGAGTACAGATAATATAGTCAGTATCGCTGAGCTTTCGCTCCACCACATAGGGTCCAGAAAATTTTGCTTGCAGAGCAGAGCCAGGGAGTGGTAGTAAAACTAAAACTCTGTCTCCCTTCACAAAAGTACGTGCAATTGCATTTTTATCAAAACGCTCCTTCATCTTCACCTGAGTGTTTAATAAAGCGGACTGAGCAAGATCTCGAGCTTTATATAAGCGTTCTCTAAATGAGCTAACATAATCTAAAAGATTACAAGTGGGCTTTTCTTCAGACAACCAATTCTCTTTTAGCAGCTTAAGTGGACCGCGCACCACATGCCCAAAAACTAACTCCGCGGGGCTAAATCCCAGAGAATCCTGAACACTTTCACGCACAGCGAACAACAGCAACGGTAATCCTTCGTCCCACTCTTTTTCTGAATCAACACAGTAAGTTTGTAACATAGTCTTCACTGTTTGATGGAATCGTTCCAGTGCTCCCTGAGATTCAGGGTGATAGGCACTGGAAACGACATGTTTAACATGCAACTGGGACAGGACTTGATTGAACAACCGGGACATAAAATTCGTTCCCTGATCTGTCTGAACGACCCTTGGAAGTCCAAAAGTAGAGAAAAACACAGTGAGGGCTTTCACAATTGCTTTAGCTCTCAACGAACGAAGTGGAATTGCTTCGGGGTAACGAGTTGCTGTGCACATAAGCGTAAGCAAATAAGTATGCCCTGCTTTCGTTTTCGGTAGAGGCCCCACACAATCTAATATGATGCGCTCAAATGGTTCTCCGATAGCAGGAATCGGCTTGAGAGGTGCTGGAGAAATAACCTGGTTGGGTTTCCCAACCATTTGGCAAACATGGCATGATCTGCAGTATTTTGTAACATCCGATTTAATCTTAGGCCAAAAGAAATGACGCAGAACACGATAAAGAGTTTTAGCCACACCTAAATGGCCAGCCACATTATCATGCGCCACGCTTAACACTTGTTCTCGAAAGCAAGTGGGAACAACAACCTGGTACAATGTGTCCCAACCTGAATTATCCGACACTGAAGGTGTCCATTTCCGCATTAACACTCCATCCTCAAAGAAATAACCAATTGGCTTGCTCATAATTTCTTTTTTATTTACAGCTAACTCTCGACAGAATTCAAGCGACTGGTCTTGCCTTTGCTCGGCTGCCAATAACGTACGATCTACAGATAGTAACATATCAGCGCAATCAACTTCAGCACCACTGCTAGCGGACAGCGGCGTAGACGCGGGCATCTCAGGTTGGTGCTTCTTGGCGGACACATCTGACTGTAACGTACCCGATTCAGTCACGTTCTTATTAACGAGAAAACTATCAGAGAGATCAATCACGGCCGTAATTTTTTGAGATTGAGCTCGAGTAATGACACAAGCGGGAAACACCGACAAATTTGCTTCTTCCTTACACACAGCAGAAGCTTCGTAAAGTGGATTTTCGATAACTTCAGGGAGAGGGAAAACTTTCCCACCTGCCAGGTCATTTCCGATAATCAGAGTTACTCCATTTATAGGTAATTGTGAACGAACGGCCACTTTTACGAAACCAGTTACCCACTCAGATCGAATATATATTTTGTGCAAAGGAACCTTTTCTACTCCCATTTCAATTCCTTGGACTAGCACATCAAAACCACAATACGTTTTCTCCGAGAACGGCAACGCACTTCCTAAAATAAATGACTGCGCGGTACCAGTGTCACGCAACATGGTAACAGACACTCGATCATTTTCCAAATCAGTTAAAGAAATCATTCCCTGCCGAATGAAAGGTTCAAAAACTGCATCTATTTCTGGCTTCAATTGTTTGGTAACAGTTCGTACAAAACCAACTCCTTTTGGTTTAGCCTTATTTTTTTTTTCAAAACGGGACACGCCGCAATTAAATGGCCAGCTTCGTGACAATAAAAACACTCACGAACATCAGATTGCACCGAAGATTTCAAAAGTTTAGATGATTTTGAAGTTCTCTCAGAACTCACAAAGTTTGATGACTCTCGGCGAGCGGGTGCCACGAATACATTTTTGTGCGTTAGTACAAATTCGTCAGCACACACAGCAGCCTCAGCAAGAGTCAAAACTTTTTGCTCATTCAGGTACACCACAATTTTATCCGGTAACGAATTCTTAAATTCTTCAATCAAAACAAGTTCACGAAGCTGCTCAAAATTCGTCGCTTTGCTGGCCTGACACCACTTATCAAAGAGCACGCTTTTCTCACGCGCATACTCAACAAACGTTTGATTGGCATTTTTCACATGCAAACGGAACCTTTGGCGATAAGCCTCGGGGACAAGCTCATAGGCTCTTAACACAGCGGCCTTCACTTTTTCATAATCGAGACTATCAGTAAGGGACAAAGCGGAACAAACTTCCTGGGCTTTTCCAGTTAAGCGACATTGCAACAAAAGAGGCCAAACTTCCTTCGGCCAACTCAACGCAGCAGCAATGCGTTCAAACGCTCCAAAATATGAGTCAACCTCGGCCTCCCGAAACAGTGGGACGAGGTTGATCTGTCTACTAATATCAAAATCCAGAGAGGTTACAGAAGGCATAGGCAACGATGAATCAGAAACATGTTGCAAGCTCTGACTGGTTCGACCAATAGCAGGTATAGTTTCTGCTTTAGACTCACTGGGCAATCGGTGACCAGCATGTGACTCCAATTCACATTGTCTAAAGCGTAAAAGTTGGGTAGTGTGTTCTTGACGTTTAATTTCCAAATCGAGTTGTTTCAATTGGATAGCTAGTTTCAAATCCTCCGTACCTACCCCACTCAAAGAACGAAGCACCGGATCACTGCTCGGAACATGCTCTTCATCACTTGCACTTTCCCCTGTCTCCCCACTTTCAACGTTTTGAACTGCTGCTAACACACCCTGTCGAATCAATGCAGCTTGTATTACGTCCCGCATTTCTTTCTTACGAGCTGATTTTACTACAGAAATTTCATAATAATCAGCAATCAAATACAAATCCTCCTTACGACATAATTCTAATGCTTCATGCGAAGGCTTTTGTCGAAACGCCTCAATACTAAATTCCATTATTCTATATCCTTTTCCCCGATACTCAAGAAAAAACTGCCAATCAAACGCAAACACCAGCAAAACGAAGAAAAAAAAATTATACATACCATACGACGAACATATTACCATCGAACGCGTCCCAATTCCTTAGGAGCGGACGAGCCCCCATTTGTTACGCCCCGTTCTATTAAACGAAGGGGCTGGCGTGAGTTTGTTGGATATCAGGGAAACCGACTCCAGCCGACAGATCACCGCAGACAACAAACTAAGATCCACACAAAATTTATTAAGGTGGAACACAAAAGAATCAAATAAAAGGAGCCATGGCTTCAGGGTGCCCCAAGGCCAAAACAATAAACATAACAGCTTAAAAATAAAATAAATAATTACCCTAACAAAAGAAACAAAAATACAGTCAACTTCCCTAACTCCCTAACATAAACAAATCGCAAAGAAAGTCAAAATAAATGGCAGGACACCCCTACGCTCCTAAAGCATAAACAAAAACATAATTGAAGCACTTTAAACAAAACAGGAACTGTGGTTCGCGATCTGCCGACGGGAGAAGGAATCCGGAGCTCCTCACGCCAGCAGGCCAACGCCAGAATGAGCTCCCCATCTTCCGAGAGCGCCGCCCTTTTAAACGGAGCAGCCGCAAGCTCAGCCAATGACTATCTGTTCCCAGCAGCCAATCCCTGCACAGACATTTGAAAGGGAAAAAACAAAACTCCACACATAAAACAAGACAGATGCCGAATATCGTAACACCAACCAACAAGCCATTCAGGTCCATCAACATGTGATTGCGACAATATAAATGGTAATCGGAGACAAAGTTCATTTTTTGACCAAATTCTTTAATGAGTGGCTTATGTCTGTGAGTGCGTCAGTGATATTTTTCAGGTGACTGTAACGATTTGCTGTTGTGACTCCAGAACATCATGCATCAAGACACGGCCAGACAGATGGGCCTCAGCACTGGGGGGAGCACTGGAAATGCCAGAAACACTGGAGACGCTGGTCACAGTGGGCACTGGCTGCTCAGGAGGGGCGGATTCCAAGTGCGTGCCAGTGGATGTTCCGGCTGTTGCACCATATGAGTCTAAATAAACACAGGCACAAGTTAACTGTGATTTGAGTCTGTTCCTTATTAATGGGTACACGCATTTGCCATAAATGCAATGGATACGTAAAATCTCTGGTGTAGTTTTGGTCAGCTACATTGCATGTATTTGAAAATTAAATAGATAAGCTATGTGTACCAAAGTAAAAACAAATGAGAAATTAGTTACCTTCGTGGCAGTCCTGTAGTAAATCCGAGTCTCCCACAGCAACAGATACTACTCCAGAGTCAACTCTCTGCTTAAAGGGTGTGAGTTCATCGACCCCTTTACCACTGCCTGTTCTGCGCACACTTTGTCGGTGTGCAACAGTTCTCTGTTTAACATCCACCTTTACATCAGACCATTTCTTTTTAAGATCATTTACAGTGTGATTTTCAGATCCCACCACTTTGATGGCGTCAGTCAAACTCTCCCACTCATATTTTTTCCTTTTGTTATAAATTCCGGAGGACAAAGTTCCAAATAAAATATTTTTTCTTGTTTCTACCTCCGATAGTAGCACCTCCAATTCACTTTCTGGAAAGTTTCGTTTCTTGCCGCTTGCTTTTGCCATTTTCTTACTGCTTTCTTTTGCCAAAGTGGAGTACCATATTTAAATTGATTTCATCTAACATATAAAAGTAGATTTTTTTTTAACAATCATCAACAGTTTCAATTGTGACATATATATATATATATATATATATATATATATATATATATATATATATATAGTCGTGGCCAAAAGTTTTGAGAATTACATAAATATTAGTTTTCAAAAAGTTTGTTGCTAAACTGCTTTTAGATCTTTGTTTCAGTTGTTTCTGTGATGTACTGAAATATAATTACAAGCACTTCATACGTTTCAAAGGCTTTTATCGACAATTACATGACATTTATGCAAAGAGTCAGTATTTGCAGTGTTGGCCCTTCTTTTTCAGGACCTCTGCAATTCGACTGGGCATGCTCTCAATCAACTTCTGGGCCAAATCCTGACTGATAGCAACCCATTCTTTCATAATAACTTCTTGGAGTTTGTCAGAATTAGTGGGTTTTTGTTTGTCCACCTGCCTCTTGAGGATTGACCACAAGTTCTCAATGGGATTAAGATCTGGGGAGTTTCCAGGCCATGGACCCAAAATTTCAACATTCTGGTCCCCGAGCCACTTAGTTATCACTTTTGCCTTATGGCACGGTGCTCCATCGTGCTGGAAAATGCATTGTTCTTCACCAAACTGTTGTTGGATTGTTGGAAGAAGTTGCTGTTGGAGGGTGTTTTGGTACCATTCTTTATTCATGGCTGTGTTTTTGGGCAGAATTGTGAGTGAGCCCACTCCCTTGGATGAGAAGCAACCCCACGCATGAATGGTGTCAGGATGCTTTACTGTTGGCATGACACAGGACTGATGGTAGCGCTCACCTTTTCTTCTCCGGACAAGCCTTTTTCCAGATGCCCCAAACAATCGGAAAGGGGCTTCATCGGAGAATATGACTTTGCCCCAGTCCTCAGCAGTCCATTCACTATACTTTCTGCAGAAGATCAATCTGTCCCTGATGTTTTTTTTTTAGAGAAGTGGCTTCTTTGCTGCCCTTCTTGACACCAGGCCATCTTCCAAAAGTCTTCGCCTCACTGTGTGTGCAGATGCGCTCACACCTGCCTGCTGCCATTCCTGAGCAAGCTCTGCACTGGTGGCACTCCGATCCCGCAGCTGAATCCTCTTTAGGAGACGATCCTGGCGCTTGCTGGACTTTCTTGGACGCCCTGAAGCCTTCTTTACAAGAATTGAACCTCTTTCCTTGAAGTTCTTGATGAACCTATAAATTGTTGATTTAGGTGCAATCTTAGTAGCCACAATATCCTTGCCTGTGAAGCCATTTTTATGCAATGCAATGATGGCTGCACGCGTTTCTTTGCAGGTCACCATGGTTAACAATGGAAGAACAATGATTTCAAGCATCACCCTCCTTTTAACATGTCAAGTCTGCCATTCTAACCCAATCAGCCTGACATAATGATCTCCAGCCTTGTGCTCGTCAACATTCTCACCTGAGTTAACAAGATGATTACTGAAATGATCTCAGCAGGTCCTTTAATGACAGCAATGAAATGCAGTGGAAAGGTTTTTTTGGGATTAAGTTAATTTTCATGGCAAAGAAGGACTATGCAATTCATCTGATCACTCTTCATAACATTCTGGAGTATATGCAAATTGCTATTATAAAAACTTAAGCAGCAACTTTTCCAATTTCCAATATTTATGTAATTCTCAAAACTTTTGGCCACGACTGTATATATATATATATATATATATATATATATATATATATATATATATATAACAGTTGAATAAATGAAAATATGAATCAATTCAAATAAATTTAAATTCTTTATTGTCACTACAGCATACACACAAGTATAAAAGTGAAAGTGTTGGATGCAATTATGTTGTGAAAGGAACGACCAGAATCCACAAAACACTAACTGCATATTCATGTAATGCACAGTATTCTCATGATATACAGTACATTACTATAAAAATGCACAAGCACCTATTATAGAATACATGTGTAAAATTCATAAAATTCATTTTATTACCATTTTTTAAACTATAGTGAATAAACTTAATGAATGGAATGAAATGTTCATGTTGTCTGAATACATTTTTGGTTTGACTGTATGACTTTCTTTCTCCACATAAGCACAAATATCTTTAAGAAAATAGTCCATCTCTGTGTCCATCTCATAAGTGGACTGTAACCCATACACGTATGATGGTTGGTGGGAAACGATTGTTAATAATTAAAACAGTTTAAATTATTAGTATTTTTCTCATCTATTGTTTCACTTCAGAAGACATTGATTCATCCACTGGGGTCGCTTGGATTAATGTGTCTTTAGGACTCGAAGACATGTATTATTTTCCTAAAAATCCTAATTCATGTTTATCTGTAGAAAGAAAGTAATACGCATCTTGGACGGCATGAGGGTGAGTAAAATATATGAGAATTTTTTTGGGGTGAACTATCACTTTAACATTCATATGTTGTTGGTATGCTAATCTAAGATCAGTATGGACTAATAAGAATAAAGTACAACCTCTTGTGTGTTTGTGAACTGTGTCTTGTTTTAATCTAGAGCTCCAAAAAAAATAAAATATTTGCATAATATCAGGTGTCTGAAGATCAAGATCCCAGTCAGTCAAAGGTAATGTGTCTGAACAAAATATGATTCTTGTCTGATGGGGACAGTGGATCTCTGGGGCTACCACTCCCTTCTCTGGGTCAGCATCAGAATGTTGTTAATGGAAAAGTTGCTCCACTCCCTGGAAAATAAGAAATCAGATGTATTATAATCTAACAATACAAACTGCTTTGAATTCCCACATAACAAATTATGCAGACTTAAAATATTTATTTCAAACAAATTATATATAATTTCAGCCATAATTACTTTCATGTATTAGGTTTTGCATTTAGCCATACAGTAGGCCTACTGTGCAAAAGTCTTAGCTTTGTTGTTTTAGCAATGTTTTAATGACCATCCATGTGAACAAAATGGATTCTATAAGCAAAAATCAGTATTTAATGTGACCTTCTAGACTTCCAGTTTTTTCAAAGGAGAAACTTGTGATCAGATTTTGAAAGTTTTCCTGGCCTTCCAGTCATTTTCCATTCCATTTAGGTTTGAGAGAGCCAGGTTCTCACTATTACTCAAGTGTAAGGAGAGGTCACTAAATACTTGCCACTTTAGCCTGTAGAAATCTTTTTTTTCCTGTTTTTTAATAATGCTTACAAATTTAAAGTATTTCCTGGTCATATTCTAATAAGAAGACTGAAAAAAAAATTATATGGTCACTATACCATTGCTAAAACAACATCTAATAGTGTCCTAAGACTTTTGCACAGTACTTTATATGTATTATTATTAAAGACTACCTTTTCCCCTTTAAATATGATCTAATCCAAGGCTGTATGTACAGTACATAACCAGATCCTGTAATGTTGTTAAATCAACACAACACTGCTGTATAAAGTGGGCTCTAAATGAGCTCTAAAATACCTCTCCATCTGAAAAAGCAAGTAATGTTACTTATATTGATTTTGTAAACGTAAAAAATACTGACTTACCGCGAGTATCCAGATAACGACGATGACTGATGATAATGATGATTATATCATTCGTCTGTGCTAGGCCTAAGAAATCATCTCACCATAGTAGCAGCAGCTACAGATAAAATAATAAAAACTCCTATCTTTACATCACTAAAATGAAATAAGAAGCCGCTTACAGACGCTCACCTCGACACATGTAATTGTAAACACAACGCTGACGTCTTCACTTCCAGGTCAAGAAGAAGCTGTCAATCAAAAACTCAGTAAGCCAATGAGAACACACCACTGCTGGCCCCGCCCCCGCGAGAGATTTGTGTCAGTGACCTGACAGTGGTTTTGGAAGGGTTATCTTTAGCACCCTTCGAGCCTCTGGACTCAGCTTCTGACAAGTGTATCGCTCTAAAGATGGCGCTCTTATTAGCAATTACATTCTTGTCAGTTGCTCTGGGTGATGTAAAAGCTATTTTGCACCCAAGACCGGGTTATGTACCCAAAGTACCCACTAATGTGGCCCGGCCTATAATCCTTCAGGCCTTTCATCCTCCTCAAGTGTCGGCTGAACGTGAGAAGCTACGGTTGCTCTGCGCTGTCAGGGCCTTTGAGATATAAGTGAGGAAAACATCTAAATGGAGAAAATCTGATCAACTTCTGGAATGCTTCGGGCCCCCTAAGAAGGGCTGCCCAGCTACCAAACTTACTATACAGTAAGCAGGTGGAATTTAGAGGCTATTTCTTCAGCATATGAGGCATGTGGCCTGCCTTCACCTCTGCCCTTCAAAGCCCATTCCACATGAAGTATGGCATCATCTACTGCTTTATTGTTGGGGGCCTCCCTCCAAGATATCTGTGATGTGGCAGGATGGTCCTCCCCATACACCTTCATCAGGTTCTATAGTTTGGACCTGCTGGCCACACCAGGTTCTCAAGTGCTCATGTCCTGAGTGGTGCCTTAATTTGCTTCACACCAGGACAGGCATTTTGTCAGTGTGGCAACGTGGGAATATAATTCTCCAAAGTGTCGTCATGGCGACTCAGCGTGAGTTCCCTTGAAAGGGAACGTCTCAGGTTGCACATGTAACCATGAGATGGTTCCTGAGAAGGGAATGAGATACTGCGCCCCCTTGCCATACTTCCTGCATGCCTGGGAGCTGCTTGCTTCAGATCAGTAGGCTGAAACAGCTGTGTTTGCCAGCTCCTTTTATAACTTCCGTGTTCTGCTGGCATACGTCACGGGATGACGTTGCACCAATCAAAATTGAAATAGTTGCACACACCTTCAGGAGAGCTTGCGCTGAAGGGATTCCCCAAAGTGTCATCATGGCGACGCACCGTCTCGTTCCCTTCTTAGGGAATCATGGTTGCATGCATAATTGGAGACATTTTCTTTATTTTGCAAAAAGCACAACATTTTGTTTTTACTGTGAGTGTACTCAAATAAAAGAAGACATTCCTCATTATTTGTAAGTCCAAAATTGCCAGAGTATTTTGAGTCTCTTTTGCACAGGTAAGAAAAAAAACCAAGGTGGTATCACCGGCAGGACCACTGATCCCTGAGTGTTAAAAAAAAAAAAAAAGGAAAAAAAAAATCATATATACATAAGTATTCACAGCCTTTGCTCAATACTTTGTTGAAGCATCTTTGGCACCAATTACAGCCTTAAGTCTTTTTGAGTATGATGCTACAAGCTTGGCACAGTTTCTCCCATTCTTCTTTGTAGGACCTCTCAAGCTCCATCAGGTTGGATGGGGAGCGTCGGTGCACAGCCATTTTCAGATCTCTCCAGAGATGTTCAATCGGGTTCAGGTCTGAGCTCTGGCTGGGCCACTCGAGGACATTCACAGAGTTGTCCCATAGCCACTCTTTTGTTATCTTGGCTGTGTGCTTAGGGTCATGGTCCTGTTGGTAGATGAACCTTCGCCCCAATCTAAGGTCCAGAGAGCTCTGGTGCAGGTTTTCATCAAGGATGTCTCTGTACATTGCTGTATTCAACTTTCCCTTGATCCTGACTAGTCTCCCAGTCCTGCCGCTGAAAATCATCCGCACTGCATGATGCTGCCACCACCATCTTCACTGTAATGATGGTATTGGCCAGGTGATGAGCGGTGTCTGGTTTCATCAGACCAAATTCTCTGGTCTGGTCTGGTCTGGTCTGTTTCTCATGGTCTGAAAGTCCTTCAGGTGCCTTTTGGAAAACTCCAGGCAGGCTGTCATGTGCCTTATACTAAGAAGTGGTACACAATGTCATTATGGGGTATTGTTTGTAGAATTTTGACGAAAATAATTAATTTAATCCATTTTGGAATAAGGCTGTAATATAACAATGCTTTGTAATAATATTAAACAATTGAATCTATAAATTTGCTTGTCATTCATTTGATTTCTTGTTTGATACCCTTATAATAAGCTGATGATTTGAATCAGGAATGATGGATAAGGGAAACATCGAAAAGGTGTAATGTCAGGGTTTTTCAAGAAACAGAATTGGAGAAACACTGCCATGTACACATTTCACCTAAAAAAAATGTGTCTAAAGTAAGACCACCAAAACATTTTTTTAACATAATGTCATGACTCCTGGGTGATTGATGGTGCGTGTGTGTGTGTATGTTTATTTACTTACCTGTTGGTGGCGGTCCCTCGCGTGTGCACTGGTCCCTCCCACTCGTTTCGGTAAGTGTTCACCTGTTGTGTCTCATTAGTTGTTTCTCTTTATGTAGCACGCTGTCCTGTCCCTCGTTGCGCGCTCATTGTCTTGGTTTGTCACAGTCGTTGTCTTGTCCAGTCACTTATATTTTCTTAGTCGTGTTCTCAGGTTCAGCCGTCGGCATCTGGAGGATTGTCTTTGTCCGGAGTTCACACGCCTGTGTTTGTGCGTGATATCGCTCTCGAGTGACCCTGCCCTGTTTTCCCGGTGAAGCTGGTGCGCTTTGTCTTTAGGCGAGATCCAGTTTCCTCCGGGTTCCGGTGAGCTCTCGCTTTTCTTTGTGGATTATCTTCAGTCATCTATCGTGAGAGGATTTCTCTCCGGTCACCGACCAGAGTGGATTATATCGCTGGACGCCGCGGGTGGACTCTCTTCTGAACTGTGACTGTTGTGCTTTGCCTGACCCTCTCTCTAGCTCTTCTAAATAAACATTGTGAACTTGCATTTGACTCCGAGACTTCTTCTGACACATAAAACATTTTTATGTACATAGTTTTGTATAGACATCTGTTCTGAAATGAACATTCACACATTATCTACACTTACCTGAAACAAATAAATTATACAAACTGAGCAGCATTTATTACGTCTTGCATTCATACAAAAATCCAGATAGCTAGAACTAGCTCGAATGTAGAAGTTTACAGTATGTTCCATGTCACAAGAAGAACTGTATCTTTATGATTCATGACCTGTCTTCACGAGTAAAGAGAGCCCTTTGCCTTTCCAGTCAGTCTCTTGTCATTGTGTAGCTACACTATGAGTTAAATAAGTATGTCAATTAAGGAGTGTTGCAAATGCAGTGAAACAAATGGAGCTCCCCGTCACATGATGCATGTATGTTCTGCTCGAATGTGGAGAGTCTGTGCAAGTAGGGTTATGGGAGGATGCCTTGGACGGAAGGGACCACACACCATATGTGAGAACCCCTACACAACTGGTGCCCCGTGTGGTGCAGTCTGAATTGGATTTTTGGCTGTGTACACTGCAGTAATGAAGGGCAAAGGTAATTAATCATTTATCCATATGGGTTTTCTGCTGCCAACACTTTATCAATTGCAGGGAAATCTGAAGAGGCTTGAGTCAACCTGTAAAGTCTATGAACCCTTCTATAAGACACTAGAAGAAGGAATCCAGAAACGCTTTGGAGAGGTCATGAAGGAACTATAGCTGATGGCTGCAGCTATACTGCTTCCAAAATTCAGAACCTCCTGGACAATAAAAACACACACACACACACACACACACACACACACACACACGTTGGGTTTCCATATTTTATGGGGACTTTCCATAGAAGATTTCCTCATGGGGACCAAAAAAAATTACGCCACCAGATAGATTTCTGGTATCACTATTTGTGGGGAATATCTGAACCACCTCAACTCTAAGTACTTTTATACATTCTTCAACTGTCCAAACTTCTTTGAGATGAATACCAAATTTCTTTGTTGAATATATTCTGACTGACTTTGTCATCACTATTGAGTCAATGTGCTCTCCTAGCCCACCATTTTCAGTTGTTTGAATTAGTGTAACATTCTTTATACATTGTGTAATGTCATTCTGACTCAACAGGACACTTCCAACACCTCCCTGACAAGCAGAGGATAAACTGATTTGTTAACTACAATTGTTAAACTTCCCTGGCAAAACAAATTATATACTAATAATGTCTTTGACAAAGCAGAGGATAACCTGTTTATTAATACATTTCATAATGTATTCAACCTTGGGTTGTGTTCTCCAGAGGGAGAGAGTGTTGTACTGTGACTAAATAAATAAGTAAATAAATAAGTAAGAGCCCTTATGATGCTGGCACATTTTATTCCTGTTTTACAGGAATACAATCCATGCTTTTCAAATTAACCTCTGCACTAATGCTCCTCTTATGTGAGAATATACTGTTTTCATTGATTCATGAACATTTCAAATTTCATTACAAAAATAATTGAGGAAAAACACAACAGACTGAAAATTCTGTGCGTTCTAGATTACAGTGACATCAGAATAAATTAGTGTGTGTTGTTAAATGTGTGTGTTGCATGCATACTGTATGTGATCTGCATGTTTAGGTTCAAATATGTCTAAATGGGCATCTGCATTTAAGTTAAACATCTACACCTTTCTATCACTGATATTCTTGTTTTTATGAATACTCATGTGTTGTGTACGTGTGGGTGTTGACTTCCTGAAGATGATGTGGTGTCCAGCAGTAATTTAATGTGCTGTCAGCGCAGTCACAGCAAAACTCCATCATGAGTGCACAGAGTCTGGGTGAAATGCCAGGAGATGTCATAGTGGGGACACTATTTAATTTACTATTACCTTTTTTACTACTGACCGGTAAGTTCTGTTTAAAGCTTTCTTGTAGGTAGTTTGAAATCAGTTGTCTTGTTGAAACAATCTTTGGCATGTTATTCCATAATAATGTAGCCCATTCTTAGTAAAATGGGAAAATATTCTGCTGTCCGTACAAAATCTTATGGCCTATGTTCATGTTGCAGGTAAAAAGATTGAAATATCTCTGCACAATAGAAATATTTTTATGGTAGTTCTGCATTTCTGTACCAATAACTGGAAGCCGGTGTTATTTTCTAGACATACAGTCTCTACCACTTTTTACACTCAATGTAAATCACATCTGCCCTTTTTTATAATTATAACTTATCTGGGTAACATTTTGTTTTGCACATCTAGCATTAGGGTTGCTTGATTATGACAAAAATCATAATCACAATTACTTCGAGCAATATTGAGATCATGATTATTTAGCACTCACTGACTGTGGAAACGTTTTTATTAAACAAAACAAACAAACAAACAAAAAAAACGCAGCAGTTAAAAAAAAAAAAAAAAAAAAAAAAAAACTCAAGTTCAACAATGAACGACTTCAGGACAGCATTGGCTGGAAAGATGTAGACAGAACGTATAACATTACAATCAAATTTATTTATACATTCCTAGAGTAAATATGAGAGTAAAGATAAATATGAAAGTATGTCAGCATTTCAAAGAATATTTTATATGCATTTAGGAGGCTAAAATGTTGCAGAGACTGTAGCAATGATTTTTTTTTTACTTAAGTTACCAGATTACAAAGTACTTTAGTACACCTAAAAAAAGAAAAATGTAAAGAATTGCTGATCACTGAACTGAAAACTGATTTACTAAAGTTTCAAAGCCACATACTGTCATTGGCTATAGCTCCTTTTAATATTAAAATAAAGATATTTAAAATTGCTTTAAAATTATTGCTAGTTCATGTTTGTGTAATGAAAAATAAACCAAGAAAAATAGGAATTACAAGTCACTTGACTACCCAAGGCCCCACTGACACAAATGTGCCGTCTCCTGGACAAAGCAAAGGTTATTTGCAGTTTATTTGCATAATCAAAGGGACAGCATGTTTGTGTGCCATTAATTTTGATTAATGTAACAAGAGTATAATGCAAGTTGAGAAGGTGTGGTAAACACCAATACTCTGGAAATTAAAATATTTAATGAGCCCAGGTGGCATGATTAAAATGAGTGGTTCTTCCAGGCATTACAGCACAATTTCCAAAGTTAGCAAGTCAGTTTAGATAGTCTTGCATAGCCAGACCTTTAGACTGACGGCAGAAGGTCTGGCTACGAGAGACTATCCAAACTCTTGCTAAAAAAAAAAAAAAAAAAAAAAAAAAAAAAAAAAAAATCACATCCAAGTCTGGTATTTTTGTTTTGTCAAAGTTTGTGGCGATGCTCTTGCCATCTAGGAAATGCCACACCGATATTATCCTCTTTTATTTCTCCCCTTGTCCAAAAGTGTTCTTGGGTCATTTGATTCACCTGTATGTTTATGTTTCTCTGGCGACAGAATCTTTATATGGTGTCATTGATATATGATGTCATTAATATATGATGTCATTGATATATGTTAAAATTGCGAATTTCTCTAGATTTAAACATTGTCAACAAGTCAACAAAATATATAACACTGTGCTAGTGGGTTTTGGCCCTAGCATAATGCGTTCTTGCTGTAGCTGACCATTGGGATTCTGTACAGAGGGTTTGTCTAGTTGTCAGTGTCTTGGATGAACTGTATCCGGCTGACTTTGTTAACCACCGGATAACGGTGAGACTGACTAATGTAAATGTAGATGTCATTCCTCTTTCGATGTAACAGAGTACATTGGGTGTTATGGGAAGTGTTGGCCTAGTGTTCCGGTTGATCTAATTAATGCAGCATAACAATCACTTAAATAATTTGAGTTGAAAAACTCTATGAACTATGAATTGTTATTTGTATGCTTGGTTAAAGCTGAGAAAAGACTTTGTCCGTATCAAATTCAGAAAGAAAACAGATTAGTCCATCAACACCCTCAGTGCTTGCACAGTCATTTCTTCTTGTTGCATTTAAATTTTTTTTCTGTAATGTAAGCTGTTTGGTGATCACGTAGCTGCGTAAACTACTTCTATATGCTCCTTCTGGTTTATGCACTTCTTCGCTTGTTTTTGACTCCAGAGATGCATTACTATTTCAGAAGATCCATAACAGCACCCGTCATTAGAGTAACAGTGAAACACAGATTGCTGGAAAAACCTGTCAATGGCATGGAAGCGTTGTCATAAATGGCATAAAATCTCTTCAATGGCTGGAAAGAGTTAAGCACTGAGGAGCTAATCCATACAGCGCTTTAGAAGTAATTAGCAACACTTTAAAATGTATACAATACTTAATAGGCAGTGTTGACAGAACCGGGCTGATATGATCATACTTTTTGGCTCTCGTAAGCACTCTACCTGCTTCATTTTGACCAGTTGAAATTTATTTTTATAAACCTGCCAGACATCCACTCACTCATGCATTACAATCATCTCGTCTTGAGGTCAAAAATGTGTGAATGAACATATCGGCATGGGAGGCTCCGGTAACAAGCCGAGAAATTCTCAAGTTTTGTCTCAAACATTCAAACATGTTTTTCATTCTTCCTTTCAACCTGGATTTGGCTTCTCAGGTGTTTATAAAATGTATGACCACATCTCTGGCCCCTTTTGAGAATACAGGGAGTGAAGGTACTAAATTACCTCAAAGATTACCTGCGGGTCCCACATCAGGATTTAGTTCTCGATCATTTGTAATGTTGAACTTTCACACATGCATTCATGTATTCCCTAGTAGATAAGATAGTATTCATTATTGTGTCACAAACAGCACTTATTAAGTGTATACAGTTTTGTGTCCTCCCTTTTTGTCCATTTTGTATAATAGAAGTAAGCTATGCATGTGAAGGTCCATCCTTTCCTTGTGGCTTTAAGCCACATGACCAACCATGCTTTTCCTTTAGGTTCTAAGAAATTATGATCATTCACACTTGAGGAAAGGAATCAGGGAGAAAAAAGCCATCATTTGACATCTCTGACTGTGATCTGCATTGTTTTACTTTAGGTAGCAAGTAAACAAGTTGATTGGGGGTCTCACATAGTATTTTGACCCGTGGGTTGGAAAGCTTTTACTTTTGCCAGCTTTCACCGATTTGTCCTCATATCTTAAATTCCCTCCAAAAAAGGCACTTCAGTCAGTTACCCCTGTCGGTGTCTGTTGGTGTTGATCAGCACTTATTTTCACAAACTGAAAGATGTTCAATCAAATAAGTGTACTATCACTGTTTCTCACATGGGATGTCTGAGAAGTGACACACTGTGATTTGGTGATTTTCATGTTTGAACGACGTGTGTCGTTACAGTGTGAATTGGCCTTTCCAATACACTTCATCACTCTACACTTACTCCAGACCACTGGTACATCTACAATCATTTTCAAGTAGCATTTAAGTTGCAATGCTTTTAGGAATTTAGCTCATATTTCTAAAATGATTTGTTCAGTTTGTTTATATCATATACTTATGTTTTTGGTGCATTTGGGAAACACAGCCCAGGCCTGGAAACTGGTCATAAAATGAAAAAATCCTTGGAAATGAAGTAGGCTTTTCCTTCACTATCCACTCTCACTAGAGCTGGCGGTTTAGTCACTCTTCCATTGAAAGAGGCAGAATTAGTCATTTTTCTTTTATAATATATTTTGTTTGAGTATATTTTAAAATTGTTTAAATTATGTAACCTTTTTGTACTAAATTTGAATAATGAGAAAGGTACATAATCAATCCATCTTCCAAACCTTGTTTTTGACTTAAACCAAATCACTACAATAAGCCTAAAATAATTTATATTTTAGAAACAGTGGGAAACTGCATACTTCCTTCATTCATACATACATGCACAATTACATCATACAGTATCTGTAAATTACCCATCAATGGTCAGGATATTGAATGCACACATAGCTTCACGTTTCTTGGATTATTCTCTCTGCATCGTTTTAAATGGGATCATAATCTTAGTAACATTATAGGCTTTTCTTCTTAAGAGAGCTTAAAATGTTTGGTGTATGTTCAATTTTTATAGCGCAGTGATGGAAAGCATGTCAATGTTTTCATTCACAGAGTGGTTCAGCTGCAGTTCCACAGGGAGCTCAGCAGTGGAGTCAGATTAGAGGCATAATATGATCTTCCCACCATTGCTGATATTTATGAATCATGCCTACAGAGAACAGGAATGTTAATTCTGATGGATCCCACATATCCGGCCAGATGCCTTTTAACCCCTTTACCTTCAGCCCTTATTCAACTCACCTGTCTGTAATTATCAAGTGCTCCGGAAGATCTTAATTGGCTGGTTCAGGTGTGTTTGATCAGGGTTGGAGGTAGATCCCCAGGAACTGGATTTAAAGAAATTAAATCTAAATCCACATGCCTTTAAAACAGTACCCACTGTAGGATTGTTCATGTTTAACTCCTCTGGTATTTATGCATCTGTGTATCCCATACGACGAAATCACAAATCTCGCTGAAGCTTCCCCACTGCAAACTTTGTGGAATCTTTTCGTAACGATTGACAAACTTTCCAAAACAGCATCAATGGCCTTCTCTCTTCATTTCACACATATGTAACAATAGGTAACATAAGCTGTTAATAATATACAATCTTTAGTTATTTATTTATAAACAATAATACATCAATTAATTAATACATATTGTATGGCATTTTAGAAATATCTGGAAATCCACTTGTTTTTTTTAACCAGACTAGTACAAACAATTCTAAATAACACGTAAATACTCTCTTTAATTAATTATTTAATCTGAAAATGCATAGATATCTCAAACGGTCTTTGTAATTAAATTTTCACATTTATATGTCTCAATCTATTTGTTTTTTCCCAGTGAATCAAACAACGAACAATATACAAACAGAATTACACGTTAAATACAAAATATGCAAATGTTCATGCATTTACCTACACTATGTAATGAAAGAAAGGAGAATCTTTACTATCAGTTAACTTTAGTTATGTTCCTCCTTTTACTTTTTTGCTATTGACACATCCGACTGAACTACAAACTTTCCAGCAATGTCTGTGAAAAAGAGATGCAGCTGTGCGTTTCTGTTAAATCCACCCCTCATCAGCAGTTTCGCTCATCAGCTTTGCTTGAACATTTAATTTCATATTTTGTTAATTAGATAAATCAATAAGACATAATATATAAAAAGACAAAAGAATAAGACAGAAATATAATATAATAATCTTTCATTACACAGTGTAAGTAAATGCATCCTAAGGGAATCATTCAGAAATATAAATCATTTTTTAAAGTTGAAGGTGGTCAGATGCAAATAGGCTTGTTCGAGATGCATCGGTGCATGACATCAAAGAGAGCGATTCAAAAGCAAAAGGAGTCGTCTGCTCTCCAGTCGCTCTCACAGTACTTTAGTGTCATACGCTGATGGGTCTGCGCAGTGCAGAATGCAAAAATATATGAGAAAACTTGTGAAACCCGATCAGACTGGCTTTATCGCCAGTAGACAGGGGACCGACAATGTTCGAAGAGCTTTAAACCTCCAAATAGTGGCACAGAAAAGGAATACCCCATCAATGCTTCTCAGCTTGGATGCTGAGAAGGCTTTTGATCGGGTGGATTGGGGCTTTCTACAACAGGCATTGAGGCACATGGGCTTCAATGAGACGTTTATAAAGTGGGTCCAAACTTTCTATAAGAATCCAAAGTCACGAGTAAGGGTCAATGGGCACTGTTCAAAATTTTTCCCACTGGGACGCGGTACTAGGCAGGGTGAGGTTCTTTCACCCTCTCTATTTGCTTTGAGTATAGAACCATTAGCTGAACTGATGAGATCCAATCCTCTTATACAGGGAATAAGAGATGAATCAAATGTTCAACATAAATTTTTCGCTGATGATATTTTATTATTTCTGGAAAACCCTATTACTTCTGTTCCAGCTTTGCTTCACAGTCTTAAGGAATACAGTATGGTATCAGGTTATAAAATGAATACAAACAAATCCGAAGCCTTAATGATTGTGGGGACTTGGCCATTGCAGCTGGATAATCTTGTTTCATTTAGACACTCCAAGCAGGGGTTTAGATATCTTGGAGTAATTCTTACCCCCAGGACTAAGCAGTTGTTTTCATCTAATTATGATAAATTGTTAAAGGAAATCAGATCTGATTTAAACAGATGGGATGTACTACTGCTTTCTCTTTTGGGTAGAATTGAATGTATAAGAATGAATATTCTTCCAAGACTATTATTTCTATTCCAAAACCTACCTGTTGTTGTACCACAATCTATTAGAAGCTATTGCCAAAATTTATATGGCAGAACAAAAGACCAAGAGTGCGCCTAAAAATTTTAATGTCGTCTAAGGAAAATGGGGGCTTAAATCTACCAAACTTCAAGATGTATTATTGGGCTGCCCAAATAAAAGCTGTGGTGGCATGGATCATTAGGAATATTCGGTGCCGGGAATCTCTCTCTCTCAGCTCCCATTTCTCAACCTGCAGTCTCAGAAAAAAATAAAAATTTCGAATTTATGGGTCAAACATACTTTAAAGATTTGGAATAAGGTCCAAAAGCTGTTGAAGGGAAAGACTGCTTTATCTCGAGCTATGACCAATGATAGAAATATTGAGTTCCTCCCATCCTTATCAGACAGTAGCGGTTTTCAGGGATGGGCTGAGAGAGGTCTCCTCACAGTGAATCAGTTGTTTGATGGAAATGTATTTAAAGCCTTTGCCCAACTAAGAGCGAAATTTAAGTTACCCCCAAGTGATCTATATAAGTATTTTCAAATAAGGAGCTATGTCACAAAACATAATGATTGGGACCTGATAAGAAGTGAGCCTACAAATATAGAGAAACATTTTATTAATTTGATTGAAAATGGTGGTGTAATGAAAAAAACAAATGTCCTTGTTGTACAAAAAATTGTTGATTGACACGTCAGATAATACAAAACATATAAAACAACGATGGGAAATGGAGATGAATGTTACCTTGGATGACGATGTTTGGGTTAATATTTGTTCTGGTTGTCATAAGGGTGTGGGCAGTCAGATCTGGAGGGAATTTGATTGGAAGACGAAAATCAGATTTTTCAGGACTCTGTTGAAATCTTTCTTCATCAAGAGTAGTATGAGTGACAAATGTTGGAGGAAATGTGGATTGGTCGGTGATCAAACTCATATCTTTTGGGACTGCCCCATTATACATTGCTTTTGGAGGGACATTAAGGGCGTTGTGGAAAATCTACTAAAAGTGAACATATCTTTTGACTTTTTTATTGGACATCTTTCCAGACAACCTTTCACAAGATCAAGCATTTCTTCTCCGTCTCTTCTTAATGACGGCTAGGAAAATGATAACAATCTGTTGGCTAAAGCCTGAGCCACCTACTGTTATGCAATGGATACAAAAGTTAAGACAAGTTTATTTAATGGAACGGTTGACTGCACAACTGCAATTAAAAGTCGCAGCTTTTGAAAGAAGATGGGGTCCAGCTATTGACTTTCTGAAATAGGACACAATCTATGCCTTAATTTGTTTATGTTTCTGATTGTAAATAATGTATGAAGCCCACTCTCAGGACAATGTTCATGTGTTTTTGTCTTTCTTTTTGTTCTGTGTGTATTCATAATAAAGTTAAAAAACAAACAAAAAAAAAACATATGTATTTTGTATTTTATCAGCAGTTTCTCAGCATGAAAATGTCCAAATGTAATGTATGTTTTCAATTTCTAAAAATGTAAAAAGTGTTCTATCAAACGATACCTACCTTTTGACTCTCCTTGCTATAGTTTTGGAGTTATTAATCTTTACTTTTGTGTGTGTCACTCAGAAAAAGAAAGAAAAAAAAAATTCTAAAAATGCCTTCAGGTCTTAAAGGGTTAGAAATAATGGCTAGTGCAGTGGCTGGGATATACGTAAACCTACCAAAATCCGTTGCTATGATTTTTGGAATGACTTATCACAAGAGGAAAATGGTTATTCCAGTCTTTAGTGGAATTCTTTTTCTCACTTTTTTTCAAATGTTTTGGACGTTTGAATCTGGTGTGTGTATTAAAAATGTCTGTTGGAGCTTATTAGCAACCTGTGGTTTTAAAGAACTGAATAAATTTAAGTTTTAAAATTCATAATTCATGTTTGAAGTATAACTGTGCAAGATTTACATAGTACAGCGACTGAATGAATGACCATTTCTTTTGTCATATGTTATAGATGTTTCAATAATATGTCTTTCAGTCAAATGTTGATCTTTCCCCTTTCAAGTGAATAGGTTTAATATATCTTTAAATTTTGTTCATAATTTGAGCAAATATTTTCAATAAGAAAATATATCATTAAAATATCAGATTGCATGCCGTTTCCATTCCTGTCTGGTTAAAATATGCTCTTGCGGATAAATAACTTACATCTGGAGATTATCCCTGGTAAATATTTAATGAAGAAATATTTTTAGAGTAGGAATAATTTTGCCACTGGAAAAACATGATAGCATAGTATAGCATAAATAAATAAAATTATGCCAAATGATAACTCATGTATTCTTGTGTCTCTTATACTCTTTTTCTTTACTTATACTGTAATTTCTTTCCCCCCCACAGCAATATCACTGAGGTACAATGGGCTATCAGTCGTTTATCTTCTCTTTCTTCTGTCTGTACCGCTGTTGCCCAGTCCAAACTTGGCTACTATGAAGGGTAAGTAAGAGCGAGTAATGCTTTGCCTATAAGTTAATGTTATAGTAATGTAATATTTTGCAAAGCTTTTCTTAGAGAGAAGACAAAAGAGTATCTGTTGGAGAAATGAGTAAAGGATTAAAGGGATATACACATTAGTGTTTGTTGCAGTGGTGGCACACAGTGTATTTTTGATTTTTGTTTGTTACTCTTCTCAATTCAGCAAACACTGTTAAAGTTCTAGCCATCTCATCAATGATGCATTACAATAATTAGAGAGAGTTGTGCTGTCAGCAGAGTCAAGCTGCAGAGATTACCTTCAAGTGGACATTTGGTTGAGTGCTTTATAGATCCATATAATCCTGTCAGACATTTTCTCACATATTTCCATATATTTCCTCTGTCCTTGCTTTAAACTAATTTAGCCTCATGCGCACACACACGCGCGCACACAGTGTTTACTGCAAATGTAAGTTAAGGATGGTGTGATTCTATAAGGTCTCTGGAAAAAGATGACAAAGCTTTTAGTAAAAATCAGGAAATCAGTAATACATTTGCTGCATCAGCTAAGTGTTTTCACAAATATAATTGATTTATTGCTAAATAATCAAAATCTAACACTTTATGAAACCAAGATGATACAGCTTTCTCATTTCCCATTCTTTTTACAAGGAATAATGATGTTAAATATGCTGTGGGGAATTAGCTAACAGAATTAGCAGTATTCCCATTTCACAAAGGTTGCACTGAAGTTTTAAAGGGATTAAAAATATATAATAGTAATACTCAATAGCAAAAACAAAGTTATGACTGCTGCATATTTCATGTACACTTCAGTACTGGTCTGTGCTTGATTGTCCTGCTCGCACTTGCCTATTTAATGTCAGAAAATGACTTTCGCTTTTTTTTAAGTGGATGCAAATCTGAACAAACTGAAATGGCAAGTTATTACATTTATAACTTTTATTACATTTATAATTGTGCTTAGGAGATATCAATTATAATACATTTTAATAAAAAAAAAAGATAAAACTTAGAAGAGTATGAATTTTAATCTCTCTGTTGTTCTCTGGATGTCAGATAGTCAGAATGACAGTTCTTGTGTGAATGTTAATTTAATATACCCAAACCCAAATCGATGCATTATTCTTTCCTTTTTGTATTAATGTGTACAAATATTTAATTTCATCGTTAGTCTGGTTGTTTGATGAGAAAAAGATTAAATGTATTTGCAATAAATGCGTTAATAATTCGTACAACTGCAGCAGAGGAAGAACTGATGATGGCATGGTTTGATCTTCTGCTGACCAATCAGCAGAAAGGGGCGTTCAATTCCCGCCAGAAAATCGAATGTGTAGAAATCGAATATTCAAGCTGTTTATTCGTTTTTCTACCTATGAAAAAAAAACAGCCATTTTCTCATTTTTCGACTTTCAATATAAAAAAAAACCCATCTGAACGAATGATACATGGAACATTTAAGTATACCAACTCATTTTTTTTAAGTTAGTACAACTTAATTTTTTGGTGAGAAGTGACAAATAACACACGCTATTATAACTATCAAAGAGACTGTCATTATATACTTGCATGTATATAATCAAAGAACATACAGTATATGTGGTCTTAAAAGTTTTGCAGCCCATCCTCAACCTAACCACAGGCTCTACTCTTCACCACAATGATAATGGTAAACATTAACTCATGGCTCCCTATGTTAATCTTGTGCATAAACACAAAAAAAATAAAACTTAATTTCAACATTTATTTTCCTTATACAATCTGACGCAAACAATGCTGGGAATTAGAAATCTGCTTCAACTCAATCATATTAAGTTCAGCTTACTACAATCAAATTTTGAGCACAACTTTTTTTTTCTATTGAACTTTATTATATGAGTGAAATGAACTCATTTCATTTCATTAATTTCACTGTTCAGTTTTACAGTACACATGGCAAATGTGCTCCAATGGCTAACATGGAGCATGAGTCAGGGATGCAAACTCATCTGGGGTGAAAAATGTGACAAAAAATTAAAATCTAATCGATGGGTTCAGGGGCATGGTCCCTAAGAATTCATTTTTTTTATAAAACATCTGTGGGATGTTGCAAGTAGGTTTAGAGTTGACAAAACACAATTACAAAACCATAAAAGTTCAACCAGGTTTAGCGGGCTCACAATGCTCTGTTTAAACATTCTCTGTCAGCTCAAGGTTTGGTCCATGTGTCATGTGCAGCGAACAGCCAATCACATGGAACATGGAGAGCGTCAGTTCGATTCACTTCTCGTGAGAAAGACAATGTAATTCTGCTGAAGATTAAGAGGTCGTAATGAAAAAAATATCATGACATTTAAATTCATTTACAAGGCAGGAATAAACTGCTGCTGCAGCGCGAGTTTGAGAAGGCAGCTGTATCAATGCAAGTGATTCAACTGAATTTCAATAATTTATGAAGGCTCAAAAAGATAAAAGAAAACATGCAAGCTTAATTTTAAAAGCTTTACATAATAAAGGTTGTATTTATATGTATATATTTATATTATTTATATCAAATTTTAATATTAATTGTCATAATTATATTAATATTTTATATGAATTATAAATAATAAATAAATGAGCATTTAGACTATCAGAGGCCCCTGGGCTTTACCTCTTGAGGGGCCCTTCATCCACCACAACTATTACTTACATTCACTCAATCCTCTTATTCACAAAGCACAAGTTTTCATCCTTTTATTTTGCAGGAATAAATGCCATTAAGCATCTCCTGTACCTGCCATTATGTCACTCCCCAGCACACTCTCACACTACACTACATTCACCGTCTGGGATTGTTTGCCTTGTGGCCATTATTGTGTGACGTGCCATTTTCTTATGCAAGTATTGTAAAAAGTTGAATATACCTTTTTTTTTTTTTTTTTTTTTGATTCTTGAAACACACTATATTCTTCTCTGGGTATTTTGCAGAAGTAATCCCCCTTTAATTTCTGTAACTTGTCAGTTCAATGAGGCCAGGATAGTTACAACTATCAAGCACAGGCTAGATAAAATTTCTTTCTAAAAGAGAAATCTGAGGCGAAAATTATGCATCATTTTGAGGCACCGGTGATGTAGCCAATGAATTTGAGCATCTACTACAGACACAGCATTGAGGGAACCTAACAACTAAAAGATTTAAGATCATATGTGAAAATGTAAATGCAATGAATTGACTGATGCAAAATTGTATGTGTTTGTATATGCAGGGAAAACAGGCGGGTTTCTTCGGGCTATTTGCTCCACTGGAGTAATATTTTTGGCATTGCAGTGTGGGATGCAAATCACCTTCACATATATTCCCAAGGATGGTAAGATCTTTTCTTATTTGTTTAACTATTATTGTTATAATTGCTTAAAAGTAGATCACAGTTAAAAGTATGAAGGTAATTGTGAAAGTTTAAAATAAGAAATAAAGTCAAACTGTGAACAGAAAAAAGTTATTATAGTATTTAATATTTTTTCATTAGCTTTTATTTCATTTCTTTTTTTTTTTAGTTGTCTATCAAGGGCACAGAGTATAAATTCATGGTCATTTGGCCTGTCACTGGTCACATGCACAGTCATGAAATGTGGCTCTGTGAGTGGAATGTGCATAGTAAATTATTTAGATGACTGGCTGATTAAAGTCCACTCAGACAGTGTGCTGAACAGCCACAAATTCAAGCTTATTAACCACCTGCAGTGTACGGAGCTTTCAATCAATGCGCAGAAGACACAGTTTCATATTGACTTCTATTAATGAATTAATGTAATAAGTTAAAGGTAACTAATGATTAAAAGGAGGCAGTATCAGAGTACATAAACATAATTCACGGAGAACACTAATTATGAGGACAAGTGTTGCTTTTAATAATGAACGTGCATCTGAGTGACAGATAAACTACACGCTCTTATTTCAGTGTTGGTCATTTTGTGGATATTACAGCAAACAGTTTGCTTCATACATTGTTTTAACAGCGTTAAGTTATAGAGGGCCACTTTATCATTCAAATGAACTGTCACATGTATTTTAAATATTTATGTAATGTTCTTGTTCCACCCATGCAAAAACCACATAATTCTGATCTTCAATTCTTACACTATATGCGAATTCTGAACAAGCAATGGATATGTTCTGTGCTGCATTGTTTACAATCAGCTGATCAGCTGATTTCAAGAGTCAGTACCAGTGAGAGAATGTAGTTCTCACCACTTTTTTCATGTGAATGTCTGGGTGTCGAGGTTCAGGATGCAAAGCTGATTGTTCAATTTTATTTGCAATGCAATGTGTGGAAAAATGTTAATGAGTCTGAAAAATGAATTTTAATGAGTCTTGTTTTTCTGTAAAAATATCTAAACATCCTCAAAGCCAGATAAACTTGCTTGTAAAGCAGCCATGCCTAACATTTCATAGACTGTAACCTATCTGTACCAAATCTAATAATAATAAACATCAGAACTATTTTTTTTTACTTTACTAAAGAGACACTTATGGAGTCAGAAATATGACATAACCATTTGAACTGATCTGACAACTTCACTGTCCTGTAAACACATTCACAAGTGAAGCAGAATAATTTTACCTTGTGCAATCTTAAAATGGTTCATTACTGGTTCAGTGGTTTTTAATGTGTTTTGCGGGGAGTGGCAGTCTCCGTGTGAACACAACAGTCATCCAATTGTGTTTGTGGCATTTGTTTGTTGAATTCACCTTTAAATGCCTTACAATAAGCCTACAATTTGTAAGATATTATTATGATATTATCACACCTGCTATGTTACACATATCTGAATGATCATTTGTGATGTTCATGTCTTGAGCTCAAAATCCAAGTGAGTGTTTGAAATAACATTGGACCTGGATCTCATGTTTCAAATCACAGAATGAAGCAGAAATGTATATTAATTATAGAATTATGTGTGATAATTATGCATGCTAATCACTTCTGTACTGAATATACTTTATAGGCCTAATGTGTAATGAGTGGGATGTTATTTAGTCCACTAGGTGGCAGTAATGGGGAGTATAAAGTTAAGTGCATTTGTTAAAGAGTGGTGTGGTAATTTGTATATGATGGATGTTCCACGTGGAAGAAAAGACACCAGCACAAGCAATGCTTCGTTCCTCTTGTTTCTTGGTGGTTTCTTGAATTTTACATGGTACCAGGAGTGGGGTCTGAAGGATGCCATGGACGCAATTAAACCACCTGGTTCACTGACGTTGTGTGGAAATGTTGATGCAAACTGGAGGACTTTCAAACAACACTTTGAGCTGTATGTTGCAGCCATTGGACAACCGGAAGCTACAGATGAAAGAAAGATTGCTATTGTTGCTTACTATTGCTGGAGTAGATGCTGTGGAAGTTTACAACACCTTTATCTTTTAAGCCGAGGCAGACAAGAAGAAACTGGACAAGGTATTGGAAAAATTTGATGCTCATTGGTTGTCAAAGAAGAATGAGACATATGAACGATATGTATTTAGAACTCGAATGCAGCATGAAGGAGAGGCTTTTGCTTGCTTTCTTACTGACCTCAAGATCAAGATCATTTTAATGAATTGAAAGATTCCATGATTTGAGATCAGATAGATGGAGTTTTTGGTACCTGTGATTAGAAATTACGGGAAAGATTGCTGAGAAAATCTGAACTCACCTTGGATCATGCTGTTGAATTGTGCCAGTCCAGTGAGTTGGTGAGACAGAAAGTGATGCAGTTTGATGCTTCTGCAGCAACGTCCTCTCAGAATGCATCTGCAGCAGTAGATGCCATTTCTTTCAGAGACAAGAAACAAGGTAATGCAAGAAGTAGTAGAGTCACTGACAATGAGACATTTCTTTACAAACGTTGTGGGACTAAACATAAGTTCAGACAGTGCCCAGCATTTGGTAAATGTAATGGCCTGAACCATTTTGCAAAAATGTGTTTTTCAAAAGAATATAAAACAGAACACAAAGTGCATGTAGTGGAAGATACAGATGACAGTGATACCTTGAGTGATTCCTTTTACGTTCAGATGGTTTTGGAGGATGATGCAATTTCTGAGGTAAAATGTGCATCCAACATGGATTCTGTGCAGTCATCTAAATGGATTGTTCCTCTTGTGGCTAATGGGACAGTAGTACCTTTTAAATTGGACACTGGTGCCAAAGTTAACTTGATTAACATTCGAGATGTGAAAGCATTGAAAGAAAGACCCCTGATTAAAAAACACACAGTTCCTCTTAAAGCCTATAATGGACAACCAATTGAAACACAAGGGGTTTGTAGACTGAAAGTACAAGGCAAAGGAAAGACACACAATTTTATGTTTGTTGTGGTTCCATATGGCCATGAATCCCTTCTAGGAGACAAAGAAAACGTTCTTGACAACGATCTTGTTACTGATATTGTGAATCGATTTCCAGATGTTTTTGAAGGTCAAGGTATGTTGCTCTTTACTTACAAAATACAACTGAAGGAAGATACTACACCAGTCATCCATGCCCCTAGGTGGGTTCCTGTCCCTCTGCGAGAGCCTTTTAAGCAGGAATTGGATCGCATGACCCAATAAGGAGTCATACAAAGGATTGAAGAACCAGCAGATTGGGTAAACTCCATCACTTGTGTGAAAAAGCCTAATGGTGAATTAAGAGTGTGCTTAGATCCCAAAGACCTTAATGATAACATCAAAAGAGAACACTATCAGATACCCACACATGAAGAGATTCTTAGTAAAATGTCCGGTGCTCAATTTTTTTAGTAAATTGGATGGTTTCTGGCAGATCTGATTGAATTCTGAGAGTAGCAAATATTGTACCTTTAATACTCCCTTTGGAAGATATTGTTTTCTCAGTCTTCCTTCTGGGATCAAGTCAGCTCCTGACATTTTTCATCGAGCCATGGAAACCCTGATTGAAGGTCTTGAGGGCGTTCGTGTATATACTGATGATCCTGTGGTGTGGGGGTCTACCCTTGAACAGCATAATCAGCGACTATTAAAACTGATGGAAAGAATTCAAGTACATGATTTAAAGTTAAACGAGAAAAAGTGTCAGTTTGGAGTCACAGAAATAACTTTCTTAGGTGACAAGCTCTCAGACAAAGGTGTGGAACCAGATCCAGCTAAAATACAAGCCTTATTGGATATGCCTCCACTTAGTGACAAGGGGGTTTTGTGTGCCTTGGGTATGATAACTTTTCTCTGAAAATTTCTGCCAAATTTATCAGCCAAAACCACACATATGAGAACGTTGTTATAAAATGACAAAAAAGTATTTGTGGTCTTCCTTACATGATCAAGAATGGAAGAAAAAAGAGATCTTGACTACTGAACCTGTCCTTGTATTTTTTTGATCATGGCATGTTGCTGCGAAACAAACAAATTGTCATTCCAGTGTCCATCCATCAAGACATGCTTCGTTGCATACATGAAGGGCATCTTGACATTGAAAAATGCAAGTGAAGAGCAAGACAAGCTTTATTGGCCTAGAATTAATATGCACATTGAGGAATTGATCAGCAGGTGTGACGTCTGTTTGAGTCATCATTATAAACTGGCTAAAGAACCAATGCTGATAGCTGATGTGCCTACTCAACCATGGCAAAAAGTAGGAACTGATCTATTCCAGTTGAATGGCAAGGATTTTTTGGTGGTTGATTACTATTCAAATTATCCTGAAATTGAACAGCTCCGTTATACAACAACGAATGATGTGATTCATCACATGAAATGTATTTTTGCAAGACATGGAATTCCCCTCATTGTGCAAAGTGATAACGGTCCTCAGTATAGTAGTCGTGAATTCAGATTGTTTGCAGAACAGTATGGCTTTTAAGCATACAACGTCTAGCCCCCTGGAAAAAATGGAAAAGCAGAAAAAGGGGTACAAATTGTAAAAAGACTGTTGAAAAAAGCAGCTGCAAGCAATTCAGATGAATATCTGGCTCTGTTGAGTTACCATGCCTCCCCACTTGGTTGTGGATTTTCTCCTGCAGAATTACTGATGAATCGTAAACTGCGTGACACTTTGCCAAAATTGTCCCTAAAAAAGGAAAACAAAAGTTTGACATTGAATGTGATGCAACATCAGAAAATGAAACAGAAAGAATATTATGACAAGGGAGCTTGGCAACTGAAACCTCTTTCTGAACGAGATGTGGTCCACCACGATGGAGAAAGATGCTCCACGTGGAATAAAGACGCCAGCACCAGCAATGCTTTGTTCCTCTTGTTTCTTGGTGGTTTCCTGAATTTTACAAATAAAAAAATACCAGAGCAAATACCACTTAGACAAACATCTCATGTGTGTTTAGAATTATTGCATTGTGGCGAGTGGCAGTGTAAATTGAGATCTCCCAGACAAGTCAGTTATACTCGTCAGTTTAAGTTAATTTTACGCCTTGTAATTGATTAACAAAGATGGAGGAGGAGAAACAACAAAAAGCTAGAGGCAATTCATCCCAAAGACCTGAGAAAACTGAGAGACAAACAACGGAAAATGACGACGAGTGCAACACTGGCGAGCAAGAGGCCGCAGATACAATGAAAGCTTGCATCAGTGCTATATATTCTGAAATTAAGGCTATCAGATCTGACGTGAACTAAACCACTTTCAAGAGACTTTCACCAGAGATTAGAAAACTGACTTGGCAAGCCTGAAAACGGACATTAATCTTAAACTTAATGAAATTGCCAAAGATCTGAGAGATTCTGTGAATAAAGTGGAGGAGGCCGAACACCGGGTGGCGGATTTGGAAGAGTGGAGGCTAGAGACGTGCTATTCCAAACCCTTGACATTCAACAAAAAATGCAAACTAAGCTGACAGACCTCGAAGCAAGATCATGGTGAAACAATATATATTTATACGGAATCCCGGAGGAGGCCGAAGGAGACAACATACAAGAGTGTATTGAAAGATTCATCAAGACGGAATTGTCCCTCCCCGATGCTGAACTTGGGATACAGCGTTGTCACAGGGCGCTCGGCTCCAAGCCACCACCAAATGCGAATCCCCGATCGGTTGTCATTTACTGTCTTGAATATAGGATTAAAGAGCTGGTCCTCCATTCAGCATGGAAAAAGAGGGAAGTTTACCTGAAAGGGAGACGAGTGTACTTCGACCAGGATTACCCCGAGACCCAAAAGAAGAGGAAGACATACACTCCTGTAAGGAAACTACTCAAAGAAAAGGGTCTCCGTTTCCAGACACCACCCCCAGCCAAACTTTGGGTATTTATTGAAGATGTCCCATTGTTTATAATAATGCAACAGAAGCGATGGAGGACCTAAAAAAAGAAAGGATTGACCACGGCCAACATCAGAGAAGATGACGCTGCCGCATCGGCTTCAATGGAGAGGCTGAGTAAAATCTCCTGGGAAACAGCGGGCGCAAAACCGCAACGCGACCGAGAGGGACATCAGCAGAATGCGCAGAAAAGACTTCAGTATTTCCGCCGGGACACGGGAGAGACTGTTTGACTCACACTCAGGGTAGATTACCAGTAAAACTGTCACATTCGATATCAACATTACTAAAATAGCAGTTTAATATAACAAGGCTAATTTTCATAAGAGTTCTGTAACTTTATTTCAATATTTGTTCATGCCCAAAGTTTTGATTTTGGAGTACATTAGTTACATTAGTTTTATTATGGTTGATTTACGTTATGGCTTGACTGACCCATATATGAACAACGGTGATGTCTGGGAGTTGAGGGGAAAGCCTGCACTGATTTATAATATCAGTTAGCACAGGGGAGGCCCTTCGGTAATCCAAATAGAAGTTACTTTTACTATGCTTTTTTTCTTTTTTTTACTTCTTTGTTCTGCATTACTTGTGTTACAATGGTAAGGTCACTTAGGAGTAACAATTTGATAGTATATCTTCAGATAAATGTCAATATAGATTATTATTTCACTTATTATTATAGATTATATTATTTCACTGAATGGGTTGCAAAATCCTATCAAACAATGTAAACTTATAACTAAGATGAAAAGAGATAACCAGCAAATTATTTTTTGGCAGGAGACTCACCTAATACAAACTAAGCATGAAAAATAGAGAAAACTAGAGATGTTTCAGATCTTGCAGGACTGTATTTGAGACTACATTTGGATGTTCAACTCAAGAAGAGTTGTTTATATTGAGAGATGGTTTTTATGTAGTGTGTTATGTATTTTAACCACATATTTCTTTCTAGGGTGACTTGTAACATTCTGTCCAGGGACTACAGATGAAAAATAGCCTTCGGCTAATTCTGGTGCATTTACAGAAATGTTTTATTAATGTGCAATGTCCCTGTTAACTAAAAAAAAAAAAAAATGGTAACAAAAGAAATTACAGAAACAGAAATTGATGGGGCCATATCAAATTTAAAGACAAAGTACCAGGGGAGATGGGGATCTAGCAGAGTGGTACAAAACATTTAGGGAACATTTATGCTCTTAAAATATTTTAACCATGTAGAGGTTAGAGACCCTAATATCTTGGAAACAAGCTATTATATCAGTGATACCAAAAGCTGGAAAAGATAAGACAGAGTGTGGGTCATACAGACCTATTTCTGTTTTAAATATAGATTATAGCTTATAGATTATAGATTATATGCTTCGATAATTGCAAAAAGATTAGAAAATATAATTCCATCCTGAGTTGACTGATACTGACCAAACAGGATTTGTGAAAAACAGACAGACACAAGATAATGTGAGATGAGCATTATTTCTGATTGATAGCATGAGCCAAAATAATTCTAAATCTTTGGTAATTAGCCTCGATGCCGAAAAGCGTGCAATGGGAGTTGTTGTATCTGGTATTGCAGCATTTTGGCTTCAATAAAGAGGTTATAGGATGTCTTAAACCACTATTTCATTTAACGACAGCCAAGGTTAAAATAAATGGTAATGTTTCCAGTTCAATTACATTGGAACGGGGATGTCGCCAGGGAAGTCCCACACTTTTTGCACTATTCATAGAGCCTCTTGCTCAAGCAATTAGAGAAGATGTAGATATATCAGGATTCCAAGGAAATGAACACAAAATATATATTTTTTTATGTAAATGATATTCTTATGACAATCTCCGACCCGGACTCCACTTTACCTAAACTTATGTCATGCCTTGAACAGTTTGGGTCGTACTCGGGATACAGATTAAACTCAGACCTTCTCTTTTAATTATTCACCACAGGAGAACATACGCAATAAATATAATTTTAAGTGGAAAACTATAATGAAGAATGATGAAGAATGGTTAAACATTTGTAAAACACAGTATACTACCACCAGGTCAGGTCAGAATTCTCATGGAAGAATATAATACGATTTTTTATTACGCCAAAAAGAAAATATTTACAGGATGGTAATCCGGAATCTGCACTCTGTTGGAGACAATGTAATTAACTCTATGGCTGATTACTTTCACATATTTTGGAAGTGTCCAGCAATTCAATCTTATTGGTTAGAGGTAATCACTGAAATAAAACTGATATTGGGATTCGAAATTGAGAGCAGCTTCAGTACCGTATATTTAGGAAACATACCAACTGATTTTAATACTCAAGACAAGTGCCTACTTAAATTATTATTGGTTGTTAGTAAAAAAGCATTAACTAAGAAATGGCTGCATGAGAATCCACCAACAAAAGAAGAATGGATAATGATTGTAAAAGACATGTATGATATGGAGAAACTGACTTTCTCTCTAAGATTAAACATGGATCAATTTGACAAGTACTGGTCAAAATGGTTAAAGTATAGGAGTGTGGATAGAACATAGTGAGATATTGTAAGTGTACTGCAATGTGTGTGTTTTTTGTTGTACGTTTTATGAGAGGACCTTGAACCTTCTATGGACAAATATTCTCCTCGTGGATGTTTTTTTCTTCCTCTTCTCTTTCTCGCTCTTCCGAGTTTACTGGGAGAGCAACCCCTGATATGAAGTTAACTGTATATGAACAACATAATTGTATGTGATACCCCTAGTGACCTGTCTGTTCTGTTTTTTGCATGTTTTGCATATATATATATATAAAAATATATAATTGATTATAATATTGACAAAAATATTGCAACTCTGTAATTGGCCAAAATGCAACATTCGACTTTTCCTAGACTCTCTACTCTTCCCTGTGGAGCCCAGAAGCTGGACCTCTACCCCACTTTCTGTACGATCTGATTTTTTGTTTTTTGAGTTTTAAAATTTGAGTTTATAAAATTCTAATTCAAAACTATGCCACGTAATGTTATATTTTGTTAAATGACGCTTATCTGTAATTCAGAGTTCCTAATCACCTTACTTACTCTGAGGTGGGAAAGGACTTGTATATTCAGCAGCTTTCTTTTTTATCCTAAATTAGCCATGGATATTAATGTATGCTTTTTGTTCTTCAGTGTCTGGGCCATGGGACAACATTTTGTTTCACCTTGGCATTGTCAGGTATGAAATATATAAATTCTTTTCATTTTGAATCTGTTTTATTTAACTGAATCTGGAATTCAACATTCTAAATCACTGTGCTAATTATAATATGATTATTCAAAACCAGCTAAAATATGAAACATTTTGAAACATTATGAACATTTTTTTTTTAAAAGGTAGGAAACATCTCCGGTTATGCATGAAACCTCGGTTTCCTGAGATGAAGGGAACAAGACATTGTGTCAGTAGCAAACATTTGGCCAATGATGTTTAAGCTGCCTTACTTGGCACAAATTATATATAAAGTGGTGTTGAACACCATTAGATTCTGCCCAAAAAGGGAGCCATACCTCTTGTAGAACGGGCTCTCGTTCAGTTGGGACATTGGAAACCTTGCATGCTTTTCTGGAAGACCATGCTTATAACGAATTATAGCTCCATTTATACTTATTTATAAGCAAGTATTATTATTTTTTAAACATGTTTATTAAGACCTATATCACATTATAAGAACAGTTATATTTATATTATTTATATAATTAATTATAACTATAAGTCATGCATTTGCTTTTTCAATGCTAATGCTCATAATCCATTATACACTGATTAATTAGTCAGTCGTATGGTTCCACGAATGTATTTATAAAGACGCAACATGCCTGCATTGCTATAATGTTATTATATTATAGTTACAATTACTTTTTAGTAATTCAGATTCATTTCTGACAAATAAGTGAATATATTGTTATTAATAGCCATGTTCTTATCAATACTTATTGTGAGTAATAATAGTTACTACTCTCTATAAATGCATCATTGATGGCTTTAAGTAAAGTGAAAACATAGGATGCAATTTTCCTAAATCAAATGTTAAGAAATCACGAATATGTGCTCATTATACATTTTAAGTTGCTTACTTGTAAATGTAACTAATGAACAATAATTCCTGTAATAATAATAATAATAATAATAAACAGAAATCATTAAGACACTGCAAAAATATTTTTAAAGTATAATTCCAAACTGCTATTAGCAATACCATGCATATGGCGGAGATATAGATTTTAACAAAATTCATGACCTCTAATGAAAACATTAGCCATTAAAGACAAGATTATTAACTAATTGGTCCAGCAAACAAGAGTCTATGGAAATATTTTATATATGATTATTTATAAATCAGTGTATAATGGATTATGAACATGCACATTGAAAAAGCAAATCCATGGCTCATAAGTAATTATAAAAATAATATAAATGTATCTATAACTGTTTTTATAATGCAGTATAGGTCTTAATGAGTCTTTATAAATATATTTATAGAATAGTAATACTTATAAACGTGCCTATAAATCATTATAAGCATGGTCTCCATAAAAACTGTTACCTTTTTTTTTTTTTTTTGCCCTCAGAGTCACATCAACAATCAATCCAGTGTAATAGACACTGTTCAAAGACAGGCATATCTTTGCACAGACAGTAGATGTTTGATGGGATTCAGATCAGGGCTCAAAGAAGGCCACTTCAGAACAGTCCAGTGTTTTGTTCTCAGCCATTCTTGGGTGTTTTTAGCTGTATGTTTTGGGTCATTATCCTGTTGGAGGACATTACACTCACAGGACATTACAGTGCATTTCACTCTAGAATGCCTTGATAGTGTTGATATGTTATTGAGTCCTGCATAGATTCAAGGTACCCTGTGCCAGATGCAGCAAATCAGCCCCAAAACATAACCAAGTCTCCTCCGTGTTTCACAGTTTTTCTGTTTTCTGAAAGCTTATTTTTTCCCATCTGTGAACACAGAGCTGCTGTGCCTTGCCAAAAAGTTCCAGTTCTGTCTCATCTGTCCAGAGTGACGTTTTTTTCTGCTAAAACTGTCTCAATGATTCCAGTATCTTTGCTTTTCTTAGCAAAACATTTTTTTAAACTCTTTCCAGGTTTAGTGATGTGGACACACTTAACATAATACGTCTGCTAATACCAGATTTTGGTGTCTTCCTGTCTACACTGTTCATCATCCGTTGGTGCAAGGCCAGGATCCCACCTCACAGTGAAAACTGCAGTCAGCTCTATGAGACTGAGGTAATGAGCATCTAGTCTTGTTATTGTAGAGCAGGGCTGCTCAGACCACCTTTCTGTAAATCAAATCAAACACACCTGGGGACGTTGATCAAAGACTCTGGGTTTACTTGGAAATGTAAGCATGGCTGGAACTAAACTTTGCAGGAAGGTTCATTATAAGGAATACATTTTTGCTGTATTTATTGCATTTACATTTTTAGTGTTGGCTGCTTTTGTCCTGTTTCCATATTTAATAGGGTTCGGATGAAGAGATTTCAGACTCAGAATGTGATAGGGACAGTGGGACGTCTGAAGGTTCCTCCTTTGACACCTCTGTTCAGAGCCGCAGCTCTCCTGCCTCCTCTCCTGACGTTCTGCAGAAACTCATCATATTTATGACTGGACTGAGACTTCTCGTGTCTTCAGCAATGAACACTGCTGGAAAAGTTTTGGTCACTGTTCTGTTAGGGCTGGCAGGTAATGCATATACATGTGTGCATGCATTCTGGAAAATGATCTGTAGATGCAGTCAATGATGTTACATATTTTGGCAGGTATAACGTTTCCCTCTCTGACCTCGGCGCTGTATTTCATGGTGTTTCTTGGCCTTGTGTGGAGCTGGGTGTTGGACTACACCATCTCTCTGCTGCACTACAGCTCTCTGTGTGTAATGATGACCATCTTCAGTGGAGGACACGTTCTTATCATCTACCTCTACCAGCTGCCTCTCTTCCAACAGTTCATTCCTCCTCAGGATGACTTTGCCAGGTGCAGTTCAGATCTCTACTAAATAAACCAAAATCATTCAGTAAAACCCAATGTTATTCACATCAAGCATGCTGTAAAAGTATGTTTTGTTATGAAGAAGCATCATCAACAAGTCACATTACACACAATTATGGTCATATTTAATTCCCTTTTTCTTTCTATTATACCAATCTACTTTTAATGGCTTCCTCCTTCACCTCTTTCAAAGCTTATGGTCTTTATTGTCTTGTTAAATTGTCCAGGGATTTAAAACTGCTGTAGAGATCTTCACACAAGATGACAATTAGTGCCTGTGTATTGAATTTTGATCACGTGTATAATACTAGTTTTTGTTTGTTTGATCAGAAGAATTTTTTAGGAGCTAGGAACATGTTGTTTTCGTGCAGCTAAAATAACTGGAAAGTTGATAAGAACAATCTGAGGATAAATTAGGGATGTTCGATTCTGGGGTTTTCAAAGTCAACTCCAATTCCTGACTCCCACTGTAGGATTGGCGTCATTATTACACACTAACCCTCTATGGGACTAATTGTGAAATAACAGCTAGAAAAAATAAATGACTTTATATTTTATATATATTTAAGACTAAATCATTTTCCAAAATTAAGTTTTCTATATCTGACCTTTGACCTTTTTAGGGTGCCGTCATGTATAACTGACTTTGTGCTAATAGGGTAAATTATTTTTATCTTACTTAAGGTCTTACTAAAAAAAAAATAAAAAAAAAAAATAAAAAAAATAATTGATTTGGAAATCACATGTTAAAAACTTGACACAAATTCAGATGCAGTTTCACTGCCTGGAAATTAGTGCATCAGATGGGAGAAGATTGAAGATTATAGCAAATTATATTTTTTATAACTTGATAAAGTTATAAATCTTCGGCAGGAGAGCAAAAAGTTAACTTCCTCAGGCACTGATTTTACAGCATCGACAAGAGCCAATTTTTTTTTTAAAGTGCATTACAGTGCACATAAAATGCAAATCTTTTTTATCTGCGTAGACACACCAGAAAACTTTCCTCTCATGATGGATGCACCGTCATAGCTGTGCCCACAAGTTTATTTCTGTTGTCCAGGCAATGTTTTTCAAGTCAGTCTATTATCATTTTGTGAGGCCTGTTGCATCTAAGCTTTTTGCTGACTGAAAGTGTGAAAAAACATTTGTTGATGGCCCTGTTGTATTAGTACCTCACAACTAAAGACATTTGTTCTTTTTTCTTTAAATCTTCAGTTTCATCTACAATTACACTAAAAACTTCACTTTCCTTTACTTCTTATTATTTCACTTTGTACCATCTCAGCTAAACCCTCAAGAACTTTGTTCTGGATTTGGTGGCTTGTGTACTTACATTAAAACAATTGCCGATGTGCCATTACAATGCTAAGTACTGCTTTATAAATGTTGGGAATTTTGGGGTTTTTCCATCTACCGGCCGCTGTCAACCCTTTCTTTTCTTCCAGAGTGCTCTGGTTCGGGGCCAAATTCCGAGCTTGGAGCCCTCGCTTCAGACAGCATGCCAAATATACATTTTATACTATATCTAATTATATGGAAGTGTGAGCTCATGAAACATGACTTAACAAACTAAGGGTACATTTATATGATAACGATGTACTAAAAACAGAAAAGTTTTTCCTTTGTGTTTTTCAAGTACAGACAACAACATTTTCAAAATGATCCCCGTTCACACTGATCCACACAGCCAGGCAAAATCCATAGAAACAGTCCAAAAACAAGACCAGGTGCTCAGAATTGCAGGTGACAACAGTTTAAACCTCAATGAAGATGACAGAAACAAACAGTGTATAAATAGGCAGAACTAAATGACATGAGTGAAAACAGCTGAGTGCAATGAAGACATGATGATGAGTCTGGGACAAAGGGTTATGGGAAATGGAGTCTGAAATGGTGAGACAGTGTCCGGGGTGGAGTGCCCTCTGGTGGCTAACCAGGACACTCCAAATGGTGATCATGACGATAAGATTAATTTTGATGATGCAATATCAGAGTGACAACTTATATTGTTTATAATATAATTGATTTTTAAACAAATGAAGCTTATTAATAATTCAACAAATAACAAAATAGTTATTTTATTATATACTGACTGTACTGTACGCTAATGGCAGGTTCTCTGGAAAGAGGTTTGGTTAACGATACCCAGATAGGTAGAAGCCAATATGATGGCTAAATGGTTCTATTTTGTAATACAGGTTATGTTCACCATATGTCACTGAATAGCATAACACTCAATAGTAAAAATAGGCTGACAAAGCTTGTTACAATTGCCTCCAAGGTAATTGGAATGCAACAATCTCAGCTTAAAGGGATATTCAACCCAAAAAATGACATTTCTCTCATCATTTATTTACCCTCATGTTTTGAAAAATAATCCATCTTTATGAATTCATGTAATACAAGAGAATCTGTCCCTCAAAGTTGATACTCCAAGAACAATGCAAAGCAAACACAACAGTAATCCATAGAACTCTAGGGGATGAATCTGTCTTATGAACTGAACTAATATTTAACTCTTTCCCTGATGGAATTTTCCATCATTTATTATGAGAAACTTTTTCTGCCATGGACAGAATTTTCTGGCTATTCGTGTTTTCTCTGTTATATGGTAGGGGGTACTATTGCACATCTTCTGAAAGAGCACAGAACCTCCTGATCTAAATACAGGTGAAGAAGCAGTGATAGCATATGTAAGCAGATGCATATGTAAACAACGCGATCATCAACATTAAACAGCATATAAATCAATACTGCCTAACATTACCAAATTAAATGAATCATTCATTGAGTCATTCCCACACTTGTGTCTACCCTCAAAGTCGGTAATTTTTATTTTGATTTGTGATAATATTTTAAAATTCTATTATTCTTTCATTCTGATTATGTTAATGCGTATTAATGCATGAACTTGTAGCAAGAAAAATTGTTTTAATTAAACCTACTCCATTGTTATTAACACTAGCTAACGCTAGTAGTTGATCAAGGTTGGATTTAATTGTTTTTAACTGCTTCTTGAACAAGTTCAATAGCCAAATTTGTCTGGCTATTAGACAACTTCATTGCCCAGCCCTCACACCAGTGTACATGTCATCAGATAAGAAATGTTGTTATGATGGGGAGGAGACATCAATGATTTTGATTAAAAGATTACAGGGCGCAAGTACACATTACCACATGGGAGATTTTGGACTGACATGTTAGACTGCGTTCTCCACCACCATCATCAAAACACCACAGGATGTTATAGAGGGTATGCATGTGACGTCACCGTCGACCGTTATGACTGCGGTCACGCCCGCTGAGTGGCAAAAGACTGAGCGGTAGCATTGGTTTTCAGCATGCATGCTGCGAAAAACACACAAAACACATCCAAAATGGGAAAGAGCTTTGCGACTGACTGTACAAATAGCTTTGACACAAAACCTGAGGCATATATTTAAAGACTGCCGAAAGCTACAGAAAAAAGAAGCAAATGGATCACTGCAATTCACAGAAACAACTCGACTCCAGCAGAGAAACATGGATTTGCAGTTATTATTTTGTGTCAAATTGTTGGATTTTGAGGTAAAATCATACCGTATATATTGTATTGTTATATATTATGTTGACAAATCATCAATTAAATATTTTCCATCTTATATTCTGCATAATTGTGTTTTAAAATAAACTCTGACAAAAACTATGCTATAAAACGTTATATGTTTTAGGGCTGGACAATATGACGATATAACATTGATATAAGTGATTATGTGGATTTAAACCTACCTATATTGTAGTTATATGAAATATTAACAGGCAGATTTGCTTTATGTGTTTCCCCGGTGTCGAAATCAGGCACATATAAATGTCAGGAAACACCGACTCCTGGCTGCATGTCAATATCCATGGATTAGGTTTATTTGACAAGTTGTAAGAAACACTTTTGAGTCAAACCTTTAGTGTAATTCGTTTGTTTTACTCACGTTTTCGCAGTTTCCCCTATTAAATCCAGTCGCAGCAGGTTCTTTTACCACTCAGTCCAGCTGAGGAAGCGCGTTCCGGCGGGAAAGTGACTTTGATGCATCCAGTAGATTTCCAGAGACTTGCAGAGTCAAGGCACATTGAAGTTGTTGTGGCAGCATGTGATGGTCCAACACCTTACAAAAACATGTTCAGCATCTGTTTGCATCTAACATTTCTGTCTGTTTACCAGGTTGTTTGGTTTGACAGCGCTCATCCAGACCAACATGTCAGAACCGTATAGACTGGCTCTGCATGAAGATGGTAGTTGGCCTGCAATAATGAACCCACTGGTGCTCCTACTGCTGTATTTCTCAGTCATGAGTCTACTACACAAGTGGAATCATTCTAATGAGGAGGTACTGTAATGCATTTCACACATGCACAGACATGAGGCTACAAAAAAAAAAAAAAAATGTGGCAGGGTGTCCAAACCTGCTTCTGGAGGGCCACCTTCATCATCTGCAGAGATTAACAACAGATAACTGCATACGCCATATATTACCCCTCCTCCTACCTCATGTAGTTACAGTGCTAATCAGCTGCTGCTAAGTCCTCAAGGTGATGACACAGCTGTCAGGAGCGTTTATCTCCAACCTTCATTAAACACATCTGAACCAACTAATCAAGAGATTCAGGATTACTAGAAACTTCTATTCAGGTGTGGTGGGGCAAGCTGAAGTTGAACTCTGCAGGAAAGTGGCCCTTCTACAGCATGATTGAACTCCTCTAAAGGCTGGTTCACACTGTGTGATTTTGGCCACGATTTGGTCGTCTTAGACAAATTTTGCAAATCCTAAAAGATTCCTATAATCCTATCTTAAAATCTGTAGTCTTTGATTGCTAGTTTGACATGTTCACTGACAGCCGGTTAATGACTCTTGTGATCAGATTTGACCTCCGACGAAATTCTGGCAGTGTCAGAAGATTTGGTGCACAATCCTCCAGTGTGACTTCTCCTACGACAAACGTTTCCAGAATACCCAAAAAAAGACAAAAATTGTCTTCGCTTTTCAAGACAAGCCGTGATCAAAATTAATGAAAAAGATGTCTTTGTTAGCCACCATTTCAGTCCCGCGTGTAATGCAGCTCACAGTCACTGAATGTGTGTGGATTGATAATGTAAAACTCCGGACAAGATTTCATGCGGGCGTCCGTTTTTTAACACGTCTTGACTGTCGTACAGTTTGACATAAATGACAGCTGAGATCCCACAGTGTGACATGAGGATCATGTTCATACAGTCTGACAAGGAATAATCTTAAAGGACTATTATAAATCGCACAGTGTGCACCCGGCTTAACACAGTGGTTCCAAACCCTGGTCCTGGAGTACACCCAACATTGCATATGTTTGATGTCTCTCTTATCTGACACACTCGTTTGAGGTCTTGGAGTATTTAACGAGCTGATGAGTTGAATCAGGTGTAGCAGTTTTACCTAACCTCACACAAGATACCAGTTATGTTGGACTTTCACAGGTGGTCACACCACTTAATGTGTGAGATGACCCCTTGCTCAGAGACTCAGAACTTGGTAAATCTTCTTTGGTCTCTCTGGCATGGAGACTCGGGATGAGCTGTTATTGTCTCACTTGAGTTTGTTAATGTCTCTTTCCTCTCAGACTGGAGACTCAAAATGTGGTTTTATCTGTTGATGCTTCATAAGCTGTAGACTCAGAGTATGGAATCTCTGATGTCTGTTAAATCAGTGTCTTTAAATTTTTACCAGTGCATTTCTCACTTTCCAAACCACCTCCAGAATACATCAGTTTTAAGGATTCTAAACATGGTTATGAATGGATTTGGATGGAGTCTTGTGGCTTCTCTTTCTTTCAGCCACCAATGCTGTTCCCAAAATGATTTTTTATGGGAATTTTAATGTAGATATTTATGGTCTTAAATATTAATATTTTGTATTAAAATTAATATTGAGTCAGATGACTCCTTCCAATATTTCGGGGGCGCCAGTCAAGGACTCTCACCTTGAAAATAAAGAACAATCATGGAAGATTGTTGACGGAATTACAATTATATAAATTGGAGGAAGTTCATCATCTGATCAATCTGAAGGATTTGTGAGATATCATTTACTTGTAGAGCCCATTACTGTATTATCAACACAAGGAAGACACAAGTGTAATAAATAGATTTTATTAACAAAAGGATAGACGAGAGTAACTAACAACTGCTGAATGGATAAAGTGCAAAAATATTGATAAATGCAAGTAAATGAGTAAGATGTTACTATGGCAGTTACACATTAATCTTATGGAAAGATAAACTGTAGTTTCTCTTGGTGAAATAAGGTAAACCTTATTCTGAATTCAACAAATAAACCGAGAGATTAACTGATTTCAGCTATGCAAGAATTAATGCAACTTAGATAACCATATACTGACAATATACACAAATGCCAAGGTCTCTGGAAAGCTGAATCTGAGGGTGACATCTTCCACTTGTTGAGCTGAGCAGCGTTGCAGTGTGAAGAAAGGAGTTGGAATCCGTTTCACAGCCTTGAACATGAAGTGCTTGTGAACATTGTAGCGTCTGGACTAATCAGGCACACAAAATTATTCAATATAGTTAATGAATTACCTATGAACTCACTTTATCAAAGCTCTGTGAACCCATCCCCCTAAAACTGCAACTAGCATCCCAAACTAGCTAAACTACAGGAAGAACTAGGTGTCCTGTTACAGATACTTGGACCTTTTACGATCAGGAACAATTTTGCAGAGACCAGTGACTCATTCTTTCTGAGAAGGACAAATAAACTCTCTTAATCCTATGTATTCTCTATATAACAACTTGGGAAATGTACAAACACGTATCCAATTTTCCCATCTCATGACTTTCCTTTTATAGGCTTTATTCTATGTATTAATTCTCTACTATTTTGGTATTAATGTTCCATAGTTGTAAATGTATAGTTGACTGAGATCACATTGGCAGCATGTTTGGTATCTACGGACTCCAACTTTCATTTCCTATTTGGTAATTTATGTTACATGTTACTAACTCTGTGACACATTAGTATTATAAGAATCTAGAGGGTTCTTCTCTCAAACATCCAATCCAGTGTCTTATGCTAATATCTTGCTACAGAACAAAGACTCGTAAAACTTCCCTCCGAGGGGGCAACTCCTTATTGGCTCAGACACCTTAAGAGGGTGTGACATCTTCACCCCTTATATTCACTGATCACAAGACCAAGCTCTCTCTTCCTGCTCTTCCTCCTCTTCTTCTTTTTTTACTGACAAATGCTGATGTCAAGATGATGCTGTAAGAAGCTAGAAGCTTCTAAGGAACCCCAAGCTTGTTCCAGGCCTCGGCCTAGACCTTCCATTCACCAAAGATCCTCTGAATCCAACTGGTTCTCTTTCATCAAGACAATATCAGCAAAGATTCAACGGGAGCCTCCACAAATTGCATCAGGACCGTTTTAATTCAACTTGGAGAGACATGCAAGTATCAAACTTAGTCTCATTATCGGATACATTGAGTATCCTTACCCCTTTTAAAGAAGGGCCTGTTAAAACTAAACTGGTGGTTTGCTCAAGGCTGTTGATCTGCTGAAATGTCCAACAATGCTGTAACCTCTTGCTTCCTGTACTCTGCTTTAGCTCTCTCTCTCTTGGTAAACTGTATGCATGTATGTGTGTGAATGTTAGAGTAGTTTAAGTGTTTAGTCTAGTTAATAAAGTCTTGTTCATGTCACACGTAAGGTTGTCCGTGTTTTGCGCTCATATACGGGAGTCCCTATTCATGTCGGTCCTGACTACAGGCTTTTAGTAGAATAAGATTGTTATTTCCCATAACCTGGAAATGAACATTTCTTAGAATTAATAAACAATTAACACTGTGTGTTCATTGAACACCAGGTTAATTGATGGTAATATTAATTTTATTACATTAAGTTAATTTTATTAACTGATTAAAATATTAATAATTAATTATAACTAGTTATGATTAATTATTCATATTTATTTTGAGCTAATTTGCTACAACATTGAACTCCTGAAGCACAGAGAAGGTCATTTTCCTGGAACATGCAGAAGAAGAGGCCTTGAAGAAACCTTGAAGGTTCTGATGTCTGTGCAGACGATCCTTGTTCTCTGGAACACGCAGTCGGAAGGATCTTTAGATTCTGAAGTCAGTGCAGATCCAGGCAGTCTGGAACATGCAGATCTGGAGGATCTCTGATGAGAGGATTTTGAAGTTGGTGCAGAAGATATTTTGAAAACGGGGGCTAAGCTAGTTCTCATTGTTTCTGTGCAGTTTTCAAACTCCCAAATTCACTTCTTGCAGAACTTCCTTGTTTCTCTCTTTAGAGCTTCAGAGTCTTGAGAGAGCAACTTCACAACTCTGTAGAGTTGGACTTAGCTTAGCACATCTTGGGACAGGAATCTTGAACCAGGACTGGAACAGGAACCGGAGCCTGGAACCAGAATGGGAAACTGCAGCAACCCGGAAACTGGAACAATTCTCTGTCTCAAAGAAAAGTCTTTTAATCGGTCCTGAGAAGGAGGGAGATTGATTGGCTTATGCTGTCAGGGGTGCATGTCTTTTGCATGAGGTTCATTTGCATAGCTTAAAGTTCGTTAAGAACAATGTCCTTAAGTTTTTTCCTATGCATAATTCCAAACCAATTTCAGATTAACCTAAGCATCGTGCTGAAAATATAAAGACCCAAGGTCCATCATTGAGTTATGTTGAACCTTTACTTATGCATTCATGTATACCTTAATAGGTAAGTTTGTATATTTTGCATGTACACAAACAGCACTTATTAAGTATATACAGTTCTGTTAATAGAGATGGAGAAGATTTGCTCCATTTTGTCCATTGTGTGTCCATTTTGTGTCTTTCGTGGCTCCAAGTCAAATGGCAAACCTGTTTGGGGAGTGGAAGTTCACACCTCAGATCTTAGGACTGAGGGACGGGGGTGAACAACGGGTAAAATGGTGATAGGATTATCTGCTCAATGACATGCTAATGTCATCCTTCCCTTAATAAATGGTCAGGGTGATTGTCTTTGGAGGCTTATCTGCTAGCCTATCTATTTCCTTGTTTGCTTCTCTTGGAGGTGTGAGTTTTGGAGTCCTGTGCTTTTCATCATGGCAGATGAGGTAATGAGGAGAGTCTGCCCTCATGTCTGCTTGCTGATCACTACAGGTGTAAACCTTACGGATTAGTCTCAAGATGGGTGCAGTGCAGAAACTGCCTGTGGACCAATGAGAAGTCCTGTCCTTACAGTGCTTGAGGTGTCTGTCAGTTGTCCTAGCATTCTTATCTAATTGTGTTGGACAATCCAAATTAAATGTAGCAAACCTTTCTCCACGGTTGCAGTCAAAGAAGGGGCCTCACCATAAATCTGGACACTGAAATGTGCTGTTCACTACACAGGTGTGTTTGATTAGGGAGACATCTAAAATGTCCAGTGCTGGGGGTTCTCCAAGACCAGGGTTGGGAACCACTGCCCTAGCCTATTCAAAATGCTGTTACCTAAATTGTTTTAACTCCTGGCAATCCTGTAATCTAATCTTTTTGTTATATTACTTCAGTTACTATTGCTAGGCGTTACTACTTAATGCCATTGAGTAAACCTATGGAGTGCAGTTGTGTTCATGTTTATCTATTTATCTGCATTTGTAACCCAAATATATACCATGCTCAGGAAAATATTGAAAACTATGCTGAAGACTCCAGCATCCCATCAAGCTTCTCCCCTGAAAGAAAAGAGGTAAGATAAAATACAGCAAAATGTGCACTCACCAATATATTCACAGGACAGGCTCCAGGACTAGCGATGAGAAACACTGCCATTAAGTGATGATCACAAGATAGACCCTTTTTTTTTACATGGTTAATAAATCAAGGAAGGTTTGTTACTTTCTCGTGCCTTTGTGGTTCCCTTGCTACGTGGCAGTCAGAGTTGACATAACCCCTTCTGGAGTCTGTACTATACTGTCTCACAAGCTTGTGAGGCATTTTTTTTTGTTTTGTTTATAAAACAACCTGAAATATAAAGCGAACTGTAGGCAAATCAAGTATAAATCAATCAGTTTTAATACAGAAGTTTTTTTTGTTTTGTTTTACAAAAAAAAAAAAAAAAATACAGACAATGACTTGGCTTGAATAAACTGTGAAACATGAGACTCACCGACAGAAGGTAAAATGCAAATTGAATGATTACACAAGACCACAAGAAACAGACTATACATAACACAAGTGAACAAAGTCACAGAATTCTAGTCAGAGAGCACACAATCATTTGCAAAGGGTTCCCAGTAGCCTACCTCACTTTTTAATAGTGTTGTAGTTCTTGAGACAGGTCTTGGTCTCAGACTAAAAGGACTCAGGATTTTATTTCAAGACTGGTCAAGACCACAACTGCGGGGATATCGCTAAATTGCCATTGCATTGTCTGATTTCTTTGTTAACTTCATTAATGTGATTGGATGTAAAATTTCCTGCTTCAAAGGCAATCAATAACTTATTTCTAATTTCATTTATTTTGTCACTGTTGTGCTGGATCAGAAATCAACAAGGCATTGTCACCAAATGTCACCAAAATTAATACAAATGCCCACATAATTCAAGATATGATTGCATAAAAGTACTTGTATAAGATCTTTATATTTATATTGTAACATATGATATAATTAAAGGTGCTACAGAGGATGTTTTGTTTTATACATTTTTGCAATATTATTAGAAACTGTCTTTACTATCTGATAAAAGACTATTTATTAGGTGCACTGAAAGGAATAATATTAATATACATCATCTGTGCACGAGGTAGGGCCTTAAAAACATCAGCCAATCGCGTAAACGATTGGCCCTCTGGCTTGTCTGGCTTGTCAATCACTGCCATTACGTTCCTTGTGAGAGACGTGCCCGCTCCAGTAACTTTCCACAGGCGCCACTTACAATGTTTTTGTCAGGAGTATCAATTGCAGATTATGAGATACCTGCGGTGAGTCCGACATAATGTATCCACTAAGGGTGCTTTCACACCTGCCTCATTTAGTTCGGTTGAATCGTACTAGAGTTCGTTTCCCCCTTTGGTGCGGTTCGTTTGGGCAGGTGTGAAAGCAGCAATCGCACTCGGGTGCGCACCAAAAGCGGACCAAATAAGCGTACCAAGACCTCCTTGAAGAGGAACTCAGGGAAAGGGGGTTTGATAGATCTGTGGAACAGTGCCGGGTTAAGGTAAAGAAGCTCCGCCAGCAGTACATCCAAGTGCGGGATGCACTTAATAAAACGGGCAGCTCGGGTAAGGAGAAAGACAAGTTCCCCTGGTATGATGACCTCGATAATATACTTGGGACAAAACCCGACGTCGATCCGGTGGATGTTGTTGAGTCCCATGAAAGTTCAACATCGTCCGCTTCCAGTGATGCTATTGATGCTAGCACTGTTGACCAAGCTACCGCATCTAATACCGATGTTGACGGTGAGTTTATTTCGTTTTTGCACTTGCCAATACAAAGCACTTACTTAAGAAATTATGGTGTAACTTTAGGCGTAGATTATTCTTTGCCATGCCTAATATGACGGCAAGTTATGTTACTTCACATTAACCAGAAGCAGTTTTTATATATATATATATATATATATATATATATATATATATACTGCTTCTGGTTAATGTGGAGTGACATAACTTGCCGTCATATAGTGTGTGTGTATATATGTATGTATGTATGTATGTATGTGTGTATATTTATGGGACATTCTTTGTTTCACACACACTGCATTGCTTACATTGCAATATGCATTTAAATATATTTTTATATTTAAATCTGCATTAAAATGTCATAAGTAACAAAGATACTGTTTTTTTCACTAAACAGTGGGAGATTCAAGCAACATATCCACTGATGTAGATGTCACAAACACCGTTGCTGATGCAGGAGTGTCTGATGATCCAAGTACAGAGAGCAGTGCCAATGAAGAAGGCATCATAGGAGAAAGACTGCCCATTCCTGGAGCCAAAGCTCGAAAAAGAAAGATAAAGTCTTGCAAAGCTGATGTTGACATCCAGGCATATATGATGGACAACAAAACGATGCTGACAGAACCGCATAGAGCTGAACAGAGCCAGGTGGCTCAAGAGGCTGCCTGTTTTGAGAGAATATTGAAGGCACAACAGGAGGCTGAGGAGAGAAGGTTCCAGGTGATGCAGGCACAGCAACAGGCCACTAACCAGATGTTTCTGCAACTAATGGGCACTCTAGCAAGTGCACTGAATCCTGGTCAGCCTCCACCTCATTCCTCAACAATGCCAGCCTGGACCACGACACCCCCACCAACATCAATCCCTAGTGCTTGGTCCTTGCCCCACCTGTTTCAGCCAACTGCCCTGCTGCCAATGAATGATCCACATCACCACCGGCAATCAGAATCTCCATCCACCCAAGAAGAACATCCTAGCACTTCATCCATTATACATGACATTAATAGTACATACTACTACAAGATGTAGTTTTTTTTGGGGCGGGGGGTTGTTTTTGCAATCTAGGAAAGGCTTTGTTCGTGTAGGCCTTTAATGTGCAGTCATTTTGCTTTTTGAATTGTTCTGGAAGAAATTAATGTTCTGTTTAGTGTTCTGAAGAATATACTTAAGCAGAAATGACTACCCTGTGTTGTGTTTACATTTCCCAGAAATATGCTACCTCATTTTCATTACCTCTGGAGTACACGAGGAGGATATATAATTTAAAGTAAAAAGAGGACTGTTTTTTTTCTAATCAATGTTTTTGTAGCCAACATTTATGGCAAAGTTGCATTTGTCTGAAGTTAAACAGGCAAGTTTGGTGTTAAGAATGTTCTATTTTTTTTAAGATCTGTGATTGTGTTTACATGTGTAACATGGCTAGTCCAGTGGCCTAGAAACTGTTAGCAGGCAGTTGAAGGACTAGCTGGAGGCAAAGCTCCCTAAGACCACCACTTACGCACTGAAATAATGGTAGGGCTGGACGATTAATCGAAAAGTAATCGAAACCGAAATTCAGAACCTCTAACCGACGTAATTTTCCCATGTCGGTTATTTCGGTTTTTTAATCCTGTTAATACTTCCCCCTTAAAAACATAACTTCGTGTGTAGCCACGTGACTCCGCCCAGTCCAGTCAGTGGCATAAAAGCAAAACACGGAGGTGAACGCCGGTTCAACACATAGTGATGGCGCGCGAGCGGTGAGCCTTGCGTCTTGACTAAACTTTGTCAGTTGTATTTGTTTTATGGTTTGGACATTCAAGCGATTAGACGATCGGATGTGTATTATTATATCGAGCTACCGCGCTCGCATAGATATATACATATAGCTATGCCGCGCTCGCGCAGCTGAATGGGGCACGAACACTCATACAAACAGCTGCGCAAAACGTGAAGATCGCGCGCACACAGAGGAACGCAGAAACTTGTTGTCAGTGCTGTCCTGTGATTTATCACTAAAATAGCTTAGAAACTCAAGAGTTATAGCATCTATTTTTTCTACTTTTGATGGAACTATTTACAACCCACAGCTTCACAATTAATAGAGAGACGGTATGACTAATTCACACACGCAATCACTACTGGTACTGTGCTAATTAATCTTTATCTGATTTACAACGAGCAAAAACCTGTAAGAAATGTTACAAACCATAGATAAAATAACTGCTGATAGTGAGCTATGATGTCAGAGCACTCTTTCAACAGGAAAAAAAATATCCCACCTTAATAGTCAATCATAGGCTATTTACAGTACAAACCTTGTCAGTGAACTATGAGGGCAAAAAAAAAAAAAAAAAAATCAGAAATAAAATAATTGTTCATTAATCGTAATCGAGGTAAAATGTTCAATTAATCGAGGTTTTGATTTTAGGCCATAATCGTCCAGCCCTAAATAATGGCATAGTGCCTTTAGCTTACTGTTTATGTGTGGTCTTTCGCATGGGAGATCGAGGTTCAAATTACAAGCACTGTTACCTAATTTTCATTTCATTTTTATTGTAATTTCAGACAATGTACCAGACACATAGCACTGTTGAAAAAAGACATTTTAATTTCAAAATGGAAAAAAGGTGTTCAGACATGTCAACTTTACATTTGTTACAAATAAAACAGAAAATAAAACCTTTTAAAGCAAAAGTGTTTCCATTCCATTAATTTTAAATCAAACAAAATAAGTTTATATATGGTGGTTCCCTATACTAGTATATGAACATAAATGCTGTGAATAACTGAAGATGAACTCATCGAGAGATAACAGCATAACATTTTTTGGTAACACTTTAGATTACAGCCCGGAAAGTACTGCGTAATTACAACAAATTTACAGCGTAACTTTCAATAATTATAGTGTAACTATACAGTAAGTGTAAGTGTATACAACTATACAGTAACTATATGTGTAAGTATAGGGGAACAATATGTGAAGTATTGGGAATAAAGGGGTAACAACCAGGAAAATAACAAATTATTTTATACTGTAAATATTTTATAACTAAGGGGTAAGTATGACATTACGGGCCGTAAATTAAAGTGGAGCTTGTTACCCTCTTATTTCATGTAGTTACAGGGTAAGTATGACATTACGGGCCGTAAATTAAAGTGGAGCTTGTTACCCTCTTGTTTCATGTAGTTACAGGGTAAGTATGACATTACGGGCCGTAAATTAAAGTGGAGCTTGTTACACTCTTGTTTCATGTAGTTACAGGGTAAGTATGACATTACGGGCCGTAAATTAAAGTGGAGCTTGTTACACTCTTGTTTCATGTAGTTACAGGGTAAGTAATTAATAAAAAATAAATAAATAAATAAAAACGCAAACAGTCATATCACTTGGAAAACTTTATTTGAAAAACAACTTATTTCAAAACAGATTTAAAGTTACAACACTTCTTATTCGTTTCTCTTGCTTGGCTTCCTCCTCCTCTTGTTCCTCTTTTTCTTTCTTTCCAGTGATGAATCTTAAGAGGGAATCCCATTTGCTATTCTGTATTATAAGAAAATACAGTACACCCGGAAATGTGCTCACCGTTTACTCATGTTTTACCCTCATGCCATCTGAGATGTATACGACTTTCCTTCTTAAGATGAACATAAAAAGGATTTTAGGAAAAAAAATAAATCATCTGGGAACGCTTTATAATGCAAGCTCACGTGTTCCTAAAAGTCGAAGCATCAAACAGCACAAACAGTAATAACTACAGTAATCCATACGACCCTAATGGATGAATCGATGTCTTCTGAAGTGAAACGATACGTATTTGTAAGAAAAATACCATATATTTTAATATTTTTTAAACTTTCGACCAGCTGTCTTCTGCGCGTGCATGCGAGGGTTGAGAGTTCATGCTTGACGTAACTTGAAGCGTGACGTAGCGTAAACTCACGCAGATGTTGGATGCCGTCAGTTTTTTTATTTTTTTTATTTTTTTTTAGTTTTTAATTTTATTTTTTTGCTCACAACAAAATACACAGAATAACAGATAATGAGAATGAGAAACAAACAAGACAGAATAACAGAGACGGCAGTTCTCGCGCGAGTTTCACACGAATCTCCCGCGAGAACGTCATGAAAGCTTCACGTTGCTCATTTCAATGTGCTTCATCGAACGTGAAGTCGACTCTCATGCAGGCGCTGGTGACAGCTGGTCGGAAGCGAAAAGATGAATAGCCTAAACCATGAATTTCTGGGTGTACTGTATTTTCTTATAATACAGAATAGCAACGGGATTCCTTCTTAAGATTCATCAGCTGAGAAACAAGAGCAGGAGGAAGCCAAGCGAGAAACAACAACAACCAAAAAATGGACAAAACTTGTTACTTTCTGTCAGGACTTTAGAGTTTGAAATGAAAAGTTGATTTAAAAAAATGAATAATAAGTGTTGTAGACCTGTTTTTAATAAAGTTGTTTTTCAAATAAAGGTTTCAGTCAGTGATATCAGATTGTTTGCATTTTATTAATTACTTACCCTGTAACTACATGAAATAAGAGGGTAACAAGCTCCACTTTAATTTACGGCCCGTAATGTCATATTTACCCCTTAGTTATATGTCATAAGTACCCCTTAGTTATAAAATAATTTACAGTATAAATAATTTGTTATTTTCCTGGTTGTTACCCCTTTATTCCCAATACTTTACATATGGTTCCCCTATACTTACACATACTTACTGTATAGTTACACTATAATTATTGAAAGTTATGCTGTAAATTCATTGTAATTACGCAGTACTTTCCGGGCTGTAATCTAAAGTGTTACCCATTTTTTTAAAACATACTGAATACTGAACTGAGTATTTGCAGGCTTTGGTCATTCATACTGTAGCAAAGTAGCTACACAGTGCATTTCTAACATCGTGTTGCTGCTGTACATGCCCCTGCTCATCATGTACAGGTCCCTCTTCCTCTGCAACTCTTTCTCCCTCCACAAATTCCTCCTTCTGTACCTCACAGAAATTATGCAGCACACAGCAAGCAGACACAATGCGGCTTACAAAAGTTATGTGGGCCTCATTTTCTTTAAGAAGGCAACGCCAGCGTCCTTTGAGGCACCCAAAGGCACGCTCAACTGTCATACGGGCTTGGCTTAATCTGTTGTTGAAGTTGAGCTGCTGTGGTGTTACTGCTCCTCCTTCTGGGTAAGGTTTCATGAGCCAAGTTAGTAGAGGGTAAGCCGAATCACCCAAAAGAAAAAGAGGCACATCGACCCCCTCAAACGCTTCAGTCCAATGAGGTAAAAGAGTGCCTGCACTGCCACGCTCATACAATGATGATAGGGAGAAAACACGGGCATCGTGTATCTTGCCTGGTCGCCCAACATTAATATCCCAAAATCTCATCCTATGGTCCACCACACCTTGCAGAATGATGGAATAGTCTCCCTTCCGGTTGTAATAACAAGATGAGTTGTCAGGAGGAGCTCTGATCTTAATATGGCTTCCATCAATCGCACCTGCCACCTGAGGGAATCTCCATTTGTCTCGAAATCCCTGTATTATCTGCCTGAACTCTGCTGCTGAGGGATGCTTGATATACAGAGGCTTCATTACCACATTTATGGCAGTCACAACCTCCTGGGTGATAGTGCAACATGTTGATAACCCAACACCAAACAGTTGTGAGATAGACCGGTACTCCAGGTTTGTGGCTAATCTCCAAACACAAATTGCAACTCGAGCATCAACAGGCACTGCCTGTCTATATTTTGTGTTTTGTCGGGTCAGCCAGGGCCGGAGAATGTCACAAAGGAGTCTGAAGCTGCCTCGTCGCATTCGGAAGTTTTTCAGCCAGTCTTCGTCTGTCCAGGTGGTGTTGATGTGGGGCCACCAACTATCACTTCGTGGGCATGTCCAAATCCTCCTGTGTTTAACAGAAATATGAAATTAATCATCTAGTCATTATGAAAACTTTCAGGAAATTATCTCTTAATTTACATTGTTATTATCATATGTAAACTAGGGATGGGCAACGATTAATCGCGATTAATCGTTAGCAAAATAAAGGTCTGTGTTTATGTAATATATGTGTGTGGTCTGTGTATAATAATTATGTATAAATACACACACGTGTATAAATTTAAGAAATATATGCATGTTTAAATAAATATATATTTACATATATTTTATAGTACATGTAAATATAAATATTTTATATATAAATCTAACATTTTTCTTAAATATATACATGTATGTGTCTGTATTATGTATAGTTATGTATATATACATAACTATTATAAACAGAACACACACATATATTACGTAAACACAGACTTTTATTTTGCAAACGATTAATCGTTGCCCATCCCTAATGTAAACTGATTTCATTGATATTGTTAGATGAATTAGGGCAATGTTATTTTTGCTATTAAAATATCAAAATGCTTTAACATAGACCTGTAATATGGATCGATATCAAAACCTTCTGCTTGCTTATCAAAAAACACATAGCAACAAGGTTACCACACAACATCAAATTCAAGGACTTCCAGGCCCCAAAACAGCATAGTGAGAATGTTTAATGAGAACTCACAGAAAACTATTTCAAAGAGAAAGAGAGGGCATGACATTACCTGATAGATCGTTGGTAATATTTTTGGAGGATGAGTATGTCAGAGCCAAGAAGAATTAATGCACGCCTCCGCTTGAAGTGACGAGCGATGCGCGCTCGCCGTTTGCAGTGCATTAGAACGTTGTTTTCAAGCCGCATCCGCGCTCCATTATAAAATTGTATTGTTTGCATATTGTGGTGTATACAAACAATGTAATAGATTATGGCCAGGGACAAAACCAGCCCGCGCAGTCTTCTCTCCATAGTTGTGTTGTGTTGTCTCCGTATTGTTTGCTGGCTTTTCCTCTTATGTTGTGATTTTCCCGCACAATCCTGACCAATCGAAAAGCAGTTTAGCAAATACGCCATGGCCAATGAGTGATGTGGATGTTGTCACGTGACTGCATTTTGGTTTGTTTCAACTGGTTCAGACCAAAGCAATCAGTGTGGTGTGAAAAGGGACCAAAAAAGCAGAAAAATGCTACAATCTATAATTGTTTACTCTTGGTTCGGACCAAATGAACCAAACTAGAGATGTGAAAGCACCCTAACACGACACAGCGAATGCCAGTGGTAAACAAACACTCGTGTTCCAATACTCGTGCACGAGTTTTGGGAGGCGTTCCCTCGAAATGAGCTGTGAAGGAGGGGGGTTGTTCTTACACATGCGCTCATTTCAAAAACTCAATAATGCTCTTTGGTTTCTCAGTCATTGAAAACATCCTCTGTAGCACCTTTAAGCAATATCACAAGAAAGAGGGCTGTCAAATATCAGCACAATTGCAAACATGATATAATGTTATAATGTTAACACAAACAGGCAGGATGATTTTCACATCATTTTGAAGCAAAAACTCTATTCTACAAGATCCAGTACTCAAAAGTCTTGTGGATCTTTTTTGTTTTTAACAAATGCATAAACTTTATTTTATCCATGTGCTGAATACAGTGTAATGAGACTTTAGCCATTAATATGTTTATAAGCAACTTAAAGTAAAAAATGTCAAGGCATGTCAACATTTCTCCAGGGCCCCAAAACCCCCTCAGACCCCAGAGGGTTAAACTCAAAGATAGTTTAAGTTAAGTTAAGTAAAGACAGTTTAAGTTACCATTATTTAAACTTAATATTTCTGTGTTGTTGTTGCCATTTTTTTAGGATATGGTGTTGGTGTGGAAGAGGACATGGCAAGACCACGAAGATTCTGGGGTGAATTCCCTGATTTTAGAGGATGACTTCCCAAATTGCTTGGCTTTGTCTTCATACACACAGAAGATTTCTTATTGTACCTCAAAAAGTAATTAATATAGAAAGTCTACAATATTCTTGTGCATATTTGCGCAAATCCAAATACACACAAAATAATGAGACAGAAGAGAGTATGAGAACAAGGTCAGCTATGACTAAAGGCTAGACGATAAAACCAATGAATAGAGGAGCTGGGAAGGAGGTGGGTTGGTGGCGAGTGCAGACTGAGCTGAGAAAAATCTGAACTATTGCAAATCTAGATATAGTTTTGTCATTGCAACAGTCACAGAAACATAAGCAGGTAATGGCTTGCAAAAGCTAAACTCTTAAAATAAAACTCTTAAATATATATACTATATACACTGTCACTCTGTTCACATCTATTAAGTTTATTTTGTTAACATTTAAGAATCTGTGTGTGATTGTGTGTGAAATGCATTCACAGAATATACTGTGGAGAATGAAAGCTCCGGAGGCAATGAAATATTTAATGACGTGGACCCTCTATCTTCCACTGATCGGCCTGGACCCAGCGCGTTGATCCTGTTTGGACAGTTCATCATGAAACAGAGCTATATAATTGCTCTCATCATCACAATGGTAACCGTGTTTGTAGGCAGAATGGCCCTAATATATGTTTCTTCATGATTGCAGTGTAGTTTATAGTACTTTTTGAATTTTTTATTTTTTTATTTTTTAATTTTTTTTATTATTTATAACAGACTGTAGAAGAACCAAAAAACATCTTTTTTTTATTCTTTCTTATAAATAATATTTTCTTATTGGAACCTAAATACATTGTGCATACTTTCCAAATTGGAAGATACGTCCACAAGTTTCAAGCCTTGTTTCAATGAAATTGAGGGAACATGCTCTTCTTCTTTACGGAGGTCCGTCAAATTACATGCTTGTCTTCTTATATGTGTGCAGGTATGGAGCATCAGCTATAACTCATGGCTTACATTAATATTACTGGTGTGGTCATGTGTGATCTGGATGTTGAAGGATCGGCGGCGGTTCGCTATGCTTAGTGCTCCATTTCTTGCTGTCTATGGGACATTTCTGCTAGTGGTTACGTTCATCAGTCAACTCCATCTTAACCATATTGACATTTTCCCTACTTTACCAAAACTTGTCTTGATGGACTTTGATGTCTATGGTTATCCAGTGCCCTGTGTGCACCTTGCTGCAAAGGTATGAAACCTAAATCTTGAGATAATTTAACAAAGTCACTGTATAAAAGTTTGTGTCTGTACAAAGACACTGCACAAAGTGCTGACATAACTTTTGACCTCTAATGGTTAAAAAAAAAAATACAACTGCATGCATCATAACAACACATGAGATCTTCATGCTACCCACAGCTGTGAAATCCGTCGTGACCATTCTAAAATATATATCGTAATTATAGGTGTAACGTGTATATCCTGTTAATCTAATTAGATTACTCCTTGTGAAAACCTGTTTTATATCAATTAAAGAATTAAATCTTGAACATTGTTTGATACTGTATTTTTATTAGCTGTTATAGACCAATGCGTAACTTCCCATATCTGTTTTAAAATCAAATTATTTCTTTGCAGGTTACTTATTCGTTTAGTTTCTGGATTTTACTTAGGCAACGGCTGAAAGAAAAAAATGAGGAACTGCAGAGCACGGATGATTTAATGGAAGTCAAAGTTCAAGCATGTATGGATATCTTTTTGATCTTTTAATTAAAAAAATGTTTTAACAGAATTTGTGCATGATATACAGAAAATGTAAGGTGTGATTGTTTTGCATTGGAAAGGATTGTGGGTGATTGGAGAACACAATGTATACACTTGATGCATGCATCAAAATATGCCAACTGAAGGCCACAAAACAAAGGCTGCCTTCCATGAGTCCTACACTCACTGACTGTTTTCTGTGCAAACAGTATGGATGCAGATGCTAATACTTAAATATATATTAGGCTTCTTACATTGATTGGCTCCCTTGCCTGATTTAATTATGTCATGTGACTTTCCATTTATTAACTAATACCATATATGTGTCACAGACACGTCAGGTTCCACCTCACTGCAGTACCCACGCACTCAATCACCAGCCTTCTAATCACCGCCACCTGCACGTCATTAACTCTGCAATCACCAGCACCATAAAGCCACCACACTCACACACACTCACTGTCCGGTCTCGTTCGCACTACGACATATGTGTGCTTACCTTAAGGACTCCCAAACGACTTACCTACCTGCTCCAGCGATCTCCTTCATCTCCTTCGTCTCCTGGTCTCCCCGTGTGCAAACCTACCTGTGTGTGTGAGTGTCTCCATCGTCTCCCTCCATTGCATCTCTCATCCAGCATCTGCAAGTTTAAAAGGACAGTATTATATCCCATTCATCTCTCATCACGCTATATCTGCTTGTTATCACTCTGTGCTCATCTTCTTGTGAATAAATACTTAACTGGATTGCTTCTACTTCAGTCTCCGTGTCTCTGTTGTAACAGAAGACCGGACCATAACAACTTCACAGTATGAGCACCAACGACCCGTTTCAAGAGCTCGTGGACACGCTGCGCCGAGCACTCACACCACAGCTATCGTCATCTTCCTCCAGCAACGCTTCCACTCCAGCACCAGCCAGCACCGCTTCCTCACCAGCATTCACCGCCAGTCCCATGGCCAAACCGGCGCCCTACTCTGGATCGGCGGAGGAATGCAGCGGATTCCTTCTCCAATGCGAACTGGTCCTGGAGATGCAGCCGCAATTCTACACCACCGACACGGCTAAAATAGCGTTCATCATCTCGCAATTGCAAGGTAAGGCCCTGCAATGGGCAGACTCTCTGTGGACTCAAAAAGGCCCTGTGGTCAGATCATACTCGGCGTTCGTCTCTCACTTCCGGGAGGTCTTCGGGAGACCTCTGACGGATTCATCGACTGGTGAGAAACTCTACAATCTAAAACAACGTAATCTCTCTGTTAACGAATATGCCTTGCAGTTCCGAACGCTAGCCGCCACCAGCGGATGGAATGAACAAGCTCTCATCACATCATTCCGTCAGGGGTTGGAACCCAATATGCGGCTGCATCTCGCTGCATACGAGGACTCCATTGGACTTGAACGCTTTATCCAACTCGCCATCCGCGTGGGGTCCCGTATGCAGTCGTGTCTCCTAGAGCACCAGGGCCAGTCAACCATCACCAATCTCCTCCGTCGGTCCGAACCCGTCAGCCCTCCAGAACCAGCCACCGAACCCATGCAGATTGATCATTCTCGCCTCACCACAAATGAAAGACAAAGAAGGCTGACCCTGAACTTATGTTTATATTGTGGATTACCGGGGCATGTCATCTCCACATGCCCAACCCGTCCTCCTCGGCCCGTGGTGAGTGCAATTTTTCCCTCTATCCAAAAAATGAAACCACTCACTACTGTTGTAATCCTTACTGCTGCAAACACCTCTGTTCCAGTGGTGGCGCTCCTCGACTCAGGGTCAGCAGGAAATTTCATCTCTGGTGCCCTCTGCCGACAACTCAACCTCAAAGTCTCCCCGTCTCCGACTAGCTATCAAATCCACTCCATCACGGGCAAACCCCTGAGCCGTAAGAACATCCGTCATTATGTGGGACCTCTTCAACTCTGTGTCGGCATCCTGCACTCTGAGAAGGTACATCTGCTGGTTCTGGAGGAATCCACCGCTGACGTGGTTCTAGGGCGCCCGTGGCTAGAACAACACAATCCCACCATCTCTTGGCGCACGGGCGAAGTCCTGAAGTGGGGCGATCACTGCTTTCCCGACTGTTTCCCAGCGCTTCCTGTTCCAAAGTCTCCACTCTCCAAGTCTCTCTCCATGAACGCCACCTCTATCGAAAGTCCTGTCGAGAAACGCTCCGTGGATGTCCCCCCGGACTACGCCCCCTTCAGTGACGTTTTCTGCCCGCAGCGCGCCTCCAAACTTCCTCCACACCGGCCATGGGACTGTGCCATCGATCTGCTACCGGGTGAACCAGTGCCTAGGGGACGTATCTACCCCCTATCACTACCGGAGGAGAAGGCCATGGAGGAATACATCAAAGAGGCACTCGAACAGGGATACATCCGCCCGTCTACTTCCCCTGCTGCTTCAAGCTTCTTTTTCGTGGCAAAGAAGGACGGAGGCTTGAGGCCCTGCATCGACTACCGTGCCCTCAACAAAATCACCGTCAAATTCCGCTACCCACTTCCCCTCGTCCCAGCGGCCCTGGAACATCTCCGCGGTGCCACTGTGTTCACTAAGTTGGACCTCCGCAGCGCGTACAACCTCATCCGGATACGTGAGGGGGACGAGTGGAAGACCGCCTTTGTCACGCCCACCGGACACTACGAATATCTCGTCATGCCGTATGGCCTGGTCAACGCCCCCTCCGTATTCCAGGATTTCATTCACGAGGTGCTCCGGGAGTTTCTCCACAAGTTCGTTCTGGTATATATTGATGACATCCTCATCTACTCCCGGAGCTTGGCCGAACATCGCCACCACGTTGCGGAGGTCCTTCAACGCTTACGGCAGTTTCACCTCTTCCTAAAAGCTGAAAAGTGCTCCTTTCACCAGCCCTCCGTCCAGTTTCTGGGATACATCATAGATCACAGTGGCATCCGGATGGACGAGGGGAAGGTCACCGCTATCCAGTCCTGGCCCACTCCATCAACTATCAAAGAGCTCCAACGATTCCTAGGTTTCTCCAACTTCTACCGCAGATTTATCAAGAATTACAGTACCATCGTCAGTCCACTCACCAACTTACTCCGTAACCAGCCCAAGTCTCTGTCCTGGTCCCAACTTGCCACCAACGCCTTCGAGTCCCTGAAAAGAGCCTTCACCACCGCTCCCCTCCTCGTCCACCCTAACCCGGATCTACCATTCATCGTGGAAGTGGATGCCTCCACCACCGGAGTGGGAGCGGTCCTTTCACAGCAGCAGGGGACGCCAAGTAGACTCCATCCATGCGCCTTCTTCTCCCGCAAGCTCAACCCGGCGGAGGTCAATTATGACATCGGTGACCGCGAACTCCTGGCCGTCAAGCTTGCCCTCGAGGAGTGGAGGCATTGGTTGGAGGGGGCTACTCATCCGTTTCAAGTTCTCACTGACCATAAAAACCTTGAATATCTGAAGGCTGCCAAAAGACTCAACCCTCGCCAAGCTCGCTGGGCCATGTTTTTCTCGAGATTCAATTTCTCCATCTCTTACCGCCCTGGTTCTAAGAATACTAAAGCTGACGCTCTGTCTCGTCTCCATTCCCCTGAGAAAAAGCCCGAAGAGCCTGAAAAGATCCTGCCGGAGTCCATCTTCGTGAACCCCATCCAGTGGTCCGAAGAAACCATTCCCTCCTCCAATGCCTCCACACGCACTCCGCCGGGTTGCCCCCAAGGCTTGCAATACGTCACACGGGCACGTCGCACTCCACTCCTGCACAATACCCACTCATCACTTGGCACTGGTCACCCGGGGGTCAATGAGACCCTCTCGTTGCTCAAACAACGCTTCTGGTGGCCCAACATGGCCAACGACGTCAGAAGGTACGTGCAGGGCTGCAGGGAGTGCGCCATCTCCAAAAGTCCACGCCATCTTCCCACCGGCAAGCTACTTCCTCTGCCCGTTCCTGAGCGACCCTGGTCACACCTGGGAGTGGACTTCGTCACCGATCTCCCTGAGTCTGACGGTCACACGTGCATCCTGGTGGTGGTAGACCGCTTCTCTAAGTCCTGCCGTTTGATACCCCTGGAGGGTCTACCTACCGCTATGGCCACTGCAGAGATGCTATTCAACCATGTTTTTCGCTATTATGGAATACCTGAAGATATAGTCTCCGACAGAGGACCCCAATTCGTTTCCCACGTCTGGAAGGCCTTCTTCTCCCTCCTGGGTGTGACCGTCAGCCTGTCATCTGGATACCATCCTCAGTCGAACGGGCAGACGGAAAGGAAGATCCAGGAGATTGGCCGCTTCCTGCGTACCTTCTGTCACGGCCACCAGAACTCCTGGAACCAGTATCTGGGTTGGGCCGAGTACGCACAGAACTCCCTCCGTCAAGCCACAACTGGACTAACACCTTTCCAGTGCGTACTCGGCTACCAACCCCCGCTGTTCCCCTGGGATGGGGAACCCTCCAACGTCCCTGCAGTCGACTACTGGTTCCGGGAGAGCGAGAGGGTATGGGACTCAGCTCACCACCAACTGCAGAGAGCCCTGCGCAGACGCAAGAGGACAGCCGACCTTCGGCGCTCCGACGCTCCAGTCTATCAACCGGGGCAGAAGGTCTGGCTGTCCACCAGGGACATCAGGATGCGTCTGCCCTGCAAGAAGCTGAGTCCCCGCTTCATTGGCCCGTTCACCATCCTTCGGCAGATCAACCCCGTCACTTACCGTCTCCAACTCCCTGCACAGTATAGTAGAATTCATCCTACTTTCCACGTTTCTCTGCTAAAACCTCACCACCCTTCTGTTGTTCCCTCCACAGAACCTGACGTGGCAGCCGCCGAGCCCCCCCTTCCACTCATCCTGGAGGACGGCACAGCTTACGTGGTTCATGAGATCCTGGATTCCCGGCGCCGTGGTGGTCAGCTCGAATACCTCGTTGACTGGGAAGGTTATGGCCCCGAGGAACGCTCATGGGTGCCCAAGAATGATATCCTTGATCCTATCCTATTACAGAACTTCCACGTCAACCACCCGGACAGACCTGCCCCACGACCCAGAGGACGACCACCACGGCGTCGAGGTCCGCGGCCCTCAGGAGCGGGCCGTGGGAGGGGGGGTACTGTCACAGACACGTCAGGTTCCACCTCACTGCAGTACCCACGCACTCAATCACCAGCCTTCTAATCACCGCCACCTGCACGTCATTAACTCTGCAATCACCAGCACCATAAAGCCACCACACTCACACACACTCACTGTCCGGTCTCGTTCGCACTACGACATATGTGTGCTTACCTTAAGGACTCCCAAACGACTTACCTACCTGCTCCAGCGATCTCCTTCGTTTCCTGGTCTCCCCGTGTGCAAACCTACCTGTGTGTGTGAGTGTCTCCATCGTCTCCCTCCATTGCATCTCTCATCCAGCATCTGCAAGTTTAAAAGGACAGTATTATATCCCATTCATCTCTCATCACGCTATATCTGCTTGTTATCACTCTGTGCTCATCTTCTTGTGAATAAATACTTAACTGGATTGCTTCTACTTCAGTCTCCGTGTCTCTGTTGTAACAATATGGGCTAGGTGTGCATTAAAATCATGTAATGCACACCTAGGCCATATACAGTATTAATTAAAGTGGAGTGCTTTATACAGTACAGATTATTTCAAAGCAGCTTCACTGTAATAAACAGGAAGATACAGTAATGACGCAAACTTCAACTATGAGACAGGAGATCTGTCTTTAGGGCCTTTCGAATTGTCCTGGTCTTCACTGACATTCAGAGCTGTGTTGTGGTTGTCTCTGGGTGCAGGTCCAATATCTGGTCTGGATACTGACTGGATCTGGCTGACTATGATAAACTTGGGATAAGAATGAGACAGACAGACTAATATATGTGTAGATGCCATTCCTCTTTCGATGTAATAAGACAACATCAGGTTTTATGGGAAGCGATCCCAGTTCCAGTTGTTCAAATTAATGCAGCCTAGCCATAACCCCTCTTACCATTAGGGGCAGTCGTTGCCTAATGTTTAGACAGTCAGACTGGAAACCCGAAGGTTGGATTCTCAATACTGACAGGAAATGACTGAGGTGCCCTTTGAGCAAGGCACCTACCCTCGAATTGGATCAGATCACAAGTTGACAAGGGAGACACATACCCGTTTACACTTGCTGTTTTAATCCATCTCTTTTGTCCACTTTCGACCACTTATGTCCTAAATTCTTCAAGGGGAGGGTCTATGGGTAAATGTATGGGCTTTTTCAGATCTTTTTATCTAATGGATGAAATAAGCGTGAAATTTACATATAAACGCGAAAGGAAATGACGGAAAAATATACAGAGGGAAGCAGCTTTTGTTTCTGCTTTGACAGCAGCAAGACCTCACCGAACGCTGTGAGTGCAGGTTAGAAATCAGGAATGGTGGGAGAACATTGGGCTCGGTACGTTTTTCATCTTCAAACCAAACTTAGGTCTTCAGCCAACAAAGTTTAAATCCCATTTGGCTAGCTCGCTTCCCATAATGTTTACTCATTAGGTCAGTAGGTGGAGAGTAGGTGGTGTTTTGTGGTTCTTTGAATGCATTCAACCACATATGCCTCTACACTACAAAAGCAATCCGGTAGAATGCATTTCCGACAACCTCTGGAAGTGGTCGAAAATGGACAAGCTCAAAACTTTCTAGACCCCGTTTACACCTGTATTTAGCATCTTAATACAAGGTGTAAACAGGGTCTTAGACTTACAGCCTGTAATTTACAGTCTTTTAATTCTCATAATTCTTATTAATTATTTCAATTTCAGTTGATGTCAAGTTATAGAAAAATGCTGCTGTTTCTAAGACTAAAAAGGAGAGTAGATTACTATGACTTTTCTTCAAACAATATCCAAACCAATTTTAATGCGTTGTGTAATTGGGTACAGCATGGTGAACATTTATATATCTTTTGGCTACCATATTTTGCTTTCCTGATGGGTTAGCAACAGTTGAGGACACAGTGTGGAGGTTTCATCTAGGTCCTTCATGCTCATGTTTGAAAATATAATGTCTCACTTGCAAAATAATTCATATATTGTGGAAATGTGTGTGTTTCTATTACAGGTGACAACAATCAAACCTCTCAAATGATGACTGTGTTTGGAGCATTAGTAAAAGGCATTTTGGTGAAGTACTGGATCTTCTGCTGTTGCTTCATGTTCTTCTTTGTCAGTTTTTCTGACAAAGTGGCAGTCTACAAAATTCTCTATATCTGCTTATTCCTTTTCGGTGTGGTTCTGTACGAGGTGAGTTAACACCATGTGTCAACCTTTTCAGAGCCATATAGCCATGTGAAAAAGAAAGTACAACCTCTTTTAATTCTATGGTTTTACATATTAGGACATAATAAAAATCATTACCCCCCTAAAATTAGGTGAATACAACCTCAGATGAACAACAACACATGACATATTACACTGTATCATTTACTTAAGAAAAACTATGCCAAAATTGAAAAGCCATAGGTCACAAACTAAGTACACTCTTACTGCTTTCATATAAATTAAGAGGGTAAGCAGCAGTCAGGTGCTGTTAATCAAATGCGTTTGATAAACGGACCATCAGCAAGCGTGACCAACTCTATAAAAGCTGAAGTTCTGGCAGCTTGCTGGTCTGGAGCATTCAGGTGTGTTAACACAATGCCACAGAGGAAAGACATCAGCAATGATCTTAGAGAAACAGTCGTTGCAGTCATCAATCTGGAAAGGGTTATACAGCCATTTTTCAAACAATTTGAAGTCCACCATTCTACAGTGAGAAAGTTTTTCACAAGTGGAAGACATTCAAGACAATTGCCAATCTTTCCAGGAGTGGACGTCCCAGCAAATTCACCCCAAGGTCAGACCGTGGAATGCTCTGAGAAAATCGCAAAACACCCAAGAGCTATATCTCAGACTCTACAGGCCTCAGTTAGCATGTTAAATTTTAAAGTTCATGGCAGTTCAATTAGAAAAAGACTGGACAAGTATAGCATGTTTGGAAGGGTTGCCAGGAGAAAACCTCTTCTCTCTAAAAAGAACATGGCAGCACGGCTCAATGAACTGAAGCAACGTTGTGAAGAATAGTGGGCCAAAATTCCTCCATAACGATGTAAGAGACTGATAAAATCATAAAGACAATGATTAATTCAAGTTATTGCTTCTAAAGCTGGTTCTACAAGCTATTGAATCATAGAGTGTACTTAGTTTTTCAAACATGGCTTCTCCATTTTTTTCCTGTATTTTTGTTAAATAGTTAATCTGAGGTTGTATTTATCTATTTTTAAGACCAGATGAAACATATGCTAAAGACCAGCTAAAGACCAGATGAACATATTAGCACATGGACCCCATGAACAAATGTTGTGGAACCCCATTTGACTACAAATATACTCCGCATCCAGGCTAGGGATATGTGCATTTTTGCACTTTGACCACACAAGTGATCTTCACTAAAAGATCACTATTTTATTTACAGAGTTACGCGCGATCGCTGAAAGTGAAAGTAAACGCGAGCGCGCATTCAAACGCGATTTCAATACCCCGCATTTTGAAAGCGGCTCCCTGATGAATGCAAATATCTCTCAATATGAAAGCTATCTTAGGCTGGGCAGTGTAGTTGTAACCATCTCTTAGCTCTCTATCAAAGAAAAAGTTGGTCTTATTTGCACTTTGAATATTGAGAGAGTGCGATTATGGTTGCACTTAATGTAAAGTGTTACCATGAAAACGAATAACAGTTTTCTCTTAATCTTATTAAGCACAAACAATAAGGTTTCAGTTGTTAACATAAGTTAATGCACTGTAAACTATGAACTAACAATGAATGACTATTTTTATTAACTAACATAAACAAAGATTAATAAATACTGTAGCAAATATATTGCTCATTGTTAGTTGATGTTGGTTAATACATTAATGTTAAAAAATGAGACCTTATTGTAAAGTGTTAACATTTTTATTTATACTGTTTTTATTTCTATGATCAGTTTGTGGAAAGGAGTTCAGTTAGGAGGTCAAAAGTTGTAGAAGCTCATAAATCATGTACAGTAAGATCTGAAGAGACTGAAATCATACAGGAGAGAAGTCAGTCAGTTGAGTTAGTGGAAAACCTTTTACAATACTTGAGTATTGTTGTCTTTTACTGCATATGATAATTCATACTCAGAAAGTAGAACTGAAATGACATTCATTACAAGATGATTAGTTAAAACATTTCAAATACACCTGCAGAATATTTTTTTCTAGTCATGTATTTCACCATTGAGGATTTCTTAAAAATAGTGTGTAAAAATCTTGTCTCGTCTCGTCTCGTGAACTCAGTCTCGAGTCTCGTCTCGTCTCGTGAGATACCCGTCTCGTCACACCCCTATAGTCTACATAATATATATACATAAACATACTCTACATGGCTCTGGGGGGTTAATAAAGGCCTTCTGAAGCGAATCGATGTGTTTGTGTAAGAAAAATATCAATTTTTAACAAGTTAGGAAGTAAAATATCTAGCTTCTGCCAGACCACCTTCAGTATTCAAGTTACAAAGAAAGTGTAAACTGGTGTTGCATCAGTTACACTTTTTCCATAAGTTTAATACAGAAGGCGTAGGACGTAAGCTTTTTGAACTGCAAGAGTTTTACACTTTCTTCGTAAGTAGGATATGGAAGGCGGTCTTGCAGAAGCTAGATTACTTCATAACTTGTTAAATATGGATATTTTTTTGTACACAAATGCATCGCTTCGCTTAACATAACGATTTTAAGTTGAATATTAAAAAAAATTATAAATACACATCTAAATGAAATGACTGAACAAAATATGAATAAAAGAAGTAATGTTGGAAAGACTGGGAAAAATAGGGATAAACTCATAAAAATCTGTCAGTGACTTGCTGATGTGCACAAAAACCAGCCATGTATTGGGCATTTTTTGGTTGGCCATCATGTGGTCCCATGCCATCTCCTCCTCCTCCTCCACCACCTCTTCATCTTCCTCCCTGTTAAGTAAGGGCACTCTCATCTGCACCTCAATGTTGTGCAACATAGCCGTTACTATTATTACTGCACAGCACTTTTGTGGAGAAAAGAGAAGACCACTGCTGGACTGGTGAATAGCCTGAAAGCACAGCTTCCACCTCCCTATTGTGTGTTCCACAATACTACGTGCTACACGGTGTGCTTCGTTGAAATCAGTGTCCCTGTTATTCATAGGATTAGCCTCAGGGGTGAAGAGATATTGCCTCAGTGGGTAACCACTGTCCCCAAGCAGCCTCCATAGAAGTGTAAGGATCGGGATCAAGGTACCATGGATCACTCCGATGACCTGTGGGATGTGATGATACGTTAAAAAAATACTGTTGTATTTCTGTGATGTCCTGTCTTGATGCTGGAAATTTAATGTGTTCCGCAGCAAGTGGAAGTAATGCATTGGGGACCGCTTGAACTGCTCTTGACACTGATGCCTTACTTAGTCCAAGCCCATCACCAAGTACCTGGAGAAAACTGCCTGTTGCATAAAATCTCAAGGTGGCTAAGAGTTGGACTTCAGGGGACAAGGCAAATTTTCTCCTGGTGGCACACATCAGCAGAGGTCCAATGCTATTCATCAGTTGGGCTATTTGTCCCCTTGGCAGACAATATCTCCCAATTATAGCCATGCCATCAAGGATATCCCAGGGTTTTGATGCTGTCTGATGATGGCATTTAAAGTCACCAATCTACTTTGTGATCATCTCTGTCTTTGTCTTTCTCTGAGTTGTATTACTTTGGGTTATTCAGATCCCTAGGACCTGCAAAAGACATTGTACATTGGAATGACTCATAACTACAAATAGAAAACATTTCACATTGCACAAGAAATGACAGAAACTTAATCAATTCCCACTGAACAATAATCACATTACCTGACTCTTCTGGCAAGATAATTGGCACAGCCTTGCAAACTTCATCTCCTCTAGTGCAAGTCTCCTCTCTTCTAAGGCCAGCTTGGCCTTCTTGAGCTCAATTAGCTGCTGTTGAAAATTGTCATCCCTCTCATTGGCTTCTTTAAGGCATTCTCTAATGTCTTTCAAGATATCTAGTATCTCCCTCTCCAGCTGAAATAAGTCCTGACTACAAGTTCACACATTATCAAACTGCTGAGGTGTTGTGTCTGCAGTCTGGACAATTGAAGATGAAGGCTGAGGCCTGGGAGGGTTGTTTGGAGGACTAGGAGATGATAGGTGCTGGGAGATGGCAGGTGAAACTGATAGTTCCTCTGAACATGAAGGACCTGGCTCAGGCTCAGGCTCAGGTTGAGTTACCCCTACTCCTCCATGGATGTCAATACCAAGTATTGTGGCAAGTATTGACAAGGCCTTCTCTTCCTCTGCTGTGTGAAGGGGGGGGGACTCATTGATCACACCACCTGTTTTATTAATTGGAGTCCTCTGCAGTGCCCTCTTCCGTTCTGCCAGACTTGCAAAATCCTTCTTGTGGACCTCCTTGCCTGATCTTTTAACCACCCTGGTTGCTGTTAATTTGGTACCAATGTCCTCCCAGATGTTTTTTTGTTTCTCCTTATTTTTATGGTGTCCTTTAAATCTGGTGAAAATAACATCTTTATTCTGCTCCACCTCCTCTAGAAGGACATCTGTTTCATCTTTTTGAAAGGTATCTTTTTTTTTTTTTTTCAGCCATTTTGTCAGTGCCTCAGCCTGTAGGTAGTTGCTTTATATAGGCATGTCTTGATTGCTAATCCACATCAGATGACGGTTATTAGGTGAAACATTCAGGATACTGTTCCATATAAGATTATATTTCAGCACGTCACAAATGGACAGAAACTCTTAACTAGCGTGTGTTCATGTTAAGTGCATTTTTTGTTCATAACCTTGCACATAGAGAGTGCTCTTACTAGCTAAGATACATCATTATTGGGAAACCCAGCCTTGGCCATTCTAACGAGCAAACTCACTTTCAAATTTGACTGGAATTTTCACATTTTGAAAATGGAATGCTCACTTTTCACCATCCAATCATTTCCAGATGCATAAAATAAAGTCCCTACATATTTTTTGTTGGTTAGTTTTGTTCTCTCATTGAATTTAATTATGGAAATGTCACATTACCTAAGTAAAATGGGTTGTGAATTATGTTTAACTTGAAAATTGATGTAACTGTTTTGTCCAGGTGCATTATCAAGTATGGAGAAGTCAATTGAAGTATTTCTGGGTGGTTGTGGTTGGATATTCAATGCTAGTTTTGATCCTGATCTACGTGTATCAGTTTAAAAGTGTCTGTAAACTGTTCCAACAGATTTTAGGCATAACAGAGGAAAGGTAAGTACTGCTATGAAGATAATTTCTTATTCATTTTTGGTGGCATTTTTGCCCCAAAGCCCTGTTAATGTTCATAAATTAGTTTATTGATAGCATGTACATATGATTATGAGACATGAAATCTGTGTGTTCGCTCTGTCAGGTTGCGAGACCTTGGGCTGGAACAGTTTGACACCGTTGAACTATTTGCACGAATCTTACGGCCAGCCTTCTTCCTTCTGGCCTGCATTCTTCAGCTGCATTATTTCAACTGTGACTTCCTCTCTTTAACTGATCTTCAGACAGTTTCGACAAAGAACAGAACAAACAGGTGTGTCAAAATACGCAGACACACATTGCACATTTGTCTTTTGGACTCAAAGTAATTAGAACTCAATAAATAAAGTTTGTGTGGAATTTATATTCTGATTTTATATATATATATATATATATATATATATATATATATATATATACCAGCATCAGAATAAAAATCTAACACCATCAGAATAAAAACTCCACACAGACCCCTGCATACTCCATAGCTTCCATTCAAATATTTCTTTTAATTTTATCTTCATTTTCCTGTCAACCAGTTGCATCAGCACTGAACTGAACAAACAGCCTCTTGTGTCTAATGCTCATTCACCTGCCTTTTACACTGAAAAACTGTATTCTTAGGAAATAGTTTTACAATTTTCCAAATAAAACAAAATGAATTTACTTGAAGCAACATTGCCCAAGATTTGAAGACTAGTCTTTGGGAAAAAAATGTGTATATGTATCTTTAATTTTAGTGTATTTTGCATTACTGCATTGGCACTGTCTTGTACTGCTGATTTTTTCCACTTGTTGAAACTGCCAGTGCAGTAAGACAAAATCAAGACACTTCTATCAATGATACATTCTTTGAAATAAAATTATATCTTATGATATTGATATATAATTTCAGAGAAGAAGATCTGAAGGAAACACTGAGGGGGATTTTTGATATGTGAGTATTTCACCTCTTGCAGCAGCTTTAAATTGTTCTTTTTTTACTTCATTAAAAATGATTGCTCATAAAGTTATTCCTCATCCTTCCTCTCCAAAGCACCCTCATATGTTGAGTGTTATAAGAACTACAAACTCTGACTTTGTTTTTTATTTACTGCAGGATAAAGAAAAACACTGAGAAACTCAAAAAATGGTGAGTGAGCTTCTTTCAGGTTTGCAGGACTTCAAGTGAGAGTTTATTAGAGAGCTATTCAAGTCACAGAAACTGACAGTGCTTTAAAGACACTTGCAGCACATTACAGGTTGCTTTATGTTACTATCTCCCCCTTCACCTTCCAGAATGTATTGTTTTTCCAAAAACATTTTGACCCAGGTGCACTTTCTCTTTTAACAACAGTAAATGGGGTTAGAAAATGCCAAGTGGCGCTGTACCACATTTTCTGTTCCCATATGAATAAATCAAGCAACTGCTTGTAATTGAACTGCATTGTTTCAAAATCACAACTCATTTCACCAGAGAGGTATACATGATTCTGTCTTTAGTATAGTGTGTTCTTTTCTCCATTAAAGGCTGAAGGAAGGGCAGCTCCGTGGAAAATCTGGTGATCAAATGAATATTTCATCTTCCTCCTTGGACAAACATCAAGAAATAGAATTAGATGATGATGGTAAGTACAATTCCTACCTGAACAATTTGGTTAAAAAATAACCACACATGTAATCCATGCAACACATTCTGTCTGAGAAAGCTATCATTTACTGGAAATCTTCTGCATTTTTTCCCTCCAACAACACTCAAATAATGTGTTCGATGAGCACAATTAGTGTGGAAAATTTTGTAGAGAGTATAATTCAAACAAATGTGCATTCAAACAAATGATGTTTTGCGAATCAAATTGAACTAATTGAAGTTCTTTTTTAACAGAAACATTATTGAAGTAAAGCTATGCACAAAGAAGACTGGGAGTGTAAAACCAAAATAGTCTTTATTTAAAACACACACACACACAAATTAAACTTACAGGAGATTGCTGGAGAATAAATAGTAGAAACAAGAAAACCACTAGCCATACAAAATGCAAACTAGAACCCACCAGGAGCGACTAAAACTGCCTTCACATGCTATCAGAATTATCGTAAATAGGAGAAATAAACGCATTCTCAAGTCCACTGAGAAGCTCTGGAATAATTTTCATACCCAAGTTCCCGAGTTGGGCAGGTCATGAACTTTAGTGAATGTGTATATGGTTGTCAGTAATTGGGATGTTAAATGTTATTTTGTTTATAATAAGATTTTGCCAATAAATAGGCAAGAGTAAACCCGGTGTCCTGCATGATTCCTGCTCTTTCCAACAACAAAGCACTTGAATCGTAATCACGGCGAATTTCCGATAGCACAGGAAGGCAGCATTAATACACAGTGCTAAGAAAGGAAATTACATGAGACACAGGTGAAAGGAATCAATAACAAGGGAAACCAAATCAGTAACTATGACGACAAAAAAGAAAAAATATTATTCATCTATTGCACAAAAGCAACAAGAACAACTAAAATAAAATAAAAAGAATTACAGGCGCAAGCATAGGCAGAGTGTTTGTAAAGCTGGGCAAGGCTTAGCTTTCCCCTGCCTGCTGTTGCTTGTGATTGCTTTTAGAGGGATCAGTTTCCTCCGTAATAATAGCTTATTGGCGAAACAGATTTGGCAAGAGATTCAGTGCGTATCTGTGTTTGTGCTCTGGAGAGCATCAAAGGTTTCTTTTTATAACATGTTTTTGCAGCATTGAAGCCAATCCCAAGCATATCTGTTGATTTCTTGAACGCAGTGGCCAATCAGATGTGTTTAAGTTAGAGTCCACTCACTGGTCAAAATGCAGGCGTTTTTGTTCAGTTCTAAGTTCTGAATGCTTGCGAATCCTCTCATTATCACAAATGAAGTGTAGAAACAATGTAAATAAATAATTTATTCTGCAGTGTTAACAGCTTCTGATTATAATGGAACTTTATCAGAGTGCGATTACCTAAAATGAGTAACAGCTTTTTTGTGATTATAAAAGGGAACGCTCTTTGCAGACTTTCTGCCATGCCAAATCACGCATTCAGTAGCCTTTGCTTTCTGGGAGCATTTATGCTGGGATGTGTGAACTGTGGCTAGGCGACACGTAACTTGAAATTATTTTCATTGATGCACTGAAAAAATTGGTAAACTTTTACCTGCAGGCTTTTGCATGATTTTGCAAAACATGAATGATGCTGGTGGGAGCGGGAGAAGGTAACATATTTTTGCAGGAGCAGGACTGAAAAATCTGTCCTGCGCAGGGATCTAGTGGGAACAAAGGAAACAGGAACAGAAATGCAGGAAAACATGGTAATACAAAATAAAAGTCCATAGAACAGAATATAAATCTGACAATAACATTAGATTTACAAAGTAACTGCTACAGACTAACATTAGCACATATAAGCTACTAGTCAACAATAGCACATAAACTTTAACTTTATTTATGTAATGTATGGAATGCAAATTTGCAAATGTGAAGATATCTGTCAGAGAACTGACATTAGTACATTGCTCACTGAATAAAACTCTATACACCACAGTCGTCAACCTTCAGCACAATGGTAACAACAAAAATGCAAACATAACTGAACATTAAGCATTAAAAGTCTTTCCATTTACACAAAAACACATAAAATAATACTTATATAAATTTCTCCTGATCCAGTCCTATGAAATCCTCTATCCAGTTTTAGTTGTCTAAAGAAAAAAAAATTGCACACTGAAAAGGATTAGGAGTAATGAAATTAATTTGTGTATTAATTGGGTGTAATGAAATTAAGTAAACTGAACAAGCAGAGGGAAAAATCCACAAGACAGGTACAAGAAAAAATTATGTAATGCAGTATATTGAAATAAGCAGAATGTGTGCATGTATTGTAGTGGATGCAGTGAACCAGTGGTTGGTGGTGGTGGACAGGGTGCATGAGTTGATCCTGCGTGCTGTTCTGTTGTTATGGAGATGTCAGGAGCTGTGCTGGAGAATACTGGAGCTTCACAGCTTCAAAGTAGTCTCAACAGGCATCATCTGGGTTTGCGTGCAGGAGGTAAGACATAAACCAGTGTACATCCTACACAAACCTCACGTTAGATTAGCTGGACATGTCAGTCAACTTTGACTAGCACCTAAATGCTGTTACACACACTCTTACATGCTATGTGTATTTCAGGTATCGCTGATGAACTTTGTGTTTTTGGTGTTGTGGACATTTGCTCTGCCATATCCAAAACTGAGGCCTTTGGCCTTCAATGTATCTTCTGTTTGGGCCTGTGTGATGGTTGTGTGTAAAATGATGTACCAGCTAAAAAGTATCAAACCTTCCGAGTATTCTTCAAACTGCACTGCTGTAAGTATTAATTATGTGAATGCTGCATTAGGAACAAAATTTTACTATTATATTACTAATGCACCAGCTATTCTTATATACATGCACACACACGCAGTGTTTCCTATTCATTTCTTAGACCGTAGCGGCCCACCATAGTCTATTCTGTCTTGCTACAGTTTCATGATGAACCGAAAATCAAAAAAAAAATGGTGATATTTAAATTCGGCTTTACACGCATACATATGCACTTGGTTACCACAGAAACTTGTGCATGTCAATGAGGTTTGTTTGACGCACACACAAGCTTCCATGTTTAACACCTGGAGACTACATAGTTCTGCTGGGTAACTTAAACACTTATGTTGGGGATGATGGAGAAACCTAGAATGGGTTGATTGGGAGGAACGGCCTCCCTGATCTTAACCCAAGTGGTGTTCTGTTATTGGACTTCTGTGTTTGTCTTGAATTGGCCATAGCGAACACCATGTTTGAACATAAAGTGATTCATAAGTGTACTTGGTACCAGACTACCTTAGGCCACTACAGCAGCAACCCAAGGACATGCTGGTGGACACTGGGTGTGAGGGAGCCCGTCAAGCGGAAGGAGGCCTTTTGGATTTGGTTAAACTGTATTGTGAGGAAAGCACTCAGGTATGGGGGGAGATCGGGGAAGCCATGGAGAAGGACTTTAGATGAGCTTCAAAGAGGTTCTAGAAAACCATCAAATGGCTTAGGTGGGAAAAGCATGGGTTGATTCAGGCTGTGGTAAGTCAGGACGGGGACTTGATGACCTCACCTGGTGATGTAGTCTGGAGATGGAAGCAACACTTTGAGGATCTTCTGAACCCAGAGGACATGCCTTCACAAGTTGAGGCAGGGTTGGAAGACTCAGGGGAACCCTGGCCGATTTTCCTGGCAGAAGTCTCTGAGGTAGTTAAAAAGCTCAGAATTGGCAAGGCGCTGGGGGATGCTGAGATGCTGAAGGCCCTGGATGTAGTCAGGCTGTCTTGGTTGACACGCCTGTTCAACATCACATGGGAATCCAGGACATTGCCTGGCAATTGGCAGATGTGGATGTGGTGGTTTCATTTTTAAAAAAAAAAAAAAAAAAAAAAAGGGGGGGCCAGAGGGTATGCTCCAATTATGGAGGAATCACACTCCTCAGCTTGCATGGGAAAGTCAATGCAAGAGTGCTGGAAAAGAGAATCTGTTCAATTGTCGAAACTTGTTTGGAGGAATAACAATGCAGGTTTTGTCACGGACGTGGAAAAGTGGATCAGCTTTTTACCCTGACAAGAACTTCAAAGGGGGCATGAGAGTTTGCTTATCCAATCTACATGTGTTTTGTGGATTTGGAGAAGGTTTATGACCATGTTCCCGGGATCGCTTGTGGGGGGCGCTTCAGGAGGATAGGGTACAGGGGATCTTTGGGTGGTATCTCTGCATTTTGCAGATGATGTTGTCCTGTGGCTTTATCAGGCTGTCATCTTCTGCACCTCCAAATCCAAGGTCATAGTTCTCAGCTGGAAAAGGTGGATTTCCTGCTTTGGGTATGAGAGTGAGTTGCTTCCTTAAGTAAAGGAGTTTAAGTACCTCTGGGTCTTGTTCACAGGTGTGGGTAGGTCAGAGCATGATATAGACAGGTTTATAGGTGCGGCGGCAGAAGTAATGCGGTCATGTACTAGACCGTCGTGGTGAAGAAAAAGCTAAACCTGAAGGCACCATCACAACTAAAAAGAGGATTGAGACCTTTAAAAGTCCAGGTACAAGTCAATGCAAAGACAGTATTTTTCTAAAAATGGTCAATGAAGAGTGATTGGAGCTCAATTTAGCCTTTAAAGTGCAAAGATTGATGCATTTAATATTAAAATGTACAACATTTTCTTTATAGAGAATGCCCAGTATTCATTTCTGGCTATTTGACTGGCATTGTTAGGGATAGACAGATCATTTTTCATGCACACAGTAACTATTCATATTCCTAATGTTGCCAAAAGTTAAATATGTGATCCATACAATTTTTTGTCCTTTTAAATGTCCAAATTTTTATGTCCAAATTCTTTAACAGTCCAACTTTTCCAAAGGGCCTGTCATCATCTAATGAGAGTTGGACTGCTGGTAACACAGAAGAGCTATTGAGGAACTCAGTTCTGTATGTGGCACCAGTAGATCCAGCGATGTGGGTCGGCGGACTGAGGAAGTGTGAGGATCGCATCCTGCCCTGTCTCTGGGTATTCTGCTAACATTTTTTAAATAATAATGAATTACATTCCTTTTTTCTTTTATTGAATAATAAAAAGATTTATATTGCTCATCTAAATATCAGCAATATGTTATTTAAATACAGAATTTAAATTGGTTATGAATGGTGCTTATTGTTGACTTCAACTGAATTATCTATATATGCACACAGAAGAATAATGTTTTTATTCATTGGTGATTCCAATAGAATCACCTGTTAATTTTAGGCCTCCTTGTGTTTGATGTGACTGTCCATCGCCACCAGTTGCATCACCGTCTTCAAAATGGCCTTAAAGCATCATACAGCAGCACCATATTTCAGGGTGTGACGCATCATTATCTGGACCAAGGCATTCTGCCCTCCCTAAAATATTTTGCTAACTATTTCTTCTACAAATTTGGTTTGGAGGTACGTAAAGTTAGTATACAATACTTGTACATAGCATATATTACATAATAATTACGTTCGAGCCATGTAATGTCTTTTCATGTTGAAATTAGTTTTTGCATTATCTTAGTGTCTGCTCATTATTGTTCAATTCAAACATTCTATTAGAAATAAGCACGTCTTGATTTTGCAGAGTTAGACGCCTTCCTGGGTGAACATATTTAGTTGATCCTGGAACAATATTCCTGTCTGAAAATTTAGTTTTAACCATATCCTTGCCCCTAAACCTAACCTTTATACACTTTATACATTTTGTGTATTCTTTTCTATTCAAAAGTTCTTTTTGTTATATTAAAAATCTACTAGCTTTTTATTAGCCATGTAAATGCATTAAATATGATACAGTAATATTTATAGAGTTAAGAGGACAACACTTAAGTTTCTTGTCAGTGTTCTTTTTTTATTAATTACAGAGCCCAATGTTTCTTGAAGTGAGAAACGTAATAAAAATGTTAAAAGAATGTTGTCTGTGGTACAGTGGGTACGGAAAGTATTCAGACCCCCTTAAATTATTCACTCTTTGTTATATTGCAGCCATTTTCTAAATCATTTAAGTTCATTTTTTTCCTCATTAATGTACACAAAGCCCCATATTGACAGAAAAATACAGAATTGTTGACATTGTTGCAGATTTATTAAAAAAGAAAAACTGAAGTATCACATGGTCCTAAGTATTCAGACCCTTTGCTCAGTATTTAGTAGAAGCACCCTTTTGATCTAATACAGCCATGAGTCTTTTTGGGAAAGATGCAATAAGTTTTTCACACCTGGATTTGGGGATCCTCTGCCATTCCTCCTTGCAGATCCTCTCCAGTTCTGTCAGGTTGGATGGTAAACGTTGGTGGACAGCCATTTTTAGGTCTCTCCAGAGATGCTCAATTGGGTTTAAGTCAGGGCTCTGGCTGGGCCATTCAAGAACAGTCACGGAGTTGTTGTGAAGTCACTCCTTCGTTATTTTAGCTGTGTGCTTAGGGTCATTGTCTTGTTGGAAGGTAAACCTTCGGCCCAGTCTAAGGTCCTGAGCACTCTGGAGAAGGTTTTCGTCCAGGATATCCCTGTACTTGGCCGCATTCATCTTTCCCTCGATTGCAACCAGTCGTCCTGTCCCTGCAGCTGAAAAACACCCCCACAGCATGATGCTGCCACCACCATGCTTCACTGTTGGGACTGTATTGGACAGGTGATGAGCAGTGCCTGGTTTTCTCCCCACACACCGCTTAGAATTAAGGCCAAAAAGTTCTATCTTGGTCTCATCAGACCAGAGAATCTTATTTCTCACCATCTTGGCAAACTCCATGCGGGCTTTCATGTGTCTTGCACTGAGGAGAGGCTTCCGTCGGGCCACTCTGCCATAAAGCCATGACTGGTGGAGGGCTGCAGTGATGGTTGACTTTCTACAACTTTCTCCCATCTCCCGACTGCATCTCTGGAGCTCAGCCACAGTGATCTTTGGGTTCTTCTTTACCTCTCTCATGAAGGCTCTTCTCCCCCGATAGCTCAGTTTGGCCGGACAGCCAGCTCTAGGAAGGGTTCTGGTCATCCCAAACATCTTCCATTTAAGGATTATGGAGGCCACTGTGCTCTTAGGAACCTTAAGTGCAGCAGAAATTTTTTTGTAATCTTGGCCAGATCTGTGCCTTGCCACAATTGTCTCTGAGCTCTTCAGGCAGTTCTTTTGACCTCATGATTCTCATTTGCTCTGACATGCACTGTGAGCTGTAAGGTCTTATATAGACAGGTGTGTGGCTTTCCTAATCAAGTCCAATCAGTATAATCAAACACAGATGGACTCAAATGAAGGTGTAGAACCATTTCAAAGATGATCAGAAGAAATGGACAGCACCTGAGTTAAAAAAAATGAACTTAAATGATTTTAGCAAATGGCTGCAATATAACAAAGAGTGAAAAATTTAAGGGGGTCTGAATACTTTCCATACCCACTGTATATTTTTGAATGGTGCAAATATTCCACAAATTTTGAGATAAGCCACCACATTTTAGGCTGCAAAAATCTGGAAAAAAAAAGTCCCACGAAATCCTGTTGATTTAAACTTGACAGATTCAATATCAATAACTATTTTGAATTCAAATTTTATAGCAAAATAATCATTCAGTATTTTACGCTCCAGCTTTTGCTGAGAATGCAAATCAGATGCTGATGGGGCTTCAAACTAGCATCATCTTTGAAATACATCTACTACATTTTCCACTTTATTTTATGTATCAGGTTTGTTTTGTGGTAGCAGTAAATGTCATTGGCCAACGGATGGATATCTGTGCGCTTCTGCACTCTTTTGCTCTAATGGCTGTTCTGGCGCGTCGTCGTAGGAAGGCCATAGGAGAAGTGTGGCCAAAATACTGCTGCTTCATCGCAAGTTTCATGGTGCTGCAGTACCTGCTGTGCATTGGCCTTCCACCAGCACTCTGCATTGGTCAGTTACTCAACATTACTACTGCAAAGTAGACTCGTAAAAAAGGAATACATATATTTGCAGGTCTGTTGCTGAGGAATTTAATGTTCAGGGAGTTAAATTTACACACAAACAAATGTACAGTATAACGGTATAAATAGCTGTTTCACAACAAAAACATTAGGTTGGGTTACGGATTTAACCCAGCAAGGTTGCTCATGTAACACAAACATCAGCTTATATTAACTAGTTCCTTCCATAATTTAGCTAGTTTTTAATTTTTCTTACTGCTAAAAGTGTCAGATGTGTTAAATGTGTAACTGAGAAACAGACAAAAAGACACATGAGAAGACGTGACTTACTATTTACCAATCTGATGAATAACCTTTGGCTAAGGGTGTTATGAATCATGTACTCTGTCTTGCTCTTGACTTTCATTGCCCTTCTCTTCAGTGTGTAACTCCGCCTCTATGAACTTGTTTCAGTCTGTTCTATACTCTCACTACAGATCACAATGTCATCTTTGAACATCACTCTTCGTGATCTCATCTGTCATCCTTTCCATCACCTTTGCAACCAGGAAAAGGCAGATCCTTGATGCAGTCTGTAATTCCTACTGCACACCTCTCACTGCCCTCATACATGCTGTACTTTTCTGCCACTCGTGAATTGCTTATTCGATACCACAATTCTTCTCTTGGCACCCTGTCATTAACTTTCTCTATGTCTACAAACACATAATGCAACTCTTTCTGGCCTTCTCTATACTTTGTCATCAGCACTGCCAAAGCAAACTTTGGATACTCTGGCATAAACCATATGTAATGGGTCTGGTCAAGATGGGGATTGAACCTGGGTCTCTTGTGTTCAAAGTCAATTAATTTACTGACTGAGCTGACTCCCCAATAGTGAATCCAAGAGCAGAGGTAACAACAGCATAGAGTTGTAGGTATTCAACAAAAGATAATAAAAAAAAGACAAACAAAACAAAGAAGTCAAACTTCCCAAGACAGAGAAAAATAAAATAGATTTGAGGGTCCAAAAACAAAGAATGAAACAGACTTAGCTTTTCAGCAGGCAACAGGTAACAAAGTCTCAAAACTGAACAAAAAGGCATGGCAAAAAACCCACTTATACAGGGCAAAACACAGGTGTCACACATGAAGCTTAATGAGTGGTAGTGTTCAGCAGTTGTCTGGCGAGAGGCGCCACTTGCTGACCAGGAGACTTCTTCTTTCTTCTTCATCTCACATTCCATATCCACTGGTGACATTTATCATCACCCCTTTAATTTCCAGCTCTAAATGCATTATTCTGCCAGACACTTCCTCTCCAATACACTCTTAACATACTCTTCCTACAGGGTTACCCCTACACCATTCCTCTTTCCATAACGTCTTTCAGACTCTTACCTCTACATTCTTAGCCTTCCTTTTTCCGCTGTCTCTTGACATGCCTTCTTCCTCTTCTTCTCCTCCTCCTTTCTCCTTTGTCCAACAGTAGCATAGTTTCCACTGGCACCTTGCTGGTCAACAGTTCTGGTGGCGGTCGTTGGTAACCTGTGCCTCGACTGATCTGGTATGGAAATCTGGTTTATGTTCAGCATTTCATTTGGCACAGGTTTTACACCTGATGCCCTTCCTGACACAACTCTCCCCATTTAATCTGAGCTTGGGACTGACACTGAGAGAGCACCGGCTTGTGCAACCCCAGTGGTAGAACAATATAGAGAAAATTAGATTTAATGATAAAAAATGTCTCTATTAATTAGCTGATGAGTGAAATCATGAGAACATACAAGAATAGGGCCAGGATCATTCTAGAATCAAAAGTAATTTTTTTATAAAGCACAATTTCCAAAAAGCATGTGTCCTAATGAAACACTTCCACTCTCTGCTAGATTATCTCTGGAGGAAGTCATCTCCGGCTTTGAGCTCTAATCTGATAAAGTGGCTGTATCTACCAGACTACGCCATGAGACCCAACGCCACCTTCATCCTTTGTGATTAACTTCATCACACCTCATTTAATAAGCTTTTCTTCCAAGAGAAATGTGTGTATCACTCTAATTTTCTCATTTCTTTTCGATCAGATGACTGCATGCTGTTGTTGGTAGCGTCTCTGCAGTGGCAGGTCTTTGAGGATGAAAATCAGGCTTGCGTGAGACTCCTGGCAGGAGAGAATGTGGAGATCAGTCGAAATCTGGATCCTCAAGCCCTCAACCAGTACACTCCAGTCAACAACTACCTTCATTGCCGGTATTTGTTGGTTTTCCATTAGTGTACATTTTTCTCAACAAAACAATGTATTTTAAACAATGTATACTGTAATTGGTCCTTAGCAAAGTATAAGATAATACAATTTTAAAAGCTTAATAAAACTGTTGTATGTGTTAAAGGTGCTACAGAGGATGTTTTGTTTTATACATTTTTGCAATATTACTTGAAACTGTCTTTACTAACTGATAAAAGACTATTTATTAGGTGCACTGAAAGGAATAATATCAATATACATCATCCGCACATGAGGTAGGGCCTTAAAAACATCAGCCAATCATCGCATAAACGATTGGCCCTCTGGCTTGTCAATCACTGCCATTATGTTCCTTGTGAGAGACGAGTGCGGCTGCGCTCTCCAGTAACTGTCCACAGGCGCCACATGCAATGTTTTTGTCAGGAGTAACAACTGCAGATTATGAGTTACCTGCGGTGAGTCCGACATAATGAATCCACTAACACGACACAGCGAATGCCGGTGGTAAACACTCATGTTCCAATACTCGTGCACGAGTTTTGGGAGGCGTTCCCTCGAAATGAGCTGTGAAGGAGGGGGGTTGTTCTTACGCATGCACTCATTTAAAAAACTCAGTAACAGTCTTTGGTTTCTCAGTCATCGAAAACATCCTCTGTAGCACCTTTAATAACTCATTAGTTACGGTTTTTGACAGTTGCTTACAATTTCTGAAAATGTGGCTTCTTTTCTCTAAACTCTACACACACCGAGTTGACCACGTTCCAGTACACAGGTCGAAAAAAACTAAGATGGACTTGTTCAGGCAAACCTTTGTTGTGCTTGCTCTTTCTGAATACAAACACATAAATAGCGGTATTTTGCACAGACAATGCCAAAGAGTCATGCCCACAAATAGAGGTTGGATAGTACTGTGTACACCATTGAGTTTGAGACACAGTGCTAATGAAGTATATATTATTACTGTTTCACTACGGTTGATGCACTGAGCAGCCATATTGGGATTTGAGGTCAGGGTTGTTGCAGTTCCCCTGAGTTTCCATATCACTATTCTGACTTGAGGAGGCATTCCAGTTAAAAGTTTCTACTGGGAACTAGGAATTTTCCACTTCAGAGGACAGATGGAATGCATTCAAATGTTGTTGTTTGTGTGTTTTTTTTTTTTTGTGTTTTTTTTTTTTTTGCATCATAACTATTTCATAATTATTTGTAAGTGTTTTCACTAGCTGTAGTCTGTATTTATCAAGTTTGATGTTTGACTGTCTGCAGTTTATGTAGAACAAAATATAAATTTCTTTTCAAGTAATGTTAATAACATACCTTATTTTACCCAGAAATCAAAAGCCACCATTGTAAAAATGCAAAAATACATTTGGTGCAAAGATGGGTAAACAGGGTGAAATTAAAGGAATATGGATGGGTATGTAAGACAGACAGTAAATGACAGTTGTCAATGTGCGGAATAAAGACAAACAAGTAACCAATGGAAGCAGTGGAGTTTCACAATGACTGAATTGATGCTTAGAATGTGACTTTCATTTGTCCTTTTGTAGCTTAACCTAGAACTTTCAACATGTAACATTACAAAAAGAAGAAGAAAACAAAATTGAGGTTTTCAGTTTGTGCAAAATGCAATGCCATTTATTGCTTTGTTTTAGCCTAAAAGCTAATGTAAATACATGTTGTGTTATATGTACAATGTTGTGATGTGTTATGCTTTTATGTGTGTGCCTTCAGGTCGTACCTGGACATGGTGAAGCTGTTTGTGTTTAGTTATTTTTTCTGGCTGGTTTTATGTCTCATCTTCATCACTGGAACCACAAGAATTAACATCTTTTGTCTGGGTTATCTGATGGCCTGTTTCTACTTCATGCTGTTTGGAGGCACGTTACTGCTGCAGCCAGTGCAGTATGTGCTCAGACTGTGGGACTGTCTCATAGCGTACACCTGCGTGGTCATCAGCCTCAAGAACATGCTCTCAGTAAGTGTTCTGTCACGCCCCATGGGATGATACTGTGACCAAGAGAGTTTGACAAGTATAAACATACTGTGCCACTTTGGGAATTTCACACAGGGAAATTCTGTCATTTCTACCATTTAAAGGCAATTTTTACAAGGTCAACACAAAGGATTCAGAAATGTAGTTTTAGATTATAAAGTCTTATTAAATTCCATGCATAGATAAAACCAGATTAATGAATAGAAATAGTTTTATTAAATACCAAACACACTACAGCGGATGTAAAAAGTCTACGCACCTTTAGGAACAGAAAGTCAAATGGAGAATAATTACCGTACTTCTGTCCATAACATAGTGGACTTCACTTCGACTTTGTAATCGATACGATCTCGAGCAGCTGCATTTTGGACTAATTGTAGCTTGTTTATTGAGGATGCAGGACAACTAGTCTAGAGGTCATGAATGCATGAACTAACTTTTCTGCATCAGAAACAGGTAACATATCCCATAGCTTGGTGATGTTTTGGAAGAAGGCTGTTTTGTAACATATGAAATATGATTTTCGAAAGACAAGTTGCTGTCTAATATAACACCCAGGTCTTTAACTGTAGAGGATGGAGTAACAGAACATCCTTCTAGATGCAGATTATATTCTAAGAGATTCTTTTTACAGGTTTTTGATCCAATAAGTAATACCTCTATTTTATCTTAATTTAATAGAAGAAAATTACAGGTCATGTTTATATCTTATATCACACTCTGTCAACTTGGATAATTTAGAAATCTGGTCTTGAAATATTTAATGGAATATCATCCCATAACAGTAGAAACTAATCTTATGTTTTCTAATGTTACCTAGGGGCATGTATACTGAAAATAGTTGGTATTCCTCTGAAATACAACTACTTATTGTGTTTATGTGTGTGTGATCAGCTTGGCTCTTGTGCTTATCTGGAGAGTCTACAAAAGCACGGCTGTTGGCTCATTCAAGCATTTAGCATGTTCTGCACCATCAAAGGCTACACGTTACGTAAGTAATGTCATGGAAAAGGATTCCAAATATATCATTAGTACACCACTGGAAATGTCATATTTCATTATATTTTCAAATCTTTTATCACTGCAAAGTTTTGGGAGTGACAACTGCATTTATTAATGCACACCTGAGGTGTAATGGCAGTTCTGCTTCACATTGTGGCCACATTACCACCTCAGCTGTACATACATTTTCAATAATTCAATGATTCGTCATCAGTAATTCATTGCATATGTATAATAAATACAGGAACCACGATGGATGACAAAACTATATACCAATGTATTGGCATTTCATGGCTGTTAATGAGAAACACAGATGCCAGTTTAACTGCAAAAAATGCTGTTCTTACTTAGAGTTTTTGTCTTGTTTCTAGTCAAAATATCTTAAAGTTCTTAAATCAAGTAACATTTTCTTGTTTTCAGAAAAAATAAGTCAAAATTAAGCGAGTTTTTCCTTAAAACAAGCAAAAAAATCTGCCAATGGGGTAAGCAAAATAATCTTATAACAAACCAAAAATAAGCTTTATAATCTTGTTTTCAGTTTGGATCAAGATTATTTTGCTTACCCCACTGGCAGATTGTTTTGCTTGTTTTAAGGTTATTTTGCTATTTTAATTATTTTGCTTAATTCTAAGTAAGAACAGCATAGTGTAAGCTATTGTTCCCAAAACTAACATTAGTTACTGGAGTCCTGTTATTGTCTGGAAATGGTTTGTAAACTGTTGTTTGTGTTCATTAAGCTAGTGCTTTTAATTGTTTTTTTCTTGTAAACTGTAAAAAATAACCGAAGACTTCATACTATCCTTAAGTTCTAGCGACTTATAACCTTTACAAACAAGCAGTAATGAATCTCAATACAGCTTTTCATTACAATATAAGGTTCTGTGATTTATTTACTCTGTTTATTTATTTTGGCTGGCTATTGGTTGTGTGTGTATATATAGCACAGTATATAAAAAGTCATTTTCAGAAAGTGTAAATCTACATTAAATGTACTGCAGGTTAATGTTGGAGATTTAATTTTCAAGAAGAGAAGAGATTCTGCAGCAGAGATTAGAATTAGATCCGTTCTAAAATCTTAAACTTAGCATAATGGGAAAGCAGTTGACCAGAGGCATTACAGAGGTTCAGTGACAGACCTCAATCAGATTTGTGTTATATCATTAACATGAATGTGTTTGTATAGCCAAGCCTGACAATCAGTGTGAATTGCCGGAGGGTGAAGCTGGTATCGTCTGGGATGCGATCTGTTTCACTGTGCTGTTGGCTCAGAGGAGAGTTTTCCTCAGCTACTACTTCCTCTACGTCGTGTCTGACCTTCAGACATCTAAGATCCTTGCTTCAAGGTGAGAAAGGAGCGTACAACATGGGTGTATTGACAACATCTAACCCTTAAACATATCACATATTTTATCATTATTATATACCCATAAACATTACCATGTATTTCAAGTACACATAAAAATGATTACAAAAAAAAAAGTCAAAATGCAGTACCAAAGTAGTCCTACATAATAATAACTTAACATCTAGGGTTATTCTAATATTTCTTTATTTTAAGAGGTGCAGAGTTGTTTGAAGCCAAAGTGAAGAAACAGGTGGCAGCAAGATTGGAGATGGAGCTAAAATCTGTGGAGATTCTGAAGAAACAGTATGGAGACCTTTTTTTGTTAATGATTAATGAAATATGTCAATATTGTATATTAGTTTAAAGCTGGTTTCATTCTTGTCCCACAGAATGGAGAAAATCAAGTCAAAACAGAAGAATGCTCCTCATGAGCAAGATACATCATCTGCTGTTCATCCTGAATCCTCACATTTCCCAAAGCGGAATGGTATTTTGAACAGATATTTTAATATTATTTAGTTGTGATGAAATCCACATGTCAGTATGAACCATAAGTTAATTTATCTTCTCACTGGTGCTTATTTAATCTGCCAGACCATATCACAATATCACCAAACTTCAGAATAAAATTTAATGAACATCATATAATAAAGTGTCAGACTGTCCTCCAAAAAAAAAAAAAAAAAATAGGTCGTATATAGGTCGTTTTTCAAGCACCTTATTATGACCTGTATTTACATTTTAAAGTCATGCGCCCTCTAGCTGGCGTAAAAATAATGACAGTGTCGTGTTACGTCTGTCGTCATGATGTATGATTGTCGTTACCAATCAAAATGTGTGTTCATTTAAATGCAATGCGTGCACTTTTTACACCATTTGTCTTATTTCCATTTAGCAAAACTAATTTTTTTATTAACGACTACACCTACCCCACCCCTAAACCTAACCTTAGTGATTTATAGTGGATATATACTTTATGAGCACATGCGTTCCCTGGGATTGAACCCACGATCACATGATCACATGATTGCATATTGTTATATATTGTAATGCTCTGCCAGTTGAGCTACGCGAAACCCAAAATATGACGCAGATAAAAGGGAACAATGCATTGAAATGAAAGTGTCCTGTTGTTGATAGGGAACTCTCGCAACTTTAGTAAACGCTCCTATGGGTCGTATTTCAGGGAAGTAACAAACGACCTATATAGGCGTATTGTCTGGAGAACATGTTGTAAAATGTGACTGTGATCTCTTTAATGTGAAGAGCTTACTGAGATGTCTCTGTGTGTGTGTGTCTGATTGTATGTTCAGATGGGGACTGCGGCTATGATTTGTTTGAAACTGACAGTGAGGAAGAGGAAGAGGATGTGAAGGACAGGACACAGGAAAACATTTTACCTAAGAAGAAAACTGCTTTTCAGGTACAGAGAGAGAGAGAGAGGAATGCAAAACACAATTTATAGATATGAATTCATATATTTTGCAGTGAGTACATTTAACACCATTATAGGGATTCTCACACATGGCACCAAATATATTTTGTGATTTGGTCACTCGTCACTTAAGGTAAGTGTGAGAGTGTCAGATGACTCTTTCATTGTTTAATTGCAGGGCACCAGGCAAAGAGAGTAAAGACAATCCAGGAAGATTGTTAAATTCAAATTATATAAATTGAAGGGAGATTGTCATCTGACCAATCTGAAGGATTTGTGAGATATCTGTAACTTGTAGAGCCTCAAGCTGCATTATCAACAAGCACAGCCACAGGAACATATTGTATCAGGGGGCGGGGCTCGATGTTGCAGGGCGGTTCCTGCGGTCACAAGTGTAATAAAAGTGGGGGAAACTGAATAGGAAGGACTGTCTCAGTTTATGTACTGATGGGGCCGCTAACATTTAATGTAAATTAAAAAATCATATACTAATAATATACAACAATGCCAAGGTCTCTGGAAAGATTTGGTTAAGTGATACTTATGTTCCACGTGCTCGAGTGAGCAGTCCGGTGGTCGTGCTGGGTACTTTTTTTTTTGTAATGAGGGGGTGATCCTAAATCCATTATGTTTTGCACAGGTGTCTTTAAGTATCATCAACAATGTTAAAACATTTAATTGTAACTGCATGTGTGCATTAAATAATTAACTCGTAAGAGCCTTTGTACAGTGGACCAATACAGAAGCAAATACAGCGACTGGTCATTTTCTTTTGCACCAACAGTTGGCATATGAGGCTTGGACGGCAGGCTCCAAGGCAGCCCTGAGAGACCATGAACGTCAAGAGGAAGAAGAGCAAGAAGAGCAAAGGAAAGCCAATAGAAAATTGCACAGACAAGAGGGTACAGTTTCTGAATTATGTTTGCATGAAATATCAAGCTTGTGCTTGACTTGTGTAATTATTAGTTCACTTCCATAAGTCTATTAAGGTTTACTCTGTGACTTAAATATTCTGTCTAACCATCTGCTTATTTAATCTCATTGAGCAATTGTTTGACACAGTGCATACATTCAAGATCTCTCGATCTCTCTGATTTTTGATTTAAAACATATAGAAAAAATGTGTATTACAGAATCTTCCTATCTTACAGTAAGTCTTAAGTTAATTACTAACAGATTGAGTTAAGGACCTAGCAGCTTGTGCTATTTAGAGTTTTGTAACAGAACTTTGTATTAAGAAGAGGATCTATGACTTCTGGAAGCCTCTTTTTAAGTAGCAAAGAATGACTGGAATTGTTCCTCAGGGGGTCTACAGTGCTCTATCTGATCCAATACTGTAGCAGATGGTGGCATGGTTATACTTTTCTCTTTAATAGTATCAATCTTGTAAGTAAAGATATTCATAAAGTCATTGCTGCTGTGCTGTTGGGAAATGTCTGAACTTGTTGAAGCTTTATTTCTTGGTAATTTAGCCACTGTATCAAATAAATACCTAGGGGTGTTTTTGTTTTCTTCTAAAAGAGTTGAATAGTAAGCAGATCTAGCAGTTTTTCAGGCCTTTTTAGGCAGAAACACTATCCTTCCATGCATTGCAAAATACCTCTAGTTTTGATTTCTTCCAACAGGGGTGTCCACACTCGGTCCTGAAGGGCCACTGTACTGCAGAGTTTAGCTCCAACTTGCCTCAACACACCTGCTGGGAAGTTTCTATGCCTAGTAAGACCTTGATTAGCTGGTTCAGCAGTGTTTATTTGGGGTTGGAGCTGAACTCTGCAGGACAGTGAACCTCCAGACACCCCTGGTCTATAGTTTTTGTTGCAAAATATGCTGAGGAGTTGAGACAAATCATGACTATTATTTATAAAGCAATCTTTAGTGGTAGAAGTGATAGTTCTACCATATTTGTAACAAGGAGTTGGTTTTGCAGCTTTGGCTAAATGGAGCTGCTGCGTCGCTTTTCTGCAGAATTTCAACATCACCAACATCGATTCCATGTGAAAATATTAAATCTAAAGTATGATTACGACTATGAATGGGTCCTGACACATGCTGTCTAACTCCAGTAGAATTTAACATTAAGTATTAATAGACAAAACATATTACTTTAGATTTAAATAACTTTAGTATTTGTATCAATACTAGGTGCATGCTGGTGAGACTTTTAAAAGTATAAGGCCATCCTCACCACCTAATAAATTTATATTATTAAACAAAACAATCTACTTTAAATAATATGGGAGTAGTGAAAAGCAGATTTAAGGTGTGCCTTTAACCCTGTTTTACCCAAGTGGTTTTCACTGTTATATCGTAGCCTTGGAGAAAGAGGAGTCTGATGAGGAGCAGCAAGAGGAGTTCAGTCAGAATGAAGAGGAAGAAAAAGGTAAACCTGCTGACAAATGTAACATCCTTCTATATTAATTACAGACCATTAAGGGGAACTTGAATTTTCTTTTACTAAACAGTAACCACAGCACCTGAGTTAACACACCTGAGGTGAAATACCTCAACTCCATTTGCAAATGCTCCCCCAGATTCAACCAATCAGAATATAAAGAGATTACTGTTCAAAATGGGTAGACTTCTAAATCACTCTTGTATAACATATTAACACTGTAATCACAATGTCAATGCCATGATGCTATTACAGTAAATGTTGTAGCGAAAATTAACTCAAAGGGGAAATATTAATAATTATTCATAACTCATTATGATTATTAATTATGATTAATTATGAATATGCAAATCCGTTAATCAGATTAACTGGACGTAGCTATATTAAAATTAACATTACAATCAGTTAACCTGTTCGTCCAGTGAACGCTCAGTGTTGATTGTTTATTAATTCTAAGAAATGTCAATTTCCAAGTTATGGAAAAATAATATTTCTTATTGTACTGTACTACTCACGTAGTCCGGATCTATCACTTAAGAGGCAATTCATTAGCAGACGGAGTCAGAACCAAACGTGTATTGTGCACAATCTTTATTAACTAACTCACAAACACATAACTAAACTAACAACACATAACATAACATACATAAAGGGTCACACACACACACACACACACACACACACGCAAGTCAGAATGAGTAATGATAGTGTTGAACCGGAAGAGATGCTGTTACTAGAGCTACATGAAATGTCAAAGGCAATCTGGAAAGGACTCATCAGTTTCTTTTAGCAATAGCAAAGGTAAAGTCTTTACAAATCAATACTAAATCGCTGTTTAGCATTAAAATGTACGATACTTGCAAGATGCCTTTAGGCTGAAGAGCGTCGGATCTGCAGGTTGAGGATAACTCTTGAAGTTATCATCTGAAGTTGTTGCCAGTCTTTTGGGTGATGAGCACATGGCTGGGTGTTGTAGGCCAGGGGCCTACCAGCCTTGCGGCCGGGCCTAGAGAGGCCGGCCGCAAGGAGATTTGTTCGGTCCAGAAGCAAGGAAGAAGAAGAGAGGGAGTGGCACTGTTCGCTGGTTTTTAACCTCTGGTCAAAGTCACACCTCTCAGTTGTTGACCGGACCAATGAAGATGTTGTAATTCTGGGTGGCAACACCCCTCCTGTCAGGGCTTTTACAACCCAGAAAGATTAACAAGCTGAGTTCTTGAATCAGAACTATTAAATATTCTTTTAATACTGATGTGTTGCACAGGTATGGATGTACCGCATACACAAACATTTAAATCTTCCCGCTACGAACGTATAGACACTAAACATGGCATGATTGAAGTTACCGTGCAGGTCATAACATTTAACAATCATCAAACATGTAAATACAATGAGTACAATACAACATCAGTAATAATGGATACCATTTCCTGAGAAGGAATCATTTATAGCACAGTCTGTCTATACATTAATGCCATAGAGTCTGTGTTCTGTGTGGAAAATGCAGGGAAGATGCAGATTTTCTGTGTCTCTACTCTGTTCTCCATGCGGCAACCACATTCCTCAGCGCAATAAACTTGTAACTGAAAACTTCCCGGGGATGGGGACAGACTCCAGAGTGAGCTTAAAACTATTGGTTAACTAACCAATAATTGTGTCTGATTTGCCTCAGTCATTACATAATTCCCCCCCTTTCGCTCGTTGTTGTCTCTCTTATGGCAACAGTGAGCGACATTGAAGGTGCAGAAAGATCAGACACATCACTGACACACAAGGTTGGAAGGCTGTGATGGGCCCTGGTTGTATGTGTCTCCTGGAGTGGTGGTCGTTGATGCAGACCGTGGGCAAGCTAAGTTCTCTGAGCTGGTGCTGCAGGAATCAACGCATCCAGTGCCTTGACGGTGTGTCACCTGTCACCCTAAAGTCAGTTAGTGCGGGCGAGACGTTTGCTGGTGGCAAGGTTCAGGGCTTTGAGCTTGCTCAGCAGGTGTCGAGGTTGCAGGTGCCATGACAGTGTCACCTGTCATTCGGACACCCATGAAGCAGGTGGTTGCAGGAAGAGTTTATGGGATTTGTAGTGTGAAGAGTGTTTCAGACTGACCTAGGGTTGATGACAGAAGCATTTGTTACCTCTGCTCTCAGTCCAAAGGAGTCTGAAGTTTGCTGTGTCCCTCTGCTCTGGTGGCGGCGCCGACTTGAGCAGGTCTGAGTTGTCTTGTGTGAGTGGTCAGAAGCTTGTGCTTCTGAGTACTTCTCAAGTAAGTACTGTTCATGGGGCTCCTTACTAGCGTTAGAAGCTCCTACAGGTTCGATGCAGGCATGTCCAGTCGCCCTTGTGCTACCTGCTGTTGGAGATCATGCGGTGTCTGCAGGAAGAGGATGTTTCCATCCATGGCTTCTCCCTGTGGTAGGTCTGGTGCCTGGGTCTGTCTGAATTAATCCTTCTCCTTCTGTAGCTTTAGAGGATTTCAGGAAATTGGCTGATGAGGTGTCAAGCAGAAGGCTTTGGCTCCCCTCTCTGTACCTCTGTGCTTGGCTGGGGGAGGTTCTTCTGCTGCAGGCAAGAGAGTCTCAGTTCTCTTTGGGCCATGTCAAGTTCATCTTTGGTGTTGTCCAGCTGCTGGGTCAGAGCTTCAGTCCCAGGTCTGGACACATCCAGAGGACGTTCACAGGTCCTGATCCTGTCATCTTTGTCCTAGAGTTCAGAATTTGCTATTTTTAACAGTGACTATTTGTGACAGAGTTCTTTTACCAAATCCTCTCTGGCTGCCTTTTCCAGCTGCTCTCGTTGTCAGAGCCTTTGAGGTTTTGTGGATTTTCTTCTGTGCCTCTATTCTGTCAGGGTCTGTCCTGAGCCTCCATCTCTAGCTGGTCTATGTGGCTTTTAGCATGCATTAGCTCCTTGTGAGTCTCTGTGATCTGGAGTTGGAGGGTGTTCACCTCCTGTTTCAAACCAGTGAGGTTGTGGGCCAGGAAGAAGTTGACTTCAGTCAGATCATCGTGATCATACCCCTGGTTTGAGTCATCTGCCTTTACTTCTCTTCCATCTTTGTCCAGTTGCTTTTGGCTCTGATGCTGTAAGGGATCAGCAGCCCTGGTTAGGAGGGTGTTCCTCACCACACCTAGCCAGTCCTTTCGGTCTGCCATCTGGGCAGTTAGGCTGAGCATCTGCAACATTTAGGCACGCTTGTGGTGAGAGTAAGGGCAAGAGACTACTGCACGATCAAACAGAATTTAGGGCTAAAGGCACAGTGAGCAGCCAGGTGTATAAAGCTAGGTTTAATAAATGACTTAAGATGGTTCTTAATGTCAAATTATTTATCAGAACGTACTGATGGCTCACAACGGGCTCGACCTCTGAACGAATGGAAGAGAGAAAGGGAGAGGAGGAGGAGAGCTTCCCATTGGATTGTGTTCATTAGTGGTGCTCAAAATTATGCCATAGCAATCGTTCAGATTACTTTTGTAACTGGCTCATAAAATTGAAACAACTGTTGTAAATTAACAAAATCAAGAAGGAAAGTATGTCTAGTTGCTTGTGGTTATATTGGGAAATTAAACCACACAAGAAAAAAAGGAAGATGTAAGTAAATCACAAAGATGAAAGAAATAATACTAGTAAAAATTAATAGCTGACTGCTATTATAATTAAAATCAATAAAAAGATTTAAAGAAGTGACTAAAACAGCAGAATGGGTTTAGATCAGTTCACACTGCACACACACAAGCTGTAGTTAAAGGCTTCACATAAATGATGCTAACCGCTAACTGTAGAAGCTATTAGTTAGCTTAGCCTGAGCGGAAGGGTTGCTAGGTGGGGTTAGCTTAGCCACCTAGCCTGGTTTGTTTACACCATGGCATCACAAGGTGATGAGTTAGCACTTCCTGTGACAAGTCGTTGTCATGGGAACCAATGCACACCACAGCAATTCAAACAGTTCATGAAGACGGTCTGCTCATTTCAAACTAGTTACGTACAGAGTTAAAATGTGACGCTTATACTTTCAGATTTTCAAAAACTTGATATTACATTTAGTAAAATGCAAATATGTTTTGGCATTTGCAAATTTTACTCATGTAAACTCTTCTCTCTACTTTAAACAACGTCTTGTACTTGTTTAAAGGGTAATTACACAGTTTGCTGTAAGTCCAAGCTTGTTTAAGCATATATAGTTAAGTCCGTCTTGTGCAGGTATACTGATATTCCTTTCAGCGAGTGAAACACAGTTTTGGTCAAGAGGTAGCTATGCTTGTAGATGCAGCCAAAGTTTAGATGAATGACATCAATCTTAACTATAAAAGGGGAGCATTACCCAAATCTACATTTATATAACGCTGTACTGAGATTCATTCATCAGAAACAGGTTAAGCAATACTGCAATTGGTATTTCTCCAACCAAAGCAGAATAATCAATTCTGGTACAGTTTACATGCCGCTGAGTTGAGATTCCTTCGTCAACACAGGCTTACGCTCTAATACTGAGATTAGGATTTCTTCGCTAAAATCAGATTAACTTTACACTGATACCATTTGAACATATGCTAAAATGTCTTAAGACTCTTTCTGTTACGGCAGAGGTGTCACTTCAAGCTATAGTTTTATCTGCATCTAACAAGCCAGCACCATCGATCTACATGCGAATCAACGTTGTCAAACGTCATGTCGGAATTATCAATTATTAAACACACTTGGACGATGGTTTAAGCGAGTGGCGTTAGGCCATGCTGGCTTAACCGGCTCAACCTAGTGTCATATTTCAAAATAGCTCGTCGTGGATAGTCATGAGCATTTGAGATTTACACATTCACACAAGGTTTCCTTCCACTCCTACTGCAGACTCCTGCATTTCTGCGAACACACATTTTCATCTACTTTAAAAGCTTTATGCCCTATGCTGCCTAGGAACCTTTGTAGAAGCTATGGGTAAAGCACTGCGTTTGCAGTTCAAAGTCATTGGGGTCTTGAGAACCCCCTGCTGAGGGGCCTTGTGTGTTACAGGCCTTCTGTGTCAGGTCACATGAGTGGTACTGTGTGAGGGCAGGTTGTGCTGTCCAAAGGGGTGACTAGCTGTTGTAGGAGGCAAAGGTCCTGTTGGTGTCCTCCATTCATTCCAGGTTTGTCTGAGTCGGTGGCAGTAACCTTGGGACTTTCAGATCTGCCCTGCATGGTGTCGGGGTAGCACTCAATCTGCATTCAGGCTTCTGGGTCTGAGAAATCCTTTATGCAGACTGGCTTCAGCTGCTGATAGTCTAATTGGAGTTTTTCTGGCTGTTAAGTCAAAACTCATAGTGAATCTGGTGGGGTGTGATCCAGAACAGAGAGCCTGTCTTGGTGGATCACACCAGTCAGGGACTTTGGAACGAAAGAGAATGTCTATTATGTTGGCATTGCTGTGGTCTCCTAAGCTGCAGGCTCTGGCCCCTCCCCCCTTTGTGAAGGGTTGGGGGAGCTCTCGCTGCTGCTGCTGCAAAGTCCATCAGGTTGCAAGTTCCTTGTGTGGTCCATTCTTAGTTGTTCGGGCTGTTTCAGTTCTTTTCGGACCACAATGTGTTTGTTTCTCACGCTGCTGAATTGTGGAGTCAGTGTTTGACTTTCAGTTCTGCATGCGGGTGGCCTTCAAGGGCCTTAGCTTTAGTGTCTCTTTAAATTCAAACCTTACGTTCCTTACGTTCTTTAACTGGCAAAGTTCAACAGCTGTCAGAGCCTCCTGAGGACTGGTGACCTCCCTCAATTGCTCTGCTCTGTCATGGTTCTTGCATCTGTCCTGTGTCTTCTCATGCTGAGTGGGTTGGTTCTCTGTGGAACTCAGTGACTTGCAGCGTTCGTTCAATTACCTCCTGTTGGAAGCCCGTATGAGCATGGGCTAAGGAGAGGATGAAGCTCTTTGTGGCTCAGGTCAGGTGTCACGTGTGTGCTGGTGCTGCCGATCTCGCTGTCCCTTGCTCTGCGGTTGCAGGTTGTTGACTGCTTTAGCTGAAGGGCAACCATCACATTGTTCCGCTGGGTCTCCAGGGGGTCCTGGATGGCAGGGCTGGATGTACTGGGCAGACAGGCACACTTATGGGGACATGAGAGAAAGAGATAGCACAGGCAAATGCAAGTTCGTACAGCTATGTGGGCCGTATAGGGAGTGACTAGCTGAAGTGGGGGAAGCCAGCATGAGACTAAGGTGTTTAACTATCTTGGATGACAGCTGTAAGCTGTGTTGACTGATGACGGGGCTGGTACACGTCATTAAACTATTACTCAGAGTACAGATGATTCCTTTCCAGAAATTATCACCATAAGGTAAAAGAATAGAACAAACTGGTAGAGGGAGAGAGAGAGAAAAAAATGAAATAAGAAAAGGGAAAGGAAGGAAAGAGGTTTTTTTTACCCATTTAGTCTTGCTAGGAGATATGGTTAAGCAGGTGTCACTGGTTCAAGTGATGACCTAATCTCTAGACTAACAGAGAAAGACCAGATGCCTTGAGGTCGAAAGGAGAAGAAACAACTGGAAGAGTTTCTAGTCCTTTCCGGAGCCCCAAGTGCACTGGACGGTGGCCGTACTTCATGTACTCAGCACTAAGGAGTGAGGAGGGGGAGCTGAGAGATAGGTGTTAGCGTAGTAATAACCTATAACTCATTATGCCTCATTAAGGAAACAACAGTTTCTAGAACTACTGTAATCCTATAGATAAAGGGAAGAGGGTGATAGTAGAATAACACAAAAAAATAAAAAATAAAAATAAAATAAAAACAGAAGGTCCCTTTAGACCTAGGGAATGTGAATACCCAGGTTGATTTAATTAAATGCTAAGTTTAATTAAATCCAACTTGGCCAAACAGAGATATAGAAAGAAAGTGAAGGAAATAAAATGACACGTAGAGGAGGAATGAAGTTGAACAAAATAAAATTAGAATTTCCTAGTAGATTTAGAAATCTAAAAGGAAAGTTAAACAGACAAAATTGATTTAATTAAATTTTCAAATTTTAACCAAATTCAACTTGGCTGCATAGGGATAGTCAGGTGAACAAAGTATTAGCATGAAGTAGAGATAGGCAACTAAACAAATTGATTTAATTAAATTTTAAATTTAATTTAAATTCAACTTGACTGAATAGAGGTACTCAGACTTGACAACGTGAGTGCCGCCACATACGCACACACACGCGCACACATACAAACGGTTTAAACCAGAGATGGGTGCCTTTTGAGGCATGCCTTGTGAAGCTTTGGAACTCAAATGAATCGTTTGTGTTGCATCAGTGATTCGGAGCGTGTGTCAAACTGCCACAGTCACGTGATTTCAGTAAACAAGGCTTTGTGATGCGTCCTAGCAGTTTCAAAGTGTTTCAATAAGCGCTACAGTTTACTGAAATATCATGTCTTGACAGAAACCTCAGGTTTAAGGATATTAGATGATTCATTGATCACATTTAATTGATAACATTTGTGAATGGTTTATTAAAGATGTCTCATATTCGCTATTCGTATTCATGTGTCTCTAGTATTCACTACGCTTACTGTTCTGACTCGCAAAGGGGCGCTTTGAGCGGTTCGAACAGTGAATCGTTTGTGACGCAATTGATTCATTTGATTCGGAGCTTCACAACGCATTGTGTTCCCATCAGCGGTTCAAATCAAAATCCCTCCTAAAGGGAATCCCAAAGTCTATAAAGTCTTTGGCTTGAATGCTTCATGCTTGCACATGTCTAGGTGCTAGCAGGGTGCTAGCAGCTTTTAGTCGAGGTAAAGGGTTTTAACTCGTAGGGTATACGCGTAGGGTTTCTATAGAGCTAGATTCGGCTACGCGTGATTCGTTGTTTGCACAACAGTCTGTGATGTGGGTGTGCTGCTATCAGACTTTCAGAGGTGTCTGCTCTACACGCTCTGTTGTCATGCGTTGCCAGGAGACCAATGCCAGCCCGCAACACGATCAGAATGGAGCAGAATTCTAACCGCGTTGCAAGCCCGCATTAAGAACTCCAGTGTGGTCACGCATAACTCACAAATCACAACAGCACATCACTTCACAGACAGTGGTGATTGCTAGTTAGCTACGCTAGAATTTACACCACAGGTTCGTTGCGTGTGTTTCATATGTGCGGTCCCGCGCATGAATATGAATACAGTGACGGAACGAACAGTAAAAAGGCCTTTAATCGGTGACTGGGGAGTCTCGCCCAGAACACCATTACAAACGCTGTAGTGAGATTTCTTCGTCACACAGGTAAATTTATGCTGCTTAATCTGGAATTCCGTCATCAGAAAAAGGCTTATGCATTTACAGCTGAAAGTGGAGATTTCTTCGCCCAGATTCAGGTTAGTTTATTTGTTCGTGCTGCTAATCTGAGATTCCATCGTCAGAAAGACTTATGCATTTAAAGCTGAAAGTGGGGGTTTCTACGCCCAAATTCAGGTTAATTACTTTCAATACCCTTTTGTACGCGCTACTAATCTGCGATTCCGTCGTCAGAAAAGTTTTACGCTCATTTAGCAACTGAAATTATGATTTCTTCGATAATTTCAGGTTAGCTTCTTCATACAATTTAAACATGCCTTATAGCATCGAGGAACGTTCTGCCGTTCAAGAGAATGTGCATTGAAGCCCCCAGTTTGTGCATGTATAAGATGTTAACAAAAATGATGCCAAAACACATAATTGATTACTGGTCCATCTGCAAACAATTGCTTAAAATGATGCCCGCATTCTCCACCAAATATGTAGCGAAAATTAACTCAAAGGGGAAATATTAATAATTATTCATAAGTCATTATGATTATTAATTATGATTAATTATGAATATGCAAATCCGTTAATCAGATTAACTGGACGTAGCTACATTAAAATTAACATTACAATCTGTTAACCTGTTCGTCCAGTGAACGCTCAGTGTTGATTGTTTATTAATTCTAAGAAATGTCAATTTCCAAGTTATGGAAAAATAATATTTCTTATTGTACTGTACTACTCACGTAGTCCGGATCTATCACTTAAGAGGCAATTCATTAGCAGACGGAGTCAGAACCAAACGTGTATTGTGCACAATCTTTATTAACTAACTCACAAACACATAACTAAACTAACAAACACATAACATAACATACATAAAGGGTCACACACACACACACACACACGCAAGTCAGAATGAGTAATGATAGTGTTGAACCGGAAGAGATGCTGTTACTAGAGCTACATGAAATGTCAAAGGCAATCTGGAAAGGACTCATCAGTTTCTTTTAGCAATAGCAAAGGTAAAGTCTTTACAAATCAATACTAAATCGCTGTTTAGCATTAAAATGTACGATACTTGCAAGATGCCTTTAGGCTGAAGAGCGTCGGATCTGCAGGTTGAGGATAACTCTTGAAGTTATCATCTGAAGTTGTTGCCAGTCTGTTGGGTGATGAGCACATGGCTGGGTGTTGTAGGCCAGGGGCCTACCAGCCTTGCGGCCGGGCCTAGAGAGGCCGGCCGCAAGGAGATTTGTTCGGTCCAGAAGCAAGGAAGAAGAAGAGAGGGAGTGGCACTGTTCGCTGGTTTTTAACCTCTGGTCAAAGTCACACCTCTCAGTTGTTGACCGGACCAATGAAGATGTTGTAATTCTGGGTGGCAACACCCCTCCTGTCAGGGCTTTTACAACCCAGAAAGATTAACAAGCTGAGTTCTTGAATCAGAACTATTAAGTATTCTTTTAATACTGATGTGTTGCACAGGTATGGATGTACCGCATACACAAACATTTAAATCTTCCCGCTACGAACGTATAGACACTAAACATGGCATGATTGAAGTTACCGTGCAGGTCATAACATTTAACAATCATCAAACATGTAAATACAATGAGTACAATACAACATCAGTAATAATGGATACCATTTCCTGAGAAGGAATCATTTATAGCACAGTCTGTCTATACATTAATGCCATAGAGTCTGTGTTCTGTGTGGAAAATGAAGGGAAGATGCAGATTTTCTGTGTCTCTACTCTGTTCTCCATGCGGCAACCACATTCCTCAGCGCAATAAACTTGTAACTGAAAACTTCCTGGGGGATGGGGACAGACTCCAGAGTGAGCTTAAAACTATTGGTTAACTAACCAATAATTGTGTCTGATTTGCCTCAGTCATTACAGTTGTTTGTCGTCACATAATGGGTACAGGAGGCTCGGAGTTCGATTTTACCTATATATGAATGTATAGTATTTTTCTATACTACTGTAATATTTATATGAGTTAGATTTGGTACATTAATATGGTCAAAACGACATTGTACTTCAACAAAAATACTTTACAGCTCCCTTTATCAGTCCATTCAAATGTTTCAAATACATAGCCACAATATACATTATGGTGCGATAAACCAAAAATAAATAAATAAACTAACGTTAAACAAAGGGCGCAGCTTGCGCAATCTATCCTCCTTGACTGTCTCATTAAGATGACGCAGAAGTGCGTTCCAAAAAAGGAGTGAATGGTGAAGGGTGTAGGACCTCTACACCCTTCATCCCTTCAAAGCTCTCACTCCGGAGGGTAAACCCTTTGAAGGGATTAGGGCATAGGGATGAGCCCCTCCGAATGGAACGCAGGGCCTGACGTAATCTGACCTGGCCACGAACCGTTGCCATGACGATGAGGCAAGTCCCCGGCAAAGACAGCTGTTTGATCGCGCCCGCGCCTCACGCACACACAACAAAGCACTGGAAACGTGACATCGCAGCTTGTTCGTTATAAAAAAATAAAATACAGTTTAAAAAAAAAAAAACATATAAAAGGAACAATAGTCCGTAGTGCAATCCGTGCCATTCAGCAAGAGCACTGCTCCACTTCACTGAAAGAGAGGTATAACACCATGAGAGCAACGCAGGTTTACCTTCAGTTTCGTTTTATATTAATTAGTTTTGGCTTGTTTAGCTACATGGTTGTATATGACTATGGGTCACATAAATAAAAAGGGTCGCGCTAAAAAAAGTTTAAAAACCGGTGTATACGCTAATTTATTCAAACATCTCTCTACCGAACTACCTATCTTAATTTGCGGAGGACGAAGAGAAAGCACCCGTTTGATAGCCTAAATGAGCCAGTAGTGGAGAAATAATAACTTTTAAGAAATAATCTTTTTCGAGTAACGACCCCCAGCACTGTCGTTCTTGCTGGAGTGTGATGTGATTTGTGATATGACGTGATTTGTGACGTGCAGGTGCGCTGGATCGCTTACAACCCAATAGGGTGTCAGAATGGTATATGTTTATTCTCATCCAACCACAATCAAATCCAGATGGCGCGATTTATCTGGATAGTTGTTTTTTTTTTTTTTTTTTTTCAAGCCGGAATGAAAACAAGCCGAAATGAAATAGGAGTAACGAGGCTATTTTTAAAATGTAAGGAGTAGAAAGTACAGATAATTGCGTGAAAATGTAAGGAGTAGAAGTAAAAAGTTGTCTGAAAAATAATTACTCCAGTAAAGTATAGATACCCGAAATTTCTACTTAAGTAAGGTAACGAAGTATTTGTACTTCGTTACTTGACACCTCTGATTAAGTTAGACCAACAAGTTATTTTTTTGAGTGTGAGACCAAGGACCTGCGCCTTGACACGACCACAACGCAACCCTGAAGTATCAGCAGAGATCGAGTCGACTAGATCATCCATTGTGAAGACATCATCAACACGACAGCCAGTGCCACAGTTCCTCAACAAACAGACCATAATGGCGTGATGAATACGATCCTCAATTAGACATGACCACAACGCAGCCCTGAAGTATCAGCAGAGATCGAGTCGACTAGATCATCCACTGTGAAGGCCTCATTGACACGACAGCCAGTAGCACAGTTCCTCAACAAACCGTCTATACCGGCGTGATGAATACGATCCTCAACTGGATGGAACTGAAATAAATACTTTGAATGTTGCGATCCTATCAGATTTATGATAGCAACCTGATTCGTAACAAAGCACTGTTCGCCAGAGGAGAACTGGCCCCCCGACTAAGCCTGGTTTCTCCCAAGGTTTTTTTTTTCCTCCATTTTAACACCTATTTGCCACCTGATGTCACCTGTTGGAGTTTGGGTTCCTTGCCGCTGTCGCCTTTGGTTTGCTCTGTTGGGGACACTTGACATTTGACTTGACATTTGATATTCAACAGTATTCTTGACATTTATTCAACAGTGCTTTGAACTGCCTGCATTGACACTATTCTTGAAGAGCTGCTGTGCAGCAAAAATTATGTACCAGTTATCAATGTAAAGCTGCTTTGATACAATCTGCATTGTAAAAAGCGCTATATAAATAAAGGTGACTTGACTTGACTTGACTGGAGTACGCAGGGCACACGATCGTTAGAGGAATATGTGAAGGAATATTTGGACATTGCTTACTTCTCTGATCTGCCTGACTGTGCACTGATTGACTTTTTCTGTGATTGCGTCAACCAACCTCTCCAGAATGAATTAAGACGAGAGGGACCTTGTTCATCACTTAGCAGCTTTATGGACTATGCTTTGTTGTCTGTTGGCTCTCCGTTTACTGTGGGTGTCGCGGAGGAATGCAACACCTCGTCTAGTCATGTAATGGCTGCCGTGCCAGAGGACACTCACAAAATGGCGGCTACCATAATAACAACACCAAGTCAAGTCAGTACTGCGTATCCTGAATCAAGTCAAGTCACAGTCAATCTCTGTGAGCCAAGCCACGTCTCCGCTGATCGCCCAGAGCAAAGTCAAGTCACTGCTGATCTTCAGGAGCAAAGTCAAGTCACCGCTGAATGCCCAGAATCTCATCACGTCTTCGCTGATCTTCCTGAGCCAAGTCAAGTCCCCATTGATCGTCTAGAATCACGTCACGTTTCTGGGTCTGTCCGGGAGCGAAGAGGGTTGCGTTCCAGTGTGGCTGATCCACCGCTGACTTCAACACGAGCGGCTGGCATTCCTAAGCCTCCGCCGGCCACTTCGCACTCAAGCCCGCCGGCCGCTTCGCTCTCAAGCCCGCCGTCCGCTCCGCACACAAGCCAGTCGGCCGCTTCGCTCTCAAGCCAGTCGGCCGCTTCGCTCTCAAGCTCTTTGGTTGCAACGGACTCTAGTTAGCCGGTTGCAATGCACTCTAGTTGCAATGCACTCGAGTTCACTGGTTGCAACGCACTCGAGTTCGCCGATTGCAACGTACTCAAGCTCTCTGGATGCGTTGGACAAGATGGCAATTTCGCCAGTGCCCATGGGCAAGATGGCCGCCCCTTCAGTGTCAGTGAACAAAGGGGTTGTTCCAGCCGTTGAGTCCGCTCCAGAGCCGGCTCCAGCCAGTGAGTCCGCTCAGCCCGTGAGCTCGCTGCAGTGTCCACAGAAGAGGTGAACACAGAGCCACTGCCTCATCCACGTAAGAGGAGGAGGAGGAGGAAGAAGGCTTCTTTCATTCTGCAAGGCTCAGAGGCCTTCCCAGAGCCCGTTGTGGGCCTGGAGACCACTCCAGAGGTCTTTCTTGCTCCGCCCAAGCATCTTGCCCTGCCGGCATCACCTAAGCTGCTTGCCCTGCCGGTGTCACCTAAGCGTCTTGCCCTGCCGGCGCCGCTCAAGCGTCTTGCCCTGCCGGCGCCACCCAAGCGTCTTGCCCTGCCGGCGCCGCCCAAGCGTCTTGCCCTGCCGGCGCCGCTCAAGCGTCTTGCCCTGCCGGCGCCACCCGATCCCCTTGTCCACGAACCCGCCACGAACTCCATTGAATTCTCCAAGAACTTTTTTTGGGGGGGGCATAGACCTGAGGGTGGGGAATTTATGGGTGGGGAGCCTACGGGTGGGGACCCTGCACGGCCGTGGCCAGCAACTGCCTCTGAGCTGCTATGGCCGTCTATGGACTATAACTCCCTATAGCCATTTATGGACTCTGACCCACCGTGGTCATCTACAGACTCTGTTTTGTCAGGGCCGGCCACTGCACCTGATCTGCCGTGGTTGCCCAAGCCACCTGACCTATCGTGGTTGCCCAAGCCACCTGACCTGCCGTGGTTGCCCGAACCACCTAACCTGCCGTGGCTGCCTGAGCCACCTGACCTGCCGTGGCTGCCCAAGCCACCTGACCTGCCGTGTCTGCCCGAGACACGTGACCTGCTGTATCTGCCCAAGCCACCTGACCTGCCGTGGTTGCCTGAACCACCTGACCAGCCGTGTCTGCCCAAGCCACCTGACCTGCTGTGGTTGCCTGAACCACCTGACCAGCCGTGGCTGCCCAGGCCACCTGACACGCCGTGGATTCCTGGCACTACTGACCTGCCCTGGCTGCCCACGGCAACTGACCCGCCATGGCCACCCGTGGCACCTGACCCTCCGTGGCTGCCCGAGTTCCTGGATCTGCATTGGGGACCCCGTTCCTGTCTGCATGCAGGTCTCCAATGCACCCACCCCCCTCCCTAGCTGTTCCTTTTACGCCGCGAGGACACGCCTTCCGGGAGGGGGGCGTTATGTTATGATCACCATCTGTTCCTGTCTCTTCCCGGACAACATTCCCCATCATCCTCTCTGCCAGGCACATTCACACACTCCACACTAATCACCACACCCAGCTGCAGCTCATTACCAGGACTATAAAGGACTTTCACTCACACCACCTCACCGCGAAGTCTTGTTTCCCCAGTGTGCAATTCTAAGCGTTATCTCTCTGTCTTCTTGTTTGTTACTGTTCTTGCCTGATTCCTGTTTACGACCCATTGCTGCCTGCCTCGATCCTTTGCCTGTACCCTGACTACGACTCTGCCTGTTCCTCACTGTTCCTGTTTGTTCCTGTTTTGACCCTGCCTGTACGACCACGCTCACTTTTAATAAAAGCTCTGCATTTGGATCCCTATCTGAGTCTCCCATCGTTACACATGTTATTAGTTAAAAACACTATTGAGTGTATTGCCGAACCATTAACCATTAACCATTAACATTCATTAATTCAATCAGTCTTTTAAAACGGTTGTATTCCCAAATAATATGAAAATGGCAAAAATTATACCAATTTTCAAAAGTGGAGACCGTCATTTATTTTGTAATTATAGGCATATTTCACTGCGATCTCAATTTTCTAAGATATTAGAAAAACTTTTTGTTAAAAGAATGGATAATTTTATAGAAAAATATAATTTACTGCAGGAGGAACAATATGGTTTTAGGGCAGGCAGACCTACCTCAATGGCAGTAATGCAATTAGTTGATGATATTGCTTCTTCAATAGAAAATAAAAAATATGCAGTGGGTGTTTTTGTTGATTTAAAAAAAGCTTTTGACACTATTAATCATAAAATATTACTGAATAAGTTGGAAAGGTATGGCTTTAGAGCGGCCGCTTATTCTTGGTTAGAGAGTTATCTTGACAATCGGTACCAGTATGTACACTTTAATAATAACTCTGAATTGTGTAGGGTGACGTGGGGTGCCCCAGGGGTCTCTGATAGGTCCTAAATTGTTTATTTTATATATAAATGAGCTTTGTAAAGTGTCTGATTTGCTAAAGTGTGTCTTATATGCGGACGACATAACTTTATACTGTTCTGGTGAGAATTTGCACCAGCTTCTCACAAATGTATCGAGAGAACTATTTCAAATTAAACATCAAATTAAATGTGGTTTGATGCAAACAAACCATCTTTAAATATTACCAAAACCAAATATATTATATTTGGTAATCGACAAATACATAATATTACAAACTTAAAGACTGATGATGTGGTTTTGGAAAGAGTAATGGAAATAAAATGTATTGGAGTAATAATAGATCATAAATTATCCTGGAAACCGCACATAACACATGTACTGTCAAAAATGTCAAGAACCATTGCTATATTACATAAAATTAAGTATTTCCTAAACATATTTACATTGTATATTTTGTATTGTTCTCTCTTAGTACCATATATGACCTATTGTATTGAAATTTGGGGGTATAGCTATAAGTCAAATACAAAATCTATATTTACTTTGCAAAAAAAAAAAAGCAATTAGGATTGTTAATTATTCCTTGTTTAATGAATCAACTAAACTCATATTTCTTAAAGTTAAAGCACTAAAATTTTACGACTTAGTCTTAACACAGCTTTGTTCATGTACAAAGTTAAAAAACAAATTATGCCAGCAAATATATTGTGTTTGTTTGAAATTAAGGAAGGTAAATATGATTTAAGAGGAAAGGATATGTTTAAAAAAACAGTGGTCAGAACTAATGTAAAAAATAATTGTATTTCTGTTCAAAGGGTCGATTTGTGGAACGGTCTAACTGACAACCTTAAGAGAAGTAACACTATTTTTCAGTGTAAAAAAAATTTCACATCCAAAATATATATGAATTATAAGATTGAAGCTTAAGTTGTGAATGGTAATGTGTAAAAAAAATTTTTTAATTGTAATGATGGAATTGCATATCTAATATTAGTTGGAGGGTATGTGACGCTGTAATAAGGGTATGTGTAATAAGCCATGGCTTCAGCCTACACCTTTTCGGTTGATTCTGTTTATATTTTTATGCTTAGGTAAGTAAATCATACATTCATATGTTATGCAACTGAAATAAACAATTTTTCATTCATTCATTCATTCATTCAGGTTCAGACAAAATGTTAGTAATGTTTGTATTTGCAAAACATGATTATTTTCCACCCTCATTCTGACCATCTCTCAGAATATAATTGCACAATGCTCCTTGTCACCTGACTGCTGGGAGGGCAACGGAAGTGAAAAGTACCTGTTAATTTGTTGTTATAGAGCCAGTCAGGTGCCAATGTCTACCATAGTGTGACATCATAATGTAGAGGAAGTGAAAAAAAAAACGAGTCATTTCGGCAGTTTAATTTCAACAAGTGCTCTTTATGCAGAGGAATTTCTGAGGTCTAAAACTTACAGTATTTTTTTATAGTACAGTGACCTTGTAATGTTTTGGTGGAGGTGGAATGAAGGCATACAGCAGAAGGAGTGAGAATCCAAATGCAGTTTAATAATAGTTATAATCCAAGGCCTTAGTCCATACCAGGCAGAGGGTCAAGCACATTTAATCAGTCCGTACATACACTCCATGAACTGCAGACAGGAACAAGGAATCCACAACTCAGGAATAACAAAAAGAACACCAGAACTGCTCAAAATGCCAACAGAAAACAACAACCAAAACCAACAAGACTTCATAAAGAATACAGGGCAAAAGGCACTTAATTAGACAGGGTAATAAATGAAAACAAGACACAGCTGAAACAGGTTAACTAATAATGAGCAGAGGATTCTGGGAAATTAAGTCCGGGAATAACAGAGTCTTTGGAAACAGTGAGGGACGAGGCTGCTCTCTGCTGGTACTTAAGGGTACCACAGCTGACAGATGTAACATCCCCTCCTCGAAGTAGCAGCTTCCAGACGCTCCAACACAGAAGAACTGGTGGGAGGTGGAACGGAGGCGGATCTGGGGGCGGGAAAGTTAGCTAATGTAGACAAGGCAATATTAAAAAGGAAGTACAAGATCTGAACTGACCTCAGGAGTAGGCTTTGTGTTAGGTTCGTGGACAGGCTCAGGTTCAGAGTGCATAGACTCATTGACAGGAACAGCCTCTCAGGAACAGCCTCGTATACTTGAACAGGCTCAGAAACAGACTCAGGAACAGATTCATAGATTCGAACAGCCTCAGGAACAGACATAGCCTCAGGAACAGACTTAGACTTATAGACTTGAACAGGCTCAGAGACAGGCTCAGCAATGACTTCATGAACTACAGTAAGCTCGGGAGAGGATTCATGGACTGGAGCGGGCTCTAGAATGACCTCATGGCCTGGAACAAACTGGAAATAATTCATGGACTGGAGCATGCTCTGGAATTAATTCATGGACTGGAGCATGCTCTAGAGCTGGTGCAGCTGTCTTGTTTAAAGCCACTTTTTAAAGTGTCGCCCAAACACACCAAAATGCCACTGCCATGACTGGGAGCATAGAGGAAAATGGGATGATCTCAGGAACCAGAGAAGCGTCAGCAGAAATATTCAACGGTAACGGTTTTGGTACATCAGCTGTTCTGACCATTCTCAGAAGTGGATCTGCCAAATTAGCTATCAAGCCCCAATGTGGATAGGAGGCCTTGGCATCCTCAATTGCTGCGTCAACGACACCAGGAAACACAGTGATGGTGTCCGTGATGGCTGAAGACTGAAAGGTTTCATCCTTACCAACTGGAGGCTTTAAATTGGCAATCCTGATCAACGAAGACTCAGACATGACTGCGCTGATGGCTGGCATCTGTCACATAAACAACAATTCTTATTTAATATATATTATTGATTAAACCTTACAACAGATATAATCTCATGTGACTGCAATTGCTATGTACATATTAATCATCATAAAACTATGTCTGATTAAAACTGAGGGAGAACCTTAGTCTATGTGTTAGTCATGGTAATGAAAGTGTTAGGGTGTACTCACACTAGGTGCTCTGAACCGTGCCAGAGCGCGTTTAACCCTCAAAGCCCGGTTCGTTTGACAAGTGTGAGTGCTCCGTTCCGTGCCCTGGCATGGTTCGTTTAGCCGGCCCTGGCCCGCTTGGAAGAGGTGGGCCAGAGCGTGGTTCAGTTGGGCTTGAGCGCGGTTTGCATGCAGTGTGAGCGCAAACCGTGCCTGAGCATGGAACAGCTACTACTTTTGTGTGCGCTACTGTCATCAATACAACGGCAAACATCTTTATTACTACTATGATAGTACACTTATCAATTCATGTTATTCTAGTGTATTTGGGGAGAGGGGAGGGGGGGCAATCACGCTCGGGCTCGGTTCAAGGCAACCGTGCCTAGTAAGTACACCCTTAATGTGAACAATGAGCCTGGTCCTCTCTCCTTGCAAGGGTGTCAAAGTCTGGAGTGATCTTTGATGTTGAGATCCTCAGGATAGCTGACAGGTGGCTATTTGTACAATTTGATCTGCGCTGGGATTTGTTGTAGTTCATGACTGAGTAGGTTTGTTCACACACATATGTGGATCCAAATAAAACAAGCATTCTTTGTGCAAGCGTTTTTATGTTTGGGAATATTTTTTTTCATCCAGTGAGGCGTAAAAATGGTTAACTGGTGATGTCTGAAACTCCTCCTTCAATCAATTGAAACCATAGAATATCTTCTTTTATTTGTATACACTCAGAGTAAAAACAAAATGTTGTGCTTTTTGTAAAATAAAGAAAACTAACATGATGCGTGATTTCTCCTCTCCCTCTGAACGAAGTCCAATCTGATAGTTCTCAGAAAATGAACTGTAACTTAGTGAATACTAATCACAGAAAAATTACACTTATGTCTAAAAAAACGTTAAGATGTCAGGTTTTAAATCATGTAAGTCAAATCGAAAACAAACCTTCTGTGTTTATGTAATCTGTATGAAAAGAGAGCCATGTCAGAAGTCCGTGATTCAGCTCATTATCCGCTAATGCGGCCACGGCCACGCCCACGGAGCGAGCACTATTCAGACGCAAATTCAGAGGCAATATATAGCGCTATTCAGACACAAATTCAGTCAATACATGCATTCATCGTCTCAATCGTGTATTTATTGTCTTGAAAAGTGTTTATCTGGATGTAAAAGTCATGGTTAGGGAGCTCTAGAAGACATGCAGTTAGTTCCTGTTTTCTTTTCTTCTATAGATGAATTTTAGATGAGTTTTTGTTTCTTCAGCGCCCTCCGGCTGCAGTATGAATTGGAAACTCCATTCATGGAATAGCCTCTTCTTCTTTTAGATGAATTTGTGGACTAAAAATGCACAGAGAGCGCCCTCTGACTTCAAGTATGAATTGAAAACACCAGCGCTCATAGTAATGACAATGAATATTAAATAAATATAACTCCTCTGTATAGAAAATTGACATAAGCATATGAGAATCCAATATTTCTCCAAATGTGCATGCTTTTAAACTAAAAGCCTATATTCAGACTCTTTGCATCACAGAAATACATTATATTTTAAAGTATAATATAAAACCATTACTTTATATTGTAATAATATTTTTCTGTATGTTTCATATAGCATGATGAGCTTGAGACATCACAGAAGGTTTTTTTCACAGCCTACCTGACTGAAATGCCTCATTAATATGCAAGTCATTTCAGCTCATTACTATGAAATTCTTTTGTCTTCTCAGGTGAGAATGGCCCATTATTCAGTGGTGATTCACGCCTCCACGCATACTGTGTTTCTTGGCAAAAAGTGTCTTACAAAAACTAAATCAATATATTGTTTTATATGAAGGAGTAGGCAGCATAATTTTTACATAATTTTGAAGCAAAAACTCTAGTCTACAACCTCCAATACCCTAAAGTATTGTAAACACAGATTTACTATACTTTTTTTGGCCTTATTTCAGTGACTTAAGTTTTTTTGTTTTTTCAATAACCATGCATAAATGTTATTCCTTCAAAAACACAAACATGTACATACATGTTCCTCACATATTATTGTAGCCTAGTTTGTGCTGAATACAGTGTAATGACACTTTTTCCATTAATATGTTTATGAACAACTGAAAAAAGCACAAATGTCAGGGCATGTCAAAACTTCTCCAGGCCCCAAATCAGCCTCAGACTCCAGAGGGTTAATTCAGGGAAGTCGACAGTTTTACCAACCGCATCGAGAAACGTTGCTATCTCACCTTTTAGTTCCCAGACACAGTGAAACACATTGCCTAGACTTAGCTAGCGCACATTTAAATGGTACAAGAGGTCATGGTGCTCTGCCTCCATTTCGTTAAGGAGCTGAATAAACTGCCGATGGTTAGGTGCTCTTGCCCGTAAAAAAAAGTTGACAAGCTTCAAAACAACTTTGACAACATTTTCTAGCTTCAACACACTTTTACACAAGGCTTCCTGATGTATAATATAGTGAAGAAATATCAGTTCTTAGCAGTCCAGTGATTTTACTGGTTAGATTTGGCGATCCATCTGTTGTGACTCTTGTCAGCTTTGTCCACGGCAGGCTATTTTTTTCCATGCAGACGGACACAATGTCATACAAATCCATGCCATTGGTCATTCCCATCATTGATTCCATCCCGAGGAGTTCCTCTGTTATTTTGAAATTTTTGTTTATTCCTCTGACAAAAATTAAAAGTTGAGCAGTGTCTCTGATGTCAGTACATTCATCACTTTTTTTAATGTAAGTACTTTTTTAGTTCCGAGAGCAGCTCCTCGGCAATCACTTCTATGCACCTGGTAATTGTTTTCCGCGATAAGCTAATTTTCTCAAACTGACTTTTAGAACCAGGACAAAGTATGTCAGCAGTCTCCACCATACAGTATTTCACAAAATCCCCATCCGAAAAAGGCTTGCTGTGCTTTATAATTTTATGTGCCAGTACATAACTAGCTTTCGTTACAGATTCTTGAATGAAGCACTGTCATATTTTTTTTCACATTTTTGAGAATGCAATACACAAAACACACACTCACAGTCACACAGGTTTGTTTTTTTGAATTGTGGAGACATTCCATAGGCATAATGGTTTTTATACTGTTCAAACCGTATTTTCTATCCCCCTACACTATACACTTATAAGTCTTTTGAAAAATGGGGACATGGGGTAATGTTCTCATAAGTCACCCTCTCCTTGTAATACCTATGTCATACCCATGTCATTATACAAATTTGTGTCCTGATATGTCACAAAAACGTGCACAAACACATACACACACACACATACCTGTCACGATCACCATCTGTTCCTGTTCACTCCGGACTCCATTTCCCAATATCCTCCCTGTCAATCACATGCACTCATTTCACCTATCACCTGTTGCCACATACAGCCATGCACACTCCACACTGATCATCACACCCAACTGATACTCATTACCAGGACTATAAAGGACTCACACACACACCACCTCGGGGCTAAGTCTTGATTACCCAATGTGTCATTTCTAAGCGTTATTCCTTGTCTGCCTGTCCTGTGTTACCGTTCCTGCCTGTTGTCTGTTTCACGATCCTGTGCTGCCTACCTCTGACCCTTGCTTTGTTTACCGACCTGTGAATGTTATCTGCCCGTTCTGACCTCTGCCTGTACCTGGATTACGATTCTGTCTACCCTCTGCTGTTCCTGTTTGCCCCTGGTTTACCCTGCTTGTACGACGACGCTTATCTTTAATAAACGCTGCAAATGGATCCCTGTCAGAGTGATGATTCGTTACACATACCTATCTTCGTAAATCTAATTTTGACTGTTAAAGTTTTTTGAATTCAAAAATTTCACACCTGCTCAAAAGCATTTTATAAATTCATGATTAATATTGCATTGCATAATGTGTGCTTATACAAACTGACAACCACAAGTGAATCAATTATTTAATATGAACTAAAATTATTTTTTGTTTGAAATTTCAAGTAGGCTAGATTTACATACTACGACTAACCTGACAGTCGTTTAGACAGGTTTTGTAATGACAACTAGTCTAAAATTAAGAAACCCTTAGAAAACAGTAAAAACATTGGGTTTACATGTGATTCATTTAAAATAATTTATTATTCCAATATACAATGATACTAAATCCCACAGAAAAAAAGGGTTTCGATTTGTAACGTGCTGTCTTTGCATTTGATCATTGCACATTATAAACAAGAAACATTTGCTGAATAAACATTAGCCAATACAAACATATTTATAGCAAACAGTTGACAATGAATATACAGGACCAAAAGGAGCAAAATGTATTGAGTATTCAAGAATATCAAGTAAAAGTTAGTCCGACATATAATGAGGGGTTGTGTTAACTGTAAAGCGTCCGTCATTTATTGAATCTTAAAAACATAGATGGATAATTCAAAATGCTTTCCGACAGAAAAATAACACAAGAAAGAACAAATTTTAAGCACATAAAAATTATTACTTTTTTCATTAGAGTAATAATAAAGAAGCTGTCCTACATTCATTAGTCTCACTGTGTTGTGGTTGGAAAACTGCAACATCACCAAAAAAAAAAAAAGAGAGAGAGAGAGAGAAATTAATAAATGTACAGGTACTAGAAAAGTATCGGTACTCGTGCTTGGTCCTTAAAAAATGGTATCGGTGCATTCCTAATATATATATTATATATATATATGAGCAATATCACACTCGTAGCCGTGCGATATGGCTGTATATCAGCACGTAGGTAATTGCCGTAGGTAATCACAGCGTGCTGATATACAGCCATATCGCACGGCTACGAGTGTGATATTGCGTTTATACAACAGTTCGATGGCACGAGTGTGTAAATAAATAAGAACAACAACGGAGTGTCTTTAAAACCCTCTTTTGTGCAGCACTACTTCCTTCCGCCACGGATTCAAATCTCAGGTTGTCAGTTGGAGCAATATCACACTCGTAGCCGTGCGATATGGCTGTATATCAGCACGTAGGTAATTGCCGTAGGTAATCACAGCGTGCTGATATACAGCCATATCGCACGGCTACGAGTGTGATATTGCGTTTATACAACAGTTCGATGGCACGAGTGTGTAAATAAATAAGAACAACAACGGAGTGTCTTTAAAACCCTCTTTTGTGCAGCACTACTTCCTTCCGCCACGGATTCAAATCTCAGGTTGTCAGTTGGACCAAGCCTCCGTTACTAATTCTAAAACGTCACTTTAGAACTAGTAACGAAGGAACGTTGAGTCGCTTCATTGAAACACATTGAATTTTGTACAGTATTAGAGAGAGAGAGAGAGAGTAGGCTATTACCTGTGTCTGATATACTGCATTACATTCATTCTTCAAGTCGATGTCCATAATATTATATCCTTTATACAAGTCCGTTTGAATGTCCGCTGAGGAAAGCGATCTTTGTCTTTTTTACAGCTTTGGGAATTTTCCATAGCATCCATTACACCACAGCGCTAAAACAACTTCCTTTTGCAAAAGTTCCTTTCAATTTAAAAGTCTCTTGTGCTTCACTGACTCATTCTCTTGTAAAGTGTTGCCGCCATCTAATGGCGTATTAATGTAATGTTCACTCAATCCATATTACTTAATGGACATATTTATATAAAATAATATTTATTGAACAACAAATAAGCACAATTGTACAGTTCAGTCAAATATAACCCACTATTTAAAAAAAAAAAAAAAAAAAAAAAGGTCATATGTGCTATATAAAGATGTAACGTAACGTTTATTATTATCAAATTTAATATAGCACAATTCGACTTGCTCTGGAACAAATAATAGATTAATAAGACCAAAGATTGCCCGTTTTGTGTACTCAAATTGAATTATGTCTCGTGTTTAACCACTATAAGAGCCAGCGGCAAATCCCCGAGGCACTGGCTGAGATGAAGCTGTTCTCGGCGGTTACAGAAGCACTGAACGGCCGCTGACGAACTCGAGATCGCATCTCCAAAAACGTCAAAACAAATTGTAAAATAGGCGCTGTTATTAAATATGAGTCACATATTTCAGATCTAAACAACTACATTCTCGCCTAAAAAACTATTAAAACTACAGTTCGTGGTACAAGAAGTAGTATTTGTAAAATTACGGTTGATTTGATCGGCCGCCATGACGGTCACTTCAAGCGGAGTGATACAAACGGTGAAAAGGCAGTAGGAGTGCTGTTATCACTGAAATATCGCATGGCTATCAGCCAATCAGATTCGAGAACCAGACAGAACTGTTGTATAAATATATATATATATATATATATATATATATATATATATATATATATATATGTGACTGTGTGTGTGTGTAGATGGAATAGATTCACTCAGAGATCAGGTGGATGGTCACTCAGGGTTTCTTTACTGTATTTGCGACAAGAAGACTGGGAAAACAGCACCAAAAGGCTTATCAGCAAACAGCATATAGCACATCGATGTCGCATTTAACGTCAGCAGGACGAGCTATTAGACTCTGATTATATACATTTTCTCAAATTGAGCGTGAACATATAGTGGAAAAATTCTTAAAGCATACATCCATGAAAATAAAATATAAATCACGAATACAGACAATTCACATTAATACAGTGAAAATATAAACTCAAGTAACCATCATTTTACATATTTTATATAAATGAAATGAGGATAGAAGAACGCAGCCCTTAGATGGCGCAGTCACACAGCAGAGAGCACGTGCGAGACGACACAGCACATGTGCTAAAAGCTAACATTCTGTCACGATCACCTGTGAGAGTGCCCTTCAGCCACTAGAGGGCACTCCTTCCCGGACTCTCGGTTTCACCCATTTCATGGACTACATTTCCCATAACACACTCCCCGGACTAATCACTATTCATCATTGCACCCAGCTGTTGTATATTTTGTCATTAGTGTCTGTGTATTTAATCTGAGTTGTTTCTGTCTGTTCTTGTGGTTCATTGTTGATTGTCACCCTCCTGTTTGGTTCTCCGGTTTTCGTGTTTCTGTTTCTTGTTTTATGTTTGGACTGTTGTTTATGGATTCTGACCCCTGCCTGTATCTTGGACTACGTTTTTGGAATTGCCCTTATTAAATATTTGCTGCTATTGGATCTACCTTCTGTCTTTCTTCGTGCCGTGACACATTCAGCTGGGGCTAATATTTTAACATAGAACATGACAAAAACTCGAATAAAACACATACCTGGGAAAACAGCACCAAAAGGCTCATCAGCAAACAGCATATAGCACATCGATGTCGCATACAACGTCTTAAATGAAATAAACAGTAGTTTGAAGATTACAATCAGGCCAATTAACACACTCTTCATCGTATAGTCACAAATAACACAACTAGGACTTGATAGACAAAATGAGTAACCTTTTGTGTGGTTTATAATTCAAACTTGGGCCTGAAAAAGATCCAGACTTAATTTATTAAGACGGAGCAAACATTTATGCGACTTACCAGCAGGACGAGCTATTAGACTCTGATTATATCAGACTACAGCAATATCATGTGCACTAACGCGAGTGACGTAACAGCCAATGGCGAGTTTCCCAATTTAAGCTGAATTTAACTAACATTATTTTTAAACTCTGTTACATATATATATATATATATATATATATATATATATATATATATATATATATATATATATATATATATATATATTAGGGATGCACCGAAATGAAAATTCTTGGTCGAAACCGAAAACCGAAAAAGAGGGAACCAAGGCCGAAAACCGAAACACTGAAAGAAATTATGCCAATTATTAGTACCATTGCATTTATGGCTATGACTGTGTACTAACTTTACTAAAATCAAGGCATTGCAATTGCATAAATTAATTAAAGTTTCAAAGAATAAATCAATTACAAATTATGCAAATATTCATTTAGCACATTGCAACAATGCACAGTATAAAATAAAATTCAAACTAAAATGTTTAACTTGACCCCACTCATGTGTACATTAAATAATAATGTCCAGTACATTATTATTTAATGTACACATGAGTGGGGTCAAGTTATTGTTATGACCACAGACGGTGCACGTGTGCATACCAAACACGTCTTTCCACGCTCATGGGCAAAGGAGTTTCTTTGAAAGGCTCGCGCGCAAGACTGAGCGGAATGCGGGAAATGAAGTATACCAGGGCTCTAAATTGTAATGGACTGGAGCTCATGGTTCCCATCGAGAAAAATGGGAACGCGGGGACACCGCGATGCGACCGGCACTTTCACTTTCGCGATCAAAGTGCATGCCACTGATAAGCTTTGTAAATGCAGTATTACAGTATATATCAATTAAATGCACAGGTCTCCTCTCGTGCGTCCTCCCCACTGTGTCGCCGGTCGAGGCAATACCTTTCGTTTTGCTAGATATCTCTTTTATAGATGCCATCAATGCTTTTAACTTTCTAGATGTAATTACCGAAATCAAAACAAGCCAGCTCGCGCGTCAACCTGAGAGATCAGCCTCCTTATCTTAAAGTGTCAAATTTCTAGGTTTCTAAATGGACAGTTTGGCTTGATTGACAAACGCTAACGTTGGGCCGCGATTTATATTCCATCGACCTGTCCTAAAACGTTAGCACGCTGTGATCGATTGCTTGGAGATCGCGTGTTTCTCCGTTCGAGTGCGCATTTCCTGTTCACATCTGCGAAAAAACAGTTGATTATTTACAAACAAAAGCTCACAGAAATGTGAAAATGGTCTCATTTGAAAAATATCCTAAACTAAAAGATGATATATTGTGAATGATTGAAGCAGCCCTTATCAAAAGTGCGAGGGTCGATTTCTGTATTTTCAAAACTGCGGGGGTCCTGACCCCCCTGTCCCCCGTGCCAATAGCGCACCTGTTTTCATTGTTTTCACTCCGTGGTCCGTCTCAACCACTTTGCTTAGGAGACGTTTTAGTGCTGCGATTAAAGGAATAACAAATAATAAATGTCGATAAATGTCAATAGATGAAGTCATGCGGCGATTAGAATATTCATTATGTCATTAAGTCTGCTTTGTTGTCAGACACTATGAAATGGTGTCTGAAATGCAGCCCATTAAGACTACATACAGTCTACATACAGATATTTACACTGAGGGCTTTTTTTTTTTTTTTTACCTTTACAAGGGTCAATTTCCCCCCACCCAATCCTGTATGATTCATGTTGTTGTAATTTTTACTCCATTCACCGGTGACGTAGTGATTTTTGATCATGTGTCACTTAAGAGTCTTTGATCATCAACACAAGGAAGACACAGTTATAATAAAATCAATTAAATTTATTAACAACAGATAATGAAATAATGAATATGCACTTCTAAAAGATAGTCAAATAATAAGCAAAGGAGAATACTGAATTAAATCAAAGAAATATAAATGAAGTGAACACAGAATGGATAAATGCAATGCTGTTGAACTGAATGTAGAATGGAAGAGATATGGGAATGCTTCTTATGGAAGCCACCTAATGGCTCTGGTAAAATGGTGATAAATAATTGCTTATTTACCATTCAACAAATAATATCCCTATTACTTGTCACAAGCTGACCTCAAGTGTCTGTCATCTAAACAGGTTGGAAAAACATATATGCTGCATGTATAAACTAATGCCAAGGTCTCTAGAAAAGAGGTTTGGTAAGTTTGTATTCACGTTCCACACAGTCGGGTGATCAATCCTTCCACTGATGATGTAGGCTGCTGTGGAATTACAAATTTAAGAATCTGTTTAAGATCTGCGGATCCTACATCCTGACCATTTGGCAGGACAAGCTCAAGATACAGCAGTGCTTTTGTCTCTATGATAATGTAAAGGTATAGGTGATACTGCCAGACTGATTGGATTAGCACCTATGCATTTGAATGACACAGTTATGCTGATTAGATCATGGCTGGGAAATGTAGGCAATGATCTGATTCCTGTACTGCATTTGCATCCTTTTGTTTAGATTGTCCACACCTCTACTCTATGTATCCCTCCCCCTTGAATGTATATGAACTACCAAGTCACTGCCTTAGTAAGATTTTGGATGACCACAGCGACGCACAGCGTGTTTCTCAATAAAGAGTAACTTCTGCTTCAAGAGATCCCAAAGTCTCCTGGTCTATGCTTCTGAGATTTCCAACAGTTTTGGTGCCGTGACCCGGATAGAGCTTCTCACCTCAATTCAGATTGAAACTTCAAGCACAACAAAGATCTGATCCAAAAGAAGATCCAGGCTGAATTTTCCTGTGCACCCAAGGGTTGGTGAGTGATACTCTATCCAAAAGAACCATTAAGACCAGTACTAATGTGTTATCCTCTGCGCCGTCAGAGAAGAGTTAACAGACAGCTGTAGGGTTTGGTTAACTAAGTTATCCTCTAAAAATGTTCTTTTAGAGATGAAGTTTATCCTCTGTTTAGGCAGGGAAGTTTAGCATCACATGCTAATAATTAGGTATCCTCTGTTCAGGCAGGGAAGAATTAGTGTAAAGTGCTAATAATTTGTGTTGTCCTCTGTTTTATCAGGGAAGGTGGTGTGTTAACAGAATAGCCATCATCTACTTTGCTAGAGAAGAAGGTTCATCCTCTGTTAATTCAGGGAAGGTTATAATTGTTACAGTGTGTTAGCAAGTTGGTTCTACTCTGCTCACCAGAGAAGGTTGAATACATTACGATGTGTATTAACTAGGTTAACCTCTGCTCTGTCAGGGAAGTGTTGAAGTGTATTGTTGTGCCAGAAAGACATTGCAAAATGTTGAGAAAGAACGCTAGACTAATTCCAACAACTGAGAAAGGTGGACTAGCTACCCCTTTATGGACAGATAGTGATTTCAAATCATTGTTAGGAAAGCACATGGACTCAATAGTGACTGAGTCAGTCAGATTGGATTTGACAAAGAAATTTGGGATTCATCCAGAAAAAGTTTGGTCCATTGAAGAATGCAAAAAGGTACTTGGTGCTTGTATTCGGAAGAAAAATATGAAGGGCATTATCTGCTGCCACAGAGAATTTACTCTATCCATTGCACAAGAACAAATCCAACGTATTACTAAGTTAGAAGAGCAGAACAAACAGTTGCACACTCGAGTGTCTCATCTCACTCAGAAGTTGGGCCTTAACAAAGCCTCAACCAAATGTGACTCAAAAGACCAACAGTCAGATGAAAGCTATCCTGACATACAGTCTTTCTGTAGACTAGAGGACAATAGCAATACTGGATTCATGGATAAAGATGTAAATGCAGTTGAAGTGTGTGGAGTGAGACAAAAGGCTCAGAGTAGGGCAAAAGGGGTTGACACAGTTCCATCTGTAACCCCCATACTGCAGTTACAAGCAGTCAGTACCACTATAGGTCCTGAAGACATAGAAAGAATTGCTGAGAATTTGCCATCAGTGCATAGAAACTTTTCTGAGTTTAGGACAGAGTTGTCCAGAAAAATGAAGCTCTATGATATGTCCCTAGCTGAAGTCACACAGCTAATGTCACAAATCCTGAAAGAGTCAGAATTCAATGATTTTGAAAGTGCTGTAAATAGTTCTGAGTTTCAGCATTCCAGCAAAGGTGAATTGAGAGAAGGAGTTCTGAGAGTGTTACAGAACCTTGTTGGACCAAAGGTAGACTGGTCAAAGATCACTAGTTGTGTACAGACGAAGGATGAAACTGTAAGTGAGTACACTGAAAGATTTTGTCAGTTAGCTGCAGCATACAGTGGAATAGCTGACACTCCAGAGAAGGTGTTAGAGGATAATGGACCACTGGTCCGCATGTGGTTTGATGGGCTCTCATCAGAATACAGAAATGCATTGCCTTTCTTAGACCTCACATGGTCCAATGGAACTCTGCAAAACAACTTTAATAGGTTAGCTGTTTGGGAAAGAGACTCTGATGTCAAGACAAGAGTAAAAATTGCAGCAGCATCCTTTAAGGTCAACACAGAGAATCGACAGAAACGTAAATGTCCTAAGAGAGAAGGCACTTGTCATTACTGTGGTAAACCTGGACATTGGATGAAAGAGTGTAGGAAAAACAAAAAGACATTTAAAGAAATGAACAGCTTTACTCAGCTCCTACTCAGTCTACTTGCTACATTGAAACTGCCCCTCCCCTCTTCTCCAAACTCTTGGAGCAGCAGCTTGCTGACATGCTAACCATTTGGGCTGTGAGTGCTTAATTTCCCCAGTCATTTACAAGAAAGCTGAAAGACTCATTCTGAACAAAAGAAAGTTGACTATCACTTCCACCATTTGGGGACACAGGTTAAGTACACTCACAGCCTTAAATGTATGCTACAGCACACTCCATTCACTTATCCATCCTCAATGGGTTATGATGTCTGCTATGACTGATGTTTCAATGGAAGATGGAGATGTAGCACAGTAAAGTTTGCAAACTAACTACAGGGAGAGAATAGGACACACAGACCAGTGAGGAGCCCAGGGAAGAACCGAAGTGCAAAAGGCCTCGGGGGTTAACCCTGTGGTGAAGACTTCCTCATAGGTTTCCCCCTCTCTCAGTTTATCCCCACCTTACTGGTCTATAGGTGTCAAATTGATTAAGACTAGGTTAAGAAAAAGAAGAACAAAACCACTATACGATCACTAGAAGTTTATGATGATCAGAGTTAGACAGAAAAAACTATACGATCATCAGAGGTCTAACGTACTAAAGTCTATGCATGAATACTGCTGGTCTGCTGTCTCTTTGTTTTCTTGTGTGCAGGTATGTGTATATGCCATGACGTCTCACAAGCAGCACCTGGTGTAAAGCATCACCTCAGATATCCATGAACAACCTTCATGATGACGGACTCATCAGAGCAACTTGGAGTTGCACGATGACAAATAATCATCTTGGGACAAACATGGAAATGGACTCTCCCGGGAACAGACTCCACAGCTATTCAGGCGCCATGGACTTTTAGGACTTCCACGCTTATGCTACATGGTTTTTCTGTGTCATCATGTAGTTAATACAACATGTTACCACCCTGCGTTGTATATGTGTGTCAACAGTATACTCAAGTTAAAGAACAACACTTATGTAAATGTTGGACACGACACAGAATAAGATGTATGTGCCTGTAACTGTTACAAGTTGCATGACTGGAAGATGGAACTTATGTTAACAAACATATGTTATAGAAGGGATTTAAGAAGGTTTAAATTTGTATTATGGGAGAGTTATTAGAACTCTCAAAGGGGGAACTGTGGAATTACAAATTTAAGAATCTGTTTAAGATCTGCGGATCCTACATCCTGACCATTTGGCAGGACAAGCTCAAGATACAGCAGTGCTTTTGTCTCTATGATAATGTAAAGGTATAGGTGATACTGCCAGACTGATTGGATTAGCACCTATGCATTTGAATGACACAGTTATGCTGATTAGATCATGGCTGGGAAATGTAGGCAATGATCTGATTCCTGTACTGCATTTGCATCCTTTTGTTTAGATTGTCCACACCTCTACTCTATGTATCCCTCCCCCTTGAATGTATATGAACTACCAAGTCACTGCCTTAGTTAGATTTTGGATGACCACAGCGACGCACAGCGTGTTTCTCAATAAAGAGTAACTTCTGCTTCAAGAGATCCCAAAGTCTCCTGGTCTATGCTTCTGAGATTTCCAACACTGCGTTCAGTGGGAGGGTGCGGAGTTGCGATCCAGTAGTCGTGCCACGCTGGGTTGGAGGATGCTGAACTTCGGTTGCGCCAAGAGGGTCCTTTAGGATGGACTGGGCAGCTGGGTCAGATGAATCTTCACAGGTTCCTTTGCAGGCTGGCTGCGTCGCTGAGGAGCCGTGTGGCACAGGCAATGTCTGCCGATGCTGAGGTCCTTTGCAGACTGGGCTGCACTGCTGTAGGAGCCGTAAGGGTCAGATGAAGTCCCTCAATGCTGGGGCCCTTTTTGGCAGCTAGAGTGCAGCTGGAAGTAATGGTAAATAAAGGTTTTGCTCGCAAAAGCTTCACCTTAACCGTTTTGTAGTCTCTTTCCTCATCAGGTCAGAAGCTCAGGACGTGAAGTGTCTGTTAATGTCTCCTTCCCCGTCGAGCTGGAAATGCAGAACCAGGGTGTGTCTACCCGGGGAACATATTTTTCCCTTTCTGATGAGGAGGAGATTGAAATGTGGCACCTTGCTGATCCTGGAGTGTGATTGGCTACTGTTATCTGAAGCAGCCCCGGTGTTGCCCACCCTAGTGTGGAACTCATTTGCATAGCATAAAGTACAGTGTTAAAATAGTGTCTTTAACCTTTTACCCATGCATTATTTCTTTACCAAACCTCTTTCAAATTATTAAAGGCATCGTAGGGAACAGATAGACACCAAACACGATATGAAATGGTTAAATCATTTGTTAACAGGTCTGTCCCATGACCTGCTGTTTTAACAGTCAGTAATCATTAACAAACTGTGCTTCACATGAAGACGGAGTGGATGTGACGCAGTTTAGATCAAATTAAGGCCTCCAAACCTAGGTATGAATGGATTCAGATAGATCTCTATGGCCTCTCTTTATTTCAGTCACTGTTGCTCCATCCAGGAGGTCCTGAAGGAATTTTTATGGCAGTCCTTGCCTAAACCTTAGGAATGAGTTTGGTGGTTAGAGTCAATGTGTCGTCCAATGAGAAGTCCTCTCCTTGGTTTTGGTGTGTGCAGAAGGTCCCTCTTCCTGCTCTGGAAGAGGTGTCTGGTAGTTGTCCTAACATCTTATCTGATGTTGCTGAACATTTGTTTATGTTCATTCACCAAAGATCCAATCACAGTGTGGCACATCTTCTTACAAACCAGCAGTTAGAGAGGGGCCCTGTTGTAAACTGGTCCCTGGAATGCCATCTTGACTGTTGTTCACAACAATGTAAAATGTATGATTCATCTTTTATTTTTAAATTCTTAAATTTGCTCAATAAATTCAATTAGAATAAGACACTAAGGGCTGTTACTAATCAAATTAAATCATTTACAATAAAATAAATAAATAAATAAATAAAATACAACTGCATTAGATAATGTTATGGGATTGTTTTAAATATTTTTTGAAAATTCAAATAAGAAATGTTGGGGGAAAGTGATACTTTTAAAAATGAAACTAAACCACCAGTAGGTGGCGACAAGTAACTATCTTAATAAGTGAGTCATTGAGTCATTCGTTCAAACGATTCATTCCAATGGCTGATTCATTCAAGAATGAGGTAGTTGTTTATGAATGACTCATTGCCTGCGTCTCAATGTGCATTCTATCCATCCTAAATAGTATGTGACATAAATAATATTCAATACTATTTAGGGTGGATAGGGCGGATAGTATGCACATTGGGATGCTTGACTCAACCGATTCGTTCAAAACACTGAATCATTCAGCAGGCTAATGAAAACAAGGCTGTGTGAGAAACCTTGTAACCGTCAGTCCATTATACAACCTATTATTATCCACTATCGATCGCCACTTACACTAAATGTAATCAAATCTGTCATTCTTGTGTTTTGGTAATTCCCAAGTTTGTTTGTTTTTTTATTGACGATTTAATCAGGCTCCTTGTCCGACCAGACAAGTAAAATTCTCTTTCACTTTCCTCTTCAAAAAATCCACTTATCCCGGACTAACTGACAAGCGTTAGTGTATGGAATTACATGTGATCCAAAAATAATGAACGTAACTTTTCAAAAAAACTAATAAAAATATAAATTGAAACTGAATAAAATGTCTTTGAAACTTAAAAAAATAAATCGCAGGCAAAATGTTTGACTTTGTTTTTAATACACTGCATGTTTTGCTAACAGTTTCTTTTCTTTCTTTCACTGATCTTTACTTACAAAAGCATTTCCAGAGTTTTCATTTATGCTTCTGAAGTTTTCGCTTACGATCCCAAAGTTTTCGTTCGTCTTTCTGGCACAAATCTCTCGTGGGGGCAGGGCCAGCAGTGGTGTGTTCTCATTGGCTACTGAGTTTTTGATTGACAGCTTCTTCTTGACCTGGAAGTGAAGACGTCAGCGTTGTGTTTACAATTACATGTGTGGAGGTGAGCGTCTGTAAGCGGCTTCTTATTTCATTTAAAGCTTTTTTAAAAATTTTATCTGTATTTATCTGCGGCTTCTACTTTGTCGACATAAACTTTTAGGAGCGTAAGAGATCAAACGCGAGAGAAAATGAATGTCTTGAGGTTTAATTGTACATTAAAGGTTATAATACTGAAGATATTGCATAATGTCCAATGTGTTTGGAGAATATTTGATCATTTCTGATGATTCTTCTCTATTGTTGGGTCTGATTAGGTTGCTGTTACAATTTAAAGAGAATACTAGTATCATATGCATGTATATATTCAGCCGTCAAGAAAGTCTCACTCCAACCAGGTAATCAAGGTTGGCAACCATGGCCATCACTCTACCCATTGTTAGCATATGCACATACACCATCACAATTAATGATCACTCAATTCTGAAGGATTTAAACAATATGAAAATAACAGTTGTGGCTTGCTGTAAGAAGGTATAGACCTCAAAGGGCATTTCAGTACTCCACACAAAGAATGATCTTGTTGCCATTTTTTATCATTCTAATAATTTTATTTAGTTATTTTATTTAGTTAACATTATCATCTAACATATAAAAGTAGATTTTTTTTAACAATCATCAACAGTTTCAATTGTGACTTGTATAAAAAAAAACAGTTGAATAAATGTAAATGAAAATATGAATCAATTCAAATAAATTTAAATTCTTTATTGTCACTACAGCATACACACAGGTATCAAAGCGAAAGTGTTGGATGCAATTATGCTGTGAAAGGAACGACCAAAATCCACAAAACACTAACTGCATATTCATGTAATGCACAGTATTCTCATGATATACAGTACATTACTATAAAAATGCACAAGCACCTATTATAGAATACATGTGTAAAATTCATTTTATTACCATTTTTTTTTTTAAATATTGTGAATAAACTGTATTAATGAATGGAATGAAATGTTCATGTTGTCTGAATACATTTTGGTTTGACTGTATGACTTTCATTCTCCACATAAGCAGAAATATCTTTAAGAAAATAGTCCATCTCTGTGAGCCCATAAGTGGACTGTAACCCATACACGTATGATGGTTGGTGGGAAACGATTGTTAATAATTAAAACAGTTTAAATTATTAGTATTTTTCTCATCTATTGTTTCACTTCAGAAGACATTGATTCATCCACTGGGGTCGCATGGATTACTGTGTCTTTAGGACTCGAAGACATGTATTATTTTCCTAAACATCCTAATTCATGTTTATCTGTTGAAAGAAAGTAGTATGCATCATGGACGGCATGAGGGTGAGTAAAATATATGAGAATTTTTTGGGGGTGAACTATCACTTTAACATTCATATGTTGTTGGTATGCTAATCCAAGATCAGTATGGACTAATAAGAATAAAGTACAACCTCTTTTGTGTTTGTGAACTGTGTCTTGTTTTAATCTAGAGCTCCAAAGAAATTAAAATATTTGCATAATATCAGGTGTCTGAAGATCAAGATCCCAGTCAGTCAAAGGTGATGTGTCTGAACAAAATATGATTCTTGTCTGATGGGGACAGTGGATCTCTGGGGCTACCACTCCCTCCTCTGGGTCAGCATCAGAATTGTGTTAATGGAAAAGTTGCTCCACTCCCTGGAAAATAAGAAATCAGATGTATTATAATCTAACAATACAAACTGCTTTGAATTCACACATAACAAATTATGCAGACTTAAAATATTTATTTCATACAAATTATATATAATTTCAGCCATAATTACTTTCATGTATAAGGTTTTGCATTTGGCCATACAGTACTGTGCAAAAGTCTTAGCTTTGTTGTTTTAGCAATGTTTTAATGACCACCCATGTTTATTTTTTGGTCTTTATTACAATGCAAACAGAAAATACAGGAAATATGCACACAAAAAAATCAGAACAAAATTGATTCTATAAGCAAAAATCAGTATTTAACGTGACCTCCTAGACTTCCAGTTTTTTCAAAGGAGAAACTTCTGATCAGATATTGAAAGTTTTCTTGGCCTTCCAGTCATTTTCCATTCCATTTAGGTTTGAGAAAGCCAGGTTCTCAAGTGTAAGGAGAGGTCACTAAATACTTGCCACTTTAGCCTGTAGAAATCTTTTTTTCTGTTTTTTAATAATGCTTACAAATTTAAAGTATTTCCTGGTCATATTCTAATAAGAAGTCTGAAAAAAAATTATATGGTCACTATACCATTGCTAAAACAACATCTAATGGTGTCCTAAGACTTTTGCACAGTACTTTATATGTATTATTATTAAAGACTACCCTTTTCCCCTTTAAATATGATCTAATCCAAGGCTGTATTTACAGTACATAACCAGATCCTGTAATTAAATCAAGACAACACTTCTGTATAAAGTGGGCCCTAAATGAGCTCTAAAATACCTCTCCATCTGAAAAAGCAAAAGCAAGTAATGTTACTTATATTGATTTTGAAAACGTAAAAAATACTGACTTACCGCGAGTATCCAGATAACGACGATGATTGATGATAATGGTGATTATATCATTCGTCTGTGCTAGGCCTAAAAAATCATCTCACTATAGTAGCAGCAGCTACAGATAAAATAATAAAAACGCCTATCTTTACATCACTAAAATGAAATAAGAAGCCGCTTACAGACGCTCACCTCCACACATGTAAACACAACACTGACGTCTTCACTTCCAGGTCAAGAAGAAGCTGTCAATCAAAAAATCAGTAGCCAATGAGAACACACCACTGCTGGCCCCGCCCCCGCGAGAGATTTGTGCCAGAAAGATGAACGAAAACTCTGGGATCGTAAATGAAAACTTCAGAAGCATAAATGAAAACTCTGGAAATGCTTTTGTAAGTAAAGATCAGTGAAAGAAAGAAAAGAAACTGTTAGCAAAACATGCAGTGTATTAAAAACAAAGTCAAACATTTTGCCTGCGATTTATTTTTTTAAGTTTCAAAGACATTTTATTCAGTTTCAATTTATATTTTTATTAGTTTTTTTGAAAAGTTACGTTCATTATTTTTGGATCAAATGTAATTCCATATTAGTGTCGAGCTCTGACATATGTAACGATATTTATTTATTAGCTCAAAAGGGGAAATATTAATAATTAATCATAATTCGCTATGATTAATTATAAATATTTTAATCAGTTGATCAAATTAACTTAATGTAGCTGAATTAATATTACAATCAATTAATCTGTTCGGCCAGCGAACACTTAGTTCTATCTTAGTTATTAATTGTCTATCAACTCTTATGGAAAGGATATTTTCCGTGGCCACAGAATATCACTTTCTTAGCACATAGCTGTGATCGAATCGTTATCAGGGACATTGGTTTTATAAGCAGACCAGAATCAACTCGCAAGAGTGTGCACACAAGTTTTATTTAACTAAATCACAAACACATAACTAAACTAAACAAACACAAACATACCATTCACGCAGTGAGAGAGTGGAAAATGACTTTGAACCGTGTCATAACAGGGGAATGAAACAATGGAAAGAGTAAATTAACAATTGCTGGATGAGCCATCAGTTTCAATATTATAAAGCACCTTTGTTAAAAGGGGTTCACAATCTTAATACTAAATTGCCATTTAGTGTTCAAACGATACTTGCAAATGCCTTAGCTGTCTGGATCTGCAGGCTCATGAGAAAATCCTTGGTGGTTTGGTTTGCTGGCGTGAAAGTTGTAATCAATATCTTCGGTGTTGAGGAAGAAAATGAAGACAAACTTTGCGCTGTTAATTTGACTCTTTTGTGGTCACTGCAGTTGTGCATGGCTTGAAGTGAAATGGAGGCCTACCAGCCCAGCTCGGGCCGGATGGCCCTCATTGTATCAACAGGAACAGAGCGAAGAACTAGAAGTCCATAAGCACTAAAACTAAACTTAACTGAGTGTGATATTTGTGGGGGCTTTTGAACTCTCCAGACAGTCGACACCTTCAAATCTTGGCTTGACCAACGAGAAAGGTGCCATTCTCTGGCGGGGGAATGAGCCATGTTTGAAAGTGAGTTCATTTGCCTGGGATTGTAGGTTTGTGTCCATTTATACTCTGATAAATATAACAAACATACAATGCATTCTATGATATTTCGATGTCCACCAACATGTGAGTCATTAACCCTCTGGGGTCTGAGGATTTTTGGGCCCTGGAGAAGTTTTGACATGCTCTGACATTTGTGCTTTTTTCAGTTGTTCATGCATAAACATACTGGAGGTTATAGACTAGAGTTTTTGCTTCAAAATTATGTAAAAATTATTCTGCCCACTCGTTAATATAAAATATTGATTTACAGTTTGTAAGACAACACTTTGTCCTTTGTCAAGAAACACAGTATGCGTAGAGGCGTGAATCATCATGAATAATGCTGTGATTCACACCTGAGAAGACAAAAGATTTGCATAATGACCTGCATATTAATGAGCTCTTTCAGTCAGGTAGGCTATGTGAAAAAACCCTCTGTGAACATGCTGATAACAGGATTAATGTCCACTCTTGACACAATTTATTGTGTAACCAAAATACCAATAATGCCCAAAAGAAAAAGAAAAAAAAAACTTAGCGTGTGACTTTTAATTATAAACAAACCCGAAATACACCAGGACTCTTATTTTGAAATGTATGTACTATTGCAGGCTGATCCTTCAGATTCTTACAACCTAGGGCTGTGAATCTTTAGGTAGACAGCGATTCAATTCGATTCACGATTTATAGGTGTTCGATTCGATTCAAGAACGATTTTTGCAAATTCAGAACAATTCGATTCGAGATGATTCACATTAAAATTCGATGCGATACGATTCGATTAATTTGATTCGATTCTGCATTTTAATATGCATTTATAGGGATATTGAAATGCTTCCCTCAACGTGTCTTAGTCAGGGTGTGAATTACACAGCGGCTTTCAGGGGATCAGAGAGTAAGGGCAAAAACAAACAAACAAAAAAACCTTTTGTCCATTGTTAATGTTTGTTCATGTTAGTTGTCAATGATGCTACATAACTTTATTTTAACAGCCTATAAAAATTGGCATTTGTGGAAATTTACATAAGCCAAAACTTTAAAAGGGTTTTAAAAGTATTTTTAGGCCTTTAAATATAGTGGAGGATAGTGTTAATGGCTGCACAACATTATTAAACTGTTCCAGTTACATTAAAAATACTAATGCTTACATGGAGAGACTATCATGCATTTTCCCAACTAATCCTAAACTAACTTTTCTTCACGGAATAGTAAAAAGCCCTCTTTGTTCTTTTTATATGGATCATTTCCCTTATTGTGATTCTGAAAGAAAATGCGCTGAGTTTCTACTGTTACTATAGTAACAAATGCAACTTTAACACGCATCTGACTGATAAACCGCGCACTTTTATGTCAGTGTTGTTAATGGTGTAGTTATTTCAGCAGTTTCCTCGCACATTCAGTTTAATGACATTAAGTTCATAATTTTATGTATCATTCATTGAACTGTGCGTATGCATTTAGACACTTACATTACGGGTTTGCTCCGTCCATGCAATAAATGCGCGCCTTGAAACTGCTCAGGTAATGTCAATGAAACATTTCTGACTTTTCCCACGCAATAAAAGTGTTTTATTTCAACAGTAGTGACCGCGCAATGACTTGGCAGCTTTATCAATGGCTTGAGCAGTTTGACTCAGGACTATTGCTGTCTTAATAGAGAACTATCATCTGCTCATGTGAACAGCAGTGGCCGTCCTGAGGAGAGCGCAAATGTGAGCTACGGACGGAGCGCAAGCACAATCCAGTGAGAGGCGGTAAAGAGTGCAGCGCATGTCTGTGAATGAGAGCTGTGAGGGAAGGCGCAAAATGACGGAGCACAACGTCTCCAATTCGCGCATGCAGTAATTTAATGTTTATATATTTTAAAGCACTGAATCACTATAAAATCGTGATTAATCCGATTCTTTGCATTTTACATTGATTATCGACCAAAATAAATGATTCACGATTCAAAAACCATGTTTCAAGATCAATGCATATGCATCGTCAGGATTAGTAATCAATGCATCGAGAAAATGAGTGAATCGTTACACCCCTATTACCAGGCGCACCGTTGGCACGGGGGACAGGGGGGTCAGGACCCCCGCAGTTTTGAAAAGACAGAAATCGACCCTCGCACTTTTGATAAGGGCTGCTTCAATCATTCACAATATATCATCTTTTAGTTTAGGATATTTTTCAAATGAGACCATTTTCACATTTCTGTGAGCTTTCGTTTGTAAATAATCAACTGTTTTGTCACAGATGTGAAGAGGAAATGCGCTCTCGAACGGAGAAACACGCGATCTGGCATCTATAAAAGAGATATCTAAAAGCGAAACGAAAGTTATTGCCTCGACCGGCGACACAGTGGGGAGGACGCACGAGAGGAGACCTGCGCATTTAATTGGTATGTGTATACTGTAATACTGCATTTACAAAGCTTATCAGTGGCATGCACTTTGATTGCGAAAGTGAAAGTGCCCTTTGCGGTCGCATCGCGGTGCCCCGGCTTTCCCATTTCTCTCTATGTGAACCGTGAGCTCCAGTCCATTACAATTTAGGGCCCTGGTATACTTCATTTCCGGCATTCCGCTCAGTCTCGCGCGCAAGCCTTTCAAAGAAACTCCTTTGCCCATGAGCGCGGAAAGACGTGTTCGGTATGCACACGTGCACCGTCCGTGGTCATAACAATAACAATAACAATCTAACTTATCTAAAGTATAAGATAATATACTTGGGCGGCCATTATTATACCTGGGCGGCCCGCCCAAGTAAAGTCTATGTGTGGGAAGCACTGCATGCACGTATTATTGCACATCATGTGAAGAAAATTTTGTATAGGCCTATGTAAAATTACAGTATCAGTCAAAAGATTGGACGCAGGATGATTGGATGTTTTGAAAAGAAGTCTCTAACCAAATAATGGTTTTCTATTTTAATATACTTTAAAATATAATGTATTTCTGTGATGCAAAGCGTCTGAACATTCCTACCTCTATGGAATTTCATATAGGCTATACTATATTTGTTATAATATACAGTATAGCCTAAATGTTAATGTGCAGTTGACAAACTATACATCATTAAAAAGATCTAAGACTCAAGCTTCACATTTTGATCTCTGTTTTACTCTTAAAATCTTATATTGACCGTAATTTCTTAATATGCTTAAAAGCATGCACATTTGGAGAAATATTAATGGATTCTCATATGTTTGTCAATTTTCTATTCAGAGGAGTAATATTTATTCAATATTTCTAGTCATCACTGTGAGCGCTGGGTACTGTGTTTTCAATTCATATTTGCAGCCGGAGGGCTGTCTGTACACCTTTAGTCCACAAATTACTCTAAAGAAGAACAGGCCATGTGACATTCCAGGAACTACCAGAGGCTTCCAGAGATTGCTAACCATGGCTTTTACATACAGATAAACACTTTTCAAGATAATAAATACACGATTGTGATGATGTATACATGTATTGCCTCAGAATTTGCGCCTGAATAGCACTCGCTCCGTGGGCGTAGCCGCATTAGCGGATAATGAGCTGAATCACGGGCATCTGACATGTTTCTCTTTTCATACAGATTACATAAACAGATAATTTTTGTTCTCAAATTTTTTTGTGATTAGTATTCACTAAGTTACACTTCATTTTCTGAGAACTATCTGATTGGACTTCTTTCAGAGGGAGATGACAGATCACGCATCATGTTAGTTTTCTTTATTTTGCAAAAAGTACAACATTTTGTTTTTACTCTGAGTGTACACAAATAAAAGAAGATATTCCACAGATTAAAATAGTGTATAACTCTTAATTGTATGTGCAACATTGACGGAGTATTTTGAGTCTCTTTCACACTGGTAAGAAAACAAACGAGGTGATACCTCCAACTCGAGGGAGTTAAACAAGGAGTAATTTGATAGTAAACATCACCTAGATGAAATACATTATCTTATAGTTCCAACTTTCAGGCATGCCTAAAACTATACAATATACGAAAGAACAACATACACACAGTAATAATATACACAATGTACTGGGGAAATGCATGTTCATTCATTTAGACAGGGTTGTCAATCAATTAATGGCAAAGAATCCAGTTTATAGACAATGTCTGTTTCTAGTGGCCTGTCTCCTAAATGTCTTTGAAATGTGTGTAAAGAGCACATGGTGCAGATGGGGTGATAGCACTCAGTGGGGGAGCCTGACCTTATGGGGCCTGCATGGGTGATTGTTTTTTACAATTGTTTGATTGCTCCAGACGCTACACATGTTATAATCCTGATTTTTAATCGAGATGTTGTCTGACAAAATCACCATACACATAAGGTAAAGACATTTGCTGTGATTTTGGCTGTACATGTAAAATGATCACTCAGGTTAGAAGCAATAGTATATATTTTATTTGTGCTCTGTCAGAGAACACATCCTCAACTGAATGCACTGATCCTCTCAGTCACTCACTGAACAGAGCAGACGCAGAGAGAGGTGCGCCTGCAGCAGGAAGCAAGATCTTGCGCTTGTGCGGCAGTACTGAGGTTCTCGGAAGATAGATAAGGTTTCAACAAGTCGCTATAGTTGTCACAATGCGCTTTTTTGGAAAAAAGTCGCTAAGTTGGCAATATGCAACTTTCCGTCTCCAGGTCCCAGCCAGCCGTTTTTTTATTAATTTTTTTAACTGCCTATTTTGGGGCATCATTAAATATGCGCCGTTTCTGTGCGTATCCCATTTAAATCCTCGCGCTCCCCACCCCAACCTCGTGACTCTATAATACATTGCATAAACAAAGTTCACACAGTTAATATAACCCTCAAAATGGATCTTTACAAAGTGTTCGTCATGCAGCCTATCGGATCATTTAAGTGTAGGGACCCCTAAAATGTCTATTTGAATTTGATTCATGTTGACAAATAACATGAGTCAAAATGTATTTTTGTTTTAATTTTTATTTCAAAATATGTAACTGTATTTTTATGTCCAGTCAGAAATTGTTTAATGCAAGTGTTATGTTGCTGGCCAATGACTGTTGAGCTTTAATGTTACATCATGACGTGAGTTACGTACGTAAGAGGAGGAGGAGGAGCATCGCACATGGCAAGAGAAGGCTGATAGAAAGTTCGCTACGTGTGTTAAAAGTGCGTCATTTTGGAGACTTCATATATTTCTTTGAAATATTAGGCCCAAAGTGTACAGTAACGGTGCTCGTTTTGTTTCTATTCTTTATTTAAAAGTGTATTTCATTATTCCATTTATTCATTTTTTTTTTTTCTGAGTCAACGCGCTGAGCCAAGACGTGTATGAGAGTGACTAGGGCTTAACAGCTAGTGATGTTTCAAGTTCAGAACAATAACTGTTGAGAAAGTTATTGGACATTCGTGGATTCATCACATGTTGGACAGATCGTGTGGATCGTCGTGGGACGTGGATCTACTGGATTCATCGTGTGTTTGTGGCTGCTCGTGATGGGAAACAGTGTTTGTGGCGTATGTAATCTCAACATTGCTTCAATTTCTAAGTGAATTCATCATTAAGGCTGTTGAATGTGAATTACATTGAATTCGTCAGTTGTTAATGTGCACCAACGAGCTGGGCCCCAACGGTAACGAAACGAACAGTATATTTGACTGCGTCACTGACTCGTGTATATTTGACTGCGTCACTGACTCGTAATATTGAACTGAAAGAACTTGAAGGTTGTTAAACACAGGTTTTATTTATTTTTTTATTTTTTTTTGAAGTGTTCAATTGATGTTAAGAGAAGTGTGTAAATTCTCTTTACTGATTTAAATGACTCTGGAGAAAATGGAGTGTTAAAACCCACAGGTTTTAAATTGGTTATCTTAAAAGCAAATTGAGTACAGTGCTCTAAAGTATTAGTATTATAAGTTTAAGCATACTACTTTAGAAAGCATAAAAGAGGGAAAAACATCGACTAAGAAGACTGAGAAGGTGATTTATATATATATTTTTTTTTTTGAGAAAATAAGTAATTTACACACCATTAGGTAAAAGTTTCTCTGTGTCCTTACAAAGGGAAATATTCATTTTCAGTTATTGTTTTTTTAAGGGGGGGGATTATCTTATGTAAATAAATAAATCTCTGTTATTCCTTTTCTCCTTAAAAAGTTGCATTGTGTTGTTTTATTAAGTTTGGCAAGTTAACTTATTTAACAAGGTACTGATTTTTGGGATACTACAAAGAATTTAGTTTAATAAATTTTAGTACATTATTGTTTTATTTTTTTTTCTAATTGGTATAGGGGAAAAGTTAATTTATGACTATCATCATTTAAAGAGAAAAATACCGGCCAAATTCACTATTCAATTGCCGGGAATCCAGGTTTTCTTATTTGAAAAAAAAAGTATTCAAATTAACCCCTAGGGTTAACAAAAGGGTTACATTTTTGGAGGCACCGCTGGGATAGTTTTTCCTTTTCTTATTTTTTCCCTGTTTGCCAATGTGATTTTAGCCAGCAGATTTTTTTTCCATTTTAACCTTTCTTCTATGATTTAGTGTAGCAGTGATTTGACACAGTTGATAATTTCTGTCTTTTGTGTTTATTTTCACATAGCTACTCATCTTCTACAAAGTATGGATCTCTCGCAGACTGTTCAGTGGAGTAGAGAGGAGAGTGTTAGCTTCTCACGTGCTATTGTGTTGAGCAATGTCCCTTTGGATGCTAGCAATGACACCATTGAGAAAGTGTTAAACACGGTAAAGGTTTTTGGTCGCACTAGAATACGTGGTCGCCGTGGTGACATAACTGGCAGATGGTTGTTTATTTTAGTGGAGACCAGTGCTGATCTAGACCCTGATGTTATACCTCCTGAGATAGGTATAGAAAATGAAGCTGGTCCCTGGAGTGTCAACTTAGTGGGTAGTTTAGTAGCCCATAGTCCTGCCACTGAAGGTGACACCTTCCAGCTTAAGCTACAAGCCTTGTTGCAGCAGGAGGGTAGGTCTATAGAAGAAGTGAAGGCCATGATTATGGAAAATCAGCCCCCTAAATCTGACCTCAGTGTGGACCTAGTAGATGCCATAGGCAAATTAGTAGATCGTTGTAATCAGGTGTCCAGTGATGGGCCTAGTTACAGAAAACTGAGGTTGTTTTCAGGGTTAAAACCTGTCCCTCCAGGTGAAGAAGAATATGAAGTCTGGATGGAGCAGGCCGCTCAAATGATAAGTGAATGGCAATGCACCGAATCTGCTAAGAAACAACGCATCGTTGAGAGTTTGCGAGGTCCTGCTGCTGACATTGTCAGGTTTCTAAAAGTGAGTAGCCCATCTGCGACCGCAAATGACTATTTAGCTGCCCTCGATACTGTATACGGTACCACGGAGAATGGACCAGATCTAATGGCTAAGTTTCGTCATACCTACCAGGAAAGTGGAGAGAAACTTTCAGCTTTCTTGTACCACCTAGATAAACTTCTTCATCGCGCTCTCTTGAAGGGTGGGATTGATGCAGCAGGCATAAATAGAGCTAGAATGGAGCAGCTAATTAAAGGAGCTCTTTCCAATGATATGGTTGCTTTGCGAATCAGGATGACTCATACTGTGCAAGATCCCCCTTCTTTCTCACAGTTGATGAAGGAAGTGAGAGAGGAAGAACACTGGGTAGCTGCACGAGAGAATGTTAAAGCTTCTGTTGCTAATGTTGCCTCTCCCCAGGTGCCTGTGCCGCCTGAATTACATAGCCTGAAGAAGGAGGTTAAAGAGTTGTCTATTCAGGTGAGTCAACTGTTGAGTGTGGCCACTGTGACTCCTGCCGTTGACCGTACCCCACCGAAAATGCCCAGTCAGACAAAGGAAGCTACGAACCGAGACAATGTTCACAAACCCAAAACTTCCAAGTTAACTTTGCCTGGTATCTTCTGCTATAACTGTGGTGAAGATGGTCATAAGAAGTGGGAATGCAAAGCACCTGAGGATCTTCGAAAAGTAAATCAGAAGTTGATGAAGATGCACCGCTTGCAGGGAAACTTGAGCGGAGCTCAGTGAAGGAACGGCACGGAGCTCCAGATAATCCACGTTCCACTCACGGTTCATTTCTGCTTGATGTTGGCCAGCCAAAATTGCCTGTAGGTTTAGTAGGGCCTGTCTCTGAGGTGCCTGTTCAGATTGAAGGGATTTACACAAGAGCTCTTCTTGACAGTGGCTCTCAGGTCACTCTATTGTACCGTAGTTTCTATGATACTTATCTGAAACACTTGCCTCTTCGACCTGTGGAAAATCTTGAGATCTGGGGTCTTAGCTCTCACAAATATCCGTATGGATACTTGCCACTCAGACTTGAGTTTACTGAAAATGTGGCTGGGGTGCATCAGGTGGTTGACACTCTTGCAATCGTGTGTCCAGACCCTTTAAATAGGGAGGGGATAGCCATATTGGTTGGGACCAACACTAGCTTAGTGAGAAAGCTGCTTGAGTCTTGTCGTGAACAGGCTGGTGAAAAGTTCCTGAACGTGTTGACTATACATCCTGTAATTCGAGATGCATTTGAGACTATTCAACAAACAGACGTGTCACAGGGTGATCCAGACAAACATTGAACGGTTTGGTTTGTGAAGCATACCCCTGTTGTATTGAAGCCAGGTCAAGTTGTGCAACTTCTAGGTCTGCCTAAGTTCCCCGGTCAGATGACTGAATCTTTGTTGTTGGTAGACAAAGCGGAAGTGGATGACACATTTACTTCTGACTTGCAAGTGAGACCTGAAGTTCATTCAGCATCCATTGTGTCCAGCCGACAAGTAACAGTGACTGTTAGGAACATGTCCACAAGAGAAGTATGGATAAAGCGAGGAACTCCTCTTGCTCATGTATTTCCAGTGACTGTGGTACCACAACTTTCCTCCAAACGACCGCCTGAACAAAGTAACCTGTCCCTTGCATCTTTTGATTTTGGAGATTCTCCAATGCCGGAAGAGGCAAAACGGAGTTTGTGTGAGAAAATGTTGCAGAGAAAAGAAGTGTTTTCCCTTCATGAGTGGGATGTGGGCTGTTCAAAAAGTACCACGCATGAGATAAGGCTGAATGATTCGCGCCCTTTCAGAGAAAGATCTCGTCGTCTTGCTCCGGCTGATTGGGAGGATGTGCGGCAGCATCTACAGGAACTTCAGAGTGCTGGCATTATTTCAGAGTCCCGAAGCCCCTACGCTTCGCCAATTGTAGTGGTGCGTAAAAAGTCAGGGAAGGTCAGAATGTGTGTGGACTATCGGACACTCAACCAACGGACCACACCAGATCAATACACCGTACCCCGAATTGAGGATGCTCTGCACAGCCTTTCTGGGAGTAAATGGTTTACTGTTTTAGATCTGAGGAGTGGATACTATCAAATACCAATGAGTGACGCCGACAAGGAAAAGACCGCATTCATCTGCCCTCTAGGGTTTTATGAATTCGAGCGTATGCCTCAGGGTATCTGTGGAGCACCTGCTACCTTCCAGAGGGTTATGGAGAGAACTGTAGGAGACATGAACTTCTTGGAGGTGCTTGTGTACTTGGATGACCTAATTGTGTTTGGGCGGACGCTTGAAGAGCACCAACAGCGGCTCTTGAAAGTTTTGGACAGACTGAGGGAAGAGGGGCTAAAGATCTCTCTTGATAAGTGTCAATTTGGCAGGACATCTGTAAACTATGTAGGGCATATTGTTTCACAGAATGGAATATCTACTGACCCTTCAAAGATAGAGGCTGTTGTATCCTGGCCCAAACCAAAAACAGTGACAGAGCTTAGAGCGTTTTTAGGGTTCTGTGGATATTACCGCCTTTTTGTGAAGGATTTCTCTAAGTTGTGCCGGCCTCTAAATGAGCTGCTGCAGGGGTATCCATCCACTAAGAAGAAGAAAGACAGCAACTCACCTGTTAATGTTGCAAAGCCGTGCTACAAATCCTCTGAACCTTTTGGCTCCCGATGGACAGCTCATTGTGATTCTGCTTTTCAAACACTCAAGAATTGCCTGACACAAGCTCCAGTGTTAGCCTTTGCTGATGCACAAAAGCCCTACGTCTTGCATGTGGACGCAAGCATGGATGGACTTGGAGGGGTGTTGTATCAGGAGCATGATGAAGGGCTCCGCCCGGTCGCTTTCATCAGTCGAAGCCTTTCCCCTTCAGAGAGAAATTATCCTGCGCACAAACTGGAATTTTTAGCTCTGAAGTGGGCTGTTGTGGATAGACTGCATGACTATCTCTATGGTGTCCAGTTTGAGGTTAGAACTGATAACAATCCTCTAACCTATATAATGAAGTCAGCAAAACTTGATGCGACTGGTCATCGTTGGTTGTCAGCCCTTACCACCTACAATTTCAGTCTGAAATATAGGCCAGGCCGAAAGAATGTCGAGGCTGATGCATTGTCCAGACGTCCACATACTCACCTGAGCGCTGATGATGACTGGCAGGAAATTCCAGCGGCGGGTGTCCGAGCTCTCTGTCAGGAAATGTCTGTGGAGAAAAGAGCAGGTTGTATCTCTTATCCCTGTGTCGTACAACAGATAGGGGCCCATATGTCTGCTGTTCCTAAGGCTTATTGTCAAGCTACTGCATTAGTTGGAGACCACTTACCTGAACTTAGTCCAAGTGAGCTTCAATCTGCCCAAAGGAAGGATGTATTCTTGGGAGAGGTGTGGGAAGCTGTCTGTCATAAGAAACCTGCAGGTACTGTCCATCACAACAGCCCGGAGATGAAGCTGCTGAAACGAGAGTGGGAGAAGTTGTCAGTAGATAATGGGTTGCTGTATAGAACAATTAAAACGAGTGACCAACGAGTGAAGCGACAGCTTGTGCTTCCCAAACAGTACCACAGTATGGTGTTGAAATCTTTGCATGATGAGATAGGACATCTAGGCTTCGATAAGTCTTACAATCTGGTTCGTGACCGATTTTATTGGCCACGCATGAAGTGTGATGTAGAGGCCTACTGTAAAACGTGTGACCGCTGCATAAAGAGGAAAACGTTGCCTCAAAGAGCCGCTCCATTGTCCCACATGCAGAGTTCAGGTCCTATGGATCTCGTATGCATTGATTTTCTTACCATCGAAGCAGATTCTCGCAATGTGTGTAATGTATTGGTGGTCACTGACCATTACACGCGTTATGCTCAAGCTTTTCCCACTAGGGACCAAAAAGCTCCTACTGTGGCAAAGACTCTATGGGAAAAGTATTTTATTCATTATGGCCTTCCAACTCGAATACACTCGGACCAGGGCAGGGATTTTGAGAGCCGGTTGGTGGCTGACATGTTGACAATGCTAGGTGTAAAGAAGTCAAGGACCTCCCCTTATCATCCACAAGGTGATCCTCAGCCGGAGAGATTCAACAGGACCTTGCTGGACATGCTGGGTACCCTTGAGCCTAGTCAGAAATGCAAGTGGAGTCAGCACATAGCGCATCTCGTGCATGCATATAATTGTACTGTCAATGAGGCCACTGGTTTCTCACCTTACTTTCTCATGTTCGGCAGGGATGCTCGATTACCTGTTGACGTATGTTTTGGTGTCTCCCCTGACAACACCTCGCCTGAGTCGTATTTGAAGTATGTGACCAAAATGAAACAGGAATTGCAGGCAGCTTATCAGTTAGCTCAGTCTACTGCTGAAAAGATGAATCAGAGTAACAAAGAGAGGTATGACCAGAAAGTCCGTTATCATAGTCTGAATGCTGGAGACAGAGTTCTGATTCGAAACCTTGGCCTAAAGGGAAAACAAAAGCTTGCAGACAGGTGGAGTGCTAATCCCTATGTAGTGGAGAGTCAATTCTCTGGTATTCCTGTGTATCGCTTGAGGCCTGTTGATGGTAAGGGGCCAGTCAAAGTACTGCATCGTAATCATATCCTGCCTTTAGGACAGGCAGTCAGGCTACAACCCCAAGTAGACATCAGACCTACTCCATCACCTAGAGCTTTGAGGCGTCGGAGAGCAAAGGAGAAACAGAAAACCTCTGAATCAGCAAACTCACCTCTTGTAGTTGATTCTTTGCCTAAAGATTGTAGTTCTTCCGATTCAGAGTCTGAGTTTGGGTTTTATGGTGAGGATGTGGTAGACATTCCTTCTCCAAGAGCAGAGGAGATTCAGAGTGAAATTCCTGTCCAGAATGTAGAACGCTCAGAACCTTGTGATTCTCAGGGTGACTCAGAAGCAATGATAGCTCCATATCAAAGTGAAGCTTCTGATGAAAATGTTGATGTGACGGATAATGTAATGACTGTAGGTCATGATGATGTTTCACAGACCATTGATGCTATTGGTAAAGGTACTGAAGTTCAGCCAGATATGGTACCTCCTGTAGTACGTAGATCATGTAGGGAGAGAAAACTTAACACCCGATTCACATATGATACATTGGGAGTGCCGCATACTGAAACTGTTTCGTCCAAGCAATGCAAAGTCACCGTAGCTACAAATGCTTTGTATCCTTCTAATGGCTATAACAGTTCACATGTGTGGTGGTGCATTGCAGACGCATTATGCAATGTGTGTAACAATAAGCCCACACTTATGCCACTTAGTCTTAGTCCTGTGTTTAACCCTCAGGGGTCTGAGGATTTTTGGGGCCCTGGAGAAGTTTTGACATGCCCTGACATTTGTGCTTTTTTCAGTCGTTCATAAACATATTAATGGAAAAAGTGTCATTACACTGTATTCAGCACAAACTAGGCTACAATAATATGTGAGGAACATGTATGTACATGTTTGTGTTTTTGAAGGAATAACGTTTATGCGTGGTTATTGAAAAAACAAAAAACTTAAGTCACTGAAATAAGGCCAAAAAAAGTATATTAAATCTGTGTTCATAAGACTTCTAGGTATTGGAGGTTGTAGACTAGAGTTTTTGCTTCAGAATGAAGTAAAAATTATCCTTCCTACTCCTTCATATAAAACAATAGAGAGATTTAAATTTTCTAAGACACTTTTGGTCAAGAAACACAGTATGCGAGGAGGCGGGAATCCTCATGTATAATGGGTGATTCTCACCTGAGAAGACAAAAGAATTGAATAATAATGACCTGAAATGACTTGCATATTAATGAGGCCTTTCAGTCAGGTAGGCTGTGAAAAAACCCTCTGTGATCATGCTAATAACAGGATTAAAGTCCACTCAGGACAAAAAAAACATGATTTTTCTGATCTCATGCATGCACGTATTATTGCACATGATATGAAGAAAATTTTGTATAGGCCTATGTTAAATTACACTACCAGTCAAAAGATTGAACACATTATAATGCCATTATAATGTTTTTAAAATAAGTCTCAAGTCTCTAACCAAATAATGGTTTTCTATTTTAATATACTTTCAAATATAATGTATTTCTGTGATGCAAAGCGTCTGAACATTCCTACCTCTAGGGCATTTCATATAGGCTACTATATTTGTTATATTATAGAGCCTAAATGTTGATGTGCAGTTGACAAACTATATTTATCATTAAAAAGATCTAAGACTCAAGCTTCACATTTTGACTCTTAAAATCTTATATTGACCATAATTTCTTAATATGCTTAAAAGCATACACATTTGGAGAAATATTGATGGATTCTCATGTGTTTATATCAATTTTCTATACAGAGATAATATTTATTATTCTATATTTATTGTCATTACTATGAGTGCTGGATACTGTGTTTTCATCATTCATACTTGCAGCCGGAGGGCGCTCTGCCCCTTTTGTCCACAAATGCCTCAGTAAAAGAAGAGGAATATCATGTGACAATCAAGGAACTAACAGAGGCAAGAGATCGCTAAATATGGCTATTCAAAACACTTTTGAAGACAATAAATACACGATTGAGATGATGAATGCATGTATTGCCTCTGAATTTGCGTCTGAGTAGCGCTCGCTCCGTGGGCGTGGCCGCATTAGCGGATAATGAGCTGAATCACGGACTTCTGACATGGCTCTCTTTTCATACAGATTACATAAACACAGAAGGTTTGTTTTCGATTTGACTTACATGTTTTAAAACCTGACATCTTAACATTTTTTTAGACATAAGTGCAATTTTTTTGTCATTAGTATTCACTAAGTTACAGTTCATTTTCTAAGAACTATCAGATTGGACTTCGTTCAGAGGGAGAGGAGAGATCACGCATCATGTTAGTTTTCTTTATTTTACAAAGAGCACAACATTTTGTTTTTACTCTGAGTGTACACAAATGAAAGAAGATATTCCACAGATTAAAATGGTGTATAACTCTTAATTGTATGTGCAACATTGACGGAGTATTTTGAGTCTCTTTCACACTGATAAGAAAAAACCACGGTGGTATCGCCGGCGATACCTTCAGACCTCAGAGTGTTAAACCAATAGTCACTCCTTAGATGGAGATGGAGTTGTTGTTTCTATGACCAGCATGGGGGCATACTGGACTTTTGGTGGGGGGAGTGTGTAGGGACCCCTAAAATGTCTATTTGAATTTGATTCATGTTGACAAATAACATGAGTCAAAATGTATTTTTGTTTTAATTTTTATTTCAAAATATGTAACTGTATTTTTATGTCCAGTCAGAAATTGTTTAATGCAAGTGTTATGTTGCTGGCCAATGACTGTTGAGCTTTAATGTTACATCATGACGTGAGTTACGTACGGAAGAGGAGGAGGAGGAGCATCGCACATGGCAAGAGAAGGCTGATAGAAAGTTCGCTACGTGTGTTAAAAGTGCGTCATTTTGGAGACTTCATATATTTCTTTGAAATATTAGGCCCGAAGTGTACAGTAACGGTGCTCGTTTTGTTTCTATTCTTTATTTAAAAGTGTATTTCATTATTCCATTTATTCATTTTTTTTTTTCTGAGTCAACGCGCTGAGCCAAGACGTGTATGAGAGTGACTAGGGCTTAACAGCTAGTGATGTTTCAAGTTCAGAACAATAACTGTTGAGAAAGTTATTGGACATTCGTGGATTCATCACATGTTGGACAGATCGTGTGGATCGTCGTGGGACGTGGATCTACTGGATTCATCGTGTGTTTGTGGCTGCTCGTGATGGGAAACAGTGTTCGTGGCGTATGTAATCTCAACATTGCTTCAATTTCATCGGATGGATGTAAGTGAATTCATCATTAAGGCTGTTGAATGTGAATTACATTGAATTCGTCAGTTGTTAATGTGCACCAACGAGCTGGGCCCCAACGGTAACGAAACGAACAGTATATTTGACTGCGTCACTGACTCGTGTATATTTGACTGCGTCACTGACTCGTAATATTGAACTGAAAGAACTTGAAGGTTGTTAAACACAGGTTTTATTTTATTTTTTTTTTATTTTTTTGAAGTGTTCAATTGATGTTAAGAGAAGTGTGTGAATTCTCTTTACTGATTTAAGTGACTCTGGAGAAAATGGAGTGTTAAAACCCACAGGTTTTAAATTGGTTATCTTAAAAGCAAATTGAGTACAGTGCTCTAAAGTATTAGTATTATAAGTTTAAGCATACTACTTTAGAAAGCATAAAAGAGGGAAAAACATCGACTAAGAAGACTGAGAAGGTGATTTATATATTTTATTTTTTTTGAGAAAATAAGTAATTTACACACCATTAGGTAAAAGTTTCTCTGTGTCCTTACAAAGGGTAATATTCATTTTCAGTTATTGTTTTTTTAAGGGGGGGGATTATCTTAATGTAAATAAATAAATCTCTGTTATTCCTTTTCTCCTTAAAAAGTTGCATTGTGTTGTTTTATTAAGTTTGGCAAGTTAACTTATTTAACAAGGTACTGATTTTTGGGATACTACAAAGAATTTAGTTTAATAAATTTTAGTACATTATTGTTTTATTTTTTTTTTTCTAATTGGTATAGGGGAAAAGTTAATTTATGACTATCATCATTTAAAGAGAAAAATACCGGCCAAATTCACTATTCAATTGCCGGGAATCCAGGTTTTCTTATTTGAAAAAAAAAGTATTCAAATTAACCCCTAGGGTTAACAAAAGGGTTACATAAGTATAGTATTTATTTGGATGTTTACATTTGATTCTGAATGAGTTTCATAGTGCTCCATGGATAACGGGCTAACATTACACACTGTTGGAGAGATTTATAAAGAATGAAGTTGTGTTTATGAGTTATACAGACTGCAAGTGTTTTTATAAGTGAAAATAACGACGGCTCGTCTCCGTGAATACAGTAAGAAACAATGGTAACTTTACAAGTACATTAGCAACATGCTAACAAAACATTTAGAAAGACAATTTCCAAAAATATCTCTAAAAATATCATATCATGGATCATGTCAGTTATTATTGCTCCATCTGCTATTTTTCGCTGTTGTCCTTGCTTGCTTACCTGCATAACGTCTGATGATTCAGCTGTGCACAGATCCAGACGTTAATACTGCCTGCCCTTGTCTAATGCCTTGAACATGGGCTGGCATATGCATGAATTTGGGGGCGTACATATTAATGATCCCGACTGTTGCGTCACAGTCGGTGTTATGTTGAGATTCGCCTGTTCTTCGGAGGTCATTTAAACAAATGAGATTTACATAAGAAGGAATGGTGTTTGAGACTCACTGTATGTCATTTCCATGTACTGAACTCTTGTTATTCAACTATGCCAAGGTAAGTTCAATTTTCAATTCTATGGCACCTTTAAAGGGTACACAATGAAACGGCACGTTTTTGCTCACCCCTAAAAAGTGGCAATTTTAACAGGCTATTGTAGCATATGCACACTTATCAGGACAGTCAATAAAATCTGGAATCTTCAGGATGCTTCTCGCATGCTGGACTGTGTTGTAATCTGACCTCGGCTCCGGCCGGTCTAGAGAAAAACAGATACTCTGACACCTTTGTTACCCTACGAGGTAAAACAGAAGGCCCAATTTCCTAGCTCTTAGGACATCAAAGGGGCCCCTCATGTGGACTGCGGGCCAGATTGGCATTCCAACACACACCACACACACACAGACACACACAAAAACACACAAACATTCATTATTGACTGTATATGTAAAATACAACTATGCCAAAATGTACCCATCATGTATTTCAAACGTATACATGTTTCCTAGTGTTTAGACTTAGTTTAAATGAGTGTATTTGTGCTAGTGTTCATTTTAATGATGGAATTTTGTCTGTAAACCATAACGCCTTCTACATGCTTCTCTTATATATCAAGTTTAGATTCATTCTAAAGCTATTTCCACGTCTCATTCATCTATGTATATTACATGGCTGTCAAATGCATTGTTCGATTTGTTTAATGATGCTGTGAAGAAAGTACTCCATCTCGAAATCTGATCTGATAGTTAAAAGTATGCAAATTCAGCTAGGAGACCAAACAAAGGAACTTTGCCCGCCAAATAGTGCTACGCATCTATTGGCCGTTACAATTCAGGAGGTGTGTTAGCTTGGTTTTCCATAAAAACAATGACACACAATTTTTCCTTTGTCTCCCGATTGTCTCTCGACTGCCCCTGAACTGCCTCAGGCGACAGCGCTGTCATCACGCGCTCTCCTTCCGGGACGACCATTTCCTTGGACTCTCTCTTCTTTCTTCTCTGTCATCTTACGTGTCAGTTAAACCTCGTTTGAAAACCCCGCCAGAGAAACCCTCTCGGAAAGGACCAACCAAGCCAAGCGCATTGAAACTCTGCTGCACACCGACTTGAACCATATGCAAGTATTAATCTCTCTGAAATTTGTTTAAACTGATTTCTGTGCTGGCTCTCAAAAAGGGTTAACTGTCGTAATTTGCCATTCTTTGACCATCCTTCCTTTCCTGTCTCTACTTTCCCTTTGTATATATTTGTATATTCTATATTTAGACGTATAGCCTCTGTATTAGTAGTTTTTATATATTAAACACATTATTCATGCTCGATTGTTCTTTTTGCTCATTTCAACCAAAACCAGGTCACTTTAACGTTCTTCGATCGCTTTAGGCTTTGATGCTATAATAGGAATTGTTCTCGTGGCCAGACAACAACTCCGCTTATAACATTCTAGAAGGAGCTAGGTTTGCTGGACGAACGTAGTTTCTCTAAATGATTATTAACCCTCTGGAGTCTGAGGCTGATTTGGGGCCTGGAGAAGTTTTGACATGCCCTGACATTTGTTCTTTTTTCAGTTGTTCATAAACATATAAATGACAAAAGTGTCATTACACTGCATTCAGCACAAACTAGGCTACCATAATATGTGAGGAACATTTATGTACATGTTTGTGTTTTTGAAGGAATAACGTTTATGTGTGGTTATTGAAAAAACAAAAAACTTAAGTCACTGAAATAAGGCCAAAAAAAGTATATTAAATCTGTGTTCATAAGACTTCTGGGTATTGAAGGTTGTAGACTAGAGTTTTTGCTTCAGAATGATGTAAAGTTGTCTGCCTACTCCTTCATATAAAACAATATATTGATTTAGTTTTTGTAAGACACTTTTTGTCAAGAAACACAGTATGCGTGGAGGTGTGAATCATCATGAATAATGGGTCATTTACACCTGAGAAGACAAAAGAATCACATAATAATGACCTGAAATGACTTGTATATTAATGAGGCCTTTCAGTCAGGTAGGCTGTGAAAAAACCCTCTGTAATCATGTCTCAGCTCAATTTAAAATAATGGTATTCTATTATATTCTTTAAAATATAATGTATTTCTGTGATGCAAAGTGTCTGAACAATTATGTTACCTCTATGTCATTTCATATAGGCTTTTAGCTTAAAAGCATGCACATTTGGAGAAATATTGATGGATTCTTATATGTTTATGTCAAATTTCTATACAGAGGAGTTATATTTATTCTATATTTATTGTCATCACTATGAGTGCTGGATACTGTGTTTTCAATTCATACTTGCAGCCGGAGGGCGCTCTGTGCACCTTTAGGCCACAAATCCATATAAAGAAGAAGAAGAACCAGGAACTAACGGCATGTCTTCTAGAGGTTGCTAACCATGGCTTTAACATCCAGATAAACACTTTTCAAGACAATAAATACACGATTGAGACGATGAATGCATGCATTGCCTCTGAATTTGCCTCTGAATAGCGCTGGCTCCGTGGGCGTGGCCGCATTAGCGGATAATGAGCTGAATCACGGACTTCTGACATGGCTCCCTTTTCATACAGATTACATAAACAGAGAATTTTTGTTTTCAATTTGACTTACACGATTTAAAACCTGACATATCAACTTTTCTTTAGACATAAGTCTAATTTTTTTGTCATTAGTATTCACTAAGTTACAGTTCATTTTCTGAGAACTATCAGATTGGACTTTGTTCAGAGGGAGACGAGAGATCACGCATCATGTTAGTTTTCTTTATTTTACAAAAAACACAACATTTTGTTTTTACTCTGAGTGTACACAAATGAAAGAAGATATTCAACAGATTAAAATTGTGTATAACTCTTAATTGTATGTGCAACATTGACAGAGTATTTTGAGTCTCTTTCACACTGGTAAGAAAAAAAACGCGGTGGTATCGCCGGCGATACCTCAGAGTGTTAAACAAGAACTAATCATATATGTGATTGATTATAATTCGTTGCAATTAATTCACAATATATATTTAATTCCCCCTTGGGTTGATATATGCGTCATAATTGATCATAAAGCTTTATGATTTATTTTAATTCATATATAATATAACCCATAAATTGATTAATAACTGTACAACCGCTACACTATAAAAAATTATCTGTGGGGTATTTTGAGCTGAAACTTCACACACACACTCTGGGGACATCAGAAACTTATTTTACATCTCGTAAAAGGGGGAATAATAGGTCACCTTTAAGTCTCAGGTGTCCCCAGAATGTGTCTGTGAAGTTTCAGCGTAAAATACCTCAGATCATTTATAAATCCATGTTGTAAATGCCCATTTCTGACTACAGTCAAGAACAGGCTGTTTTCGTGCATGTGACTTTTAAATGCAAATGAGCTGCTGTGCCCCGCCCCCTCCCTACGATCACAGTTCCTGCCTCAATTGGATTCTCTGCCAAATACAAACAAGAGATCTGCTTGGTTTTGATTATCATCTATATAACGAACACTCTCATGGATAGCATAGTTTTTCTTTCATCATTAGGGCCCAAGCCACTCAGGGGCAGGGCCCTTTTGTTTTTCTAAGGAGAATTATTTTTTTTTCTGTCATCCGGGGCTTTTTGGGGGCCTTAATATACTCAAAAACTCTTGAAAATTGGCACACACATTGGAATCTGCGGCCATTAGGACGCCGCAAAGGATGGGACCCGGGCTTGGCAGGGGGGGCTCGACAGCGCCCCCTTGAATGGTGTCCGAAAACTTGGTCCATGTATAAAACATGCTTGCATTTATTTGTATAAAACTCTGTACTCATATAGACCTCATTGGGCCTAACAACTTTCATGCTCTAAGTTATACGCCAGCTCAACAGGAAGTCAGTTATTATGGTTGTTTGAAAAACACACGCTCTGTAATTTGATATACTCCTCCTAGGCGATTAATCCGATCACCACCAAACTCGGTCAGAATAAAGTTAAGACATTGAGGATGTAAAATTGTGAGCGGATTTTTGATATCTCGAACAGTTTGGCCATGGCGAGGCAACAAATTTATGGCGAGAAAAGGTAAACAGGAAATGTGTTATAACCTCTGCATACATTGATTGATTTTTATGAAACTTCAGCTGTGTGCTATTGTGAGTCAAAGTTATAGCGCCATCAACTGGCAGCAGAAAATGTGTTACTTTCAAAATGCTTTAAGACCACCCTCTATTTTTTACCCAATTTGCTTCACACTTCATTAGAATAATGTCAGGACATAACGAATGAAGACCAGTAAAAAGATTTTTAATATTTTTCAAACACTGTTGCCATAGCAACAGATCAAACTTCAATATTTGTTTTGGATGGGTTTGAGACACTTAGAATGCTTCAAATTGCATGAAACTCGACTCAGGATTTGTCATCCAGTAGACATGGGCAAAGCCTCTATAGCGCCACCTTTTGAAAAAAATGGGGGGTTAGTTTAACCTACAGTCACCAAACTCGGTACACATTGGTCTCATTAAGCTGGACAACTTTCTAATTTACACTCATTAGCTCTGACCAACAGGAAGTCCGATATTTTGGTTTGAATGTGGATTTTTTCACCCTCTCTCTGTGGTACCCCCCTCCCCCCTCACTCCCTCCTCACTCCCTCAGTCTGACTCTTTCTGTGTATGTGTGTGGTTGTGTGTGGGTCTCTGTCTGTGTCCCTCTCTGTACTTGTTTTGACTATACTTGAGAGGACCAAATGGCCTCACTTATTTTGTGGAATACTTTCACAACCCACTAGTGAGGACATTTGACTGGTCCTCACTATTTTAAAAGGCTTATAAATCAGCCAAAATATTTATTTAAATTATTTAAATCTAGTGATGGTTACATGTTTCTGTGATGGGTAGATTTAGGAGTAGGGGCTGGGTTAGGTGATAGAAAATATCATTGACCCGATTTAAAATCACTGGAAGTATCACTGGATTTTGACCCTTGCCTGTTTCTGGATTTATGCTTTGGATTGCCCCATTAAAGTGCTGCACTTGGATCTTACCTGTTTGTCTCTGTGATTCCGTGACAGAAAACACCATCATGAACAGATCCAGCAGCAGGAGAGATCGGCCAGTCACTAGCGGCTGGGGAAGTCGGGGCTGTCCGCAGGATCTGTTGACACTACGGCAGTGAGGTATGGAGATACGGGCTTTCACTCAGAGGTTCTGGTCGCGGGCAGAGAGGTGTAATCACCCTGATGCGGTCCTCAGAGACATTTTTAATAAGTGTTTAGATGACCCTCTGCCATGGTGGGAAATGGACTTAGTAAAGACTCTTACCTTCTGGAATTTCGCCCATTGTTTGTACCTCCGCAAGAACGGTATGATACGGATACCTCCTGCACCTGCTCCAGCCCGTGGGTCCGCTCCAGAGCCCGCACCAGCCTGTGAGTCCACTCCAGCCAGTGAGTTCGCTCCAGAATCCTCAGTGGAGGTGGGTACCGAGTTACCGCCTCACTCACGAAGGAGGAGGAGAAAGAGGAGAAGGGGTTCCATCCCTCAAGGCCCGGAGGCTGTTCCAGAGCCTGCTGTTGGCCCGGAGGCCACCCCAGAGATTTTGGAGTCGAACGCCTCCCCGGTGAGTCCTGACATGGCCAAGAAAACATTTGTCTTTTATGTCTTGACAGTTTTGCGTGCTTGGAGAACACACGTAGGGTCTGGTGACCACGGCCCAGAGCAGTCCAGGCCCGCTGCAGTCCCAGAGCAGCCCGAGCAGCCTGCCGTCGTTCCAGAGCAGCCTGAGCCAGATGCCGTCCCAAAGCTGCCCGCTGTCATCCCAGAGCAGTCTGCTGCCGTCCCAGAGCTTCCCGCTCTCCCTGATACGGCCACGGAGGCCGTCACCGAGCTGCCCGCTCTCCCTGATACGGCCACGGAGCACCCTTGGTCTGCCCTGCCGCCGCCGCCCAGGCTGTCTGCCCTGCCGCCGCCCAGGCTGTCTGCCCTGCCTCCGCCGCCGCCCAGGCCGTCTGTCCTGTCGCCGCCGCCCTGGCCACCAGACCTGCTGGCACCCGCCTGGTTAGTTCCTCCAGCGCCGCCCTGGCACTCAGCCGGGAATCCAGACCTGCTGGAGCCCGTCTGGTTAGTTCCTCCAGCACCGCCCTGGCACTCAGCTGGGAATCCAGACCTGCTGAAACCCACCTGGTCCGTTCCTCCAGCGCCGCCCTGGCATTCAGCCAGGACTCCCAACCTGCTGGAATCCGCCTGGTCAGTTCCTCCAGCGCCGCCCTGGCAATCAGCCAGGACTCCGACTTGGTTAGAGCCCCCATGGTCTGTTCCTCCGGCTCCCCCTTGGCCTTCAGTGGACCTCAGTCTGAACCTGGCCCACCGTCCCTCCCCCTGGTCCTCCTCCAGTCCACCTCCCTCCTGAGTTTTTGTTTTATATTGTGTCTTGTTGGAGCGTCTGGGATCCGCTCCGTAGGGAGGGGGTAATGTCATGATCACCAGTTGGAGTGCCCTTTCTAGCCACCAGAGGGCACTCCACCCCGGACCTTTGCCTCACCACTACAGACTACATTTCCTATAACCCACTTCCCGGACTCATTATCACTCATTGCACCCAGCTGTCTTGTATTATGTTATTAGTGTTCTGTCTATTTATACTGAGTTTGTTTCTGCTTTTGTTATGGTGTTTTCATGGATGTTCCCAGTTTCTCTGTTTTGGTTTTCTTTGTGTTTTTCTTGTTTTGTGTACGGACTGTTTCTGTGGATTTTGACCCTTGCCTGTTTCTGGATTTATGCTTTGGATTGCCCCATTAAAGTGCTGCACTTGGATCTTACCTGTTTGTCTCTGTGATTCTGTGACAATTGCCCACTGTGCACAGTTGCCCTGAAGCCACCGGGTTGGCGGTGCAACCGGGCTTGGGCCCACCATCGCTGCTTGCAGCTATATATAAAGTTTATTATTTCCACACGTTTTAAAGCTATATCAGTTTAAACTTCTAATGGATCGTTTTCTGAGCGCACTTATCTGAAGAGCACACACACAGACAGCTGGCTGTCAGATCTCAAGTCTCATGAGTAACTTCTCTTTCACATTTTTTTGTTTTGTTTAAACTGTCAAATACAAACAAGGTTCTGTCAAAAACACACACAGTTCACATAAACACAGTCAGTTATGTCTGTTAACGTAAATACCAGGCAATGTTACAGAAATCATACGTGTATATTAGATCTGTGGCGCATTCTCTTCAAAAATAAAACTAATCCACTGCATTCAGTGGCTCAGATGTCGGGAGTATCATTTTGAGCCGGTGACTTTTTCCTCTTTAAAGGAGGTTGTTGGTCATTTGAAGCCTTTGGGTTCTCCAAACGATGTTGTCCCACCTCGACTATTTAAGGAGGTTTTTCCCACTATAGGACCATCTGTTGTTGCAGTTATTAATAGTAGTCTGACCTTGGGTGTGGTTCCTGAAATCTTAAAACATGCAGTAGTTCAACCTCTGCTTAAAAAACCTGCTCTAGATCCGTCAGTTCTTGCTAATTTCAGGCCTATTTCTAAATTGCCTTTCCTTTCAAAAATCCTGGAGAAGATTGTGTACAGTCAATTATTGGCCTTTCTGGAAGAACATAAGATATTAGAGGTTTTTCAATCGGGCTTTAAAACCTTGCACAGCACTGAAACTGCTCTTTTAAGAGTTTTTAACGACATCTTTTTAGCTACTGACTCTGGTGACTGTGTTATCCTTGTGCTCTTAGATCTAACCGCTGCATTTGACACAGTTGATCATGAAATAATGATTTCACGTTTACGGCAGTGGGTGGGCATCAGTGGTATAGCACTGGAGTGGTTTAGGTCATATTTAGCAGATAGAACTTTTTGTGTTAGTTTAGGTGATTCTGTATCCTCCTCTGCTCCTCTTTTGTGTGGGGTCCCACAGGGCTCAGTCCTTGGCCCCCTGCTTTTCTCTTTGTATTTGCTTCCACTTGGTTCCATACTTAGAAAGTATGGTATTTCGTTCCACTGTTATGCTGATGACAGTCAGATTTATGTACCTCTGAGAAAGAAATCTGAAAACCCTGTTGGACAACTACTCAATTGTCTCAACGATATAAAGGCCTGGATGGCTCTGAACTTCTTAAATTTTAATGATAAAAAAACAGAAGTGATGGTTTTTGGAGGCACCTCTGGGACCCCGCCTGTAGAGTTGGGCACTTTGGCTCCTTATATTAAATCTAGTGTCACAAATCTAGGAGTTACAGTGGACCCTGAGCTTAAATTTAACAGTCAGATCACAGCTGTTGTCAAATCTAGCTTCTTTCATTTGAGGCAGCTTGCCAAAATAAAGCCAGTCTTGTCAAGACAACATTTTGAAACTGTAGTCCATGCCTTTGTAACTACACGGCTGGACTACTGTAATTCTCTTTATGTGGGGGTTTGTGGGTCCTCCATCACTCGTCTCCAGAGGATACAAAATGCAGCAGCACGTCTTTTAACGGGCACACGTAAACATGAGCACATTTCTCCTATTTTAGCTTCTCTACATTGGCTGCCCATTCAATTTAGGATTCATTTTAAAATCCTGCTATTTGCTTTTAAATCATTACATGGTCTTGCACCGCCATACCTTGCTGAGCTTCTTCGCCCGTATAAACCTGCTCGCTCTTTCAGATCAGATGAACAGCTGCTTCTGACTGTGCCGAAAACGAAGCGTAAACACAGAGGGGATCGTGCTTTTGCTGTGTGTGCCCCTAAATTATGGAATGCTCTGCCTTTGTACGTTAGGCAGGCCACCGCTTTACCTGTTTTTAAAACCCTTCTCAAAACTCATCTGTTTTCTTTGGCTTTTGATACCTAGTAATTTGTCATTTTTATGTATCTATTTGACTTATTTTGTTATTTAAATGCTTTTATTGTGTGGTTATTATGTTGTATTTTTTCTGTACAGCACTTTGGTCAACCTTGGTTGTTGTTAAGTGCTTAATAAATAAAGTTGGTATGGTATGGTATGGGAGTAAATGAAGACTGTTATGTTCACTCTTACATCCATCAACAAAACATCTAAATTTTACCAGACATTGATGTTGCTAAAGCTGCTCGAGTGCGGAGAAAATGGCGGACAGCGCACAGCTCGCTGAGGGTGGAAACTATGGTAATACAGGACTGTCAGTCAGTGGCAGTGGCCGTGGGCCGTGGGCGTGACGTCACATTATTCAGAGAATCAAAACAGCTTGTCTAATGAGACTGCTTTGGTTTAATGGGGATTTAAAAAAAAAAAAGGAGTGGGTGGATTTTTATCATTGTAGGGTGGTTGTGTTCACACACTACCAACACACATTTATATACAAATACCTTGTAAAAGTGGATTTATCACAGTAGGTGACCTTTAAAACCTGACATATACCTGACCTTTAGACATGTCTCATGTTTGTGTGATAAGTATTTACTAAGTTACAGTTCATTTTCTAACGAGTATCAGAATGGACTTCATTGAGAAAGAGAAGGCAGATTGTGCATCATGTTTTCTATATTTTGCAAAAAGCGCAACATTTTGTTTTTACTGTGAGTGTACACAAATAAAAGAAGACATTTCACAGTTTTGATTGAGGTAAAACTCTTATTTGTATGTGGAAAATTGACTGAGTATTTTGAGTCTCTTTCACAGTGGTAAGAAAAAACGAGGTAGTATCACCGGTGTGACTGCCGACCCCAGGAAGTTAAATGATCTATGTGGGACCGACAAAATTAAATCAAGTAAATCCAATAAACTTTTTTCAGTGTTCTTCTGCTCTTTTTCCTGTTTTGCCAGTTAGCAAACAGCATTATCGTGCACGCCCCCCTCAGGACTGGAGTGTGGATCACCTGTGACTGACTGTATTCATCGTCTAATTGTATGCACCGAACCATGACAGTTTGGGATGAATAAATGTACTGTTACACCCCTAATGCATACACACACACACACATACATATTATTATAGTGGGTACGGAAAGTATTCAGACCCCCTTAAAGTTTTCACTCTTTGTTATATTGCAGTCATTTGCTAAAATCATTTAAGTTCATTTTTTTCCTCAATGTACACACAGCACCCCATATTGACAGAAAAACATAGAATTGTTGACATTTTTGCAGATTTATTAACACTCTGAGGTCTGAGGTATCGCCGGCGATACCACCGCGGTTTTTTTCTTACCAGTGTGAAAGAGACTCAAAATACTCCGTCAATGTTGCACATACAATTAAGAGTTATACACCATTTTAATCTGTGGAATATCTTCTTTTATTTGTGTACACTCAGAGTAAAAACAAAATGTTGTGCTTTTTGCAAAATAAAGAAAACTAACAATGCGTGATCTCTCGTCTCCCTCTGAACGAAGTTTAATCTGATAGTTCTCAGAAAATGAACTGTAACTTAGTGAATACTAATTACACAAAAATGAGACTTATGTCTAAAAAAAACATTGAAATGTCAGGTTTTAAATCAGGTAAGTCAAATCGAAAACAAATATTCTCTGTTTATATAATCTGTATGAAAAGAGAGCCATGTCAGAAGTCCGTGATTCAGCTCATTATCCACTAATGTGGCCACGCCCACAGAACGAGCGCTATTCAGACGCAAATTCTGAGACAATACATGTATACATTGTCTCAATCGTGTATTTATTGTCTTCAAAAGTGTTTTGAATAGCCATAGTTAGCTATCTCTGGAAGCCTCTGTTACTTCAATTTCTGGAGAGTCACATGGTTGTTCTTCTTTAGATTAATTTGTGGACTAAAGGTGTACAGAGTGCCCTCCGGCTGCAAGTATGAATTGAAACACAGTATCCAGCGTTCATAGTGATGACAATACTGAATAAATATTACTCCTCTGTATAGAAAATTGACAAACATATGAGAATCCATCAATATTTCTCCAAATGTGCATGCTTTTAAGCTAAAAGGCTATATGAAATGCCATAGAGGTAACATAAATGTTCAGACACTAAATACATTATATTTTGAAGAATATAATAGAATACCATTATTTTAAATTGTAATAATATTTCACCGTATTGCTGTTTTTTCTGTATGTTTGATATACACCATGATGAGCTTGAGACATGATCACAGAGGGTTTTTTTCACAGCCTACCTGACTGAAAGGCCTCATTATTTATGCAGGTCATTACAACTCATTATGCAATTCTTTTATCTTCTCAGGTGTAAATGACCCATTATTCATGATGATTCACGCCTCCATGCATACTGTGTTTCTTGACCAAAGATGTTTTAGAAAATTTAAATCTCTCTATTGTTTTATATGAAGGAGCAGGCAGCATAATTTTTACATAATTTTGAAGCAAAAACTCTAGTCTACAATCTCCAATACCCAGAAGTCTTGTGAACACATATATAATATTATTGTCTTGGCCTTATTTCAGTGACTTAAGTTTTTTGTTTTTTCAATAACCATGCATAAACATTATTCCTTCAAAAATACAAACATGTACATACATGTTTCTCACATATTATGGAAGCCTAGTTTGTGCTGAATTAATTTTTCCATTAATATGTTTATGAACAACTGAAAAAAGCACAAATGTCAGGGCATGTCAAAACTTCTCCAGGGCCCAAATCAGCCTCAGACTCCAGAGGGTTAAAAAAGAAAAACTGAAATATCACATGGTCCTAAGTATTCAGACCCTTTGCTGTGACACTCATATATTTAACTCATTTCTTCTGATCATCCTTGGGATGGTTCTACACCTTCATTTGAGTCCAGCTGTGTTTGATTATACTGATTGGACTTGATTAGGAAAGCCACACACCTGTCTATATAAGACCTTACAGCTCACAGTGCATGTCAGAGCAAATGAGAATCATGAGGTCAAAGGAACTGCCTGAAGAGCTCAGAGACAGAATTGTGGCAAGGTTGCAAAAAAAATTCTGCTGCACTGAAGGTTCCTAAGAGCACAGTGGCCTCCATAATCCTTAAATGGAAGACATTTGGGACGACAAGAACCCTTCCTAGAGCTGGCCGTCCGGCCAAACTGAGCTATCGGGGAGAAGAGCCTTGGTGAGAGAGGTAAAGAAGAACCCAAAGATCACTGTGACTGAGCTCCAGAGATGCAGTCGAGAGATGGGAGAAAGTAGTAGAAAGTCAACCATCACTGCAGCCCTCCACCAATTGGGGCTTTATGGCAGAGTGGCCCAACGGAAGCCTCTCCTCAGTGCAAGACACATGAAAGCCCGCATGGAGTTTGCTAAAAAAAACACCTGAAGGACTCCAAGATGGTGAGAAATAAGATTCTCTGGTCTGATGAGACCAAGATAGAACTTTTTGGCCTTAATTCTAAGTGGTATGTGTGGAGAAAACCAGGCACTGCTCATCACTTGTCCAATACAGTCCCAACAGTGAAGCATGGTGATGGCAGCCGGTTTCCTTCCAACCTGACAGAACTGGAGAGGATCTGCAAGGAGAAATGGCAGAGGATCCCCAAATCCAGGTGTGAAAAACTGGTAGCACTTTATTTTACAGTACGTGTACTTTCCTGGTATATATATAGTAATTATGTTGTACATACAGGTAAAAGAGTGGTAACACAGGGTACTTACCTGACATGTATGTACATGGGAACTAATAAGAAACACTGCTGTACTTTCCAATGGTACATATATGGTAACTACTTTGTACCTATAGACAAGTGTCGGGTAATAACAGGTGCTTACTTATAGTGTCCGTATATGGTAACTAACAGACACATTACTGTACGTACTAATGGTATGTACATGGTGAATATTTTGTACTTACAAACAAGTGTGGGTAATAACAGGCACTTATGTGTGGTAACTAGTAAGACACATTACTGTACTTACTAGTGGTATATACATGGTAACTATGTTGTACTTATGGACAATTGTCAGTAATAACAGGCACTTACTAGTGGTATATAAATGGTAACTATGTTGTACTCACGGACAAGTGTGGACACAAATAATAGACACTTACTTAACTACTGTGAAAATAATTTGCTTACCAAAATGATACACTGCAGTAACTATACAGCATTTCATAGTGTTAATACTTATCAAGTAGTCCTTTTAAGCAAGGCTTTTGACACATGACAACTGAGTATACCAAGTACAGTAGTGTTACTGATCTGTATGTCATCAAAATGCCCCTATTAAGTGAATTATTGTCCTGTAAAGATTAGGCATGTTGAACCGCAAAAATATATCATCCAGTACTCAAGAAGTATCTTGTACCATGCTTATACCTCACCCTAAGTAATGTGTAATTTACGCATTAACTAACTGGTATATTCACTAGTACGTTAATAATAAGTACATGGAAATAGGACTGTAAAATAAAGTGAACCCTTGTACATAAACCTTACATAGGAATTACCAGCTCTTACCAGGTGTAACTTACGCATTAACTAACTGGTATATTCACTAGTACGTTCATAATAAGTACATGGAAATAGGACTGTAAAATAAAGTGAGCCCTTGTACATAAACCTTACATAGGAATTACAGTGATCTGTGTATTTTTACATAAAATGTGGTTTAACCACACGTACGTTTTCATACACACAAAAACATACATTACGTATTAACAGCAATAATAAATCATGTAACGTAAAGTTTGAATGTAAATGAATTCCCCTGTAATAAAATCGTGGGATTAATGTTTTAAATCTGTTGTATGTATTCAATTGTCATATCAATACATGTTTTCAGTCACATTTTTTGAATACAGTTTACTCATCTACTTAATATGAAATAACATTTCTGTTCGTGACTTGTAATATTTAGTTTGTTTGCTGTGAGACAAAAGATGTTTTCTCCTATGCAGCAACTGACAATACAACCATAAGATACATCAAAACACAACATATATTCACAAATCACACCCATTTTATTTGTTTGCTGTACTCCATATCTTTAGAATCCATATGTTTGTAAGTAACAGATCCAAATTCAGCCCTTTATCCATCAATCTTCATCTTCATTCTCAGCAGCAGCGACCGTCACAGTCAAAGCTCGCGCTCATTATGATTTAAATTTGAAAGTAGCGCCACCCTCGAGAAGCATTACGACATGGTTTACGGCACTGATATCAAACGCTCATTGGCTCTCACCTGCTTCGTCACAGATTGCGACATGCTGTGTTTCAGTGGATTGACATTTGAATGAGTGTGCGCCTTCACGTAGAGAAGCCGGATTCATCATATTCTGCTCTGTAAAAATCTATTATTTACCGCCAGAGAGGACTGCGGCTGCAATTCATCATCATTTTAACTACTTTTGGTACAACATTTTCGCAATAATATTTAATTTTATAGTAATTGTTGTGATTACGTTTGTTTGTCTGTCATTCTTTTATTTAAAACATAATTGTTTATGGGTTACTTTAAAGGTAGGTGTAGGATTAGCAGCTCAAAATATCGTATTGATGTTATATTTTTAATAAAATTATCATTTTCATTTACAAAAATGTACGTTTTGTGTCTTTGAAAGCTACGTATGCTCTTACCAGGTGTAACTTAAACATTAACTGGTATACTGGTAATTAACTGGTATAGTCAGTAAGTTCATAATAAGTACATGGAAATAGGACTGTAAAATAAAGTGAACCCTTGTACATAAACATTACAAAGGAATTACCAGCTCTTACCAGGTGTAACTTACACATTAACTAACTGGTATTTTCACTAGTACGTTCATAATAAGTACATGGAAATAGGACTGTAAAATAAAATGAACCCTTGTACATAAACATTACAAAGGAATTACCAGCTCTTACCAGGTGTAACTTACACATTAACTAACTGGTATTTTCACTAGTACGTTCATAATAAGTACATGGAAATAGGACTGTAAAATAAAGTGCATCCTTGTACATAAACATTACATAGGAATTACCAGCTCTTTAACCTTTGCAATAATAAGCTTAAGCATTTTAAACAATTACAAGTACAGTAATGTGTCTTACAAGTTACCATAAATAAGTGCTTGTTATTACCCACACTTGTTTGTAAGTACAAAATATTTACCATGTATGTACTATTAGTAAGTACAGTAATGTGTCTGTTAGTTACCATATACGGACACTATAAGTAAGCACCTGTTATTACCCAACACTTGTCTATAGGTACAAAGTAGTTACCATGTATGTACCATTGGAAAGTACAGCAGTGTTTCTTATTAGTTCCCATGTACATACATGTCAGGTAAGTACCCTGTGTTACCACTCTTTTACCTGTATGTACAACATAATAACTATATATGTAACAGGAAAGTACACGTACTGTAAAATAAAGTGCTACCGAAAAACTTGTTGCATCTTTCTCAAAAAGACTCATGGCTGTATTAGATCAAAAGGGTGCTTCTACTAAATACTGAGCAAAGAGTCAGAATACTTAGGACCATGTGATATTTCAGTTTTTCTTTTTTAATAAATCTGCAAAAATGTCAACAATTCTGTGTTTTTCTGTCAATATGGGGTGCTGTGTGTACATTAATGAAGAAAAAAACGAACTTAAAAGATTTTAGCAAATGGCTGCAATATAACAAAGAGTGAAAAATTAAAGGGGTCTGAATACTTTCCGTACCCACTGTATATATATATATATATATATATATATATATGATCACCACAAATCAAATGCATTATAAGTGTATTATAAGCATTATAAGTTAATTATAATCCTTTCACCACCTCACTACCACCAAAAACAAAAATGCGTAAGACTCAATTTGATTCAATTTGAGCACTGGCTAGTTCTCTCTTACAATGCAGTGATGTGACAAAAAAAAAATATAAAATTGAATAAATTAAATCCTGTCAAGTAACCATAGAAAAATTACTTTGAGACTACTTGATTTGGTCACTTTAAATAATTTAATTTGGTGATGGGCAAGTTAAATGAACAAATTATGTTTGTGTTACTTTATTGATTCATGTGGAACTGATGTACCCGATTAAATTATGTGGATCCAACACACTTTTTTCAGTGCATGGTCTTTACAATAAATAATCTGTATAAATGTTTTTGTTTTTTTTGTGTGTGTGTGTGTGGGGGGGGGGGGGGGTAATATTTAATATTAAATCTAATGAAAGTATTTTTTAAAGTTGGCCCAATGGTTTTTTGTTTTTTTAGTGAATGAATCACTTTGTAGTTCCTATTCGTAAGACACTTTGGATAAAAGCTTCTGCTAAAGGAACAAATGACAGAAGTAAATGAGAGTCTCTAAGAGAGGGCAGAGAAAAGGAGGGTCCCTAAAAAGAAGATAGAACTGCAAAAATACAAAAAACTTCCCATTCCTTGCTTACCTGCAATAAGGTGTTTGCACAGATTGCAGCTGGTTGGCCGACGGAACACATGCTCCAGAAAGCAGTGTGTTTGTACTGGCTGTGGCTGCACGCCAAATGGGGCAGGCCTTGAGGGAGCACTGAAGCTGATGCTGGGGGAGGGCAAAGCAGCACTGTTGCTACCATTTGCAGGCCCAGTAGACAGGAGAGGGGATGGAAACAGGGCTGTTGGTAGATAAGCATCGTTCTGAGAACGCTGGAAGAAATTCTCCATGCTTTTACTCCGCATAAATGTGAGCGAGCGTTTCAGACGCAGAAGCTAGAGAGAGAGAGAGAGAGAGAGAGAGAGAGAGAGAGAGAGAGAGACACTGAATTCCCAAAAATAAGAAAAAGCATTCATATAAAAATTAATGGTGTGTAGACATTCAAATGTTCTTCAGCATGCTAATCACTGTGCTTGCTTTTTATTTGTCTTTATTCCAACAAGATCTCATGAGTATTCGTATATATTTTTACATAAAGTATGGTTCTACCACATTTACTTACGTTTCCATAGACACTGAAACGTACAGTATTCATGTATTGACAACACTAAAGCATACATTTATGTTTGAACAACTTTACAGACTTTACACAATCCTTATTTTCCTAACATTTCGCTCTGTTCTGTGTGACTCCTGCTGCAAACTTGTTTGCTTTTAAAAGGGAACTCGCACTGTGTTGAATGCTATGGGAAACTCCTCCACGTGAACCAATGTCTGAAATGCTTATCAAATCACGGCAATCATGTTGGTTTGTCATACATCATCGTACATCATCAAGGTGCACCTAGTATGTAAGTATATAAGGGCACCTAGAAAACATGTCATCCTCTTTTCGTCTTCAGGGACAGTTTGTGTGACGCACGATCGTCGGCAAAGTAAAGTATGACGTGCACAGAGAAAACTATACATTTTCAGAAGTGTGTGGATCCGTGTCCAAGATGTTTTACACAGTTCAGCATCTGGGCCTGGTGGTTCAGGTCTCGCTTGTGCTGAGGCAGAGCGGAGACACAGATCATGGGGCTCCAAGATGGAGCTCACCGAAGAGTTCGAGAGGGGTGTAGACCTCTTGCGCGATTCTGTGAATGACAAGAGTGAGCTGCTGGGAGAGGATGTGTTGTCATCTATATCCTCAGGTCCAGCAGTGAGTGTTCTTCCAGCAGAGCAGGAGATGGCTGATGATGATAGAGAGGGTGAGTTTCCTGAATCTTTACAGCCGCCCTGCCCTGCATATGCCGAGCTCATGGAGGCTATGGAACGCGCTGCTGGCAGGTTACAGTTGCCATGGGAGTGCCATCGGTTTCTCTCTGGCCATAATCCTCCAGCTCAAGTGAGCCTTCCATTCTTTCCTGATCTTCACACTGAGATCGAGAAGTCATGGAAGAACCCATATTCAGCTAGCATTCATTGACATCAGCAGGCTAATTTCGCTGATGTCAAGGTATTGGGCGAATATAGGTATGTGTCGATGCCACCGATTGATGAGACATTTGCAGATTATCTCGCGTAGGGGCAGGCATCGACACTGAAAGCTCTGACCCTGCCATCTAAGCCCATTAAAGTGACATCAAGCTTAAATGGCAGGGCATACGTAGCAGCAGGTCAGGCTGGTGCTGCCCCGCACATGATGGCAGTGTTGAAGGCATACCAGGCAGACCTGCTGAAGGATCTCGATCAGGGGCAGGGTCTTTCCCCTGAAGCAGTGGAGGAGCTGTGCCTAGGCTAATACTAGGGTTAGTGGAGGCGGTCTGCTAGCATTCTTGCCCCTGACCCCTCACTATCTGAGTGTAGGTTCCATCTAGCATTCCTAGTGTTGTCCTCCTCTCATTGCGAGAGTCCTCTGGCCAAGGCCCACCCCCTTTCTGCATTTGGGTAAATGCATGTTGGTAGAGGCAGAATAGATAACGGCTAGGGTCGCAGGCCATTAACTTAGGCCTTTCCTGTGCAGTTGTCTCCTGGGCGATGTTGGGCCCCTTTCACTTTCTGAATAGTGCATTTTTGCTGTGGCCCTGCTCTTCAGAATCTAGCTAATAGCTAGGCCTCTAGTCTAGGCTCTCCCTTAAGCCTGCTGAACTGATGTTCAAGTGCTGGGTCGAATGCGGTTGGCTTTTTAAGGAAAGGCCTCCATTCCCCTAGGGCAGAGTGCAGATACCATTTCTGTCATGGTAAGAGCACACTGATAGGCCTCCATCCTGTAGTATTCTCATGGTCATGCTGACAGTACTCAAATAAGACCCTGTTTTAACAGGGGAGTACTTCGCTGTTAGCACTGTACTCTTCTGCCCTGCACCATCTTGGCTTTGGTTGAGTGGAATATTTAACCTTTACTTAGTCTGGTTAATGAGTACACTCCCTTGAAGCCCAAGCATTGCCACGTGTTGACGCCCGTGTTCAACTGGAGTGGTAGGCCCTTGGTCAGGCCTCCTCCAGAGCATGGTGGCGTAAGACTGTACTCCCCTTGCTCAAAGGGTAGAATAGTGTTTTTATTAATTAAACTGCTTGTTGACAATGTGTTTAGGTTCCAGGCTTAGTGCATAGACAGTCTAACATTCTATCAGGTTGCTGGATTTAGCAGGCCTCCCTGTGAGTGAGTCTCCAACACTTGGGTGTTAAGCAGACTCGCTATCAGGTGGCTGACCTTAGCAGGCCTCCCTATGAGCGAGTCCCCAATAATGGGATATGTGGCAACTAGTAATGACTCGCTTCCAGATATGCAGGCCCCAATAGGCCTCTCTGAGGGAGAGTCCCCAACAGTGTGGCTATTTCTCAGTAGTAAGGCTAGCTTTCAGGTAGCTGGCCTTAGCAGGCCTCTCTGAGGGTGGGTACCCATTGGAATGGGAACTTAGCCTGCTATCAGATAGCTGGCCTTAGCAGGCCTCTCTGAGGGCGAGTCCGCAATGGTTTGGGTTCTATTCGCTAACAAGATTTGCTTACAGGTGACTGGCCCTAGTGGGCCTCACTGAAGGTTAACTCGCCATTAATATGGGTACCTGTCAGCCAGCAAGACTCGCTATCAGCTAGCTGGCCTCAGCAGGCCATCCTGATGGCGGGCTCCCAACAATGTGGGAATGTGTCAGCCAGCAAAATTTTGCTATCAGGTACTTGACCTTGGCAGGCCTCCCTGAGGGCGACCTCCCAGCATACTGGGTTTTGGCAGTTAGTGGATGCTTGCTATCAGGTAGCTAGCCTTAACAGGCCTCCCTGAGGGCAACCTCCCATCAATACTGGGTTTTGACAGTTGAAGGCCTCACATCAGACCTCCCAGTTAGATTAGCCCTCAGGCTGAGAGCACTCCCCTCACTAGGGTCTCTAGAGTGCACAGCCTCCTTAGTGCTTTGAAAAATGAGCGCTCTGTAGACCCTAGGATCGAGCAGAATGACTCCCCTCGGTTGCAAGGTTTGAAAAGCGCTATGCTGAGTCCAGCTCTCCAGGATGCCCCTCTCTACGATTTGGTCTGAGTTAGTTTATTGCCATTTTGCAGTCCCTCTTTCTGGATGTCTCTTCGAGAGGCAAGTGTAATCTAGAGACTCTGTTTCTAGGAAACAGACAGGTTGCTGGACAGACTATGTTACTAGTAAAGTAAGAAAGAAACCAGGTCAGCCTCCCTGGTGGCATTCGGGGTCGACTATGTTCCCTGAGAAGAGACTGGCTGGGGTTCCCTCTGGCTCCCTAGCCACATTTCCTAAAAAGGGGCCCGATCTATATGAAGCTGTTGGTCCCAAGTCTTTGAGCAGCCTTGGCAGGCCTTCATATTTGGAGGCCTCTTTGAGGCTTGTAGCTTGGGCTATGACTGTAGGGAGTGCTGTCACTGACAGCCCAATTGTGACCCATTGGGAGAGTGGTTCTGGCATTTCAGTTGAAACTGCTTGATCTGACAGTTGTCATACACTGCCATCTTTTGGCATGCACTCCCCTCAGCATGCCGTCACGGGTATATCGTTCCCCATAGCATTCAACGCTGTGCGAGTTCCCTTTTGAAAGAGAATGTCTCAGGTTACGCATGTAACCATGGTTCCCTGAGAGTGAACGAGACACTGCGTTTCCCTGCCATGCCTCGGGGCCGCCTGCTGAACAGTCCCTTTAGACGATAAGTGGATGACATTTTCTCCAGGCGCCTCTTATATAATTTCGGGTCGCACCTTGATGACGTCATGGGCTGTCGCCAGTCAGTACAATTGCCGTGATTTGATAAGCATTTCAAACACCAGTTCACGTGGAGGCATTTCCCATAGTGTTTTCTGGGAACCATGGTTACATGAGTAACCTGAGTCGTTTTTCGAAGGACTACATAATGTTAAAAAAAGACTGCACTATAAAATGTTAAATTAAATAACATTTCTGTAATTGTTTAACCATTATTTGTCATATAATATTTATTTTGTTTGTCATGTAATATTTATTTTGTTTGCCGTGGGACACAAAAAGCTTTTTCAGTATAGTTCTATGCTGTGACTGACAATAAAATACACCAAAAACGCAACATAAATTTACAAAAGTAATGAATTTTATTTATGTGCTGTAAACCAAATCTTTAGAATCCATTTGATTGTGAGTAACAGACTCAAATTCAAGCCTTTATTCAGTGATCTTCATCTCCATTCTCAGCAGCGACCATGAAACATCAAATCCTGCACTCGTTATAAATTCAAAACTTGCCACCTCACAGGGTTGCCAGGTCTGCATAACAAAACTAGCTCAATGGCCTAAATACCTAAAATACATTTCTACAGTCACTGTATGTGTTATACACAATTCAACTTGAAAATCATAGTAGTAATCATAAACACTGTTTTCATAAATGAGCTCACTACCAGTGCTCTTCCAAACAAAACTCATCATCTACCATAGTTGTATCATTGTTAGAATGTAAAATGGGTAAAATATCTCAATACAAGCATTTCAGTCAAATAAACCTTTAACCAGTAGAGAAAAAAAAAAAAAAAAAAAACCCACGGCAACAGTTTAAAAGTAGCCCAATTCCACAGGAAAACCACATACTTGGCAACCCTGCCGCCTCAAGAAGCTTTAGGGGCAGTTCACATATCGCATCTAAAATGCGTAGAAAGCGCGGCCGCACCGCTTTCTCCTTCGTTCCAAAGCGTTTGCGCTCCCGTGGCATCTGTCATTGCTATGCACCCATGATCTGTGCTCTCCACGATGATGAGGAAGTTTCAGGAAAATTGATTTCTAGCCCTTGCATTAGCTTTACTACTCTATATAATTATGGAGATGAGATATAAAAACCACCTTGTACAGCTATGATCAGCTGTTTGGCTGAGCTTTTGATGTTTTGTTACGGAAAGGTAGAAGCTGATCAGTTGGTTCGTCACATGACCTGCGGTGCGCTTGTGGCATTCTGAAAAGTTCATGCGCCTGGAAAACGCAAAGCATGCGTGTCGCGACCACGTTGCTTCCATTATGAGCGCGCCTGCCACGCGCCTACATTTGAAATAAAGAATTTGAGCACAACCCACTAAACTATGGACGTAATGTAAACAAAGAAGATGGGAAGTCATTCACACCGAAAGTGGGACGAAACGACACAGTGTTACAGAGCTCGCGCTGACATGTCATCTGAGCGGCTCAATGGTCCGAGCCGTGTGACCAACTTGACTGCACAGTGAGGACGTAGCTACATATGCAATTCTTCAAAGTAGCCTGTCAAACACAACTAATGTAAAAAAATGTAATAACTTCATGCTGATCTTCATTATTTAATGTGCAGTGAAAAAAACCCTGAATTTCTGCGGAATTTCTAAGTAATGTGGTTTGCGCTGCGCTGTTAACTGGACAGCGCCACACTGGCGAGATTAGTTTGGGCCACGCTGTCCGCCGTCTACTGTCTCTATAATACCATGCCTTTTCATCCCACTTTCTGCGGAGTCGACAGCAGGTAACATTAGTGTTTGCATTTAGCCTGAACCAATATGCTGTTATGATAATCTCACTCTCTCTCTGTCACACACACACGCACACACTTGTATATGTGGTTTACGGGGACTCTCCATAGGCATAATGGTTTTTATACTGTACAAACTGTATATTCTATCCCCCTACACTACCCCTAACCCTAAACCTACCCATCACAGGAAACTGTCTGCATTTTTTTAATTTAAAAAAAACCCACATTATTTAGTATGTTTTTTAAGCCAGTAGGTTTACGAGGACACAGGAACCATGTATACGTTGTAATACCCATGTTATTATACACATTTGTGTCCTCATAAACCACAAGAATGAACACACACACACACACACACACACACACCTACTCCTCTCACAGTGATGCATAAAAATACCACAGAAAACAAAATGTCAGGTAAATATAGTAAATGTGTAACGAGGCGGGACTCAGGGTAAGATTCATCTGCAGGCTTTTATTAAACAGAGCTCATAGTAAGACAGGCAATGGCAAACAGGTCCAAACAGTGGCAAACAGGTAGAGAGCAGGCAGAATCGTAGTCAAGGAACAGGCAATGAATCAGGGCAGGCGGAAAGCATTCACAAAATCAGGAAACAATAAACAATCCAAAAGGTCCAAAGGGCAGGCAGCAGGAATTGTAACACGGGGAACAGACGGGATCAGTAACAGGCAGGAAGACAGACAGACAAGATAGAAATGCTCAGAATTGCAACAATGGTTAACAAGACCTCGCAAAGTGTGTGAGGGTGTGTGTGGCTTAAACAGTCCAGATAATGTGCTGTAGCAGTATGTGGCAATTGGTGATTGGTGGAGTGAGTGCAGGTGATTGCCAGGGAGGATTGTGGGAAATGTAGTCCGGGAATGACTGGGAATGTGACAAAATGAATGTACATTAGCCCGTCGGGGGAGTCCACTAGAGAGTGCGCACGGACTTTGAAAGGTTCGCGCGCTGAACTGTGCACGAGATGGAGCGGGACACGGAAAAGGCCTGGCTATAGTCTATCCGCGGCTTAAGACAACTTTTATTTTCTTTCACACACAGCACAGAGAAACATCTCTCTAATAAACCGACCAAACTGCCTGTCAAGTGATAGATGAAACTGACAATGATTTAATCTTTTTTAAACAAATGAAAGGCAATGTGGATAAACATTCACAGCCACGATGTACAGAACACTCTCAAAGATATAGAAGAAAATGAATAAAAACATTTTGGATTAAACTTTAAAATATATATATTAATAACTGCAGAAAGGCCACACTGCAGATAGATATACATTTCATATGTTGGCAAATCAAATTACATCAGCTAAATTGTCTGTGCGAGCAAGCTTTAACTAATCTACAGCGCAACATTGATGCACCAAAAACCAAAAAAATGTATCAATTTAATAAAAAAAATTAGCCTATTATTTTTTTTTTTTTTTTTTTTATCAAACATTAATTTACAGAATTGAATTAGAACAGAATATACCGTTCTAATAAATGAAAATAGCCTAATTAAAAAAATGAAATATGATCAAGTCAAACTGCAAAATGCCTGAAGTGCAGGGGAACATATTTTCACAGACACGTCAGGCTCCACCGCTCACCAATCACAGCGCACCCAATCACCAGAATACTGATCACCGGCACCTGCACCTCATCAGCACCTCATCACTGTCTGCATATAGAGCACTCACACACACCACTCGATGTCCGGTCTCGTTTGCATTAACATTACCTGTATGCTTACCTTAAGGACTCCCCACAATCTACTTACCTGCTTCCAAGAATCTCCTCGTGTGTTCTCTCCTCTCCGTGTGAGTGCTCCCTACCTCCAGCGTCTCCAGTATCTCCAGCATCTCCAGTATCTCCAGTGTTTCCAGCTCCAAGGTTCCCGGTACCTGTTAACCACTAAAGACTCAGTTATCATCCATTCATCTCAAGATACCATTCTACTACACTGCTTACTCACCTGCACTTCTGCCACTGCTCATACTGGTTTTCAATAAAGCACATCTAACTGTTCAAGTCCGTCTCTGTCCTTTCTGTGTTGTAACAGAAGACCGGACCCTAACAGCGTGAGGCCAGTATGAGCTCCCCGGATCCCTTCCAGGAACTTGTCGACGTTCTTCGACGAACACTCACCACCAGCACACCTCCACCACCACAAGCCAGCACTTCCGCAAACACCGTCACCTCTTCCTCTCCGTCAGCACCCGCCAGTCCCATGGCTAGACCAGCGCCCTACTCAGGATTGGCGGAGGACTGCAGCAGTTTCCTCCTGCAGTGTGCACTGGTCCTGGAGATGCAACCGCACCTCTATCCCAGCGATACATCCAAGGTAGCGTTCATCATCTCCCAATTACAAGGCAAGGCGTTGCAGTGGGCTGAATCCATCTGGTCTCAAAAAGGTCCTGTCATTCAATCATATGATTCCTTCGTTACCCACTTCCGGGAGGTGTTTGGTAAACCCTCCTACGACTCCTCTATTGGCGAGAAATTGTGTAATCTCAAACAAGGTTCCATGACTATTAACGACTATGCCTTGCAGTTCAGAACGCTAGCAGCGTCCAGTGGATGGAACGAACAAGCCCTCATAACCACCTACCGTCAAGGTTTGGATCCTCGGGTGCGGTTGCATCTCGCTGCATACGAGGATTCCATCGGCCTCGAGCGATTCATCCAGCTGTCCATCCGCTTTGCCTCTCGTATGCAGTCGTGTATAGAAGAACACCAGGACCAGTCACTTTTCCACCATCTCCTCCACCGACCAGAACCCGTCAGCCCTCCAGAACCAGCCCACGAACCCATGCATGTCGAAGACTCTCGCCTTACTCCCTCCGAGCGCCAGAGACGGCTGACCCTGAACCTCTGCTTATATTGTGGTTTACCTGGGCACATCATCTCGGCGTGCCCAACTCGTCCCCCGCGACCAATGGTGAGTGCCATTATTCCTCCACTCAATAAGATGAAACCACTCACCACTGTTGTCAACCTTACTGCTGCCGGTATTTCCCTTCCAGTGGTGGCGCTCCTCGATTCAGAGTCAGCCGGCAACTTCATCTCCGGCGCCCTCTGCAGGCAGCTCAAACTCAAGACCTCGCCCTCTCCGACTGTCTATCAGATCAACTCAATCACAGGAAAACCATTGAGCCGAAGATGTGTGCGACGATGTGTGGGTCCCATTTAACTACGTGTCGGCATACTCCATCAAGAAGAGATCCATCTGCTGGTTCTGGAGGAATCCACCTCTGACGTGGTTCTAGGGTGTCCCTGGTTGGAGCAGCACAACCCTTCCATCTCCTGGAGAACCGGCGAGATCCTGAAGTGGGGCGAAGCCTGTTTCTTAAGCTGTTTCTCTGACCTTCCAGTTCCTCGGGTACCATCCTCTCATGATCTAGCCATCTGCACCACCTCCATCAAGAGTCCAGTTGAGAAACGTTCCACCGAGATCCCAGAATGCTACGCCCCCTTCAGTGACGTCTTCTGCCCACAGAAAGCCTCCAAGCTGCCTCCACACTGGCCATGGGACTGTGCCATCGATCTGCTTCCGGGTGAGCCAGTGCCAAGGGGTAAGATCTATCCCCTTTCCATCCCGGAGGAGAAGGCCATGGAGGAATACATCAAAGAGGCCCTTGCTCAAGGATACATCTGCCCGTCTACTTCCCCTGCTGCTTCGAGCTTCTTCTTTGTGGCTAAAAAGGACGGAGGCTTGAGGCCCTGCATTGACTACCGCTCCCTAAGCAAGATCACCATCAAGTTCCGTTACCCCCTTCCTCTCGTCCCAGCGGCCCTGGAACATCTCCGTGGTGCCACTGTGTTCACGAAGCTGGACCTCCGCAGCGCGTACAACCTCATCCGGATACACGAGGGGGACGAGTGGAAGACCGCCTTCATCACGCCCACCGGCCATTATGAATATCTTGTTATGCCATATGGCCTGGTCAACGCCCCCTCCGTATTCCAGGATTTCATACATGAGGTGCTCCGGGAGTTCCTCCACAAGTTCGTGCTAGTTTATATCGATGACATCCTGATATACTCCCGGAGCCTGGCCGAACATCACCACCATGTTGCGGAGGTCCTCCAACGACTTCGCCAGTTCCATCTCTTCCTCAAGGCCGAAAAGTGCTCCTTTCATCAACTTCCTGTTCACTTCCTCAGGTACATCATTGATCACAGTGGCATCCGGATGGACGAGGGGAAGGTGGACACCATCAAGACCTGGCCAATTCCTACATCCATAAAAGAACTCCAACGTTTCCTCGGCTTTGCCAATTTCTATCGACGGTTCATCAAGAATTATAGCTCCATAACCCATCCACTCACCAACCTGCTCCGTAACCAGCCCAAGTCTCTGTCCTGGACACCAGCTGCCACCAATGCCTTCGAAAGCCTCAAAGAAGCCTTCACCACCGCTCCCCACCTCGTCCACCCTAACCTGGACCTCCCTTTCGTCGTGGAGGTGGACGCCTCCACCACAGGAGTGGGAGCCGTTTTTCTCAGCAGCAGGGGACACCAAGTAGACTCCACCCATGCGCCTTCTTCTCCCGCTAGCTAAACCCGGAGGAGGTCAACTACGACATAAGAAACAGGGAACTCCTAGCCGTGAAGTTGGCTCTAGAAGAGTGGAGGCATTGGTTGGAGGGAGCCAAACATCAGTTCCTTGTGCTGACAGATCATAAGAATCTGGAATACTTACGAGCCGCCAAAAGATTAAACCCTAGACAAGCACGTTGGGCCTTATTCTTCTCCCGGTTTGACTTCACCATTTCCATCGTCCTGGATCAAAAAATGTTAAAGCAGACGCTCTCTCTCGACTTCACGCTCCTGAAGAAACCACCGCAGAACCTGAATTCATCCTCCCTAGTTCCATCATCGTGAGTCCCATCTCCTGGTCAGAAGAGACCATTCCCTCCTCCAATGCCTCCACTAACCCTCCGCCGGGTCGCCCACCTGGCTTGCTATACATCACCCGAGCACGACGCACTCCACTTATCCACACAGCCCACTCTTCGCTCGGCACTGGCCACCCGGGGGTCAATGAGACCCTCTCGTTGCTAAGGGAACGCTTCTGGTGGCCGAGTATGGCATCTGATGTCTGAAGGTACGTGCAGGGCTGCAGGGAGTGCGCCATTTCCAAAAGCCCTCACCATCTTCCATCCGGCAAGCTCCATCCTCTGCCCGTTCCTAACCCACCCTGGTCATACCTAGGAGTGGACTTTGTAACGGATCTACCCACATCAGAGGGCTGCACCTGCATTCTAGTAATCATCGACCGTTTCTCCAAGTCATGTCGTCTAGTTCCACTAAGAGGGTTACCCACCGCCATGGACCCACCGCCAGTTCATCTCCCGAGTGTGGAAAGCCTTCCATTCGCTCCTAGGTGTGACCGTAAGCCTATCATCGGGATACCATCCACAGTCGAACGGGCAGACGGAAAGAAAGATCCAGGAAATTGGCCGCTTACTCCGTACCTTCTGCCACGACCACCAGGACTCTTGGAACCAGTATTTGGGTTGGGCCGAGTATGCACAAAATTCCCTGCGTCAACCTGCCACCGTCCCAGCTGTGGATTACTGGTTCCGAGAGAGCGAGAGGGTCTGGGACTCAGCACACCACCACCTGCAGAGAGCCCTGCGCAGACGCAGGATGACGGCCGACCTACGTCGCTCTCACACTCCCACCTACCAGCCCGGACAGGAGGTCTGGCTGTCGACAAGAGACATCCGCCTGCGTCTGCCCTGCAAAAAGCTGAGTCCCAGGTTCATTGGCCCGTTCAAGATCCTCAAGCAGATCAACCCGGTGACATACAAGCTACAACTCCCCTCACAGTACCGCATACACCCCACGTTTCACGTATCTCTCCTCAAGCCTCACCATCCCTCTGTTCCTCTCTCCACAGGGCCTGACGTGGCAGCCGCCGAACCCCCCTTTCCACTCATCGTAGAAGACGGAGCCACCTACGAAGTATGGGACATCTTGGACTCCCGGCGCCGGGGTGGCCAGTTGGAATACTTGGTGGACTGGGAGGGATATGGCCCTGAAGAACGCTCTTGGGTCCCCAGGAATGACATCCTCGATCCCAACTTGCTACTCACCTTCCACGCAAATCACCCTGACAGACCTGCCCCATGTGCAAGAGGACGGCCACCTCGACGCCGGGGTCCTCAGCCCTCAGGAGCGGGCCGTGGGGTACTGTCACAGACACGTCAGGCTCCACCGCTCACCAATCACAGTGCACCCAATCACCAGAATACTGATCACCGGCACCTGCACCTCATCAGCACCTCATCACTGTCTGCATATAGAGCACTCACACACACCACTCGATGTCCGGTCTCATTTGCATTAACATTACCTGTATGCTTACCTTAAGGACTCCCCACAATCTACTTACCTGCTTCCAAGAATCTCCTCGTGTGTTCTCTCCTCTCCGTGTGAGTGCTTCCTACCTCCAGCGTCTCCAGTATCTCCAGTATTTCCAGCTCCAAGGTTCCCGGTACCTGTTAACCACTAAAGACTCAGTTATCATCCATTCATCTCAAGATACCATTCTACTACACTGCTTACTCACCTGCACTTCTGCCACTGCTCATACTGGTTTTCAATAAAGCACATCTAACTGTTCAAGTCCGTCTCTGTCCCTTCTGTGTTGTAACACATATATTCAAAACAGTGATCAATAAATAAATTAAAATTAAAGAAATTATTAAAACAACGAAAGTAGGCTATAGCTAGAATTGTCAACTTGTCTTTTTAACTGCAGAGACAATAAACGCTAAACTGGAGTGGCAGTCTTTTTAGCTAAACATTAACAGAATCCAAAAATCAAATTACAAGCGGCTGAAATAGTTTGAAATCACTTGTAGCTACCCTACCTGATTGAGAGACAAAAATCCAGTCTTTCACGCGATCCGCCTGTGTCCGTTTGAATCTTTTCAAATAGCGCGCTATAGTCAGCTCGTTGGCCAGCAGAAGCGCGCCGCAGTGTTTGTCGTTGTTGAGTTCTAGGACATGAGCTGTTGGCACAACTTGCATATGTTTTTTTGATCATCTTTTACCATTTCAAAGTGCATCCAATTGTACACTTTATCCCAGACATTGTTGAAGATTTAATCCCTGCCGTAAAGATGCTCATCTGCCGGTCACGGATCATGGAAGTGAAACTTAAATCGGTCACAGGTTGGATTTATTCACGCACATTAAAAATATTTATTAAAAGCTTCTTTCTTTTCACATTTTTATTTATAGTATTAACATAATAGGCTGTATATTAACCTATTGGGAAAGAACCGGTATGTCTATGTAAAATCAGATATTGAGCGCACCCATATCTCTTCTCATAACACCTCTGAGACGATTCGACTGTGATATTGGTAGTCGAATAAGGCTCCTCCTATCGAAGATTCGAATCGTCGACTATTCAGGGTCACACCTAAAATGAAGTGAGATATTTTGAAATGTCATGCCAAATATTGGCTAATTTTGGATTTCATGAGAGCTACACATTCCAAAAAAGTTGGGACAGGTAGCAATAAGAGGCCGGAAAAGTTAAATGTACATATAAGGAACAGCTGGAGGACCAATTTGCAACTTAGGTCAATTGGCAACATGATTGGGTATAAAAAGAGCCTCTCAGAGTGGCAGGGTCTCTCAGAAGTCAAGATGGGCAGAGGATCACCAATTCCCCCCAATGTTGCGGCGAAAAATAGTGGAGCAAAGGAGTTTCTCAGAGAAAAATTGCAAAGAGTTTGAAGTTATCATCATCTAAAGTGCATAATATCATCCAAAGATTCTGAGAATCTGGAACAATCTCTGTGCATAAGGGTCAAGGCCGGAAAACCATACAGGATCTTTGGGCCATACAGGAATGCTACTGTAATGGAAATCACAACATGGGCTCAGGAATACTTCCAGAAAACATTGTCGGTGAACACAATCCACCGTGCCATTCCGCTAAAACTCTATAGGTCAAAACAGAAGCCATATCTAAACATGATCCAGAAGTGCAGGCGTTTTCTCTGGGCCAAGGCTCATTTAAAATGGACTGTGGCAAAGTGGAAAACTGTTCTGTGGTCAGACGAATCAAAATTTGAAGTTCTTTTTGGAAAACTGGGACACCATGTCATCCAGACAAAAGAGGACACGGACAACCCAAGTTGTTATCAGCGCTCAGTTCAGAAGCCTGCATCTCTGATGGTACGGGGTTGCATGAGTGCGTGTGGCATGGGCAGCTTACACATCTGGAAAGGCACCATCAATGCTGAAAGGTATATCCAAGTTCTAGAACAACATATGCTCCCATCCAGAAGTCGTCTCTTTCAGGGAAGACCTTGCATTTTCCAACATGACAATGCCAGACCACATACTGCATCAATTACAACATCATGGCTGCATAGAAGAAGGATCCGGGTACTGAAATGGCCAGCCTGCAGTCCAGATCCCATAGAAAACATTTGGTGCATCATAAAGAGGAAGATGCGACAAAGAAGACCTAAGACAGTTGAGCAACTAGAAGCCTGTATTAGACAAGAATGGGACAACATTCCTATTCCTAAACTTGAGCAACTTGTCTTCTCAGTCCCCAGACATTTGCAGACTGTTATAAAAAGAAGAGGGGATGCCACACAGTGGTAAACATGGCCTTGTACCAACTTTTTTGAGATGTGTTGATGCCATGAAATTTAATCAACTTATTTTTCCTTTACAATGGTACATTTTCTCAGTTTAAACATTTGATATGTCATCTATGTTGTATTATGAATAAAATATTGTAATTTTTAACTTCCACTTCATTGCATTCTGTTTTTATTCACAATTTGTACAGTGTCCCAACTTTTTTGGAATCGGGTTTGTACTTTTGAGTGTGTAGCAGAAGTGTAGGCAAGCTTTGGGACACATTTGTCATAATTATGTCTTTGACGACAGTTTTGATGCTTATTTATGTGCATCCTGTCCTTTTAAACTGCCCTGTCAATCATCTTGTCACAGTTGAAATCTTTCAAATTTAATTTCCTACCATTTTGGAGAGAAATGTAGTGGCACGTTCAACTGCCAGTCATGGGTGGTGGAGAACTCTGTATTGTTGACATGTAAAAGTTTAGACCAGGGGGGTATTGCACAAAAGCAAGATAAGGGATTAAGCTGGGATTTTCCAGTTATCCTGGCTGAATTTAGCCCTGACTCGGTTGCATGAAGGGAGGCTAAATTAATCTACATTAAGTTACTATGGAGATTTACACTTTGCAGCTAGCCTGCTCCGGAGCAGGCTAACAACCAGGCTAAGCTGAGCTCCTCTAACACTGACCAATAGGAACGCAATGATATTACAACTGACTCTCTCACATACAATTATTTGACTTTATTAACATATATATATATATATATATATATATATATATATATATATATATATATATATATATATATATATATATATATATATAGTGTGTGTGTGTGTGTGTGTGTGTATGTGTGTGTATTATGTGTATATTATTATGCGTGTATATATATATAATACACACATTTACTAAATTGTGCTAAATAAAAACATATATTGGTGTTAAGTTTTTACATTAAGACATTTTTATTATTTTAATATTTTATTAAAAGGTAAGTATGATGAGAAACAAAACATTTAAAGAGAAGTAATTTCTTAAAAATTAAGTGTTATATAGCCCACTGAATCATTCTCAGACTTAATGCTGACAACAATGGAAGCACTTGGGAGAGAACTGTCAGGAGACTTATTTCTTAGCACAGAAGAATACAAGAGGATTACCAAATCATTGTTTTAAGTGTGAAAATATAGCAAAAGTAACACAGAAATTCAAAATCAATAAACCTGTGACAAGGCCCCTGAAACAATCAGGCCTTCATTTGTAAGCTTTCATTAAGTGATGAGTGATTTTTTTGCTAGACAAAGAGCAGGAGAAATACCAAGTGAGTGTTTCAGAGCCAGCAAAAGCTATGAGAAGAGTGACAGAGTAAGATGCAGCCTGCTGAAGTGGCATGCATGGTTGTTGTCCACACTGAAACTACCCACTGTAGTCAAAGCACAATAAAGTCAGCTAGCCTTTTCCAAGGCCCATATTTAATCTATACTCTGGTCTCATATATATATATATATATATATATATATATATATATATATATATATATATATGGAATTCAGGTTGATTAGGACACTTTTTGCTATTGAAAAGACTGGGAAAAAGTGTCCTAATCAACCTGAATTTTATATATATATATATATATATATATATATATATATATATATATATATATATATATATATATATATATATATATATATATATATATAGGTTTTCCTTTCTTACTGGCTAAATGTTTTGTGCCCAATATTTAATTAGATTGTTATAAAATATATGAATACATTTCTCTCTGGTTTTGTTTGACAGTAGTACTCTTTATGGTTAAAATTTAAAATTAATATGCACAGACTAAATTTTAATTGGTAAGATGAATCTAAACTCAGTAATTGTCCCAAAGTATATTGATTTACCCCATTACAATAGTCCATTTACAGTTACTATCATAAAAATACACTTACTTGTAGGTTTGAAAGTGTACATAAGGCACATTTAATGTCCAACATCAAATATTTTAGCGAAATGTATATTTTAGAATTACTGCGCTTCTATTGCGTCCCGTCTGTTTAGCGCGCATGCGCGCAACAGCGCTCGTTCAATGTGAAGTTTAGCCTCAAAATGGAAATATTTGCATTACTTTCTAACATTTACAGATGGAGAATAAACTTGTGAAAAGTAAGTTATGCACTAAGGAAAACATCATGTCTCAAATGCATAAAATAGCACAAAATGTATGCCATTTCCTATGGTGGATCGATTTGATCCATGATCGACCTCTAGGGCTGCTTAAGAAAAGCGTGCACGCTAAATTATCTTGACTAGGTGAACCTGGATCGAATTAGCGGGACTGCGTGAACTTCAATTACCTTTTATGAAACCGTTTTAGCCCAAACTCATTTGTTAGGTTAATTCAAGTCAGGTTTTGGAGTTTAATCCTCGCTTTTCTTAGCATCTTTTATGAAACAGCCCTCAGGGGTGTCAAACCTCAGGCCTGGAGAGCCACAGTCCTGCTGAGTTTTGCTTCAACCCTAATCAAACACACCTGAACAAGCTAATCAAGGTCTGAAGGGTTACTAGGAAGCTACATGCAGTGGAAATTTTATCAGGATTGGAGCTGAACTCTGCAGGACTGTGGCTCTCCAAGACCGGAATTCGCCACCCCTGGTCTAGACCCTGAATATAAGATGAACCCGTTTTTTTCAGATGTATTTCTAAGAAAAAAACATCATCTTATATCCGATACAACAATACGATACAAACAGTACTACGATTTGGAACACACTAAATTCTAATTTCGAATACTATTTAGGAAGTATATGCAAACTGGGACAGAGTATTTGTGTTCTTGAACTATGTCATCATCAACCGTCAAAGTCCAGTTCCAATCTTTAAGAACGCAAGTGGGTCAATGACGTGACACCTACATTTTCTGTCCGGTTGCATTTCTTTCAGTTAAAATTTGGTTTAAATGCATAAAAAGATACCATATATATGTAGTACCTCTCCCGTGCATGTACTCACTTTAACTTTTCAAAAAACATTAGTTATTTGTAATAGTCTGTTGTTTAAAGTGTCAAAATATCATGTGGTGCAATATAATAATTTCTGTTTTGGAAATGTCTTCGAAATTACTCTAAATTTATTCAAATTCATTTTCTGGACTAATTGGCATGATTTCCAACGTTTTGTAATCCTGTACAAAATTGCAAAGCATTCGTATTTATATTTACATCATAATATACAAACAAACTTTGTCCACTGATTTAAGTCCATTTTATGAAATATCATGTGGTGCAACCACCAAATAATGACCACTTTGGGACTTTCATGTTGAAATCCATTCAAAGAAAAGAAGTTGCATCATATACCAATTTGCAAATTAAGGACCCATGGAAACAGCGAGCAGGTTTGTAACTCTGTCTTAAATTAAAAAAAAAAAAAAAACTTTTTAACGGCTGGTATGTAGTTCCCACATCATGTGGTATGACCTCAAAAAAAAAAAAAAAAAAAATGAATACTGAGTTATTTCTGCAAATATATACTTCTATTACAAATTTCATAGTGACTTTTGTGTGAAGCTAGCTTGTTTTGTTTAGGTGGCCAATTCATGTGGTGCGACCACTGCAGAATGTTTTCCATGATAGATTTATGTCCTAGATTGGCAGTATTGTTTATATTCAATTGATAATTTATAAACTTAAAGTACTTTATTTTAGGATCATTTGGAATAGATTTTTATGCAATTTGGGTCATTTTATACAAATATTTCAGACAGTTTATGTTTGTATTGTACAATATAATGTAATCTCAGTTTGGTAACCTGTTTTACCAGATGCCACTGCCAAGCAAAAACCGCTGGCCATAAGTTAGTTACACCTTGCTAGGAGAAGATTAAAATGTTATTACAATTTAAAATATCTGTTTTCTATGTGAATAAATAGTAAACTGTAATTTATTCCTGTGATCAAAGCTGAATTTTCAGCATCCTTACTCAAGTCTTCGGTGTCACATGATTCTTCAGTAATCATTCTAATATGCTGATATGCTGCTCAAGAAACATTTGATTATTATCAATGATCATATTTTTGTGGAAACTGTGATATATTTTATTTGCCAGGATTCTTTGATGAATAGAAAGTTCAAAACAACAGCATTTATTTGAAACAGAATCTTTTGTAAAATTATAAATGTCTTCACTGTAAAACCCAATAAGTTCAGAATACTCAAAACATTTGAGGAAACTTATTACCTCAAAACATTTAAGTAAACTAACTCATTTGTTTAAAGTTGGTAGAACTTAAAATTTTTGTGACAAGTGGGGTGGGGCTGAGAGCCATGGAAGCAGATCAAGGACAGTGTGGTGCACAGGTGTCTCTCACTAACAATCCCGTCACCAGCATCCCTTTCCCAACTCATAATAATGTTAATTACATACAGTTAATTTACATAAACATCACATTCAGATCTTGGTTAAATGTTACATAGCAAATAACACATGCTATTATAACTATCAGAGAGACATTATCAGAGAGTCATTACATACTTATATGTAATCAAACAACATATGTGGTCTTAAATGTTTTGCAGCTCATCCTCAACCTAACCTAACCACAGGCTCTACTCTTCACCACAGTGGTAACCCTACAAAACTAACAATAACAGAGCCCCCCTGAATCCCAACATAACACAACATTAAACATTAACTTATCTCCATATGTTAATCTTGTGCAAAAACACACAAAATTACACTTAATTTCAACAGTTATTTATATGGTCTGATGCAAAGCATTATTATTAAGTTCAGCTTACTACAATGAAATTTTGAGTTCATGCAACTTTTTTCTATTAAGTACAATGAACTTTTATTATTATTTGAGTGAAACAAACTCATTTAATTTAATTAATTTCACTGTTCGGTTTTACAGTGTGTCACTTTTGATCAATTTAAGCCTAATGTGTCCTTGATGAATTAAAGAATTAATTTCAACTTAAATGAAATGGTGCACTTGTTTGCGATGTGATTCTTTTATATATAAAAAGTGTTTATAAAATTTGTGTTCATGAAAATTCAGTGAAATTAATAAAATCTGGTTTAAAACATTTTTATCATTTTTATGCCATTTACAGGGAAAGTAAGTGTTAAACTACATTTAAGAAGGCAACTCTGAAGTTATAGAACAAAAATATAGGGTCATTCTTTACAGAATCTTAAACTGCAAATACTTTGTTTCTAAACACTTTAATTACTGAGAACTTGTAAAAAAAAAAAAAAAAAAATGTTAAGCATGTTAAGGAAATAAATACATTTTAAGATAAATCACGGTCGCACCATGAAATTTTTTAAGTTATGGCCATTCATCTACAGGGAGTGCAGAATTATTAGGCAAGTTGATTTTCTGATCATATTTTTTTCCCAAGCACATTTTACCAATTCCAATCCACATCAATCTTAATAACTACTATTAATATTGTTTTTAATCATTTATAAGTGATATATAATTGTTCATGAAGGCTGGAAATGAAAAATGCCTTATATTCAGGTGTGCAGAATTATTAGGCAAGTTTTCTTTTACAGGCAAAATGAGCCAAAAAAGAGATTTAACTCAGACTGAAAAGTCAAAAATTATTAAATACTCATGAGAAGGACGCAATACTAATGCAATACTAGAAATTGCAAAGTTAAAGCATGACCAAGGGACAGCAAAATGCTCATTGGGTCAGCGGGGTCAGACAAAAACAGGTGGAAAAGAAAAGACACATGTTAACTGCAAAATAATTAAGAATTAAGGTGAAGAATTAAGTGTGAAACCATCAGGAACCCTTTAGTCTCCAGCGCCACCATTTTCCAGAACTGCAACCTACCTGGAGTCTCCAGAAGTGCAAGGTCTCAGGATCTCAGAGACTTAGGTTAGCTAAAGAATCCTAAAAAATGACCCGCACGTGATAAGAATCACAAGCTGAAGTGTTATAAAATACATGAAGACTGGGTTTTTATAGGCCTTATAAACAGACAGCTTGAGAGTGACTCCTGAAGGACCAGCACCACATCCTCTTGTACCACTGTTTGAAGAATTTATCTTCCAGAATCTGGCAGTAAGTTTTGGAAGATTCATTTTTAGTCCATCTCTGCAAGACAGACATTTCAGGATAAGAGATGGACTAAAATGAACTCAAACACCTTACTGCCAGATTCTGGAAGATAAATTCTTCAAACAGTGGTACAAGAGGATGTGGTGCTGGTCCTTCAGGAGTCACTCTCAAGCTGTCTGTCTATAAGGCCTATAAAAACCCAGTCTTCATGTATTTTATAACACTTCAGCTTGTGATTTTTATTAAGAGCAGGTCATTTTTTAGGATTCTTTAGCTAGCCTAAGTCTCTGAGATCCTGACACCTCACACTTCTGGAGACTCCAGGTAGGTTGCAGCTCTGGAAAATGGTGGCGCTGGAGACTAAAGGGTTCCTGATGGTTTCACACTTAATTCTTCACCTTAATTCTTAATTATTTTGCAGTTAACATGTGTCTTTTCTTTTCCACCTGTTTTTGTCTGACCCCGCTGACCCAATGAGCATTTTGCTGTCCCTTGGTCATGCTTTAACTTTGCAATTTCTAGTATTGCATTAGTATTGCGTCCTTCTCATGAGTATTTAATAATTTTTGACTTTTCAGTCTGAGTTAAATCTCTTTTTTGGCTCATTTTGCCTGTAAAAGAAAACTTGCCTAATAATTCTGCACACCTGAATATAAGGCATTTTTCATTTCCAGCCTTCATGAACAATTATATATCACTTATAAATGATTAAAAACAATATTAATAGTAGTTATTAAGATTGATGTGGATTGGAATTGGTAAAATGTGCTTGGGAAAAAAATATGATCAGAAAATCAACTTGCCTAATAATTCTGCACTCCCTGTAGATAAAAAAAAAAAAACTATAAAATCAATTAATTTAAAATTTAATATGAATTTATGAGTACATAACATTCTTAATGTTCGAACAATTGCAATAGATAGTATTAATTTTTGTATTGTAAAATTGTGTTTAAAAAATGTGTTCTTTTCATCGATGACGCATTAAGTGCAGATTTGAAAGAATCGAACCATTAAAAATCCAAAGTCCTCGTGGGCGGATGGCGTACAGAAGCCTGTAAGCTTTATACTTCTCTTGTTCTCGCTCAAGAAATTCTCACTGAAAGCTTGCAAATATTTGATGGCTTGTGAAAGAAAATATTTGTCGCTCTGTTTGGCATAATTTTAATAAAGTTATAAATACCTGGAGAAAGCCTGCATTACTTTTTAATTGCCCTATTTAAAAGAATCTTAATGTTGACAAAGCATAATATTAAATATACACTCATTTACACAAGTACTCATGTAAGATAAAAAAAATATTTCGGTGACACTTTACAATAAGGTTCATTAGTTAAACATTAGTTAATGTATTAACTAACATGAACTAAGCAGGAGCAATACATTTCATACTGCATTTGCTAATCTTCGTTAACGTTAGTAAATGAAAATACAGATGTTCATTGTTTGTTCATGTTAGTTCACAGTGCATTAACTAATGTTAAGATTTTTTTTAAATAATGTATTAGTAAATGTCAAAATTAACATTAACGAAGATTAATGAATGCTGTATAGGTGCAGTTCATTATTAGTTCATGTTTTTTTGTTGGGCATCAAATCCACTCGGCAAAACGGTATGCAACTTTTCCATCGAAGATCTTATCTCCAACAAATTTTGATGATCATACTGTAACAGAGTTGGCAAACTCGTAACAGAGGAACACAGAACAGCAGACAGAGCGAAGACAAACAAACTGGGAAACAGACGGCAAGCCACAAACACCGGCGCCATCTTGGATATCAAGCAGACCATGTTCCTGGATCAACATCCTTGCTGATCTTGGAACCATGTTAACTAATGTAGTTAACTAATGTTAACTCATGAACCTTATTATTTCAAATAATAACAATAATGTAAGTAAATATCTTAATAGGTTATGACATCTGTGATGTTATGATTTATTTATTGAGAACTGGATGGTGCTGACCCACTGCCTAATATGTGCTGAACAGACAGTTGAGCAACAAGATCACAGCACGTCTCAATTCTCACAAAGATGCATTCTGTGTCCCTGTGTCCTTTTGAGTTTGTTCTTTCAATGTCGCCTGGCAAGAGAGAACGCAAATCCTTTCTTTGCATTCTTAAAATTGAGAAACAGCCATTGGCTCTCGCCTGCTTCATCACTGATTGCGATATGTTGTATTTGGGGTGATATTGGTTTGAATGAGAAATGTACACTTTCCTGGAGTGGATCAGGATAAGATTTTCAGTGATTAATAACTTAAATTCTGCTCTGTACTTCACAAAAGAAAACTATTATATACTGCAAAAGCACTGCGACACATCATCATTTGGAGTACTTTTGACATTTTTGCGATAAATAAATAATTGTGATTACTCTTATTGTCATGAATCCTGTCAGTTCCTGGACTACATTTCCCATAACCCTCCCTGCCAGTCACATGCACACACTCCACTCCAATCATCATCTGCCACATACACCTGAAGCTTGTTATCTGGACTATAAATGACTAACACACACACCTCCTGATTGCGAAGTCTTGTTTATCCCGTGTGACATTTCTGAGCATTATATCCTGTCTGCCTGTTTGTTGTTACCGTTCCTGCCTGTTTGTTGTTACCGTTCCTGCCTGTACCTGTTTATTGACCCGTTGCTGCCTGTCCTGACCCTTGCTTTGTATACCGACCTGTGAGTGATATCTGCCAGTCCTGACCTCTGCCTGTATCTGGATTACGATTCTGTCTACCCTCTGCTGTACCTGTTTGCTCCTGTTTGACCCTGCTTGTACGACCTCACTTACCTTCAATAAAACGCTGCATTTGGATCCCCTGCCTGAGTCCCCCTTCGTTACAGAAGACTTTGCCGCCACCACGATCCAGTAGCTTTCCCGGAGAGCATTTGCACGGTATGGAAGTTACACAACTATTATTATGGAGTACGCAGGGCACACGATCCTTGGAGGAATATATTGGTGAATATCTGGACATTGCTTATTATTCTGATCTGCCTGACTGTGCTTTGATAGACTTTTTTTGTGATGGCGTTAACCAGCCACTCCAAAATAAGCTAAGACAAGAAGGACCACGATTATCACTCAGCAGTTTTATGGATTATGCTTTATTGACTGTTGGCTCTCCATTTACTGTGGGTGTCGTGGAGAAATGTGACACCACGGTGAATTATGTAATGGCTGCCGCACCAGATGACACTCATAAAATGGCGGCTACCTTAATAACAACACCAAGTCAAGTTAGCTCTGGCTATCCTGAACCAAGTCAAGTCACCGCTGATCTCCATGAACAAAGTCAAGTCACCGATGATCTTCATGAGCCAAGTCAAGTCACAGCAGATCGCCCAGAGCAACGCCACATCTCCGTTGATCGCCCAGAGCAACACCACATCTCCGCTGATCGCCCAGAGCAACGTCACGTCTCTAAATCAGTCTGGGAGCGGAGAGGGTTGCGTTCCAGTGTGGCTGATTCACCGCTGACTTCGGCACGAGCGGCTGACATTCCGAAGCCTCAGCCGGCCGCTTCGCTCTCAAGGCAGCCGGTCGCTCCGCACTCAAGCCAGCCGGCCGCTACGCACTCAAGCCCGGCGGCCGCTTCGCACTCAAGCCCGGCGGCTGCTTCGCACTGAAGCCCGCAGGCCGCTTCGCACTCAAGCCAGCCGGCCGCTTCGCACTCAAGCCAGCTGGCCGCTTCGCACTCAAGCTCGTCGGACGCTTCGCAAGCAAGTTCGTCTGTTGCAACGCTCTCAAGTTTGTCTGATGCAACGCGCTCAAGGTCGCCTGTTGCAACGCGCTCAAATTCTCCGGTTGCAACGCACTCAAGTTCGAGTCCGCCGGTTGCTACGCACTCAAGTTCGAGTCCGCCGGTTGCTACGCCCTCAAGTTCGAGTCCGCGGGTTGCTACGCACTCAAGCTCTCTGGCTGCGATGGACGAGATGGCCGTTTCGCCAGTGCCCACGGGCAAGATGGCCGCCCTTTCAGTGTCTGGGAAAAAAGGGGTCGTTCCAGCCATTGAGTCCGCTCCAGAGCCCAAACTGCTTGCTCTGCCAGCGCGGCCCAAGCTCCTTGCTCTGCCAACGCCGCCCATACTCCACTCCAATCATCATCTGCCACATACACCTGAAGCTTGTTATCTGGACTATAAATGACTCACACACACACCTCCTGATCGCGAAGTCTTGTTTACCCCGTGTGACATTTCTGAGCGTTATATCCTGTCTGCCTGTTTGTTGTTACCGTTCCTGCCTGTACCTGTTTATTGACCCGTTGCTGCCTGTCCTGACCCTTGCTTTGTATACCGACCTGTGAGTGATATCTGCCAGTCCTGACCTCTGCCTGTATCTGGATTACGATTCTGTCTACCCTCTGCTGTACCTGTTTGCTCCTGTTTGACCCTGCTTGTACGACCTCGCTTACCTTCAATAAAACGCTGCATTTGGATCCCCTGCCTGAGTCCCCCTTCGTTACACTTATCTTATGTTTTTCTTTATAGCTGTACATATTTTAAAGAAATGGTTATGGGTACATTTAGTGGTAGGAGTGGGATTAGCATCTGTCCAAAATAATATGTACAAATGAACATTTTTGTACATTTGTACCTGTAAATATTATGTACCTACATATAAACAATGAGACCAGGGGCCTCATGTATAAAACTTTCTGTAGATTCCATCCTAAGTGTGCGTACGCAGAAATGTTTTAAAATTTATAAAACCGTGCATATGCCAGAACCTGCTCAAAATTCCCTTTATAAACCCATTCAGGGGAAGATTGTGCGTGTATATGCATCTCCACTCCATCTCCTCCCTGTTTCGAAACAGTTATGATGTAACGAAGCCTCGTTTACTGAAATCACATGACTTTGGCAGTTTGAAACACGCTCCGAACCACTGATTCAAAACAAAAGATTTGTAAAGGTTTCGAAGCTTCATGAAGCAGTGTTTCGAAAACGCTCATCACTAATTCATAATAGATGTTCCAGTAAATGCCTTATGTACACTATCTCTATCAGCTATCTCTACAGCTGAATAACATGAGTCATTTTTTGACTGGTGAAACATAGACAATAAACACGATTGCGATAATATGTGTTTATTTGTGTTCTTAAGCAATCTCAGGTATTTTCATATGATGTAGCCTAATGCAATATTAATCGACATAGCCTGTATCACAGTATAAATTTGATAAAATAATATATTTTCTGCCTCACTCTGTGTTAAGAAGCAACATGGGACCACAGAAGCACATTATTTCAAATACTGTGATTTTGTATATTTTGGAGTAAAAGGGGATATTAATCTCATAATTGTCACGTGTGATGCTACGTAAGCAAATACACTAGTTATCCCTGTTGTCAGAAGATCAAAAATGTAAGGTAAGTGAGAGGGTGAGAGGTTTGATCAAAGAAAAGAGGTACTAAAGCAGTCTGAATAAAAAAGTGCCAGTAAAAATAATTAAAACAAAGTGGAGTACGGGTAACATTTTATAAAATGTTCTTTTTTCCTACCGAACATGTGCCAGGAGTCAGCTGTTGCTGCTATAGTAATGAACTAAAGTTTTACCTGTATTTGATTGACAGATAAACCATGCGCTCTTATTTCAATGTTGTTACTGTTGAAGTTATTTCAGCCTCTTACTAAGTTTTCTTCGTACACTTACTACTTTAACTGCATTGTTAAAGAGGGCAAGCTTTACCATTCAACTGAACTGTGTGCATGCATTTTAGACACTTAACGTTACTTCATGCTCTCCATCCATGCAATAACTGTGTCTTGTATGAGCCGAATTTTCGAGTTTTCAACTGGTAACGTTAGCCAGAAATATGTTAACAAGGCAGGCAACGCTGGTTGACAACACTAATCCTCAAAAATTAGCAGGTTTTTATCTTTTAAAAACAAAATTTCTGTAACTACAAACACATACTACATTCACATGTCGGTGTATTACATAAATATTGTAAAACGATGCATTTATTGCCTACAAATGACCAAAAATCACGGTTCTGTCTCTCTAACCCTATCATTTTGAATTGCCACCGAAGCACTTCCTGGAACTATCTGGGGTGCTTCTCAATTCATTTTTGTGCATCCTCGTTTCCTTTCCTTGCTTCCTTTCCTCGCATCTTAGCTCCACCCCTTCAGGATGCGAGGGAAGGAGGCAAGGAAAAGATGCGAGGACGTAGGAATTGAATCAAGTCAAATGATATATCCTCGCTCCCTTTAAGTTCAAGTTCAAGTTCACGTTTATTTATAAAGCACATTTAAAAACAACGTGTGTTGTACCAAAGTGCTGTACAATATTACACATGATATATAAGATAATAAAACTAATACATAAGATAACATATAAAAAACATGCAGGGTAGACCATAAACCACTCAAATGCCTTATATAATTCAGGCGACACCATAAGCTAAAGAAAATAAATGAGTCTTTAAGCTAGATTTAAAAGTGTCCAAAGTGGGTGAAGACTTCACGTTCACTGGAAGCGCATTCCACAACTTAGGAGCCGCAACTGCAAAAGCTCGGTCACCCTTGGTCTTTAAGCGAGACCGAGGAACCGTGAGAAGGAATTTATTGCATGAGCGGAGAGATCTTAGAGCAGAGTACGGATGAAGAAGATCGGAAATGTACTGTGGAGCTAACCCACGTAAAGCTTTATACACATATAGCAGAACCTTGAAGTCAACTCTGTATCTGACTGGTAACCAATGTAAGGTGGACAGAACAGGAGTGTTCACTCTTCCTAGTTCTCGTCAGAAGTCTAGCTGCTGCATTCTGAACCAACTGCAAACGGTGTATGGAGGATTGAGGTAGACCTATGTATAGAGAATTGCAGTAGTCAAGCCGGGATGTAACAAGTGCATGAATCACTACTTCAAGGTCTTTCTTTGCGAGAAACTGTTTTAATTTGGCAATGGACCGGAGATGAAAAAAGCTTCCTTTGACAACAGAATTTATCTGCTTATCGAATAATAAGTCAGAATCAAAGATAACGCCAAGGTTCTTAACTCTGTTTTGCAATGTTAAAGACAGGGAACTCAACTGGTTTAGTGACACACAAAGGTGAACCAAAAGCAATGGCCTAACTTTAGGAAGTTAAATGGGGATAGGTCCAGGTTTGGTTTTTTCAAGAGAGGCTGGACCACAGCATGTTTAAAGCTTGTGGGAACCACTCCACTAGTCAGAGAACTGTTTATTATGGCCAGTATGATGGGAGCTACAGAATTAAAAATGTCTTTAAGAAAACGTGACGGCATCACATCCATAGGTGAAGAAGTCGGTTTCAGCGAAGAAACTATATCTGACAACTGATGAGCGAGACAGGGTCAAAGTGCCAGAAAGAACTAGAGGGCGTCAGAGGTTCAAAGCGTGAAACAACTGATGGCAATATTTGCGCTCTGATGTCCCGGATTTTGTCCACAAAAAAGTCAAGGAATTTTTCACAGATCTCAGGTGTAGCAGTAGGGTAGCCTGCTGTAGTAGGGTTCAAGACTGAATCAATTGTTTTAAAAATCACTTTAGGCCTATGGCCATTTTTAGCAATTATTTCAGAAAAATAATTTGATTTAGCAGTCTTAACAGCAATTTGATACTGCTTTAAAGAGTCATAGAGCATTTCATATGAGACCCTAAGTTTGTCTTTCTTCCACTTGCGCTCCACTATCCTACATTGCCGCCTGATGGAGCGGGTATGATCATTAAGCCAGGGATGGGCATCTTTCTTATTTCTAGATCTCAGCGATTTTAGAGGAGCTACCTGGTCCAGAATGTCAGTGCAGGTGGCGTTAAATATTTCCGTCAATTGTGCAGTGTCCCCTGTACTATTTAACACATCTTCTATTTGAGAGAGATAATTGGATGTGTAAATCTCTTCAAAACTCGTAACTGTAGAAGAATTAATAACACGAGTTAAGTGGCTGCTCTCTGGAGGGGGAGGAAAGACGTGTTGCTGTAGAGATTCAAATAAAACAAAACTATGATCAGAGATTCCAGATTCTATCACCTTAAGATTGGTCACATGAAAGCCGGAGGTTAATACTAAATCAAGTGTATGACCTTTTATGTGAGTAGGACATGCAACTAACTGTGTCAAGTTAAATGCATCCACCATGTGGTCAAGATTAATACCGCCCCTCGTAGCCACTGGCTTGTTGATACGGCGACGAGCAGTTGACCAAAACAACGGGATACAGTTGTTAAGCGCATGGCTGGTATGAGACGTCTTGAATCTACGACGAGACCCCCGATGAACATAACGGGGCCGACGCGCAATTCCTAGTGACGTACAGATTTTGTACGTCTCGGCAGTCAGACGAGAAGCTGAATTCAAATTCAAGAGTTCAGAGGCAGTATAGAAATACATCCTATTCGTGCCGATGCACCGCCAAACGGATGAATCATGAGGGGTTATCCAAATAAAAAGCCAGTTCGTTAAAACAGTATAAAAATAAAAGGAAAAAAGCCAGAACCAACCCATCTACACAGCCTGGCACAGCGCGAGGCCAAATCACCACCAATACACAATAGACAGGAGGTACGGGACCGGGCAGCCTTTGATTCAAGACCACCAAGCCCCCACAACACACTGATCACTAATGAATAGACCGATGGGCAAGTGTAAGCTAACTCACCAGAATATCAAACGGATCAGGTCGGCAGAGTGTCCAGGCGATGAGACTCGCAGGCCAACTTTGTAGTACAGGTTACGCTGGCTAAATGTCAACAAAGTTCCTTGAGTTAGTCCACTCCAGAACAACCATTACATCCACAAGGCGGAGGATAATCCACTGGTAGAAACCATAAAAGTAATGCAAAGTTATTTATCCAAGAGAAGGAAAGCACGTTATCCGGCAGCATCCGATTTATTCGGCGAAAAACACAGCAGACAGCACATAACGCTCCGGAGAATAGCGGCAGACAAGCACGCCAGCGTACGCTCAACCGGAAGTGAACCCTGTGGAACGCTTGTGAATTCAGCTTTAGCGTCACTTCAAAGCGTCATCAGCTGCACTCCAGGGATCTATCCATATGTTATTAAAGTTTGGTTATTTAAAAAAATTATAATAAATATTATTAAAGCAAGATGCCCCGTTGAAATATATGAAGTATAAAGTTTATTTAAATTTAAATTATTGTGACAGATATAAAGGGGGAGGAGAATTTATGCGTGCGTCACGTTTCTCGATGAGAAAGACTTCCGCAAAGGATGCACCTGTGTATCCTTGCTCATGACTCCTCAGGAAGCCTCCTCTCTCCTCGTTCCTCACCTCCTCGTGGTGCAATTAGAGAATTGAGATGTCCTTCAAGATGGCTGAGCTCGATCGTTTTCCGGGTCATAGGATGGAGGACGGAGGAGCGAGGAAACGAGGAGGGATATTGAGAAGCACCCCTGAAGTCTACGCGAATCACGTGACGATCAAGCGTTTTGAACTTCCGTTGTCGCAACTCTCTCTCTCTTTGGCTCTGCACATGGAGAGCTCCAAGGGCGCGCAAGATGGCAACCGTGGAGGATGTTAATCTGTGAGGTCGAGAAGTTTCTTCTCCTTTGTATTAATCTTGTTTACTACACTTTGAGCTATATTAGTTGTTAATATATCTCATCAGTAAGTTTTAATCATTGTTAACATGCAAGCTAATTAACGTCTTTTCAAGCTATGGCTGGAAAACGCAAAGAGAGACAAAGTTCCAAGAAAGACCCTCAAGAGGTGTGGATGGATGCTGAACAGGAAATCACGGAGGTGCATGATTATGCACAAATCCAACAGCAACGTGAAATCTTGCTTTCTAAAGGTTTGACACAACTTGATTCGGCTCCGCATACCCCTGATTCAAAGAAATCAAAGAACGAGCCATCCCTCCTCGACCTGCAAAATAACATCGTTAGAATGCTGACAGAAAAAATTAACGAAAGAGCTGACGGTTTGGAAAAAATCATAAAAAAGAACTCTGACGGGATTGAGGCTCTCTAGAAATCCACCGAATTCTTGTCTCGAGAGATCAATGACATAAAAGCAGGTCTGACTGGACTGAAAACATCGAACATCACCCATGACAAGAAAATACTGGATCTGGAAGTTAAAGTGAACGAAATGGAGAGATATAGAAGGCGCTGGAACTTGAGGCTTTATGCTCTTGCCGAACTTGAAGGCGAAGACATTAAACAGAAGGTCGTGGACATCTGCGCTGCAGTGCTGCCAGATGAAAAGGAAAAAAGTTAACTGCCGAAATTGACGTGGTTCATCGCGTGGGAAGGAGGCTTGACATAAACCAGAGGCCGAGAGCTGTGATTCTCCTGTTTAGGTCCAGGCATATCAGAGATTTGCTGTGGAAAAGTGCAAAGAAAAGCAGTTTTTTGAAAGAAAAGTTGAGATTTGCTGAAGATCTGACAGCAGTTGATAAAGAGACCAGGAGTCAGCTGTGGCCAAGTGTTGAAGCTGCACAAAAAGGCAGGAGGGCTTATTTTGTTGGGACCAGAGCATTTGTGGAAGGGAAGGAGATTTTTGTGAAGTAGGCAAAGACATTTAGGTTTGACTCGAGTTTACAAATGCCTACAGTATGCCATCGGGAGAACATTAATGTTATGTGGGGTTCGGAGATGTAAACTTCTGTTCTGAAGTTCTTCTGTGAGTATGTGTTCACTCACTTTTTTCACTTAATGTTAGAGGTATGAGAAATTTACTTAAAAGAAAAGCGATATTTTTGTTTTGTAGAAAACATTTGTGTGATTTTTATTTCATCCAAGAGACGCATCTGAATCAGACTTTGTTTTGGAAGAGCCAGTGGGGTAACGATATGTGGATGTCATATGGTAGCAATCATTCTGCAGGTGTTGCAATTTTGAAGGGTAAATTTAGAGGAAAAATTGTTAAAAGTTATGCACATTCTTTAGGAAGATGGGTAATCTTGATTGTTGAATTTAACCAGCAATATTTTGTATTAGGGAATATATATATGCAACAAATTTTACGGATGCATTTAGAGAGATGAGGCTGATACGGATTTCCACTATAACAGCAATACTTTTAATAAACAGAAGGCAAAGAACACCAAACATACACTTAACTTAAACAGAGAATGGACCAGGAGTGCAGGGAGTGAGTGCCATATAAAGGGAGTGATGATAAAATAGTCCAGGTGCAGGTGATGAGTGATGATGAGGAGCTGACGAGGGAAGTGAGTGCAGGTGAAGAAACAGGAGGATCATGGGAAATGTAGTCCAGGGAACAAGGGATCCGTGACAGTACCTCCCCCTCCCGGTAGGCGCGTCCTCGCGCCGTAGATGTAACACCGGGGAGGGGGGGGGTGGGCGCCCTGGAGACCTCATGCCGGTGCAGGGAGAGGCATGGGTAGGAGTGGAGGTCTCCATGAGCCATGGCGGGTCAGGTGCAGCGGGCAGCCATGGCGGGTCAGGTGCAGCGGGCAGCCATGGCGGGTCAGGTGCAGCGGGCAGCCATGGCGGGTCAGGTGCAGCGGGCAGCCATGGCGGGTCAGGTGCAGCGGGCAGCCATGGCGGGTCAGGTGCAGCGGGCAGCCATGGCGGGTCAGGTGCAGCGGGCAGCCATGGCGGGTCAGGTGCAGCGGGCAGCCATGGCGGGTCAGGTGCAGCGGGCAGCCATGGCGGGTCAGGAGCCTTGGGTGGCCATGGCAAAGCCCCACCCACATGTGTGTCCACCACATGTCCCCCACCCACGGGTACCTTTTCCACCATGAATTTGGAATCATTCAAAAACAAAATTAAATTGATAGTTTCGCTTAAGGAGAGACGATAATCAGGTTCATCCAAACGGAGAGTGTTGTCATCCAGCCCGTCCAAAAACAGGGCGATTAAATAAGCATCGGGCCAGTTAGTCAGATAAGCGAGCTCTACGAACTCCTCCACATACCTCTCCAGCGAACGTCCGTACTGGAGGAGCCCGATCAATTTGTCGGCCGCTGTCATCGTTATGGGAGGCAAGGGAGAAGCTGGAGCCCGGGAGCTGAAGGAAACTTCCATCCTGTTGCTTAATGGAAATCTGGTCGGTTTAAAGGTCCGTTCTTCTGTTACGGATGCAGGTAGAGAGATGAGGCTGATACGGATTTCCACTATAACAGCAATACTTTTAATAAACAGAAGGCAAAGAACACCAAACATACACTTAACTTAAACAGAGAACGGACCAGGAGTGCAGGGAGTGAGTGCCATATAAAGGGAGTGATGATAATAGAGTCCAGGTGCAGGTGATGAGTGATGATGAGGAGCTGACGAGGCAAGTGAGTGCAGGTGAAGAAACAGGAGGACCATGGGAAATGGAGTCCAGGGAACAAGGGATCCGTGACAACAAACAGTGTTGTAAGGAATAAAACTTTATTACAAGAATTTGAGGAAAAAATAAGAAACATCTTGGACAGTTTTCCAGATGCTAAACTAATACTAGGAGGAGATTATAATTCTATTTGGGATAATAATTTAGACTTTATTCCTCCTCTGGGAAATAGTTTAAATGATTTCAATGAATTACATAATTTGTGTTTAGGATTGGACTTAATTGACATTTGGAGGATCAGAAACCCAACTAAACAAAAATTTACATGGTGTTCTAGTGACAGGAGTAAACAGTCTAGAATAGACTTTTGGCTCATATCCAGTGTATTAGAAAATCAAGTAAGCCAGGTTACTGTGGAAACATCTGTCCTTACTGACCATAAAGTCATTTATCTAGTTATTGACTTATTTGGAAATAATAATAATAATTTAAGAACACAAACACACTGGAAATTAAATAAGGCATTATTGGAAGATGACTTGTTTAAAAAGGAAGTTAAAAAAATATTATTTTGAGTTGCTGGAACAATGCAAAAATGTCAAATAAATATGGTACCAATTGGGAGTATATGAAGTACCTTATAAGGAAACAAGCTATTGTTAGAGGAAAAAGAATAGCACAGTCTAAAAGGAATAGAGAGGAACAAATAATAAAAGAGATAGTTACTTTGACAAGTATTAATGTAATGAATCAGCAGGACAAACTCAGGTTATTTGAATTACAGTTACAATTAGATGAGATGTATGAATATAAAGCCAAAGGGGCATTTGTAAGGTCTAGAGGGAAATGGCTTGAAGAAGGGGAGAAAAATTCCAGGTACTTTTTTAATTTAGAAAAAAGAAATGCTGAGCTGAATTCTGTATTAAAACTTAATATAAATGGGGAGATGTCTGAAGATCATGTTAAAATTTCTAATTATATATCAACCTTTTATCAGACGTTGTATAGTAAAGAAGATGATGGCAATACAAGACTATTTTTAGAAAGCATAAAAGCAAATGCTAAATGTATAGATCAGGACAGTATGATGTTGTGCGACAAGGATATTTCTATATAAGAAGTTAGATTTGGGATCAGTAAATTAAAAGACAATAAATCTCCCAGTAACAATGGGTTGGTTAGTGAATTTTACAAGGAATTTCAAGAACAGTTATCAGAGTTTTTATTATGTGTGTTTAATGAAGATATAGAACATGGTGAGTTGCCTCCATCATTATGTCAGGGATTGACCCTAATCGACAATTGGAGACCTATTACATTACTTAATAATGATGTTAAAGAGTTTGCCATTATTTCTGCAGAAAGATTGAAAAAATGCTTAAAACAAATTATAGATGATTGCCAATCAGGATTCATGAAGGGCAGACATATAAGTAATAATATTCGTTTGGTCCTAGATTTTATTGATTATAATGAGTATATTGATAGTGAAAGTTTTATATTTTTTGTAGATTTTTATAAAGCATTTGACACTGTTAACCACAAATTTATGTTTGAGACTTTGGATTTTTTTGGCTTTGGTGATTTCTTTAAAAGGGCCATTTATACTTTATATAATGGGTGTAATAGCTCAGTAAAACTTGCAAATGGCACTACCCCCAGATTTCTGTTAGGAAAAGGCATAAGGCAGGGATGCCCAATATGTCCTTTTTTATTTTTACTTGTAACCCAGACAATGACTCTTTACATTAACAAATATAATTTTCACGGAATCAGGATTTTACAAAGAGAAATAAAATGCTGTCAATTAGCAGACGATACAACAATATTTGTCAGAGATTCTTTAGAAATTAAATGTGATTGATTGTTTGAATGACTTTTCATTGGTCTCAGGGTTAAAATTAAATTTAAACAAATGTGAGTTGTTCTCTCTGAAAAATAGTGAACTTCTTGATATTAATGGCATCCCTGTGAAGAATGTTGTCACGTATTTAGGAATCAAAATTTGTAAAGATGAAAAGGAAAGGGCTCAGCTTAATTTTCAACCTATGGTTCAAAAAGTTAAAAATAGATTTAATTTATGGTTAATGAGAGACTTGTCAATGAACGGTAGAATTCTTTTATCAAAAACTGAATGTTTATCTCGTCTGCTTTATCCTGCTATTTCACTAGAAGTCCCTAATAACATCATTAAAGAAGTAGATAAAAATCTTTACAATTTCATTTGGAGAAATAGATCTCATTACATTAAAAAAGGTACCTTAACTAATTTGGTTGGTAATGGAGGCTTAAATGTGCTTGACTTCAGCACATCAAATGCAATTTTAAAGAATAGATGGATCAAGCACTACTTTCAATACAAAAATAAAATTTGGTATTTAATTCCTAATCTAATTTTTGAAAAGATGGGTGGTGTTGCTTTTCTGTTGCAATGCAACTTTGAAATAAATAAGATTCCAGTTAGATTAAGTAACTTTCATAAGCAGGTGCTACTCTCATGGATGCTTATATACAAGCATAATTTCTCTCCAAATAAATGTATAATTTAGAATAACAGGTATATAATGTTTAAACATAAAACTTTGTTTTTTAAAAAATGGGTAGACAATGGTATTATATTTGTTAAACAGTTATTTAATGAAGACGGGCACCTGTATACCTACACAGAATTTCTTCAAAGGTATAATATTACAATAATCACTAAAGAATATTGTATAGTGTTTGATGCTATACCATCTGGAATAAAATGTCTGTTTAAAGGAAATGTGAATAAGGAGACTGTGAGTCTCAGACCGGATGTTGCAATTAACAGAGTTAATATTAATGATAGACGATGGAATAATTATTTTATTAGAAAGTTACTGACAGAATACAGCCCAATATCTTCTAAAACATACTGGCATTCTAAATTTGAATACATTGACTGGAGATATGCATGGTTGCTGCCTAAGTACATTTTAAAGTACATTTTAAAATACTCCATCTGGTGTACCCGGTTAAAACTCTTTTTCTTAGATTTCGTACTGATGTAGATGTTATATGTGATTTCTGTGGGACTGAGAAAGAAAATGTTGTGCACTTATTTTTTAATTGCATTTATAGCAAAATGTTTTGGATAGATTTGGAATGTTTTCTTTGTAAATGTTTAGGCATGAAAGTTTATTTTTCTGAAAAATATGTATTTTTTTTATTTTAATAGACAAAGATTACCACCAAATGTGGCCTTTATTGTTAATTTTTGTTTGATTATGGGGAAATACCATATACATAAACAGAAATGGGCTAAAGGAAAACCCAACTTTCTGTTATTTCAGATAGATATGAAAAATTATATAGAGTTACTACTTGGGTTGAAAAACAGTAAAGCAAGACGCACTAGGTCTCTTTGTGAAGCTTTTATGTTGTTTATATTATCTCATACCTGTTCTTTTTTTCTTGTTTTGCTTTTTTCTTTTTTTTTTTTTTGCTTTTTTTATTATTATTTTCTTTTTTTACCTGCATTATTATTTATATTATGCTGTACATTTTATATTTCTTTGTTGTAGTTTATATTTGTTCAGTACTTGTATATCATATGCTGGAAATTGATACTAATAAAAAAAAAAAAAAAAAAACATGGAGAGCTCCACAGGAGTTTGAAAAGTGCCTGTCAAATGCTGGCTCGCCCTGTTGCTCCGTGACGTTGGCACCTTTTTCAAAGTACTTTGTACTTCTGGTGAAAAATAAATGAAGCCAGGTTGAATAGGCCTACATTATTTTTATTCAACTCAAGTAAACGTATGCTATACATTGTATGCAATACATTCTATTTACACTGAGTGGAAATATATAGCGATAGAATAAAAAGTAGGCTATCAGTTCTTTTAGTAATTAGATACTATCTATAGCCTACTTTATATTGGCAGATACTATTTGCACCTCAGTATTTTTGTACATTAACAGGATGCAATAATATCATAAAGTGTAAATGAATATATTTATTAACATTTTTAAAGGGATGCTGCCTTATTGAGAGAATAAAATCCCTCCCTACACCTTCCCCAAACCCTACCAAATAAACACTTTAAATATTATTAAACAATCATTCGCAGTTTAAGGTAGATTCGAACCCGCGTCGATCACGTTAAAAGCCAGGGGCACGTTCAAGCTCAAACCGGTGCGCAACGTTTTGCTACGTTTTCCGGGTTGAACGACATGTTTCCTGGAAACGGTGTGCGACGGTGTGCAACAGGGCTGCGTTCAGCAAGAGTTGCAACTATGGCAGCTGAGAAGGCCATTCTTTGTGTTCTTTTTGAAGAATTTTCGGAGCCTGATGAAGTCGGTATAAATAGGTGTTTAATACTACAAAATACGCTCGATGTTACAGTCACTGCCCTTGCCGTCCAGAATAAAAGAGAACATCCCAATCGAGTGAAAGGATTTGTGGAAACTTCTAATTATTGTGATACAACACTTGCCTTGCATTTCAGGATGAAAAGACAAAAATTTCAGGTGAAGGATAATCCACTTCTTACCTCCGAGACTGTGTTATGATCTATATTATTTTTATTGTGAATAGGCTTATCATTATTGCTGATCACTGTTGTTGTGCTTTGATATTGTAATATTTACCATTATATTATCAGAGGAGTATAGAAAAGTTTATGAAAGTGTCACAGCAAAATATATAAGTATAGTATTTTTATGTTACATTAATACCCATTGTGCGAGCTGTCTCTTTAATACCGCGTGGTTTATATACATCTTGCCGCTGATTGGGCTGACATTTCTGACACGCCCACCAAACAAGAGAAAACGCATCTCTAACCCGTTGCACACCGTTGCACACCGTTTCCAGGAAACATGTCGTTCAACCCGGAAAACGTAGCAAAACGTTGCGCACCGGTTTGAGCTTGAACGTGCCCCAGGTTTGAGATACGTTTTCTCTTGTTTGGTGGGTGTGTCAGAAATGTCAGCCTAATCAGCGGCAAGATGTATATAAACCACACGGTATTAAAGAGACAGCTCGCACAATGGGTATTAATGAAACATAAACATACTATACTTATATATTTTGCTGTTGTATTGTGAAGTGACACTTTAATAAACTTTTCTATACTCCTCTGATTATATAATGGTAAATATTAGGCCTACAATATCAAAGCACAACAACAGTGATCAGCAATAATGATAAGCCTAATACAAACAATAAAAAATAATAGAGATCAACAGTCTCAGTGTCACAGACACGTCAGGTTCCACCTCACTGCCTTACCCACGCACTCAATCACCAGCTTACTGATCACCGCCACCTGAAGCTCATCAGCACTGCAATCACCACCACCACCATATAACCACCACACTCACACACAGTCTTTGTCCGGTCTCGTTTGCACTACTACCTATGTATGCTTACCTTAAGGACTCCAAATGCCATACTTACCTGTTCCAGTCGTCTCCTCCATCTCCTCCATCTCCTCCATCTCCTCCATCTCCTCCATCTCCTCCATCTCCTCCATCTCCTCCATCTCCTCCATCTCCTCCATCTCCTCCATCTCCTCCATCTCCTTTGTCTCCTGTTCTCCTCGTGTGCCTACCTGCCTGTGTGTGTGAGTGTCTCCGCCATCATCCTCCAACGCCGATCTCCATCCGCATCTGAAACACACCATAAGGACAGTATCACATTCTCTTCACCATTCAAGAACTGCTTCATCACTCCTCCATAACCATTTGCTCTGCTGTTTCAACAATAAACCTACCTGTGTTGCTTTTACGTCTGCCTCCATGTCTCTGTTGTAACAGAAGACCGGACCATATCAACAGTCAACAGCATGAGCACCAACGACCCTTTTCAAGAGATCGTGGACGCATTGCGCCGAGCACTCACCCCACAATCATCCTTACCGTCTTCCACCAACGCTGCAGCTTCCGCACCCACCATCACCGCTCCTTCACCAGCGTTCACCGCCAGTCCCATGGCCAAACCGGCGCCCTACTCAGGATCGGCGGAGGAATGCAGCGGATTTCTTCTCCAATGCGAACTGGTCCTGGAGATGCAGCCGCACCTCTACCCTACCGACACGGCTAAAATCGCGTTCATCATCTCACAACTGCAAGGTAAGGCCCTCCAATGGGCTGATTCTCTGTGGACTCAGAAAGGCTCTGTGGTGAAATCATATCTGGCGTTCGTCTCTCACTTCCGTGAGGTCTTCGGAAAGCCTCTATCAGATTCATCGACTGGTGAGAAACTTTATAATCTAAAACAAGGAAATAACTCTGTTAACGAATATGACTTGCAGTTCAGAACTCTAGCCGCCACCAGCGGATGGAATGAACAAGCCCTCATCACCACCTTTCGTCAAGGACCGGAGCCTAATGTGCGGCTGCATCTCGCTGCATACGAGGACTCCATAGGACTCGAACGCTTCATCCAACTCGCCATCCGCGTGGGTTCTCGTATGCAGTCGTGTCTCCTCGAGCACCAGGGCCAGTCACTCTCCAACATCCTCCTCCGTCGGTCCGAACCCATCAGCTCTCCAGAACCAGCCAGCGAACCCATGCAAATTGACCATTCTCGTCTTACTACAACAGAAAGACAGAGAAGGCTGACCCTGAATTTATTCTTGTATTGTGGATCTCCGGGGCATGTCATCTCCGCATGCCCAACCCGTCCTCCTCGGCCCATGGTGAGTACGATAATTCCCTCCATTCAAAAAATGAAACCACTCACTACTATTGTAAACCTTACTGCTGCAAATGCCTCTGTTCCAGTGGTGGCGCTCCTCGACTCAGGGTCAGCAGGAAACTTCATCTCCGGCAGCCTCTGTCGACAACTCAAGCTCAAAACCTCCCCGTCTCCGACTAACTATCAAATCCACTCCATCACGGGCAAACCCTGAGCCGTAAGACAATCCGTCACTGTGTGGGACCACTTCAACTTCGTGTGGGAATTCTTCATACCGAGAACATTCATCTGCTGGTTCTGGAGGAGTCCACCGCTGACGTGGTTCTAGGGCGCCCATGGCTTGAGCAACACAATCCCACCATCTCCTGGCGCACGGGCGAAGTCCTGAAGTGGGGCGACCACTGTTTCCTCGACTGCTTCCCAGCACTTCCTGTTCCGAACTCTCCACTATCCAAGACTCTCTCCATCAATGCCAAGTCCATCGAAAGTCCTGTAGAGAAGCGCTCCGTGGATGTTCCCCCGGACTACGCCCCCTTCAGTGACGTCTTCCGTGCCTCCAAGCTACCTCCACACCGGCCATGGGACTGTGCCATCGATCTGTTACCGGGTGAGCCAGTGCCCAGGGGACGCATCTACCCCCTGTCATTACCGGAGGAGAAGGCCATGGAGGAATACATCAAAGAGGCCCTTAGTCAAGGTTACATCCGCCCGTCTACTTCCACCGGTGCTTCAAGTTTCTTCTTTGTGGCTAAGAAGGACGGAGGCTTGCGGCCCTGCATCGATTACCGTGCCCTGAATAAAATCACAGTCAAGTTTCTCCACAAGTTCGTGCTGGTGTATATAGACGACATCCTCATCTACTCCCGGAGCTTGGCCGAACATCGCCACCACGTTGCGGAGGTCCTCCAACGCTTACGGCAATTCCATCTCTTCCTCAAAGCTGAAAAGTGCTCCTTCCACCAGCCCTCTGTCCAGTTCCTGGGGTATGTGATTGACCACAGTGGCATCCGGATGGACGAGGGGAAGGTTTCCGCCATCCAGACCTGGCCCACTCCAACAACCATCAAAGAACTCCAGCGCTTCCTCGGATTCTCCAATTTCTACCGTCGCTTCATCAAGAATTACAGTACTATCGTCAGTCCACTCACCAACCTGCTCCGTCACCAGCCCAAGTCTCTGTCCTGGTCCCCACAAGCCACCAACGCCTTTGAAACCCTCAAGAGAGCCTTCACCACCGCTCCCCTCCTCGTCCAGCCTAACCCTGACCCTGTCTCGTCTCCATGTCCCAGACGAAAAGCCTGAAACTCCAGATACCATCCTCCCAGAGTCTATATTCGTAAGCCCCATCCAGTGGTCTGAAGAAACCATACCCTCCTCCAATGCCTCCTCACGCACTCCGCCGGGTTGCCCCCAAGGCTTGCAATACGTCACACGGGCACGACGCACTCCACTTCTGCACAATGCTCACTCTTCTCTTGCCCTTGCACTCTTGCCCTCTCGTTGCTCAAACAACGCTTCTGGTGGCCCAACATGCCCAACGACGTCAGAAGGTACGTGCAGGGCTGCAGGGAGTGCGCCATCTCCAAGAGCCCACGCCATCTTCCCACCAGCAAGCTCAATCCTCTGACCGTTCCTGAGAGACCCTGGTCACACCTGGGAGTGGACTTCGTCACCGATCTCCCGAGTCTGATGGTCACACTTGCATCCTGGTAGTGGTAGATCGCTTCTCAAAATCCTGCCGTCTGATCCCCCTGGAGGGTCTACCTACCGCCATGACCACTGCAGAACTGATGTTTAACCATGTCTTTCGTCAGTATGGAATACCCGAAGACATCGTCTCCGACAGAGGACCCCAATTTATCTCCCACGTCTGGAAGGCGTTCTTCTCCCTCCTGGGTGTGACCGTCAGCCTGTCATCCGGATACCATCCTCAGTCGAACGGGCAAACGGAACGGAAGATCCAGGAGATAGGCCGCTTCCTGCGTACCTTCTGTCACGGCCACCAGAACTCCTGGAACCAGTACCTGGGTTGGGCCGAGTACGCACAAAACTCCCTCCGTCAAGCCACAACTGGATTAACACCGTTTCAGTGCGTACTCGGCTACCAACCCCCACTGTTCCCCTGGGATGGGGAACCCTCCAACGTTCCGGCAGTCGACTACTGGTTCCGGGAGAGCGAGAGGGTTTGGGACTCAGCTCACCACCAACTGCAGAGAGCCCTGCGCAGACGCAAGATGACAGCCGACCTTCGGCGCTCCGACGCTCCAGTCTACCAACCGGGGCAGAAGGTCTGGCTGTCCACCAGGGACATCAGGATGCGTCTGCCCTGCAAGAAGCTGAGTCCCCGCTTCATTGGCCCATTCACCATCATCCGACAGATCAACCCCATCACTTATCGTCTCCAACTTCCAGCACAGTATAGTAGAATTCATCCTACATTCCACGTGTCACTGCTAAAGCCTCACCACCCTTCTGTTCTTCCCTCCACAGAACCTGACGTGGCAGCCGTCGAGCCCCCCCCTTCCACTCATCCTGGCTGATGGCACTGCATACGTGGTTCATGAGATTCTGGATTCCCGGCGCCGTGGTGGTCAACTGGAGTACCTGGTTGACTAGGAAGGCTACGGCCCCGAGGAACGCTCATGGGTCTCCAAGAATGATATCCTTGATCCTAATCTGTTACAGACTTTCCACACCAACCACCCGGACAGACCTGCCCCACGCCCTAGAGGACGACCACCACGACGTCGGGGTCCTCTGCCCTCAGGAGCGGGCCGTGGGAGGGGGGGTACTGTCACAGACACGTCAGGTTCCACCTCACTGCCTTACCCACGCACTCAATCACCAGCTTACTGATCACCGCCACCTGAAGCTCATCAGCACTGCAATCACCACCACCATATAACCACTACACTCACACACAGTCTTTGTCCGGTCTCGTTTGCACTACTACCTATGTATGCTTACCTTAAGGACTCCAAACGCCATACTTACCTGTTCCAGTCGTCTCCTCCATCTCCTTTGTCTCCTGTTCTCCTCGTGTGCCTACCTGCCTGTGTGTGAGTGTCTCCGCCATCATCCTCCAACGCCGATCTCCATCCGCATCTGAAACACACCATAAGGACAGTATCACATTCTCTTCACCATTCAAGAACTGCTTCATCACTCCTCCATAACCATTTGCTCTGCTGTTTCAACAATAAACCTACCTGTGTTGCTTTTACGTCTGCCTCCGTGTCTCTGTTGTAACACTCAGAGGTAAGAAGTGGATTATCCTTCACCTGAAATGTTTGTCTTTTCATCCTGAATTGCAAGGCAAGTGTTGTATCACAATAATTAGAAGTTTCCACAAATCCTTTCACTCGATTGGGATGTTCTCTTTGATTCTGGACTGCAAGGGCAGTGACTGTAACATCGAGCGCATTTTGCAGTATTAAACACCTATTTTTACCGACTTCATCAGGCTCCGAAAATTACTCAAAAACAAACAAAGAACAACAAAGAATGGCCTTCTCAGCTGCCATAGTTGCAACTCCTGCGTCATCAGAACAGGGTGTTCAACGCACCACCATTTCCGTTTAAAAAACGTTTTGCAACATTTTGTCGGGGCTGAACGCAACCCAGGTTTTCGAGTCTCACGCTTATCCGGAAGTCTCCGTAACTGGCAGATTTTAAGAAAATTACTGTCATTTGGAAAAATAATTATTTACGGACATGGTATGCAGTATACATTTCAGGCCAGTTGATAATACCCAGAATATCAAAATCAACTGAAGGCGGCAGATCCTTTTCCTATTTAGCACCTAAACTCTGGAACAATCTTCCTAGCATTGTTCGGGAAGCAGACACACTCTGTCAGTTTAAATCTAGACTAAAAACACATCTCTTTGCTCTTGCATACACATAACACATTATCAATACATTAACATTTTTCAAATCCGTTAAAGGATTGTTACGCTGCAATAATTAGGTCGGCCGGAACCGAGAACATTTCCTATAACACTAGATATACCTGTACATCAGAATAAGAATGGCATCTACGCTAATATCAGTCTCTCTGCTTATCCTGAGGTTTGCCGGGTGCTGGATCCAGGCCGTATCCAGATCAGATGGAGAACCTGTGTCTGGACCTGACTACAACGTAGCCCAGGAGACAATGGGCCTACAGATCCAGTTCTGGCTGCATCTATAATTCAGATTTTTAAATCTCCGTATCCGCTTACATATATTTATGTATAATCTATTTTTAATCTCTATAATAAAAATGTATAATTCAGATTTTGATCTCCATATCCATTTACATATATATATCTTCCAAGGGGTTTTTTCCCTCCTAGGACTTTTTTCCCAGTGCTAGCACGCTGGGTTTTTCTCCTAGGGGTTTTTTCCACCCCTGGGAGTCAGCCGACATTGGCTTAATGAAGCACCATCTTGTATATGTTACATATTACCACGCTTGCTTGTACAGCTTATTTTTAACCACTTCTCTTTTTTCTGTGCTCCTAATATGTAAAGCTGCTTTGAAACAATTACCAATTGTAAAAAGCGCTATATAAATAAATTTGACTTGACTTGACTTGACCAACATTTTCTCACATATGCTTTCTTGTACACCTCAAACAAGGGAATTAAAAGTAATTTATAATGTTAATGCTGATCACTGAGTCCACAGAAATGGCTTGGGTATGCAGAGCATTCAGCTTACATGGACTGCATATATATATATATACAGTGCTCAGCGTAAATGAGTACACCCCCTTTGAAAAGTAACATTTTAAACAATATCTCAATGAACACAAAAACAATTTCCAAAATGTTGACAAGACCAAGTTTTATATAACATTTGTTTAACTAATTATATTAATAATATAACTGTTAATAATATAACTTAGAGAACAGAATTTTCAGTTTTACTCAAATTATGGTGATGCAAAAATGAGTACACCCCACTGAAAGTCTCTGGAGAAAAGCTAAATTTTAGACTACAAATGTCTAATTTAACAAGAATTCAACCACAGAGTCTAATTATTCATTACACAGGTGTCCAGCAGAGAGTTGACTATAAAAGGGTGTTAAAACCCCTTCCCATTTCATGCTGTCTGTAATGGCACCACATGGAAGAGAAATGTCACAAGACCTGAGAAAGAAAATAATTTCTTTACACCAGAAAGGTGAAGGCTACAAGACGATCAGCAAAGCTTTACTTATCAGTCAGGAGACTGTAGCAAAAGTGGTACAAAAATTTAAAAAAAGATGGAACTGCAACTATTTCACAGAGACGTCCAGGTCATCCACGGAAGTTAACACCTCGACTGGAGCGTCTTCTGATGAGAAGGTTGAAGAAAATCGTCATGCAAGTTCACTGCAGTTATCTAAATAAGTAAAAGCCAAACTGGGGTCACTATTTCCCATAACACAATATGGCGTACACTGCAGAGGAATGGCATTCATGGGTGCCGTCCACGAAAGAAGTCTCTCCTAAAGCCCAGGCACAAAAAAGCCCACCTAGAGTTTGCCAGGGCCCATGCTGACAAAGATGAAGACTACTGGGAATCTATAGACCCCTTAACCGCCTACGTCACTGTGACGTTACCGCTCTAGCTGGAGGCAAAACATAAGGAAGAACTCATAGCAGGTGCGCTAAAAGTTTGAGGTTTTGACTTTAAAATGACGTCTTGTTGTGTTTTTGGCTGCCAGAATAGAAGGAACAGCACTTTTGGTTCAAAACTAAAGTTTTACCGGATCCCGGCAGACATTCCTTCACAGAAATCAAGAAGACAATTGTGGTTGAATGCAATACGGCATACAGACTGGACACAGACGATCATAAATAATGCTCGTATTTGCAGTGCACACTTCATATCAGGTAAAATAATCTAGGCATATGTTCGATGAGGTAAGTGTAGATGACTTGGGTAAAGTTGGTTTTATATTCGCACATTCGGACTTCTGATAAATTCAGACTTTCCAATAAATGTGCAATAAATTAATGTTTGTGAATTTTAAGCAGCGACATGATATTGACAACCAACGATTGTCAACTTACAACATTTTTCACAGTCGATCAAAATAGGCAAGTATTGTTTTAATGGCATATTTACTTGTGAATGTCCACTGAATGTCCAATGTAATGTGATTAACAAGGCTATTGAATACAGATGTCCGAATGTGCGAAAATAAAACCAACTTTACCCAAGTCACTCCCTGGCCGTATGGCATACGGGCCAGGCAGCCTGCTTCCATTCGCGAGAGTTAATTTACAAAAATAGCTGTCACGGTCAAGTCAGTCAATGTACATATTCAGACAGTTCCGAACCTTCTTCTTCATCCCTGTTTAATAAATCCCTCCTAAAACGTGCTAGCTTATGCTTGTCAACATTGCGTCCAGCGCCTCTTTTTGCCTCCAGCTAAGCCCCGCCCACCAGGAAACGTTGCAATGTTTACAAATTTTTAAGGGGTCTATACTCTGGAGTGATGAGACCAAGATTAATAGTTTTGGAACTGATGGGTTCAAAACTGTATGGCGTCGCAAAGCTGAGGAATACAAAGAAAAATGCATGGTGCCTACAGTGAAACATGGTGGTGGCAGTGTCCTTATGTGGGGCTGCATGAGTGCTGCTGGTGTCGGGGTGCTGCATTTCATTGATGGCATTATGAAGATGAACTACGATTCACAGATATACTGCTACTATCACTCCGTGCCCTTGGGTTCAAACTTTGCATTACATTAATATGAAATTTTATTTAAAATTGACATTTTAAACATTATTTCAAATATATACTCATCCAGTATAAAATTAAATACAACTGTCATCAACCAAAGTAAAAAACAAAACAAAGCAACTGAACAGGTGTCACACTATTTAAGGTGAAGATTCAAAATTTTATATCAACTGCATTGAAAATGTTCACCTGATTTAATCAAATTATGGGAACTTTTCTTACACAGGCACTTTGGTTGAACCAACTGAAAATTTTCAATAAAACAGTCAACCTAAAATTTTGAACTTTGACCTTGACATAGAAGTCTTTTAGGTTTGTTGTAAGTGTCTGGGTTTGTATGGATAGCATTATTATTATATATTATATTTAGTTATATGGGATACAACAGTAAACAGTAAGTATGAACAGTATGAAATATTGCTATTTGCACTTTACCATCTAACAGGGGACCAGTGTCCTTTTGTGTAGTGAAATCACTACTGCACATGCAAATGCTGCTGCTTAACTTTAGCATGAACACTTTTGCTTGTGTGGAATTGGGCATTGAATGATGAATAAAAATAATAACATCTAAATTAACATATTTTGTTGGTAACACTTTATAATAACTGCACACTATGAAGAATTAGTTAAGTATTAGTTAATAGTTATTTCATCACTTATAAAGCATTAATAGACATTAGTAAGTAGTTTATAAATACAGCTATAATTGCTTTATTCTTGATTTATAAGCATATCTATAATGTGTATAATAATTGTATTTTCATACTTTATTAATAATCAATTTATCATTTTTAAATTAAGTATTACATTATTTACAAACCAGTTATTTAGGAGTTGTCAGTTTTCGCTGTTGACTCTCTTGTCGCTTTGCTAACGTCATATCTGCCCTTCTCTGATTGGTTTACTCCGCTTCCTGTTTGCTCGGATTTGCTCCGCCCTAGAAATCGAATTGATTTAATGGCTGACCAGACTCATTCGCTGGTACAGTGGTGAGGCTGGATTTTCCAGGCAACCTTTAGTCCCCTGTTAGATGGTAAATTGCCAGATCTGTTTGGTTGCTTTGCCATTTCTTACTATCACAAACACACTGTAAAGATTTTGGAGGTCAGATCTCAAAATCTTATGTTGACTTGCTGCAAAATTGTCAGTTATCTCAATTAAATTATGTGAACTGGTGTTTTAGTTTTATTATGAACATTACTGTTACAAACAGAGCTAATCAGATTACAAAATATTGCTAAATGTAAAGGCAACCAAATAGGTGTCAGACATTACCATCTAACAGGGGACCAGTGTCCTTTTGTGTAATGATATCACTATAGCATGCACATGTTGCTGCTGCTTAACTTTACTATGTACACTTTAACTTGTGTGAAAATGGGCACGGAACTGTGAATAAAAAAATATGGTAGCCTGTTACTGTAACTGTTATGGTAACCTGTTATTGGCAAATTAACTAATTTTGTTAAGTCAGTTACTAAACTTGCTGAACCAACCTGAATACATTCATTTATAACAACAAAACCAAGTTTTATCGGTTAAATCAAGCAGAAATAGCTCTTTAATGTAACAATTGCAGGTGACCACTTTATACAGTGAATATTGATATGATTAAACAAAATGCCTTTGGACCACTGTTAGATTGTGCATTGCGACATCTGTTCCCATTCAGTCGGTCACGTTCGACGTACGTCGGACAGACCGACGAATAGGAATCTCGCTAGAGAGGCCAATCTACTCCGAGTGTAACTAAAACAAGCCAATGCACATTGGCATGCAATCATATGCATCAGCTGCTCGCCTCGCAGCGCGGGTATATAATGAGCAGCAGGTGCGTTGCATCTTCAGCTTTTCGCTTCGGAGCTGAACGGTGTTTGTTCCTGTTCTCTGCAAGCAAGTGTCTGCTAGAAGACGAGTCAAGCTTTTTGGCTGAACTTCTCTTTTTTTCCGAGTGCGGGCGAACAGCACAGCAGCGGGGTTGAAGTCCTCTCTTTTTCTGTTTTTGTTTCGTTTGCCGTTTTTGAGCAAATAGCTGTTTTGACAGCGTCAGAAGGCTGTTCTCACGGCCGGTACGGTGCGCTTTTGAGCGCTGAAAAGCCGTTTTTACGGCTAGTAAGAGTGAGCGCCTTCAAAGAGAGAGAGAGAGCACACGACAGGCTACACACAATCCCTGTCTGTGTTGTGGCGGCCGTTCCCCTGCGTGCTTCAGCACTTTTAAAAGAGTAAAGTCCCTGAAAGAGCTTACACAAGTAGATTTGCGTCTTTTTAAAGATGACATCCTACTTGTGTTTCTGGATGCGGTCGTTCCTGTCCTCACTGACGGCCACGATCACTGTTTCGCATGTCTGGGCGCGTGTTGAAACGATGTTCGTGGGTGTTTCATGTTTTCATATGAGAACATGATCACGTCGACACGCCGGTCGTGACTCTTCTTTCTCCGGGAAGCTTGAGTTCCCTCTGTTGAGGTCAGCGAGAGCAAACCTCTCGCTCCTCTGCGTGTCGTGTGCCATCGAGCTGCCGGGCTGCAGCGCGGGTTGTCACGGCAACCCAGCGCTCGCTCGGCGCTCTAGATGCGCGGTTCCCTTGCATAATCTCCATTGTAGCGCCCTCTCTGGTGCACCAGAAGAGGTCTACTTTGCTGATATTGCTTGGGTGACATGAGGTTGAGGGGTTCCTTCGGGGAACCAACCCCCTAGGGCCCCTCCCTCTCTAGCGCATTGCAAGCTGTGCAGTTTCTGGATTGGATTGCTGGTCCTTCTCATAGGGGAACCTAGCATTTCATTCAGAGCTCCAGCTGAGGCACAGACGTCGATTGCAGCATCGGAGAGAGTGCTGTTATGCTCTGGAAATGAGGGTGACGCTGCCCACTGTAATGGTGTGTGCTTATGCTGACTCAGATTCGGAGTTTACAGCCATGCTTTCCTGGGTCTTCCAGATGTGCATGGAAAACTTGGCAGTATGGGGGTATGTTGGTGCCATAAATATGGAATGCCAAAAGTGCCAAAATCTGCATAAGTTTTTCCTCTCTCACTACCCTCTTGGATGGGGTGGCTGTACACAGACCACACCCACCCTGCATGTGAGGCCAAGGCACTCTTTTTGCATGAGGGTAGTTCTGTGCTGGGGTTGAGCTGCGCTTGTTGACTAACCGTGATCAAAGTCACGTCGCAGGCCCTCAGCCAGACGATGTCCACCTCAGTGGTCCAGAAGTGCCCCCTGGCTTACCTTGTGAAGTGCGAGAGGTTGTCAAGCTAAATGCTTTCTCAATGCTCCCATCTTACGAGGTGGCCTTTTCGGTGACACTGTCGAGGACTGAGCCCAGCGGTTCTCCTCAGTTAGTAGCGGATCGGGGAGCTTCCCACGACAAACCATTGAGTTCCTCTTGGGCCACCCCTCGGTCTGCTCGTCGCCAAGGGTGTCGTCCCCTGCAAAAAAAAAAAAAAAAAAAGGTCTGGCCCAGCAGGCTCTGCTGTGTCCATTGCGGGGAGATGACGCCTCCCGTCTCTGCAGCTGTTAAGTGGTTGGTGAGAATCACCCCTGAGACGGGCGGCCCAGAGATGGGTGGGGCTGCTCTTCCACCCCTGGAGGAGGGCCGGGTGGTAAATCCTTTTATCGGGTTTGTTTCTGTTCCACCACTGACCCAAGAGGCAGCGGTACCCAAAATTAAAAGAGCAGTTCCTCCATTTCCAGGTCTGAAGAGGGTTTGGAGAGCAGTGGGAGGAGAAAAACCTCACCACTCTCATCCCCCTCTTCTGTCGCCAGCGGACAGCAGCGAGCAGCGGGCAGCCAAAGCCTCGACTGCTCCCTCTGTCCATCCGTGGAACCAGGTAAGTGTTGCCTAGCACACTGTGACGCCGCTTCGGGCCGCCTCACAAAGAGAGCCCCCCGAGCCGCGTCCCTGTGTTCCACCTCGCTGCCCCGCTGCGGGTACGCCGATGGTCCCTTTGGTCCCGCTTGTACGGTCTCTGCGAGCCTGGTTAGCGCTCCCCAGTCCGTCTTGCTGGCTCATTCGGACCATCAGGCTCGGCTATGCGATTCAGTTCGCCAGGCATCCCCCCAAGTTCAGGGACGTCCTCTTCACTACAGTGAAAGATGTCGTTGCCCCTGTCTTGCGTGCGGAGATCGCAGTCCTACTGGCGGAGGACGCGATAGAGCCGGCCCCTCCAGCTGATATGAGGTCAGGGTTCTACAGTCCCTACTTCATTGTACCCAAAAAGAGCAGTGGGTTACGACCGATCTTGGACCTGCGAGTTTTGAATCGGAGCCTGTACAAGCTACCGTTCAAAATGCTGACGCAGAAGCGCATTTTTGAGTGCATCCGTCCCCGAGATTGGTTTGCAGCGATCGACCTGAAGGACGCGTACTTCCATGTCTCGTTTGTTCCGCGACACAGGCCATTCCTGCGCTTTGCGTTCGAAGGTCGAGCATATCAGTACAGAGTCCTACCCTTCGGGCTGGCCCTGTCTCCCCGCGTCTTTACGAAAGTCGTAGAGGGAGCAGTTGTTCCCATGAGAGAACAGGGTGTACGCATTCTCAATTACCTCGACGACTGGCTCATTCTAGCACAGTCCCGGGGTTAGTTGTGCGAACACAAGGATTTGGTGCTCAGACACCTCAGCCAGTTGGGTCTTCAGGTCAACTGGGAAAAGAGCAAACTCTCCCCTGTGCAGAGGATCTCTTTTCTCGGTATGGAGCTGGATTCGGTCAAACAGATAGCACGCCTCACAGAGGAACGTGCTCAGTCGGTGTTGAACTGCCTGAATACGTTCAATGGCAGGACAGCGGTCCCACTGAAATTCTTTCAGAGGCTCCTGGGGCATATGGCGGCCCCGCTTGGTCTGCTTCATATGAGACTGCTTCAACACTGGCTTCTCGGCCGAGTCCCGAGATGGGCGTGGCAACGCGGCACGTTCCGGGTGCCAATCACTCAGGAGTGCCGCCAAGCCTTCAGTCCGTGGTCGGACCCTTTGTTTCTCCGGGCAGGAGTGCCCCTAGAACAAGTGTCCCGGCATGCTGTGGTATTCACAGATGCTCCTGCCACCGGCTGGGCTGCCACGTACAACGGGCATGCAGTGTCAGGGGTTTGGACGGGACCCCATCTGCATTGGCACATCAATTGCCTCGAGTTGCTAGCAGTACGTCTTGCTCTGAGCCGCCTCAAAGGGCCGCTACGGGGCAAGCATGTACTGATCCGTACGGACAACACTGCGACCGTTGCGTACATCAACCGTCAAGGTGGTCTACGCTCCCGTCGCATGTCGCAACTCGCCCGCCATCTCCTCCTCTGGAGTCAGAAGCGTCTGAGGTCGCTTCGTGCCATTCTTGTCCCTGGTGTGCTGAGCCATGTGGCCGACGAACTATCACGGGCTGAGCTGTCAGGAGAGTGGTGACTCCACCCCCAGGTGGTCCAGCTGATCTGGAGAGAGTTCGGAGAGGCTCAGGTAGACCTGTTTGCCTCACCGGAAACCTCCCACTGCCAGTTGTTTTACCCCCTGCCCGAGGGAACACTCGGGACAGACGCACTGGCACTCAGCTGGCCCCGGGGCCTTCGCAAATATGCGTTTCCCCCAGTGAGCCTACTTGCACAGACCCTGTGCAAAGTCAGGGAGGACGAGGAGCAGGTCCTCTTAGTTGCGCCCTATTGGCCCAACCAGACCTGGTTCCCAGAACTTTCACTCCTTGCAACAGCCCTCCCTGGCCCATTCCTCTGAGGAAGGACCTTCTCAGAGACGGGGCACTCTTTGGCACCCGCGTCCAGACCTCTGGAAACTCCATGTCTGGTCCCTGGACGGGACGCGGAGGTTCTAGGTGACTTACCCCCTGAGGTACTTAACACCATCACTTCGGCACGTGCACTGTCTACGAGACGTGCTTACGCCTCGAAGTGGAACCTGTTCGTCGAGTGGTGCTCTTCTCGCCGAGAAGACCCCCGAAGATGCTCGATCGGAGTCGTGCTTTCCTTCTTGCAGCAAGGGTTGGAGCGTAGGCTGTCCCCCTCCACTCTCAAAGTCCATACTGCTGCTATCTCCGCTTACCACGACCACATAGATGGCAAATCTGTTGGTCAGCACGACCTGGTCGTCAGGTTCCTTAGGGGGGCGAGACGGTTAAATCCTCCTCGTCCCCCCTCCATACCCTCTTGGGACCTCGTTCTGGTGCTAAGAGCACTTCAGATTGCTCCCTTTGAGCCTTTGCAATCGGTAGACTTAAAGATTCTGTCTATGAAGACTTTGCTGCTGGTTGCATTGGCCTCCATCAAGAGGGTAGGGGACCTGCAGTCATTTTCGGTCGACGAATCGTGCCTGGAGTTCGGGCCGGGTGATAGCCACGTGGTACTAAGACCCCGGCCTGGCTATGTGCCCAAGGTTCCTACCACTCCCTTCAGGGACCAGGTGGTGAGCCTGCAAGCGCTGCCCTCGGAGGAGGCAGACCCAGCCCTGGCTTTACTCTGTCCAGTTCGCGCTTTGCGACTGTACATAGACAGAACCCAAAGCCTCAGGACCTCAGACCAGCTCTTTGTCTGTTATGGAGGCCAGCAGAAGGGAAAGGCTGTCTCCAAGCAGAGGATGGCCCACTGGATAGTGGATGCCATCGCCCTGGCTTACCAAGCTCAGGGCGTGCCCTGCCCGCTCAGGTTGCATGCTCACTCCACGAGAGGTGTCGCATCCTCCTGGGCGCTGGCTCGTGGCGCCTCGCTGACAGACATTTGTAGAGCTGCGGGCTGGGCGACACCTAACACGTTCGCTAGATACTATAGCCTTCGTGTCGAGCCGGTCTCCTCCCGTGTCGAGCCACAGGTCAGAGGCACGGAGAGGCCCCGGCTTAGTGTCGGCTTGCTGCGCTACATGCGCTTCTTTTCTCCAGAGAGTCCCTACAAGGCAGACCCTGTCGAGTCCTCCGATATCCCTTCGGCAGCCGACGTGGCGGAGCGTCTGGCGCCAGGCCTATACTCCGTTGTATCCTTGAGAACCGGTTTAGGCTGGGTTCCATATGTGTGACCCTACGGGGATCCCATATGGTTGGTTCCACGGTTGCTCCTAAACGAAGCCCGTGTCTTTTCCTCTGGGAGAACCTACCCTTCATCGGGTTGGAGTCACCCCAGCTCTTCCATATGTAGCACAGCCCTACAGGGTTAGTCCATATGTACTTCTCCACATAACTCCTTTGGGGAAGGATGTGGCTTCCGCAGCGTTCCTTTCCCAGCGAAAGGGTACGCTTTCCCAGCGTTATCCAGTAGTCTCACTGAATGGGTTTTGGGGAACAGCAGTGATCGACTCTCTCTGTGTTAGCCCTGTCCCACCATCCTCAGGCAAGGGGGTTCAGGTGGCTTACAACAGAGCGCTGGAAGGGGGCAGCTCCTGTGGCGCTTTGGTAGGGATTCCTATTCGTTCCTATATGACTGAATGGGAACGTCTCGGTTACAAAGGTAACCCTCGTTCCCTGAAGGAGGGAACGGAGACGTACGTCGCGTCGCCACAGTCGCTGTACCCCGCTGATGCTGCCGCCTATCCGGTTCGGCTCCTCAGCGAAAACCTGAAGATGCAACGCACCTGCTGCTCATTATATACCCGCGCTGCGAGGCGAGCAGCTGATGCATATGATTGCATGCCAATGTGCATTGGCTCGTTTTAGTTACACTCGAAGTAGATTGGCCTCTCTAGCGAGATTCCTATTCGTCGGTCTGTCCGACGTACGTCTCCGTTCCCTCCTTCAGGGAATGAGGGTTACCTTTGTAACCGAGACGTTTCATTGCTTCAGCATTTTATACCATCACAAATACTCTGTAAAGATTTTGGAGTTCAGATTTCAACATTTTTTTTTGACAATTGAATTGAAGTAGGGATGTTCATTTTGGATGTTTTTTTTCCTGACTGACAGTCGATGCCCTTTAACTGATCATTATTTGTTAACTGAAAAGATTAGAAGGTTAAATTATAATTAAATTATAATGGATAAGTGTCTGTCACCCATTAAAATACCACAAGTTTAGTTTTGCATGTGCAAATAGCAGCATAAAGCAGCACATTTTATCTTTTTTATTTGATAAAATAACATATTGTTTGGTGTTCATTTGTAAATGATACATATTTTACATTTCTGAATGTTAAAATAACATAGACAACTTATCTTTTTTTCCTCTTAAAAAATGCAATTTTGACTGATATGTGTAGCATATTACTTTAAAAATTACTTAAATTGTTTACTACAGGTATTAATCGGTCAAAAGTCTTACTGTCGTTTAATTATGGTCATCCCTAATATGAACTCTTTTTTTTTTTTTTCTGAGGATCCAACTGAGGATTTTAATGAAATCAACATAAAACTGAGTTTTGATCCAAAATAAGGACAAGGATATAAAGGTTGTAAAGGCAACCAAACAGGGGTTGCACTTTACCATCTAACAGGGGACCAGTGTCCTTTTGTGTAGTGAAATCACTAAACATGCACATGCTGCTGCTTCTGAACTTCACCATGTACACTTTAACTTGTTTGGAATTGGGCATAGAATGATGAATAAAAAATGATAACCTAAAAAGGTAAACTAACTCATTTTTTTTTTCACATCAAAATATTATTTAACATTAACAAACTAACCGTGGTCAATAAACCAATGAACACACATCAGTATATACCAACAAAAAAAAGTTTTAGGGGTTAAATCAAGCAGAAATAGCACTTTAAGGTAACAATTGCAGGTCATCACTTTATATAATGAACAGTCATTCTGTTAAACAAATTGACTCTGTTAGAGTCCCCTGTTAGATGGTAAAGTGCGATGGTTGCTTTGTCATTTCTTGCCATCACAAACACACTGTAAAGATTTTGGAGGTCAGATCTCCAAATTTTATATTGACTTCAGCATTGCTGCAAAATTGTGTTGGCTCAATTAACTTTTAGTTTCATATCAACTTTAAAATGTAACCCTCTACCGCACACATTATGATAAATCTATAAAAAAAAAATATTTGACTCTTTTTCTTTTCTTAGAATGGCTTAACTTAAAGTGCTGTAAAAAAAATAAATAAATAAATTTGGAAAAAAAATATTATTTTAAGGTACTTTATGATATGTTGCCATATGGCAACAACGTACAATAGTGGAAGTAAATTAAAATAAGTGTAAGTGTATATAGTTAATGTTTTTCCACAGAAATGTTGTTTGTATTGAATCAATTGGTGCTATTATAAGCTTTAGCAGTAAATATAAACAACACCTTATACTTATTTTCACAATCTTGTGCTTTTATTTATTCTTTACGTTTTTTGTGAATATTATTTAAATTGCAAACATAGACAGTTAATAACAAGTCTAATACTGTTCATCATGTATCATAAAACACTGACATAAAACCATAAACATTGCAGTTCATGAAAATTAAACATTACACAATCTTATGAGAGGAAGGTTATGAACATAAATCCCCCATAATCCTTGAAACTTCACCTTTTTTCTGTACGAAACTTTAAAAAGCATTTTTTTTCAGAGGTGCACATCATACACAGGTACACATCATATTTGGTGCACTTCACCCTAACAATACACTTGGGCCAGTAGTACTGGCTGTGGTGGTAGGTCTCTGATGTTGATTTAATCCATAATACAAATGCCACGGCAGTCCTTAACATACGACTAATCAACATTATATCACTAGCATTAATGTTTATTTAATAATTTAACAATAATTTATTGTTACATATTAACAGACTGCAGCTGGCCTTTGCTAGCTAGCTAACCTATTCTAATAAAGCCATTCCATTATTGCGCATTATTGCGCAGACATTTTATCGATTTACCAAAAACTAATTTCATAAAAAAAAATTTGAGTGGTGAATATGTCATCATAACTTACCTGAGATTTTTTTGTGAATGTGACATGGGCGGGTCCTTGTTTGTTACTGACGTTTTAGTTTGCTTTCAGCAACTACCGACAAGAGTCGGCAGTCTGTCAGAAAATCGTGCCACAGAAAAATTGCATGTGACTTAACCAAAGCACATCATTGGCTAAACTAAGGTCTTCTCTTACCAACAAAAAAACAAGAATGTTCTCTTAAAGAGATAGTGGCAAGGAAATGAACACAAAGAGTATGTTGCCATATGGCAACACTATGCGGTAGAGGGTTAATTTAATTTGAGCCAACTGTTTAAGACTTAGATGCAATAATCAACATAAAACGTAGAATTTTGATTTTTAAACAGCAGGCTTTATGTATTGTCTGGTTTTATGACAACTAGATAAACTAAATATTATCAGATTATCACTGACGACATGAGTACATTATCACTGATGTTCAGCAATATTTAATTGTTTTGATAGTATTTTGATAGATCATTTTTTAGATTCTGAAAATATATTTCAGTATGATATTACTAAAGAAATATATCAAACTGATGTCTTATTTAATGTAATATTATGTTCGGGTTTGAACTTAAGTTGAACAGTTTTGAAAAAAAGCATGTACATATAGACAAGGCCTAATATTAATACTTGCCCAACCGCCAAATGTGAGTAAAAATTGGTGCTGGTGAGCGTATAAAACGGTGTCACACGCCAGTTGGCTGGTAGCATTTTTATGAATTCTAACAAAGCATGAACGTGAACAAACATAAACAACAATTGGGACAGTTGATGGGTCAGCGCTGCATCATCAAGAGAGTTTAAGCCTTGACCATTTAAATATTCAAGTGCAAGAAGGCACAAAAGGGAGCTCATTTTGTGTGCTGTGAGAAAAGTTTTGTGTGCGCAAACAAGCGCATGCCCAAAAATCAGTATCTCTTGACAGCCCACAAATATTTAACTAAGCTGTCTTGCATGACATTTTGCTCTTAAGTGGACAGATTAATAAAAAATATGTCAAAAAATAGTGAGTATCCCAGTAAACATAGTTGGTTAGGTCTTAATATACAGTATCAGTATCTTAGATCCATGCATTGTCTGTGTTTTTAATGTTAATCAAACAACAAAGGCAAAAGAAAATTATCCCTCACTTCTGTTGACTGAATAACTTTTGTAACTTTAATAAGTATTCATTAATAAAGATGTTTAGTTTACATTGAAGGCTATGCAGTGTTATATTACATTTCCTTTCTTTATTTAATTCCTGTATCTGAAAACTACTGTTAGACCTACCTGAAAAACCTGAAAAGGACGGTTCATTTTATTTGTATCATTTGGATAATAATTTTATTACTGACTGTTTACTTGTCTTTAATAATGTTTTACATTTATATCAATTAGGCTTGTGGTTTTTGATGTGGTCTTGAAATTGAAATAGAGAATTTTAAATCTTCACTCGTATCTAAAATGTTGGCGTCATTACTGCTTGTTTTCGCAAAAACAGTTTCATGGCCAGAAAAAAACATTTATGTCTAGAAAATTTTCTTAAGTCACTGTCTATACACAAGGGGAAACCTAGGAGGAACAATTTTACTGTAACATCATGTAAAAAATTGCAGTGAATTCTGAACAGCAAAAAACAGCAAACAAATATTGTATAATGTCTGTCGATAGTGTTTTATGAGTGACACAGTGTGTTTGTTGGGTGAAACTTTTGCTAGTGTTCTTGAAAAATGACTTGATTTGAGAAATTATGTGTTTTGGTAGTTTTAGTGCATTTTGAATATGAAATTAATCGCTGTGAAGCTTAAAAGTTGGTTTGGTGTACTGGGTGCATAAGACACTACAAATTCTGTAGTGTTACAGTGCTGCATAAATGGCAGCAAGGTTTCTTTATGAAATAGCAGACATGATAGCATAGATAATTTTTGAAAAAGCTCCAAATCAACTTAAAGATTTGGATGCAGTGAGAAATTCACACAGACAAAACTAAAAAAAATAATGAGTCAAACAAACTCTCTTTGTTTAAAAGACCATTTAAAACTGTAGTCAAAAAAATTGAATGATTTGGCCATAACTCATCCTTGATATTTTAACACAGGTAATTTCATGTGTATTCAGGATTGGGTTTGGATTGTGTACCCCCGCTTTACATTTCAATACACTAGGCTTCAAAAGGGCCAGTTTTTCACTGGTGAGGTACAGACAAACAAGCTCACTAACTACCAATACTGTTACCAATGTAGAAGAACCTGTGGAACTTCTCAAATAAACAAGAGAAGGTGCTGGGATTTACCCAAATTAAATTAAAACAATTTTTACCACCGCTAGGACACATTTCTTTCAGCTTCACAACAGTTAATTTCAAATTCAAAATGCACTAAAACTACTAAAATACTTAATTTATGTGTCAAATCATGTCATTCTTCACAAGACTAGAAAAGGTTTCCCCCAACAAACACACTTTGTCACTTTGTCAAAAAACAGGAGCATTACACAATGTTTTCTTTTGTAAAATTTCTTTACAAAACAAGATTGACACTTTTTACTGTTTATAATTCACTGCAGTTTGTTACATGACAAATAACTTTTTGTCATGTAACATACAATTCATTTCTCACTTAGACACAAACATCACCAAAGCTTTATGTTCTATACAGGCCAATTTACACATACTTACATACTCTTTACAAAACTGTTCAACATAAATTAAAGACCTAACACAACACAAAAATGAGTAAGACTGAAATTTGCTACATTTCTACAGTAACACCATATTGATATATATTCTGAATCTAAAAAACAACAAATACAATCAAAATAATTACATGTAAGCTGAACACCTACACAAGTGTTAGTCTTTGTTTCATCACCATCTAATTTAACATGGATTATGTAACATAAACTACTGTGAATTATAAACAATAGATAATGTTATTTTTGTTTTGTAAAGAAGTACAAAAGAAAACATTGTGTAATGCTCCTGTTTTGTTGTTGTTGTTTTTTTTTATGAGTGACAAAGTGTGTTTGTTGGGGGGAACTTTTGCTAGTCTTGTGAAGAATTGAGACATAAATTAAGTGTTTTTGGTAGTTTTAGTCCATTTTGAATGTGAAATTAACTACTGTGAAGCTGAAAGTTGGTTAGGTAATTTTAGGTAATTTTTCAAAACTCTTCACTCAGTTATCCTAAACAGAAATGCATCCTAGTGGTGATAAAATTGTTTTTTAATTTAATTTTGGTAAATCCCAGAATCTTCTCTAGTTTATTTGTGAAGTTCCACAGATTCTTAGACATTGGTAACAATATTTGTAGTTAGTAAGCTCTTTTGGCCTGTACCTCACCTGTGACAAAACTGGTTTTTGAAGCCTATTGAAATGTAAATTGTCAGTGGGGGTTGGTGCCGCAAGCTCAATTCTAAATACACACGAAATTACCTATGTTTAGAATATCAAGGATAATAATGAGTTATGGCCAAATCATTCAATCTTTAGACCATGGTTTTAAATTATATCTTAAACAAAAAGAGTTTAACTCATTAAGTTTTTAGTATCTGCGACTTTCTCACTGCATATTATCATTCTGTGTCTTTAGTCACTCAGGATGGTGGTGTGAACGATCCTATAGAGGCAGTGATACTTTGACCATCTACATGTGTTTGTGTAAATGTGTTTAACACTAATTTTGAATGATAAATAAGGCCACATTTACAGCTACTATTACAGTTTTTTCAATCACTATAGGACACATTTCATAATTATTCGCACAGTTATTATTTAGACAAAAATTTGCAACATTTCTACAGTAGTATCATATTGAAATATATTCCAAATCTAAAAAAAATGAAATACTATCAAAACAATTAGGTGTAGCTGAACAGTTACATGTCAGTCTTTCATCATTTTCATCATCTATACAAAAGGGGAAACTTAATAAAACTTAATAAAGAAATAATTTTGTACACTAATGTAAACATGAACATTGTAACAAACTGCAGTGAATTTTGAACAGCAAAAAAAAAAAAAAAAAAAGACATGATTTGAGACATAATTGAAGTGTTTTGGTGGTTTTAGTGCATTCTGAATGTGAAATTAACTGCTGTGAAGCTGAAAGCTGGTTTGGAGAACTGAGTGAAGAGTTTTGAAAAAGTGACATAAATATTGAAAAATGTGTCCTAGCCAGGGCTTGACATTAACTTTTTTGCTCACCAGCCACTGTGGCTAGTGGTTTTCCAAAGTTAAGCATTTTCACTGGCCATAATTTTGCTGTTGGGAAATTATGTTTTATATGATTAAAGTTGACTTTGGCATGCTAAAATTACTTGATTTTGAGTAATTTTACTTGATTAGCTAGATTTAAAACCCTTTCAAACTTTCAAATGCAGATTAACCACCTAAATCAAGACTAGGCCTACATGGTATATCAGCTGGTATGTACGGGTGGGCAAGGGGTGGGTAATATGACCATAATATGATAAATTTTATAATTGTGTAAGTTATTTTTATTGGGCTATACAAAAAAGAACAAAGGATGCAAAATGAACATCCATACTTCATATATTTCAATTAAGTCAACATAAAATTTTGAGATCTGACCTCCAAAATCTTTACAGTGTGTTTGTGATGGTGTTGGGGAAAAATTTAATAGTTCACACAGAAGTCAATATCTGCTTCAGCTATGCAAAACACCTCTCTGAGCTCAACAGACACAGCGTCTGTTGAAACCCAGGGGGTAATGGTGAGACACCCAAACTGATAGCTTTCCCGAACCTAGGGTATCGGATAATTTAAATAAGTTCTAAGACAGAAGGGGGACCATTGTGTTTCCTGCTTGTTAATTAAATTAGTTCTAAGACAGAAGGGGAAGCCATTTGTGTATGTGTATTGTCACTTTTACCCTGTATGGAAAAGTACTGAGAAGAGTTGCTCAAACATTGGGGGTATAAATGTTTGTGGGTTCTCTTGTGTCCTTAGTTCACACTCGGGGCAGACATTGTATGGTTGTGTCGACTGTGGACTCTTTCTTGCAAGAAATAAAATCTTTATAAAGTGAATTCTCCTAAGGTTTGTCTCTTACTAGTGATGTCAGCTAATTAATTTTTGCCGCAACAATTTTGGTGTCAGAAGCGGGATTCCTTGGACGGACCTTCTGGACCTGGGCAGCACCGGTGACCTGCAATCCTGACCCAAGTCAGCCCTAACCCCGTTTAGATTCAGGGACGAGGGACCGGCGCTGTGTAGGTCCGGGAGGACGACCACTGGAATCAAGAGAAAAGAACCCGAGACGGCAACGGGAGCTTCTGGTAAGAGACAAACTTGGAAAATTCAGGGGGAGAATTATTTTATTTTTTTTTAAATAGAATTTGGTTAAATTGAAAATTGAATTGATAGGGACAAACCATAAGGGGAGTCTGAATCTGTGGCAAATGCAGCGTGAACTGATGTTTTTTACGAGGTAAAAAAAAAAAAAAAAAAAAAAAACTGAAATCACGTGGGCGAATAAGAGGGACTGAGTTGTGTGCGGTCCGGGGACTAGAGGGACTGAGTTGTGTGCAGTCCAGGGACTGAGTTGTGTGTGGTCCCGAATAGGGCGCTATTGAGAGCGTCCGCCCGGCTGATCTTGGGTGAAGAGATCAGATCTGTACGGAGACGTCCAACAGATTAATAGCGCGCGCGCGAAAAGCCACAGAATCAGACTGCCAATATGGGGAAATCCCAAAGCAAGCTAGCTGAATACGAGACACCGGTATTTTGTCAAATGAGAAAATTATATGGCCAAAGATGCATGCAAGATATAGAAAAGTTGATCAAATATCATGATTTCCCAAAGGAAGGAACACTTAGTAGTACAAGATTGAAAACTGTAAAATTGTCGATCGAAGAAGGGAGTGACATAACAAAGGGTTGTGCTAAAAAACATGTATGTGGGAAATGTGAGAAAACAATTAATTGCTGGGTGGAAGAGGCAGATAATAGGGAAAGAAGAATGTTGAAAAAAGAAATGAAAAATGAAGAAAAGGCGACTGCGCCTCCACAGAATGAGATTACTATTACTAACACATCTTATGCTTGTGCTTTTCCACATGAAACACCGCCGAGCTACACAATTTATCCCAATGCGAAGCTCCAAGGCCTGAAAGTGGACTCCGACCTCGACTGCTCTCCTTTTCCACCGAACCAACCAATTCTACCAGCCAAACCAACTCCAGCTCCCCCGCAGAGAGACAAGGGAGCACGCGCCGCTGAGCTGAGAGAAGAGGAAATACACACAGCTGAACAGTCAACAGAAGGAGGAGCATGCGCAGCCGAGCCAACAGCAGAGGGGGCGCGCACAGATGAAAGCTTCCGGGGCAAAGAAACACTGCCGTCCGGAAGGAGAAAGAGACTAGTGATCCGGAACACAAATCAAAGAAAGAAAGGTGCGCAATCATATGTTTTACGTTCCAACACACATGCACGAGCCAGAATGCTGGAGTCAGACGGGGACTTCGATCTGAATCCTGATACCCTCACAGAGAGCGACGAGGAAGAGGAAGAGGAGGATTTCGAGATCCAGAGACCGAAGAAAACAAAGAACTGGGACAGAACTGCGAAGGAAGAGCGGGTGAGCATCACAGCACCCATGGTGGAAGTTATGGGAACAAATTCAATAGAATTAGTATACCGCCCTTGGAATTTAACCGACATGAAAGAGGCGATGGCCCACCTGCCGAATCCCGACGACGCAGGGGACCGTTTCGCCACCGAACTGATGACATTCTGCCAAGAGTTCAGCCCGACGCTAAATGAACTGAAAAGACTCATGATGGCAAAGCTGGGAGGAATGAACTGGCACAAGATCAGCGCAGACTTACCAGCAGCAGATCACAGACGAAGTCACGTTAACTGGCAACATGCTTCAAACGACGGATATCGAGCAGCTGTGACAGGACTGACTGAGACTGTGAGAAGAGCATTTCCAGCGCGTATCGACATGTCCAGAGTGAGCCACTGCCGTCAAGAACCAGGTGAGAGCGTTCAAGTTTATTATGAGCGACTCTACAGTGTGTTTTGCAAGCACAGCGGGTTAAAGGAACCAGCAGATCGTGGCGACAGACCAACCACGTGGGAAAGTTATTTGGCAAATAGTCTTTTGAATAGACTGAGACCTGAGATTTCCCAAGCCGTGAAACACAGCTATATTGAATGGACTGAAGGACGAGTGAGCACCATCATGAAACATGCCGTGCACGCGGAAGATGAGCTGAGGGCAAAGAAGGAAAGGCCAAGAATAAAAGAATTGCAGTTGGCAGCCGTGCAAAGACCGCAAAGATTCAATTCAAACGAAGGGGGAAGGGGAAAAGGACGATTCAGCGGGAACAAAGGGGGACACAATTCAGACAAGAATGGCTGTTATCTGTGCGGAGCTGGCGACCACATTGTTCGTGAGTGCACGAGATGCAGGAAGTGCAAAATGGACGGACATTGGGCAAAAAACTGCCCTGAACTGCGAAAGGCTGACTGAGAAAAAGGATGCGGAGAGCAGGAGGGGATCGGATGGACCACGGCCAAGGATGCAAAAACCGTCGCAAAGGGAAGTACACATTTACTAATATCACACACACACACGCACTCACACCTGAACACATGCACTGATAATGCTCTCCGCAATGAAAAAAAAAGCTTGCACCTCTTTGTGTGTTTCTGAAACAAACAGAGAAGATTTTGACAAATGTTTGATTATGTATAGCAGTAAGGGATTTTTAAACATGCCTGAATATCCCCTGCTAGTTGAAGGGACAATGATTTCATTTTCGGTAGACTCAGGGGCGACCCGATCTGTTTTGCGATCATGTGACTTGCCATGTGAACCAGCGCTAACAAACAAAACGCATGGTTCTTTGTCTGTATCAGGATATAACAGAACGGTTCACTGTGCCACTAAAGTGTGAGACGGAAGGGGGCCACATGCTGAAGCATGCATTTTTTAACTTCAAAAACATGCCCAGTACCCATTCTGGACCGAGATTTAATGTGCAAATTAAATTTGGTAATGGTTGCAGATGCCTCGGGCATTGTAGTGAGAGAGGGTGAGCAAATGTATTTGAAAACAGAACCAAAAATGGGTTTACAAATGGCACATAACCAAAACTGAGTGGGCAAAAACAATCTGTGAATTGGGGAAAAATAGAACGCTGTCATTTGGTACAGATTTTATGATGCCTGACAATTTGCATTGCACGTCACATGTCGCAACAGAACGAGATCAATTTTATGAAAAACAATGGTTTGAACAAGAGGAAGACACTTTGAAACTTGATAAAATGTTTTGGACTGAGAAAATGTGTGCGATTTCAGTAGGCTTATCAGAAAAACAGTTTTCTCTCTATTTGATAGCAGGAGAGTGTGTGTCGCACATATCAATTTAAAAAAAAAAAAAAAAAAAAAAAAAAAAACCCACACAGGCCTGGGGTGACATGGGAGTGTTTGTGAAGCACTGTGTTGAAACAGATGACTAGGAGAAGGTCGATGAGACTTTAGAGTACAGTGAGAAATTGAGGGCTTTTAAATCTGATTGCAAGCATGAAATTGAGGTGAAGCGGATTTTAACCTCCATTAACAAACACACACATGAAAATGACTGTATGACAAATACTTGTGCTTTGGACATACACCCTGCGCTGGCAGAAGTGCCTGATGAGTTGTGGGCAAAGCACAAGTATGATGTGGGACTGATTAAAGGGTGCGAACTGGTGATAATTACTATGAAAAAAAAAAAAAAAAAAAAAATGGGTTCATGTCTTCTGTTCTTTTGCAGCTACATGGAGACAGAATGCGACCAGTGGGTTATTTCTCTGGCAAATTAGATCCAGTAGCAGCAGGCCTGCCGCACTGTCTGAGGGCCGTGGCAGCTGCTGAACAGGCTGTGATGGCCTCTAGAGAATTTGTGGGGTATTCTGACATGACATTAATGGTTCCGCATGCTGTTTCCATGATTTTGCAGGAACAGAAGACATCACATTTGTCAACAGCACGATGGCTGAGGTATCACACAATTTTGTTAGATACGCCAAACATCACAGTCAAGCGTTGCACAGTGCTGAATCCTGCCACTCTCCTTCCAACAGAGGAGGATGGGGAGGAACATCACAGCTGTTTGACCGCACTCGAACAGATATGTACCCCGCGCCCTGACCTTTCGGACACACTGCTCGAAAACAGTGAGCATATCCTGTTTGTGGATGGCTCTGCGTCCAGAGACCCACAGACAGGCCTAAACAAAGTTGGTTTCGCGGTGACCACTGAATTCGAAACACTGACATCTGGCAAATTGCCATCAAATTTTTCAGCTCAAGCGGCGGAGCTCGTAGCCCTGACAGAAGCATGCAAGCTTATGGAGGGTAAAAGTGTAACGATTTACACAGATTCACGATACGCGTTCGGGGTTGCGCATGATTTTGGGGCTTTATGGAAACACAGACATTTTTTGAAATCTGATGGCCGGCCAATTCTAAATGCTTCTCTTGTGTCTGCTCTTCTAGACGCAATTCTCTTGCCAAAACAACTTGCTATCTGTAAATGCACAGCGCATACTAACAACAAAGATTTCATTTCAACAGGAAACGCAAGAGCAGATATGGCTGCGAAGGCCGCGGCAGCACAGCAGTCAAAGGAACCAGAATGCATTTTACTATCTGAAACTAACACAAATGCTTTGACTTCTTTACAGAGTATGCAGGCGTTTGCTACAGTAGCGGAGAAGAACCTGTGGAGACGCTGTGGCTGCAAACTTGAGAATGATGTGTGGATGAGCGTGGGTGGCAAGCCTTGCTTACCCTGACATTTTTTCTCTCATTATGCTAAATGCCTCCATGGGCGAGACCATGGAGGCAAAGGGGCTATGGTAGGGCAGATGAAAGACATGTGGTTCACAAAGGGTTTTATTGTGTTAATGTACATGAGAATGAGAAAAAGAACCAGAGTAAATCTGAGCCCATTTGAAATTGTTTTTGGACGACCGTCATTCATGGGAATGGAAGGGGGTAAACAACAGCTGCCATCCACAGATTTGTGTGAGCACAATATGTTGAATTACTGCAAAGAAAAGTCTTCTCTGTTGTCTAATGTGCGTGTGCAGGTGAAAGCTGCTCAGGGGAAACCGGCTGAAACTCCCTTGCACAACATCAAGCCGGGAGATTACGTGGTGATAAGGGACCTGAGGAGGAAGAGCTGGAAGGCGAAAAGGTGGCTTGGGCCTTTTGTCGTGCTTCTGACGACACACCGCCGTCAAGGTAGCTGAGAGAGCGACGTGGGTGCATGCGAGCCATTGCAGAAAGGTCCCACCAGTGATCGGGGAGGAGAAGCCGAGAGGAGAGGAGCAGGAGGCACACGTCTGTGCGGGCAGAGATCAAATATAAACATCATTTGCCGTTATCATCTCAGGAGCAGAGACACTGGCACAACGTGGTGCTGAGCCAACCAGTTTTCAAAGAAAGCACATCAAAGACTAATCTTCCTCACACGTTCTGGACGTACAACTGTGCGATCCATTTAGCCAACTGTGAAGAATGAAGCAAGTGAGACCGTGGCACCGGTTTCGAGTGCCCGGAACATGTGGCATGAAGGTAACCACATGCACACTGACTGTATTCAGCTTGGTGATGAGTAAACCAGCACCACAACCAGTGAAACCACCTGTTATACCAGCATTCGAACCTGACATTCCCAGCTGGGATGAAATGGCATGGATAGGAAATGAAGGAGCAGGAAAAGGGGGAACAAAACCGGAAGTGGACAAGGCAATGACAAAATGCCAAGGGAACAAAGCCTGCACTCTGGCACTGCTGCAGAAACAGGAACTGAAGATAAACACAAGCTGCTGGCTTTGTCTGCAAATGTCTCACGCCTGGAAGGCAGTACCATTGACTGTTGCAACAATAAATGAAACTGACTGTCTGATCCCAAAGCAGATGACGGAGGTGCTTAGAGCTGCAGCAGACATTGAGCAAGGGAAGATTCCAACAAAACATCCAACATCTGCCTGCAAGAGAACGCAACGGTACAATCACACAGAAAATTTGATTCCACCATTGAGAGTGATGCATGTTCAAGGAGATGTGTGCGTGTGCTCACAGAGACTGAAGCTGAACGTGAAGAAAGGGTGGTCTGACTGCAGAGTCAGAATTGACATTAAGAATTCAACAACAGGGAACTGCACAGCGGTGATAGGCGGTATCACAACAGACTTTACCTGCCCGTTTAGCAAACCAGGTGACACTTCACCTGCGGCAGTTTGGGTTTGTGGTGACAGACATATCATTTCATGCCACAGAAAGACTGGACAGGTTGCTGTTACCCAGCTTTAATGAATGTGGGTAACAAATCTGAGAGTTTGAGGATACTGGCTATGTTACACTGTGTTGCCAATTTTTGCAATAGTCGTAATAGTATTGCTGTGTTTACCATGTATTTTTCAGTGCATTTCCAGCATAGTACAGAGAATGGTGAAGACCAGTATGTCTCAGCAAACGGGTAAACTAACTGTTTATGACGATTACAATGAGTGGATGAACACATTTGATGAGATGTTTAGCGAGGAGACACCTAAAACAAATTAGGGGATTTTTATTTAATTGTTTTTATTATTTTTATTCCATTTAATCTGGGTAACATTTAAACGTTTAAACGTATCTAAATGTTTCTTTATTTACAAATTTAAGAGAGTGATCATTTATACAAAAATCTGAGATGAAGAGTGTAAGAGTGATGAGTAACTTAAATTTGCTTGTTTTATTATTACTTTTTATTATTATTGTTTTATTGTTACCTTTTTAATTGTTATTGTTTTTTATTACCTTTATTATTATTATTATTATTATTATTATTATATTCATATCTACACATTTTAAATTTTTCTTGTGAGTTATCAAAGAATGATAAAAGGGGGAATTGTCGGGGAAAAATTTAATAGTTCACACAGAAGTCAATATCTGCTTCAGCTATGCAAAACACCTCTCTGAGCTCAACAGACACAGCGTCTGTTGAAACCCAGGGGGTAATGGTGAGACACCCAAACTGATAGCTTTCCCGAACCTAGGGTATCGGATAATTTAAATAAGTTCTAAGACAGAAGGGGGACCATTGTGTTTCCTGCTTGTTAATTAAATTAATTCTAAGACAGAAGGGGAAGCCATTTGTGTATGTGTATTGTCACTTTTACCCTGTATGGAAAAGTACTGAGAAGAGTTGCTCAAACATTGGGGGTATAAATGTTTGTGGGTTCTCTTGTGTCCTTAGTTCACACTCGGGGCAGACATTGTATGGTTGTGTCGACTGTGGACTCTTTCTTGCAAGAAATAAAATCTTTATAAAGTGAATTCTCCTAAGGTTTGTCTCTTACTAGTGATGTCAGCTAATTAATTTTTGCCGCAACAAAACCAACCCCCATGCCTCTACGATATTCAGATTTATAGATATCCCTCTTTGATTTGGGTTGCAAGGTGCTCTTAATTGTTGCTAGGGCGTGGCTATGAAGTGTTGAAGGTGATTTTGTGATTGGCTGTTTGCTGCCCTGAGTCAAATGAGCCCACCCTCATGTTTCTATGACACTTCTATCCAAAGATATTCCTTTGATCTTTTTCAATGGAAGTCTATGGAACTTGTTGCTATGGTGCTCTATATGATTGCTAGGGCGTGGCTTGATAGCTTCACAATGATCCTGATAGACTGATTGGCTGCCTGAGTGAAATGAGCCCGCCCCCTTGTCTCTATGACACTGTGATCAATAGTGAGAGATGTGAGTGAGTGACAGAAAGGGTTCTAAGGGCCTGCGTGTGTGTGAGAAAGTGACAGTTGAAATTCAAATTTCTGAAGATTCCGCCATTGAAAGTCAATGGGACGTTTTTGGCCGCTTTTTCGCCCCCTGTGCGAACATCGTTGGTTCGATCGCTTATAAAAGTCATAGCACACCACTCCTCAATGAGCCGGTCGATTTGACACTTCATTTATGGGTCTAGGACAAAAACTGCGGGACGAGTTACGCGCAGATGAAAGTGTCCAGGAGAAGAAGAAGAATAATAATAAGTATGCAGGAGAATAAGAATGGAGCTTTGCCTTTGGCAAGCACCATTAATAATAATAACTAGAATGTACATTTCCTGAAGAAAATGTGAATGGTGCTTGCAGTGGCACAACTCGCCCCTCGGTTGCTAGGCGGTTCCTAAGGTACTTCGGGTGGTTGCTGAGGTGCTTCTAGGCGGTTGCTAGGGTGTTCTGGGTGGTTGCTAAGCGGTTGCTATGGTAACCTGGGTGGTTGCTAAGGTTTTGCTAGGCAGTTGCTAAGGTACTTGGAGTGGTTGCTAAGGTGTTGCTAGGAGGTTGCTAAGGTGTTCTGGGTGGTTGCTAGGCGGTTGCTATGGAAACCTGGGTGGTTGCTAGGGTGTTGCTGGTCGGTTGCTAAGGTACTTGGGGTGGTCACTATGGTGTTGCTAGGCGGTTGCTAGGGTGTACTGGGTGGTTGTTAGGCGGTTGCTATGGTAACCTGGGTGGTTGCTAGGGTGTTGCTAAGCAGTTGCTAAGGTACTTGGAGTGGTTGTAAAGGTGTTGATAGGCGGTTGCTAGGGTGTACTGGGTGGTTGCTAGGCAGTTGCTAAGGTACCTGGGGTGGTCACTACGGTGTTGCTAGGTGGTTGCTAGGGTGTTCTGGGTGGTTGCTAGGCGGTTGCTATGGTAACCTGGGTGGTTGCTAGGGTGTTTCTAGGGAGTTGCTAAGGTACCTGGGGTGGTCACTATGGTGTTGCTAGGCGGTTGCTAGGGTGTTCTGGGTGGTTGCTAGGCGGTTGCTATGGTAACCTGGGTGGTTGCTATGGTGTTACTAGGTGGTTGGTAGTTGTCACAGATAGTTAATATGAAGTTTCTATAGATTTCTTAGCATGTTCTTAGCCCACTTTAGCACTTAGCTAATCACTATTAGCATGTAGCTATTCACCGCTAGCATGTGTAGCATGTTGGAAGTCCAGTTTGCTAGCATGAGTCAATAGAGCCAACTGCCATGTCTCTATGATGCTCTGATGCAGAGATATAGGTATTGTAAAACGGTTGCTAGGGTATTCTGTTTGGTTACTAGGGAGTGGCTTGGCAGCTGCCAATGATGATACTCCAAAGGCTGCTTGACAATATAAACCAACCCCCATGTCTGTACGATGTTCTGATGCAGAGATATAGTTCTTGCAAAACGGTTGCTAGGGTACTCTGTTTGGTTGCTAGGTAGTGGCTTGGCAGCTACCAATGATGATTCTCCAAAGGCTGCTTGCCAGTATGAATGATATAAACCAAGCCCCATGCCTTTATGATATTCAGATTTGAAGATATTCCTCTATGCTTTGGGTTGCTAGGGTGCTCTAAATGGTTGCTAGGGCGTGGCTATGAAGTTTTTAAGGTGATTCGTGATTGGCCTTTTGCTGCCCCAAGTCAAATGAGCCCACCCTTAGGTTTCTATGACACTTCTATCCAAAGATATTCCGTTGATCTTTTTTTAATTGAAGTCTATGGAACTTGTTGCTATGGTGCTCTATATGGTTGCTAGGGCATGGCTTGATAGCTTCACATTGATCCTGAGACACTGATTGGTTGTCTGAGTGAAATGAGCCCACCTCCTTGTCTCTATGACACTGTGATCAATAGTGAGTGAGTGAGAGAAAGGGTTCTAAGGGCCTGCGTGTGTGAGTGTGTGTGAGAAATTGACAGTTGATAGAGACGGAATGTTCGTGAATTTGAATTTTTCAATGCAAGTCTATGGGACTTTTTTGGCCGCTTTTTCGTCCGCTGTACGAACATCGTTGGTCCGATTGCTTAGAAAAGTCATAGCACACCTCTCCTCAATGAGCCGGTCGATTTGACACCTCATTCATGGGTCTAGGACAAAAACTATGGGAGGAGTAGCGCGCCAATATTTTGTCCAGAAAAATAATTATAACTAGAATGTACATTTCCTGAAGAAAATGTGAATGGTGCTTGCAGTGGCAAAATCGCCACTCGGTTGCTAGGCGGTTGCTAAGGTACTTGGTGGGGTTGCTAAGGTGTTGCTAGGCGGTTGATAGGGTGTTCTGGGCGGTTGCTAGGTGGTTGCTAGGCGGTTGCTATGGTAACCTGGGTGGTTGCTAGGGTGTTGCTAGGCAGTTGCTAAGATACTTGGGGTGGTTGCTAAGTGGTTGCTCGGCGGTTGCTAGGGTGTTCTGGGCGGTTGCTAGGCGGTTGCTATGGTAACCTGGGTGGTTGCTAGGGTGTTGCTAGGGAGTTGCTAAGGTACTTGGGGTGGTTGCTAAGGTGTTGCTAGGCGGTTGCTAGGGTGTTCTGAGCGGTTGCTATGGTAACCTGGGTGGTTGCTAGGGTGTTGCTAGGGAGTTGCTAAGGTACATGGGGTGGTTGCTAAGGTGTTGCTATGCGGTTGCTAGGGTGTTCTGGGTGGTTGCTAGGTGGTTGCTAGGCGGTTGCTATGGTAACCTGGGTGGTTGCTGGGGTGTTGCTAGGCAGTTGCTAAGGTACTTGGGGTGGTTGCTAAGGTGTTGCTAGGCGGTTGCTAGGGTGTAGGGTGTTCTGGGTGGTTGCTAGGTGGTTGCTATGGTAACCTGGGTGGTTGCTAGGGTGTTGCTAGGCGGTTGCTAAGGTACTTGGGGTGGTTGCTAAGGTGTTGCTAGGCGGTTGCTAGGATGTTCTGGGTGGTTGCTAGGCGGTTGCTATGGTAACCTGAGTGGTTGCTATGGTGTTACTAGGTGGTTGGTAGTTGTCACAGATACTTACTATGGAGTTTCTATAGAGTTCTTAGCATGTTCTCAGCCCACTTTAGCACTTAGCTAATCACTATTAGCATGTAACTATTCACTGCTAGCATGTGTAGCATGTTGCAAGTACAGTTTGCTAGCATGAGTCAAAAAAGCCAACCCCCATGTCTGTACAATGTTCTGATGCAGAGATATAGGCCTTGCTAAATGGTTGCTAGGGTACTCTGTTTGGTTGCTAGGGAGTGGCTTGGCAGCTGCCAATGATGACACTCCAAAGGCTACTTGCCAATATAAGCCAACCCCCATGTCTCTACGATGTTCTGTTGCAGAGATATAGGTCTTGCAAAATGGTTGCTAGGGTACTCTGTTTGGTTGCTAGGGAGTGGCTTGGCAGCTGCCAATGATGATACACCAAAGGCTGCTTGCCAGTATGAATGATATAAACCAACCCCCATGCCTGTATGATATTCAGATTTGAAGATATCCCTCTATGCTTTGGGTTGTTAGGGTGCTCTAAATGGTTGCTAGGGCGTGGCTATGAAGTGTTGAAGGTGATTCGTGATTGGCCGTTTGCTGCCCTGAGTCAAATGAGCCCACCCTCATGTTTCTATGACACTTCTATCCAAAAATATTAATTTGATCTTTTTCAATGGAAGTCTATGGAGCTTGTTACTAAGGTGCTCTATATGGTTGCTAGGGCGTGGCTTGATAGCTTCACAATGATCCTGAGAGACTGATTGGTTGCCTGAGTAAAATAAGCCCACCCCCTTGTCTCTATGACATTGTGATCCAGAGTTATGTTCAATACAAAATCCCTATGTAATTTCCCATAGTAGGAAAAACACGGTACTTCCTGGTTCATGGGCACGGCTTCACCATAGTATGTCTATGGGGAAATTTGGGCAGCTCTAGTGCCCCAGGGGTACAACTTACACCCCATTTTGAGGTATGGTCTGAGAGAGCCTATCAGCCTCTACAAATGTGGTAACTCACATGTTTCTACGAAATCCTTGTTAGGAGCTATGACTCGTCAAAGTTTGTCCCAATGCAAAGTCTATGGGATTTTTTTGGCTACTTTTTCGCCCGCCAGGCGAACATCATACACCCGATCGCTTATAAAAGTCATAGCACACTATTCCTCAATAAGCCGCTCGATCTGACACGTAATTCGTGGGTCTATGACAAAAACTGCGGGACAAGTTACGCGCCAAAGTTTTGTCCGGAAGAAGAATAATAATATTTAGGAGAACAATAATGATGCTTCACCTTTGGCAAACACCATTAATAAGTATGGAGGAGAACAATAATGATGCTTCGCCTTTGGCAAGCACCATTAATAAGTATTTAGGATAACAATAATGGATGCTTTGCAAGCACCATTAATAATAAGTATTTAGGATAACAATAATGGATGCTTTGCAAGCACCATTAATAATAATAAGTATGCAGGATAACAATAACGGATGCTTTGCAAGCACCATTAATAAGTATGCAGGATAACAATAATGATGCTTCGCCTTTGGCAAGCACCATTAATAAGTAATTTAGGATAACAATAATGGATGTATGCAGCAGAATAAGAATGGATGCTTTGCCTTTGGCAAGTGTTGGAAATCTCAGAAGCAAAGACCAGGAGACTTGGATGTATCTTCAGCAGGCTTTTTTACTGAGAACACGTGCTGTCGGTAGCTGCAGTCATCAAGTCTAACTAATGCAGTGTATACATGATGTTTTATAGACATTCAGTGGGCAGTCCTTAAAGGTGTTGCCCTTACACACAGCCTTAGAAGTGACCACTAAAACAAAAGCATCTAAAGACAATACAGGAAATTACCCCCGACTGTGTAGATAATAGTACCCCAAATGGTATAAACAGTAGCTGGTCACGAGAACTAAGACTATGTAAACATTCACACATAGTTTGACTTCCAGTAGGAAGATCAAAGCATTCAAATGCATAGGTGCTAATCCAATCAGTCTGACAGTATCGCCCATACCTTTACATTATCATAGAGACAAAAGCACTGCTGTATCTTGAGCTTGTCCTGCCAAATGGTCAGGAAGAGCATGAAACAAAAGGATTATGTCACACACACCTGAGCTGCCTGCCTTAGAATGTCATTATCTTTACCTTAACATGCTAAATACAATATACTTCACCTTAGTAATTAATGTGAGGTGATGTCAGTATGTAGGATCAACAGATCTTAAACAGATTATTAAATTTGTAATCCCGCACAAGCACCATTAACCCCTTTGAAAAAACAAAAAACTTAAGTCACTGAAATAAGGCCAAAAAAAGTATAGTAAATCTGTGTTTACAATACTTTAGGGTATTGGAGGTTGTAAACTAGAGTTTTTGCTTCAAAATTATGTAAAAATTATGCTGCCTACTCCTTCATATAAAGCAATATATTGATTTAGTTTTTGTAAGACACTTTTTGCCAAGAAACACAGTATGCGTGGAGGCGTGAATCACCACTGAATAATGGGCCATTCTCACCTGAGAAGACAAAAGAATTACATAGTAATGAGCTGAAATGACTTGCATATTAATGAGGCATTTCAGTCAGGTAGGCTGTGAAAAAAACCTTCTGTGATGTCTCAAGCTCATCATGATATATGAAACATACAGAAAAATATCATTACAATATAAAGTAATGGTTTTATATTATACTTTAAAATATAATGTATTTCTGTGATGCAAAGAGTCTGAATATAGGCTTTTAGTTTAAAAGCATGCACATTTGGAGAAATATTGAATTCTAATATGCTTATGTCAATTTTCTATACAGAGGAGTTATATTTATTTAATATTCATTGTCATTACTATGAGCGCTGGTGTTTTCAATTCATCCTTGAAGTTGGAGGGCGCTCTCTGTGCATTTTTAGTCCACAAATTCATCTAAAAGAAGAAGAGGCTATTCCATGAATGGAGTTTCCAATTCATACTGCAGCCGGAGGGCGCTAAAGAAACAAAAACTCATTTAAAATTCATCTATAGAAGAAAAGAAAACAGGAACTAACTGCCTAGCTGCGTCCGAAACCGCATACTCTCTTGAGTAGGTACTTATTTTGAATAAGTACTTACTTTGTAAGGGTAAAAAAGTATGTTCTTTTCCTGAATGCGCCTTGTTAGCTTTGTCACGTGACATGACGTCATCAGTAGCGCCAAGATTTAAAGAGCCCAAGCAAGATTCGCGCAATTACCTTCATCAATTACATGATTTACGTTTCTGATTTGATAGCCGCGTTTACATTTATTATGCCGCTCCATATCACATCACAAAGGAGGCGTCGGGCTGTTGCTCGAAAAGCACGCCTTTGGAGACGTTTGGTGATTTTATATTCAGAAAATGTAAGTAAAAAGTAGCTATACATTGCATTCCTGCACCCCTTTACACACAATAATATACTGCACAATAATATACTTAATTGTAAAAACTTATAATTACACAGACAGATATGTCACATCATGGCAATTTATTGAATTCACAATATTCAACCATAATAATGAAATATTTAATATTCAACCATAAGTAAACCATGTGAGTAAATCATTTTTTTAATTATTTTTTTCAAGAAAAGATGAATAAAGATGACTTTTGTTTTACTGACTAAAATAGAATATGAATAAAATGGAAAAAAAGAAGAAAAAACATTCAAATGAATAAATATATTTATACAGAAGTATTAAATGAACATAACATTATTTAAAACGTACACAAATGTATTGTTCTAACAAACTATGTGAACATCAACAGATGGTGAACCCCACATCATCTTACTGCCGCCTCAACAGAGCTGTGCCAATCCTGCAGCTGTATTTTGATGAGGCAGTTGACCTGCGCAATGACCTCCATCTCTCTCGCCAGTCCATCTTGTCCCTAACTGCTGCAATTAGGCTGGATTCCGATCATGGGTGGGAAAGGGACATTGAGGTGCTGCTGTTCCTCTTCTGGCTGGGTCATGCGGCTTCTTTCAGGGTGGTGTCTCGGACCTTCGATATCCCCAAGTCCTCTGTGAATGATATTGTGCACAGAGTGAGCTCTGCAATCGTCAGGATCTTGAGGAGGGTGATTGCTTTCCCAACCGGTGATGACCTGGTGGCGGTAGGAGAAGGTTTTGCCCAGCTGGCAGGGTCACCAGCTTTCAGCTCAGCAGTTGGTGCAATTGACGGCTGTCACATCCGTCTTAAACCTCCAGCAGCTACCGCCCAGTGCTATCTGAACAGGAAACTGTTTCACTCCATCCAGCTACAGGCCATCACCGACCACCGTGGGAAGTTCATTGACATCTTTGTGGGATATCCTGGGTCCGTGCACGATGCCAGGGTGCTGAGGAACAGCCCGGTCTTCACTGGAAGCCTTTATCCACCTGCAGGCAAGTGTATCCTTGGGGATGGTGGATATCCTTGCCTGCGTGAACCCATCTGCCTCATCACCCCATACAGGGAGCCTGTACAGAACCCTGTACAGGCTCGCTATAACAGCAAGCACTCCCGTGCCCGGAACATCGTGGAGAGAGCTTTCGGGATGATGAAAACACGCTGGCGCTCTGTTTTCTTTAAGGCAATGGAAGTGAGCCCTGCCTTCGTGCCTGAGGTCATTGCATGCTGCGCTGTGCTCCACAATATTGCTCTACAAAATGGGGACATCGTTGAGCCAGAGGTTGGGGAAAATAATGATGATGGCCCCCCTGAAGCCCTGAACCCTGGAACAAGATCAGGAGAACATGTGCGGGACAATCTGGCTGCTGCTGAATCTGCTCCAGACGTCCGTCTTCCTGCTCTCCATGATCATGACTACCTGTGAAACATTTAACAGGTTTATACTTTTGCACAAAGCATTGCGTTATTTTATTATAGCTTTGTTGTAGTTTTTTTTTTTTTTTTTTTTTCCTAAATACGATATATGTTTATCAAGTGCAGTGTCAATAAATATTTTTTCCTCTATAAAGGCTTCTATTTTCTTCAATTGTGGGGGAGGGAGGAGGGGGGCTGTATCATTTTTGAGTCATGGATTACATTTATGATGGATGGATGTGATTTTATGGACTTCAAAATCAAAGGTACAATTCACTCCCACTATAAAGCTTGGGAGAGCCAGGATATTTTTTATTATAACTCTGATTGTGTTGGGCTGAAAAAGAATAGTCATATACACTTAGGATGGCTTGAGATTGAGTAAATGATGGGATCATTTTTTGGGGGGGCGATGAACATTTTTGGGTGGACTATCCCTTTAACATTTCAAGGATGAAAGTGGTGTGCAATCCGTTGTGAACACATGAAAGCAGGTGTCCATAACTGTTGTTTCTAGGCCATGTATCACAGTGTTAAACCGGTGGCTCTAAAACAGCAGCTGGAAAACCTCAGCATTGCCTCTGAGAAAGCTGAAGGACCTAATCCGGGAGATGGAGGAGAGGGAGGCTGAGAGAGAGCAAAAAGCAACAGAGAGGGAGGAGAGATGATGGCCTGCACCTGTCCTAATCAAACACACCTGAAACATTTAATCAAGTTATTTAGGATTACTTATAGTAGGATTACAGACAGGTGTGTTTAATTACAATTGAAACTCAGGACCTGACTTGGGTGTCCTTGAGCTGTTTACGTTCTATATACATTTAGTAGTGAGATAATACAAAAAAATAAAGCTATGTTTGATTGAAGTCTTACAACAATCACTTAAATAAACTTAAATTAACCTCTCAAGACAATATAAGAAAATATGTGAAATGTCTATTTACTTTGAACGCCTACAAATAAAATGTTTTGTTCCGAAATATTTGTTTAATTATATTAAAATGATATGTTGACTATAAAAAAAAAAAAAAGTATAAATACATTATACGCTAAAAAAAAAAAAAAAAGTGGTTTGGAGTATGGATGCTTGTTTACAGAAATGTAAATGTGTGATTGATTTGAGGATGCTTTTAAAAAAATATATATAAAGAAATTTTATTTTTTTGCAATCAACTCAAGAAGGGCAAGAAATCGTTCATCCCTTTCCCTGGTCTCCCTCTCTCTCCTTTCTTCTCTCTCAACTGCTTCTCTGTGCCTTCTTTCTTCAGTTTCTCTGGCTTCTCGATCCCGTCTGTCCTCTCGCTCTCGTCTCTCTCTTTCTCTACGCTCCTCCTTCTCCTCTATTTCCCGCCATCGTCTCTCCTCCCTCTCTGTTGCTTCTCGCTCTCTCGCAGCCTCCCTCTCCTCCATCTCCCGGATTAGGTCCTCTACATGTTTTCTTTTTCTTCCAGCTGGCGGTGGGCTTGCTGAAGATGAAGAGGCCACAGCAACATCCGGGCCAGATGAGGCAATAAGGGCAGGTGGAGTGATTGAGGGTCTGCCCCCAATTGCCTCATCCATGGCAGCATACCACTTCCAGGATGCTGCTGTGGGCTCCCCATCCTCAGTGCTCACCCCTGTCTGCGGACATGTCAGATCCTACAGAAATGTTCAGAATACAATTACACAATTACAGAATTTAAATAGTCATTAAATGTTGCATTAGTAGAAACAAAATCATTATACTTTATATTTCTGTTTAAGATTTTCCCTTTTTTTTTTTTTTTACAGATGTGGGCACTACTTTGCCCTGCAGGCCCTGCTCCACCACAAAAGCTCTGCAACATTAGAAATCAAAAATCAAATACTGCTGTAATAACTCTAGTTAAAATGACAACATTCAAACAATAAATATGTGTTGTTGTTTTTTTTTTTAATAATTATTTTCTATTGTATACTTACTCAAAGCCTTTGATTGCAGCATTCCTCTTTCCAATGAAGAGGGCTTCATTAGCCACTCTCCACTGGATAAGGCGGTGAGTGAGTTCATCAGTCCCTGCAACATCCAAACAATATATAAATGTTAGATCTGTCATTTATGTGATAAAAAACAAAACATATCAAAATGTTGATGTATATTATTTTGATAGCTGATGTTATCTTGCTTTTCATCAAACACAAATGATCATGAATTTGTCAATGCATGAAATCATAGACAAAAATGTATCTTTAGTTGTGTTAATCCATTTATTTAAATTAGTAAAATAAGCATTTATGTGTGTAATGCAAAGTGCTGACAAAAGCTTAGGCCAAATCGATGACACTGTAGCACACATCTGATGTGTTTTCATCTGGAAGATGTATTTTTTTAAAGAGTTTCATCTGCCATACTGTCTGGAAAATGTCTTCTGTCAAATGTTAAACGCACATGTAGGAAACGTCTATGTTGCAAATGCATTCGCAATTTTTTTTAAACAAACGTTTATCAGATGTTTGTACACAGATAAAGCAATGCTTTCTAGCTATATGAAAATGAAACGTTTTACAGCAACTTAATATTTAATATATCAATATTTAATACATATTAATGTCTTAAAACTAACAGTGTCCTCGTCAGTTGTTAAAAAAAAAAGAAATTTAAATACAATTAACAGCTTTGTTGTACTTACACTTGAATACAGCTCCGTCTCCGTCCTCAGCCATGTTCGAAAATGACAACTCTTCCCGTGGGCTCATGGGATATTAAAGTGTCCATCGTATGAACACTTCAGAATCTGGGCGGGAGCAGTAGGCCATCCGGGGATTTCTCGCCTACTGTTTTATAAATACTGAGGTTTCGGACATACTAGTGTTTTCACGTACTGTTTTCCCCTACTATATAGTAGGCAAGCAGGCATATTCGGACGCAACATTAGTATACGCACATCTAAATCTCGCGAGAATTAGTACCTCACCCAGGTATTTCTCGCCTACTCTTTTATGATTACTGAGGATTCGGACATACTATTTGTTCGCCTACTACTTTTCCCCTACTATATAGTAGAGAAGTATGCGGTTTCGGATGCAGCCCCTGTCTTCTAGAGTTCGCTAACCATGACTTTTACATCCAGATAAACACTTTTCAAGACAATAAATACACGATTGAGACGATGAATGCATGTATTGCCTCAGAATTTGCGTCTGAATAGCGCTGGCTCCGTGGGCGTGGCCGCATTAGCAGATAATGAGCTGAATCACGGACTTCTGACATGGCTCTCTTTTCATACAGATTACATAAACACAGAAGGTTTGTTTTCGATTTGACTTACATGATTTAAAACCTGACATCTTAACGTTTTTTTAGACATAAGTTTAATTTTTCTGTGATTAGTATTCACTAAGTTACAGTTCATTTTCTGAGAACTATCAGATTGGACTTCGTTCAGAGGGAGAGGAGAAATCACGCATCATGTTAGTTTTCTTTATTTTACAAAAAGCACAAAATTTTGTTTTTACTCTGAGTGTATACAAATAAAAGAAGATATTCTATAGTTTCAATTGATATATTACTTATGTCTCTATGACAAAAAATGACGGAGTATTTTAAGTCTGTTTTGCTGCAATGTGAAAAAAAACCTGCAAAACGCGCCGGCGCATTTTCAGACCTCAGAGTGTTAATGATAATAAGTATGCAGGATTACAATAATGGATGCTTTGCAAGCACCATTAATAAGTATGGAGGAGAACAATAATGATGCTTCGCCTTTGGCAAGCACCATTAATAAGTATTTTAGGATAACAATAATGGATGCTTTGCAAGCACCATTAATAATAAGTATTTAGGATAACAATAATGGATGCTTTGCAAGCACCATTAATAAGCATTTAGGATAACAATAATGGATGCTTTGCAAGCACCATTAATAATAATAATAATAATAATATGTTTTATTTATTTAGTGCCTTTCAAGAATCCAAGGACGCTGTACATGAAGTTGCTAAATAACATGAATACATATACAAGTATACAGTCAGTGTACAACACATAATCGACCCGATGGAACAGACAAAGAAAGTTAATCTACATTAAACTTACAGAAACTAGCATAGAGCTGGAAACTTGAGACAGACAATCAATTGAAAAAACATAATGTGAATAAGTGAGTTTTGAGAGCAGTTTTAAAGGTCTGAAGAGAAGAGACATCACAAAGGTTCCAGAGCTTAGAATCTGATATGCTGAAAGCCCTACCACCCATACTAGATAGACGGAACTTGGGTACTGCAAGCAAGTTTGGTAATTTTTTGGTAAAAGTGAGGACCCCTAGCAGCTGAATTCGGAATGAACTGCAAGCGATTTATGACTTTCTTGGGTAGACCATAAAACAAGGAGTTTCAATAATCAAGACGTGAAGTTATAAAAGCATGAAGAAACAGTTTCCGCATCTTTGAGATTTAGTGAGGGTCTTAAACGGACAATATTGCGAAGATGGAAAAAAACAGGACTTGACAAGCTGATTGATATGGGGTTCAAAACAGCCTAGAATCAAACAACACACAGAGGTTTCGTATAGTAGTAGAGGTTTGAACCAGAACACCGATGTTGATAGAAAAATCATGTTGGGTGAGATCAAGGGATTTAGGGCCTACTAACTGTCAAAGACACGCCAGGCTCTTCACTCAGCCAATCACGTCGCACTCCCTCACCAGAGTTCTGATCACACGCACCTGACACTCATCACCACCAGCAAATTAAGAAAACGTCTTTATCAGTTTGATAATACATGTGCTGCAAAGAATCACACAGCAACCAAATACATAAATGCTCTGCAAAAGCTTGCAACACACCCAAATACATTAACGCACTGCAGAAGTTCACAGCACAATCATGTAGCATTGCCACATAAGGGGAAGCCAATTATAGTATAAATTGCCAATAATAATAATACATTGACTATTATATGTAAATAGCACGTCTTTTCCATATACAAATCTTTTTCCCCTTGCCTCGTTTACTGACTGTTTTTTGCTGTGCTTTTTTTTTTTTTGCCATCTCTTGTGGAGTATTTTGGGGGTTTTTTTCCACGGATTACTCGCCCAAGAGGACTTTAAACAGTTGGACTGTACCAGTAGGATCCTGCTCTCGAACTGGTTATTTCCCCGGTGAGACTGCTCCTATACAAACTTTTTCGCGCTGGACTCTAGAGACTATTCAGACACACATGCGCGCACACACACACACACACACACACACACACACACACACATTTTTTTACCTTGGATGTTTTACGTGTTTTTTTGTGATGTACACGGATTGAATTGTAAATACACTTGGGTTTATTGATGACATTTGTCTACCGTTGTATTTCTTTTTTTTTTTGTTTCCTGCTGTTTAAGTGACACAAACGTTCCCTTTATTTAGTGTAACGTCCTGGCATATTAACTGGAGTGTTACATATTGGTGGCCCGTACGGGGACGTTCTTTTTTGTGTGTAATTTTGTTTTACATATTTTTAAAAAATATGGAGAACACAGGTATAAATACACAGGAACAAGATGTAATTGTGAATGCTGACAACACTGACAATGTAACTGAGGCTAAGAGTAGTTCTGAAACAACCAATGCAGATTTCACTGCAGGCCCATTTGTTACCAGACGCAATCTAACTGCAGAAGTAACATCTATGCTAAGCTCACTGTATATTTCAGATGATGATGAAGAAACCGATGATGATGATGATGCTAATGGTGAAAGCTGTGTATTGAATGTGAATGTGGTACAAAATATGCAAACAGACATAGCTCAAGTCAAGGTGGATTTATTGGCCCTTAATAATAAAGTGCAAACATTAGAACATGAGTTTAAACAGTCTGTAGAAAGCACCCTTAATTGGGAGGCAAGTTTTAGGGATGCTGTGGACGCTAGCTTAGCAGACTTAGAGGATTACTTCCGTAACTGCTTGGAGAAGTTGGAGAGGGCTGTGACTGACTGTTTTCTCAGGAGAGATGCAAAGTGGGAAAGTCAAATGAAGAAGCTACGACTAACTAGTACCCCTTCTCTCTCCAGATTACGCTCTTATACTCCAGCTCACTCTATATCCTCTGTTCATGTTACCATAACCCCAGTGCCAGCCCCTAGAGTTAAAGTACCACTACCAAAATCTGCCAATACAACATATGAGGTTTCTCCTGTGTCTACACCACTAACCAATGTGCTTAATCCTCCAGCTGTTCCAAGTACATCGTCTTTCTGCACTCAGCACCCTATTCGGTTGGAGTTTCCCACTTTTAGTGACTCCTGTGAGACATTGGATGTGCTCAACTTCATCGAGCAGTGTGAGAACTACCTGGACATCAGGCCCCTTCCCAGTGGAGAGCTCTACGGAACCCTCAGCACGGTCCTGAGAGGGCCTGCTCTCAGCTGGTGGAAAGCAGAGAAGAATAAGGTAACAGATTGGCCGTCTTTCAAAAAGGCATTTATGGCGGCTTTTCTTCCAGATGATTACCTCACGGAGGTGGAGGATAAGCTGAGGTCTTTGGTCCAGCAGCCGCGTCAACGCCTGAGAGATTTCGCCTATGATTACCGGGCCCTCTGCCTCAAATGGAAGCCTGATATGGCGGAGGACGAGATTGTGAGCCGCATCCTCAACAACATTAACCCCAGGGTTGCAGGCTGCTTGAGGGGGACGGTGAAGACAGTGGAGCAGCTGGTGAAGGTTGGATCTATGGTGGAGAAAGACTGTATGGGGGCAAAAGATTATTGGCAGAAGGTTGGTGGTCAAAACAACAAAGAAAAGGCCAATAAAAAAAATCTATGGAATGCAGTACCTCCAAAAATCTGTCTGGATTATCTATCGCACAACCTCACTCACTGACATCACTCCTCTTGGTTCCTGTAATAATAAAAAGGCAAAGAAGTTAAGGCAGTAGTGGACACAGGTAGCACCTACACCCTCATGCAGGAAAACCTGTGGAGACAGTTGGGTGGCACCGCTTCATCACTCACTCCAAACTCCCCACAAAGTTTCATCATGGCTGAAGGGAAGGTTCACCAGGCTATTAACCAAAGCTCAATCAGTTACCAGTGGCATGATAAAGTTTGCAGTGTGAACACTTATATAATGAAGGGAGCCCACCTCGCATTTCCCTTGATTGCTGGCTTGGACTTCTTGAGAGCCGCTGAAGCCCTTCTGGATGTGGGCGAAGGAATTATGGCCTAAAGACAGAGAAAGGCTATACATACTACCCTTTCTTGACATCTTCCATCACTCCGGGGCTGACAACCACCATGTCTGGTGAAAACACTCTCCACCCTGTTGCTGTGACCCTCTACTGTGCATTACCTCCAACCTGGCAACCACCACTCACTACCCTGAACTCGGAGGTTGTTCCGTGCTGGGATTCTGACAATCAGGAGGAGTTGCGGAAGCTGATGGCTACCTGGCCACGCACCACGTCAGAAGTCCTGGGGAAGACATCAGTGGAACAGCATAAAATCGTCTTGTCTGATGAGGTACTGATTAAGTCCAGAGCATACAGAGTCTCACCCTTCAAAAGGAAGATCATTCTCCATGGTCCTCACCGGTGGTGCTAGTCTCTAAACCTGATGGCAGTTATAGGTTTTGTGTGGACTATAGAAGGCTGAATAGTAAGACCATACCTGACGCTTACCCAATGCCATTAATACATGACATCTTGGAATCCATGGATGGCGCCACCTGGTTCAGCACATTAGACTTACAATCTGGATATTGGCAGGTGGAAGTGGAGGAAAGTAGCAAGGAGAAGACTGCTTTCATCACTACTAAAGGGCTATACCAATTCTGCTCCATGCCGTTTGGGCTCAGGAATGCCGGTGTTACGTTCCAGAGGCTGATGGAAAAAGTCCTGGCAGAGTTAAGGGGAGAATTTTGCTTTGTATACATCGACAATATCATTATCTATTCACGATCATTAGATGAACATATACACCATCTGAACATCATACTACAAAGACTCACCCAGGCAAATCTCACTCTTAATATGAAAAAGTGTCACTTCTTCAAACAGCAGCTGAAGTTCTTTGGACACATCATCTCAGTGAGAGGAGTTGAGGTTGACCCAGAGAAAACTCAGGCTGTTACCCAGTATCCACCTCCCAAAGACCTTAAAGCCCTCCAGCGCTTCCTGGGATTGGCAGGATGGTACCATAAATTTATTCCCCATTTTGCAGACCACACAGCACCCTTAAACCACCTTAAAAAGAAGGGAGTGAAATGGGAGTGGACCCCTGAGTGCCAGGTCAGCTTCGATGCTGTCAAACAAGCATTACAAAACCCACCTGTGTTGATGCAACCTGACCTCAGCCAAAGTTCTCAGGTGCATATGGATGCTAGTGAGGTTGGGTTGGGAGCTATTCTGACGCAGCAAACACCTGAGGGGGAAAGGGTGATTGCATATTGTTCAAGAACCTTACATGGAGCTGAGCTGAACTACTCTACTTCAGAAAAAGAGTGTCTGGCTGTAGTGTGGGCGGTCGAAAAATGGAGACATTACCTTGAAGGGAGGCTGTTCGACATCTACACATACCATGCAGCTCTGCCTTAGGCCTTCAATAGCCCCAAAACCTCCTCACGTCTGGCCCGCTGGACTCTTAGGCTGCAACAATTCCACTTCCAGGTCCATCACAGAAAGGGGTGCCTCAACCTAGGACCAGATGCATTATCTCGTGCCTGTGAGCCAGACCATGTGCACTGCTTGGCCATAGCAACATCTAGACATTCATCAGACATTCCTAATGCACTGGATGAAATATCTCAAGCCCAGAACAATGACACTACCATATCTCACCTGCAATCAGATAAAAAAAATCAGGAAAGTTCAAGGCCAGCACATTACTTTCGAGGACCACCAGGGGGTATTGTACCTGTAAGAAACAATGGAGACAAGTTTCAAATGATCGTACCTCAGGCATTAATACCAACTTTCCTCCATTACTTTCACGATAACCCTCTGGGGGGACATCTTGGCCGGTTAAAAACACTGCTGAGGCTTTTGGAGGTTGCATGGTGGCCTAGTGTCCGCAAAGACGTCTGGGCACAATACGTCAAGGGCTGCGACACCTGTCAAAAATACAAGCATGACAACACAAAACCAAGTGGCTTCCTACAAAACACGCATGTGACAGAACCAGGGCACACTTTGGGAATGGATTTGATGGGGCCATTTCCTCTTAGTAAAAACAAAACGCTTACCTCCTTGTGGTAGTTGACTACTACTCAAAATGGGTGGAGATGTTCCCTCTCAGAGATGGCAAGACACCGAAAATCAGTTCTCAAGGATGAGATCTTCACCCGCTGGGGCGTACCAAAATACATCATATCTGACCGTGGAGAACAATTTACCTCAAATGTTCTGGCTGAGCTCTGCAAGACCTGGGGCATTTCCCAAAAACTCACGACCAGTTATCACCCTCAAACAAACCTGACCGAAATAATTCACAAGACATTAAAAACTATGATTGCATCATTTGTGGGACAGAACCATCAAACATGGGACCAGTGGTTATCCGAATTTCGTTTTGCCATCAATACAGCTTACCAGGAGACCACTGGCAAAACTCCAGCAGAGTTGATGCTGGGCAAGCAGCTTCATGGGCCATTGGACAGGTTAATCTTCAGACCACCTGCACCAGATCGAGCCTCATATCACCTGCTGGAAAGACAGAACATCATGGCAGAGAAGGTAAAGTCTAGAATGAAAGTGCAACAATCCAGACAAGCTAGATACTACAATACCCGAAGGAAAGATGCGCAGTTTCACTCGGGAGATCTAGTCTGGGTTAGAACACATCCCCTTTCATCAGCCTCAAACAAATACTCTGCTAAGCTAGCGCCCAAGTGGGAGGGACCAGCTGAAATAATCAAAAAAATAAAGCCAATAAATTACACAGTTCGTTGGGGAGACCCACTTAAAACTGAAAATGTAAATGTGGTTAACCTGAAGCTCTGGTATGGACGCTCTCCTCTGACGCCGCAGGCTGGGGGAGGGATTTATGTAGTGTTGCCACATAAGGGGAAGCCAATTACAGTATAAATTGCCAATAATAATAATACATTGACTATTATATGTAAATAGCTTTCCCCTGTATATTGGTTTCTCCCTTATATGTTGTCTGTGTCACAGACACGTCAGGCTCCACCCCCCTGCAATACCCACGCACTCAATCACCGGAGTTCTAATCACCACCACCTGCACGTCATCATCCCCATAATCACTAGCACTATATAACCCACACACACAGTAGTTGTCCGGTCTCGTTTGTTATACAGACTAATGTATACTTACCTAAAGGACTCCAACCTGCTACTTACCTGCTACCAGCGATCCCAGTCTCTCCAGCGTCTCCAGTCTTCCTCCTGTGGTTCTCCCTCCGTGGGTGTTCCTCATCTGCCATTCTCCATCTCATCAACCACGACTCCCATCTACAAGCAACAAAGGACAGTATCAATCCCCTATCTTCACATTGAACTCTCTATCAACCATTTACTCACCTGCTCACTGCTGAATTGCAATAAACTACCTTACTTGCTTTTACTTCTGCCTCCGTGCCATCTGTACCGTAACAGTCTGTGTTTGACCCAGATTTATATTCCCGCGAGATTCTGCTCCCGTGAGATTCCACTCCCGCTCTGTTGTCACGTGGCATTACGTCATCTCAGCGAGATGTTTCCTATGTTTTTCCTATATAAGGAACCGGCACGCCGGCGTTTGACAGCGCGTCTTTTCCATATACAAATCTTTTTCCCCTTGCCTCGTTTACTGACTGTTTTTTGCTGTGCTGTTTTTTTCGCCATCTCTTGTGGAGTATATTGTTTTTTTTTTTTTTTTCACAGATTACTCTCCCAAGAGGACTTTAAACAGTTGGACTGTACCAGTAGGATCCTGCTCTCGGACTGGTTATTTCCCCGGTGAGACTGCTCCTATACAAACTTTTTCGCGCTGGACTCTAGAAACTATTCAGACACACACATACATTTTTTTTACCTTGGATGTTTTACGTGTTTTTTTGTGATGTACACCGATTGAATTGTAAATACACTTGGGTTTATTGATGACATTTGTCTACCGTTGTATTTCTTTTTTTGTTTCCTGCTGTTTAAGTGGCACAAACGTTCCCTTTATTTAGTGTAACGTACTGGCATATTAACTGGAGTGTTACAACCAAATACAGAAACGCACTGCATAAGTTCACAACACACCCAAATACAGAAAGGTGCTACAAATAGCACAAATGACAAAGGAAATGTTTCAAGGGGAACTCAAACAAGTGACAAACCTGGCTGGGACATGCTTATTGAACAATATATTGAACAATGTAATGTCAGTGGTGTTGTCGATTACCTGAAAGGTGAGGGTTTTTTTAGTGAGATTTTAGAGCAGAAAAACTAATTTTGATATAAGAAAGTAACTTTTTTTTTTTTTACTTCATTTATTATGGCAATTCCTGCTTTGTAGTTAAACTCATCAAAGTTATTGTTTATTGTGTGTCTGTGTAGATATTTTTCATGCAAGTTGTTAGTGCTAATTTTTTGACTGTTTGTTTGTTTGTTTGTTTGTTTGTTTGTTTGTTTTTTATTATTTATTATTTCAGTATGCCCAGATCAGGGGTGTCCAAACTCGGTCCTGGAAGGGCCACTGTTCTGCAAAGTTTAGCTCCAACTTGCCTCAAAAGACCTGACTGAAAGTTTCTAGTATGCGTAGTAGACATTGATTAGCTGTTTCTGGTGTGTTTAATTGTGGTTGTTGCTAAATTCTGCAGCATGGTGCTTCTCCAGGAGCAGGATTGGACACCCCTGGCCTAAGTCTTTGAAAAGACAGACAAATTGAGGGATGTAAAATGAGCATTTATTCATTTTTGTTAGATATAGGCACACACACCAACTATGTTAAAAAGTCTGAGTTGAATAAAAAAACTTTCAAAACTGATTTTTTTGTTATAATCCTTAATTTATAATGTTACATCTCACCCTGTAGATATCATAATGTTACATCTCACTCTAGGGTCTGTTACAACTAACCTGGACTATGGGATGATTTGTAACATTTCGCTCCTTGTGTTTGAAACTAAACTACACATTTTCTGTTTGTGCTGCAAAGATAACAGTTATGTCATTTAATAGCTGACACTTGTAACTAGTTTTAATCACATTTTCAACGCACTGGCTTAAAATAACTCCAAGATTCGGACAGAAATGTCAAAAATGTTACAACCATCCCCAGTAAGTTTCCCCTACCTATTAAAAGTAATTTGAGCCACTGGGATCCTTTGGGGTCCTAACAGTGACCCGATTTCAAAGGAGGACCTGATTTTGTCACCACAAATGTGTATGGGCATAGTGGCCATTTAAGCCCCTATATGTCCAACAACACAAATAACAATCTTCGAAGCAATGGCTACATCACAACAAGGCAGTTTCCCACAAGATATGATGTTTTATTAACAAAGTTCGGGAGGAGCAGTTTCAGATAATTAACCTGATTAACACAAGTTAAGAGCATTCAGTTAAACGACAAAAGGTGTATATATACAACAGTTCTACCTCTGTTCGTTTGACAGTTTATTAGCATTCCTCCACCACCCCATCTCCTCACTTCTAATTCTATCTATTCTTACCACATCGGGGGGAGTACTCTGGGTTCAGGCCAAATTCCGAGCTCTAAACCCTACCTCTGGACAGCAGGCCAAATACGCTTAACCTTTACTCTACTTAATTATATGCAAGTGTGAACTTGTGAAATAATGCACATAATGTAATGGATGGAAGTGCACAATGATTCACCTTTTCTTTAGTCGAATGTTTAGAAAAGTGAATAGCCTATACAAAAAATGTTTCGCGTTAAGTCACAATTTTAACGTGCAATCTTATAATAAATTTGCGAGGAGTTTCTTCTGTCAATTTCCATCATAATTTATGCACAAAAATTAGCGAATGTACCGGTTTATGTGGTTTTCGGCATAGGTTTCAAAAAACACTTCCAACATAACAGAAGTGCATCCAGGTTTATAGGCAGCCTATATTCTCTATAAGTTGCTTGTCATGCATTGGAAATACGAATAGCAATCAAATCCAGTAGATCATTGCCAAAACTGTCACAAATTAAGCCCGAATATGCTGGTCCATCAGCTACACCAGCCTTATGCCTGCACTAACCAGCATAAACCAGCCGGGACCAACAAAGTATTCATTCTAGTTTATGCTGGATTTTTCACCAGTTATCTGCCTGCCTGCATAAACTGACCCAGCACTCATAGTTTCTTCCTGTTTATCTGAAGCTTCATACCTCCTGCCTAAGCAAAACAAAACAGAAGAATGTCTGAAAGTGACTTTTCCCATAAAAGGCAGAAATAATGTTAACACAACATGTTAAACTGTCTTCCTTATAAAACTGGGGCCGTATTCACAAAACATCTTAAGGCTAAAAGTAGCTCCTAACTTGCCGATTTAGGAGAAACTCTTAAAAATAATGGGCGTGTCAGTCCTAATTTTAGGAGTCCTAAATTTTTGCTCTAAGTGTATTTCACAAAGCATTTTAGCACTAAAACTAGCTCCTAAGTCTGTGAAAAGTTAGGAGTAGTCAAGAGGACTCCTAAGTCTCTAAGACCAAATCACAAACAGTCCTAATCCACCCAAAGACACTGTACACCATTGAGGCAATAGAGATTGAGCCTTGGGTGCTGAACTTTTTCTTTATAAATGCAATACATTTTGATTTATAGATTTGAATCTACAATGAGACAAAATTGTCTGATTACCTGTGGCAGTGGTTTTCATGAGTTCACACTTACAAATGATTTAATAGAGTAATAAAATATATATATATATATATATATATATATATATATATATATATATATATATATATATATATATATATAATAAGCATATTTGGTGTGCTGTGCAAGGGGATCGAGCTTGGAATTTAGCCCAAAACCTGAGTTCTCCCCGTATCCCCAGCCAAGAGTGAGGGACAGGGTGGTGGAGGGATGCAGAAAACTGTCAAAGTAACTATAGGCGAGTCGACTCTCGTCTGTGTATATATTCCTCCTCTCGAGCTGATTAGAAAGGCTGTTCGAATGTGTTTCTCCCAAACTTTGTTTATAAAGCATAATTTGCCGCTTGAATTCTGCATTCTCTCGAGATGCAGACACCCAAGTGGCGAACAATTAACTGTATATACTAGTTTAATTAGTGACACTTAGCCTATTTTAAAACCTTTATGGCAACAATGGCAACAATTTATTTTGACATTTTTATTAAAAAATATTTATTTGAATAGGGCAACATTTGTATTTTAAAACCTTTATTTTAATATGGAAACATGACACATCATTCTACAATATTTCTATGATTAAATCGCTGACTCCTCCCCATCAGCCAGTCACTGTGTGTATACTCCATAGCAACGAGGTCACCCCGCCCTTACTCTTAGCTTAAGACTTCAGTCTATTCCTTAGTAAAAGTTTGTCTCAGCAGCTTTGTGAATAGGTTTTAAGAAGCTTTTACCAGCATGAGTAGACAGATTATAAGGGATAATTAAAAGGCTAGTTGTCACACTTTTTGCTTCAATGATTTCTTAGGATAGGTGAATTTAAGTGTAACTTTTTTTTTTTTTTTAATGAAAATTCTGTCACCCTGATGTCATTCCAAACCTTTTCTGACCAATATTATAAATATAACTGTTATAATTAATAAGTTGTTATAATTTTCTTTTAGGGATAAACTATCCCTACAAAAAAAGGTAAAACATAGCAAGCTTGACACCCAAATAAAAAATAAAGTTGACCCTATATTTTTATTTATTTATTGAAAATAAATATCAGTTCAGTATAGTCAATAAGGAACAACGAAAAGACAAGGAGCTTAATGTCTTTATTTTATATTTGATTATAAAATCAAAAATATGTGTGTGTGTGTGTGTGTGTGTGTGTGTGTGTGTGTGTGTGTGTGTGTGTGTGTGTGTGTGTGTGTGTGTATATGTGTGTGTGTGTGTATATGTGTGTAGGTATATCTTGTTTTTCTCTCAAATAGTACATGGGCACTATGTTGATGCTTAAAAAAAGTAGATCATGCACAAAAATATCTTGATCCTATGTATGTTGTATGACATTTCTTCTTGCATAGATCTTTGTGTAACACAGAGTTACATTGAAAGCTTAGTTACATAAAGCTCATTGAACTGTTGAGACATTCAGGCTATGAGATATAACAAAAACAACACCTCGGGGTAGTTTATGACACAGTTATTAACCTTTTCCAGCAATCTCACTGTTTAAATACACAGGAAATGTGAGCATTTCAGTTTTAAAGTCAGCTTTCATAAAGCAATACTGTCTAATAATAAGTATTGTTGAAGCTTCAGTGTATGAAAACAGAGAATTAAAATAACATGAAACTTTTTAAAATCGAAGTCTGTATCTAAACTGGATGTCTTTAGTTGGCTGCATGGAGCCAAAGCCCCATCGTCTGCTATCAATACCTGGAATCTCTTCATTTGGATTTTTCAGCTCCAAGTCAAAGTAGGACAACATGAGAAAGACAAACTGCTTCAGCTCATTTGTAGCGAAGAATCTTCCTGGACACATAGTAGTTCCTGCTCCCCAAGGCATGTTGTAATATTTGAGCTTCTTTCCACCCTTGTAGAAATCAGTCTTTTTGCTTCCATCTGGTGTGAGAAAGCGGTCATACTTGAAGGTGAAGGGATCTGGGTAAACTTCTGGGTCTACCTGAACAGCTGTGTAGGGGAAAATAGCCACTCTGTCACCCTCGCGGATCTTGTACTCTTGTCCGTTGGCCATTTTGATGGTCATATCCTGCATGACAGCTCTTGTAAGGACAGGGGCAGCTGTTAGACGGAGGGTCTCCTCTACTGCACTGTCTAGGATGGGAGTTTTGAGGAGCATATCCCTAGTCAGGTCAATTAGTGGCCCACCTTGTTTTGCCCCCTGTCCTGTTTCTCTGAGCACCTGCTCAACTTCACTCTTAATGCTTTTCATAGCCTCAGGGTGTTTCATCAGATACAAAAGTAGCCAGAATGCTGCAGGACCTGTGTTTCCCTGAGATGCCCACAGAAGTAGAAACATGTATCGATCCTGCATGAACTCTTGCATGCCCTGTTCAGCTCTCACCTGTTGCTGTTCATGTACCCAGCCACTTATGTTGTCTCTAGATCTCATCTTCTGCACTGAAAGTGTGTTCCAGAACAGCCTTTTCAAACGCTCTGCCTCCATCTTCTCACTGGGTCCCAGGACACCATAAGCAAGATTCGGGAATAACTGGTCATATTTTCTGAATTCCCAGAAAAGTTCATTCGAATGCTGCCGGTCAACTTCCTTAGCTTTTTCCAAAGTCCCTGTGCTTTTGAGTGACTCATTACCAAACAGCGCCAGATAGCCAGCACGAAAGACAATGTTGTAGCTGTAAGCAAATAGTCCAGTTTCTTGCCATAGCTTGTCATCCCCAGATCCAGCGTTGTGGAGCATCAAATTTTGAAGATTACACATCATGGCCTGGGTCATGACAACCAGACCATCTCCCATTAGATGTTTGGTACTTGATGCCTGTAGAAACTTGTGTTCATTTTGCAAGGAATGATAGCCAAATACTCTTGCAACCAGTTGTTCTGCAAATTTAGTAAAGTCCAGCTTTGTTCTTGCCTCTTTGACCACTGAGCCAAAAGAATGTGGATCTGTAATGAAAGTGAAATAAAAGCCTCCCAGCTGCACTGTAAAAATATCTCCATGTTTTTCTTTCATTCTCTGCAGGAATTTGGCTGTGTCCTTCCTGAATTCCAACACATGACCAAGCCAGGGAATAGGACCCTTATCCAGAGGGGGTTCACCAGCTCGTCTGCGGCGAAACGACCCCAAAAGGTATAGGGCACCTATGACGGAGATAAAAAGACCAAGCAGAATTTGAAGGAGGCTGCCCATGTTCCTCTTTTGGTGTTCTCGTAGCTGCACTCTGCTCTGTTTTTAATTCCTCTTTCTTGGCAGCTGTGTTTGTGCTCCACCCCCTGAAATCATTCCAAATCACATGACTTTGAATTTCTGTAGTGCAGGTAATGACTCTTAATATTGAGTTTCTTTACAGTGTTGTTTTTGTATATGCAGCGTTATCTTTTTTTGTATGTTTTTCGTGCTATATTTTACAACATCAGTTGACACTCTTCATATTGCTTATGTGATCTGTTTTAATTAAACATCTTGCTTACATTTCACTTAAACAATATGACATTTTGAGTAAATCATATTATTGAATTGCCATAATGTACAAGATCATGGCTTCCCTAAATAATAAAAAAAAATTAAAAAAAATCAGTTATTGATTTTTACAACCAAGCTGGTATCATTTAATGTTTGTCACTTGTTACATGTCCAGATGTAGTAAATGTATCATTTATAAATTTGTTATATTTTGTAATAAATATTCTGTGAAAAGAAAGTTAGAATTTGATTTTAAATCCCAAATTGTAAGTATAAAAGATTAATAAATCTTTGAGCTAATAATTTAATATTTTAATACTAATCATTCACATATTATGGCTAGTGAGGAAGAAGTAAAGAATAGCTTATGCTGAATTCAGATTAGCTTACTGTAGTCAAATGTCTAGTTCCTGCATCACAGTGTGCAGATAATGTCATAATGTAGAAGGGAAAGGATCAAGGCTATTCTTATCACTGAGATAAGAGAGATTTTGTTGCAGTAGTTAGACATAACCTTTATGATGCAATAAAGGTTACATTGATTCATTGCCTGTTGCTAAATGTCTTCAAATGGCTGCATATACTTTACTTACAGCAAAGCACTGAAGAATAACAAATACTGTATATTAATCAGCAGCTAGAGTTTAGTTAAATTTAAATGGTCCAATTTCCTTAAATATTGATATTATTAATTGTATTTTGTTAAATATTAAAGATAAAATATTTGCATGTATTTTTAGATCTTCATGAATGTCAGTAATGTCAACTATTCAGAACGAGCTCTCCCCTAACTTACTACACTATTGAGATTATTATTATTATTAACACTATTGTTATTATTATTATTTATTTACCTTATATTCACATTTAATCATTTAACATTGGCTTTTATCCAAATCGAATTATGATTGACGAACACATGCAATTTATCAAGAGCCAACCATACATAAAATACTAAAATTAAGAGTACGATTCAAGTGATGTTCCTTATTTGTAAATTGCTTTTGATAAAAGCCTCTGTTAAATGATTAAATTTGAATGCAATGCAAATAAAACAGTGTGGGAGAGTTCATTATGGATAACTGACATCATTCATTTTCAGGAAGATCTAAAATATACTAATAATTTATCTTGTCATAGGTAAAGCAAGTCAAATATACTAAATAACTTACAATATATAACAAAACTCAGTAGTGAGACCAAAAAGGGTGAGATGTGAGCCCTTTTTGGTTTTATACCAAGTTCTGTCATGAAACTCTATAGTGCAGGCTGATGGGTCCTTAACTCAACCTGCTGACAATTACATTGTTAAATATACGGGCCTGCCAATAGCCGCTCACATCAAATTGAAGGTTCTGATTTTTGCCAGCAGCCATATCACCCTGTAGCCCAAGACTGGTTGCCCACTGAAGCTAAGCAGGTCTGAGTCTGGTTAGTACCTGGATGGGAGACCTAGTGAGGCCAGCAGGGGGTGTTCACCCTGTGGTCTGTGTGGGTCCTAACGCCCAGTATAGTGATGGGGACACTATAGCTGTGTCCCAATTCAGGGGCTACGCACTTTGAAGTGCATGAAAGGGGTGGGGTTTTGGAGTGGAGGGTTGCCAGGTCTGCGCAACAAAACCATCACAAAAGTAGCATAATCACAGCACAAGTGTAAAAGTATCCCAATCCCAGACGTGGCAACAATGAGCCGAACGTCCTTACATGGCTAACGATTGTGTGACAGACAGCTGACAGTTGATGTTTGTGTGTGCATTTTAAAGTTTTTTGACTTTCTATTGGGTTTTGACATGCTTCACTGCCGGCGACGACGGGACACTGGACCAAAATATGTATGGTTAAACTATAATGTTAGTTTTATATCGTTAGCAACTAGTTAACCTTTTTTATTTTTATTTGTTTTTTATGTTAAATAATGTTAAATTTATGTTAACTGTCAAAATATATACATTCATATTTATACATTTACATGTGTTTAAGTCTGAATTTAAAGTACAGTACTTTAGGATTTTATTCAACTGCACTCCATCTTAGAGACAAATATTGTATTTATGAAAAACAGATATTACAGTTTGATTTAGATATTACTGGTGAATCCGGGGCATTGCTTACATTTATGTGAATTCACACAGAACTCCAATCGTCACTGGCACACAATGAACTGTGGGATAGTGTAAAGTGTCTTGAAATCGACGCTTCATTCCACTGGGAAACGGAGAGGGTGCACTTGAAGTCGCTCTCGAATTACGTCATCCCTCCTCGCGCCGTGGTGAATCGCACTTCAAAGGCTGCTTTCCCCCCGTTTTCTCAAGAACAGAATACAGTGCATTAAAGGTGCCCTAAATTCAAAAATTTAATTTACCTCGGCATAGTTAAATAACAAGAGTTCAGTACATGGAAAAGACATACAGTGAGTCTCAAACTCATTGTTTCCTCCTTCTTATATAAATCTCATTTGTTTAAAAGAAATCTGAAGAACAGGCGAATCTCAACATAACACCGACTGTTTCGTAACAGTCGGGGTGTATGCCCCCAATATTTGCATATGCCAGCCCATGTTCCCAACATTATGAAAGGCATTAGACAAGGGCAGAACGTCTTGGATGTGCACAGCTGAATAAACAGACTAGGTAAGCAAGCAAGGACAATAGCAAAAAATGGCAGATGGAGCAATAATAACTGACATGATTCATGATTACATTATATTTTTAGTGATATTTGTAAATTGTCTTTCTAAATGTTTCGTTAGCATGTTGCTAATGTACTGTTAAATGTGGTTAAAGTTACCATCGTTTCTTACTGTATTCACGGAGACAAGGGCCGTCGCTATTTTCATTTTTTAACACTTGCAGTCTGTATAATGCATAAACACAACTTCATTCTTTATAAATCTCTCCAACAGTGTAGCATTAGCCCGTTAGCCACGGAGCATAGCCTCAAACTCAGAATCAATGTAAACATCAAAATAAACACTGTACTTACGCGATTAGGCATGCTGCATGACAATCACTTTGTAAAGATCCATTTTGAGGGTTATATTAGCTGTTTGAAATTTTTTTATGTTGTTTAAGGCAAGCGCGAGCTCTTGGGGCGTGGAGCACGAGAATTAAAGGGCCACACACCCTGAATCGGCTCATTTATAATGATGCCCCAAAATAGGCAGTTAAAAAAATACATAAAAAAAAATCTATGGGGTATTTTGAGCTGAAACTTCACAGACACATTCAGGGGACACCTTAGACTTATATTACATCTTTTAAAAAAAGTTCTAGGGCACCTTTAAAATGTGTCGATATAAATATTATTTAAATGTCACTTTGTCAATGAAACAGCCTAATTTCTGTAGCCTACAGCTTATTTTTGTGAAGTAAGTTAAAAATGAAATGCATAAGTTGTATACATTATATTTGTAAAATAATTTATTTGTAAATGATCCAGAGTAATTTCTGTTACTATAATTTCTGTTCTATAATTTATTTTTTTACGCATGTTCACGTGTGTAAATAAAAGAATTGTTCTGTTCATTGTTTATTTCTTTTATGCAACATATAATTTTACATGAAACATTATACATATACAACATATACGATCATTTTTCATCAAGTAAACTAAATATTTTTACATTAAAATACATCGTTCTATACATTACATAAAGTACCGTTACAACTGTTTACAACAGAACTTAGGTTGAACATCATAAACAACAACTGAGATGGAGTGCAGTTGAATAAAATCCTAAAGTACTGTACTTTAAATTTAGATGTAAAAATATGAATGCATATATTTTGACAGTTAACATAAATTTAACATAATTTAACATAAAAAACAAACAAGGTTAACTAGTTCCTAACGATATAAAACTAACATTACATAGTTTAACCATACATATTTTGGTCCAGTGTCGGCAGTGAAACATGTCAAAACCCAGTAGAAAGTCATAAAACTTTAAAATGCACACACAAACATCAACTGTCAGCTGTCTGTCACACAGTCGCTAGCCATGTAACAATGCTCGGCTCATTGTTGCCATGTCTGGGATTGGGATACTTTTACACTTGTGCTGTGATTGTGATACTTTTGTGATGGTTTTGTTGCGCAGACCTGGCAACCCTCCACTCCAAAACCCCACCCCTTTCATGCACTTCGAAGTGCGTAGCCCCTGAATTGGGACACAGCTTACACTGTCAAAAAGCACCATCCTTCGGATGAGACATTAAAACGAGGTCCTGACTCTCTGTGGTCGTTAAAAATCCCAGGATGTCCTTCGAAAAGAGCAGGGGTTTAAGCCCGACATCCTGGCTACATTTGCCCATTGGCCTCTGTCCATCATGGCCTGATGTAAAAATTATCTATTTATTTATTTATTTATTGGATAAGTATTATAAATACTATAAAGTATTTCAAAGGTCACTGTGTGCTTATATTCGGATACCTTACTAGAGTTATAATATGCTGTTGCTAGGAACTTTGAGGGGTTTATTCCAGGAAAATTATATTGTTTACTTCTATTAGCTTTCTATTTTTTCTATTAGCAAGGCAGGGTGAATCACTCTTTGGTTTGGAGCAAATAAAATACACGCACTCTAGGGGCCTCCATCCATCGTCATATCTTGCAAGGGAGGCAAAGTCTTACTAAATAAGGCACTGCATTATCTGTTTTAGTGTTTTGAAATGTACACTACCTAACAGGGTTCAATCTTAGAGACACAAATTCTCTATATTCTCCTTGTAATCCCAATTGACCTAACTATACAACTGTAGAACGGGTTGGTTCTACAACACTAAATCAAATCAGGACAGCCTGCAGCCTGGGGTAGTGTTTGCTGATCAGTTTTACTGCCCACATATCAACTGTCCATCTGGGCCATGCAGTTTTTGTATTCCCTTTTGTAAATCTCCATTTTATCTTTATATCAGACCTTGGCTACCCTTGTTTTAATCTTCAGTTCTTTCCTCAGTTCATTGTCACCTTCAATAAATGCCATTTTTAAAAAAAATTGATACAGTGTTTAATTTCTTTACCAATCCATGGCTTATTGTTTGGATAAAGTTTGACCTCCTTAGTCGGGATAACATTACCAGCACAAAAGGACATATATGAGCAAACTGAGTCATTAAGTAAGTCCACTTTGGTGTACACATGGTCTAACAGTCCATGTTCTTGACAAGGGCCAGTTTAGAAAATGAGCACTCACCGCTAGCATTGGTGACCGCTGTGGTGTGAGTTTACAACTGAAACTGACAGGGAGGAGTGATGTAACATTAATCTGTCATTCGTGCTGTACACTCGTCAATTCCGGGTTATTTTAAAGCCTCCGTCCAGTTGTAATTACTAGTACTGTAGAAATAGATTAGATCAGAAAATATTTGCAAAAAATGCTGAACAGAGGCCCCCTTATCATGTGGGCCCCTAGGATACAGCCTAGGTTAGCCTATGCATTAATAATCTGTAATTTTTTAATCCTAAACATTTGCTAAAAGGACTTTGCAATTATACAAAGTTTACGTCCTCAAAAATACACTATTCAGATTGGCTAGAAATATATATTGTTCACTACACATTTAGGCTAGAAATACTCTTTCTGAATTATCCATTCAGCTTGATAAAGGCCCTAGTGATTGCTTCCATATGTTTGAGAGTGATAATTTAAATAGGCCTTGAACTTTGCATTATAGATACAGGTTGACAGGCAGAGACAAATAGATTGAATATAAAATAGCATTTTATTTGTAAGTCAAAAAAAATAAAAATCTATGAAAAATTAATCCTGGTAAAGACTGTGAAAATCTGTAAAATATGTCACAAAATACCAGTGTGCTGCATAATATAACTTTAACATAAATACAATAAGAAAAATACCTGAGGCATAAAAGCCTAGATTACTTGTTTTGGTAAAGCTGGAATGCAATATTGGTTATTCCAAATAAATAAATATATATATCATGATAAACATAAATAACAAAAGGTTTTTTTGTAATTATTTGTGGAACAGTGCCATTATGTCTAATCCTCTTTTCACAAACTTTAGACTAATTGGTTATTCTGTAACAATATTTTGTGACTCAATAATACAAAGACCAGAACATCTTTGCATATAGTCAATTCACATATTAATCTATTTTCCAAAACAACCCATATCAACAGATATCATAACTATTCAAACTTAAACTGAAGTTCTTGGAGATAAAAGAAATTGAGCTTTCCTTATTTATGCTTCTAAGTTCTAGCAGAGTAATTTTTAATCCTAAATGTGAAGAGTCAAGGTTACTGTTATCTTTATGATAAGAATGTTGGGGAAAGGCCACTGGTTGAACTGATTCAGCATATCTCAAAATCTGTTGAAAACAGTGTCTTTTACATTGTCAGCATTAGTGTTTTGCAGAAATATTTGTCATCACATCATAAGCATTTTAGCTTGATTGCAAAATGTTAATAATATAGTGTTTCAACCCCCCACTCAACCTCACAGGCAAAAGCTCAGAGAGACACACACACACACACACACACACACACACACACACACACACACACACACACACACACACATTAGAGTCCTAGAGAACTGCTGAAATGCAGAAGTCCTAGAGACTGCAACTGGGAAAATACACTAAAATTTAACTGATGTACATAATGTTAATTAAGATGTCACTGAGAGGCTTGTAACCAAGCCTGAGGGTTTCACCCATTCAGAGGACATGCGCAACTTGTTTCATGAGAGAATTTTAGCCAAAGAATAAGATGAATTACTACATCAAATCACTTTTAAAAAAATCATTCAAAAAGTGATGAAGTGGTTCATGACTGATGTCTCAACGTGTAACTGTTGATGTCACAAAACAACACTGTTTAAGGCTTAGTCTTATAAAACATATAGTTTACCTAGTTTCAGACTTTGCAATCGGTGCACTTTTGTATGTTGTTCAGTGTCTCATAAGAGACTGAAAAAAATTAACCAAAAATTCATCTTTGTGCTCTCCATCAGACTTGTGTTTGTATAGCCTTTCTTTTCATATCCTAATAGATTCTCAAAAGAATGCATTTGAAAACATCCCTAAAAACAAAAAAAATTGTGCCCAAGTTTACAGTGTAGTCACAAAAGTCTTTAAATTGAGCAATGATTTGACCCATGCTCTCAGTACTTGCAGTTCATTGAATGTTCTTACCATCAAAGTCTATAACTGGTTTCCAGTTTGGCTTGTTGCTGTTAACACAATGCACATGTCAGCACAGCTGTAGCTGCAGAACCAAATGCCTTCTAAAAGATCAGTGAGATGATAACAAATTACTGGACAAATTACTCAGCAAAGACCCTCCTGAGACCACCAAATAAAGTTATTTTTAATATATACTCTTTTAATATAATATAATTCATATTATGATGACATTATGATATATATTATATTATAATGACCAGGAATTACCTTTAATCTCATGATGATTCACGCAATGGTTTGGAAGAAGAAAGAATATTGGAGAAGAGCAGAAGGAATCAGGATGTAGCAAGATGGAACCAGAATGTAGACAGAAGTTGGGAGCATTATTAATGCCGGAAGAATTGTTCTCACAGAACACATTGTTCTCACAGAACACACATTCTAGTTGTTTGTGCTACTACATGTGCACCTAGACTAGTTGAGTTTATTCTATAAACATATGACTGCTTTATTGTAAGTGATGCGTCACACTTAGGTTTAAGGTTGTAGATGCTATGCAGTCTAGATCATGTGTCTTGTGTAAGTTGGAATAACTGTAGTACTGAAATTGTACAGCAATTTCAAATTTTATGTGTGTCTATGTTGAATTTGTTAAACCATGTACAGGAGCATAGAATTGCCATAAGGTTACAATGTACAATGTGGTTCACAATTGTTGTTAAACAAATTGTTAAGAAAGAAAAATGAAAGAAGAAAAATCAAACTAATGAGAAAGAACTTCTTTATCTTTAGCACTTTTAAACATCCGCTCATTTAAAAATAAATCACTTCTAGTCAACGACTTAATAACCACAAACAACCTAGATTTTATGCTTCTAAATGAAACATGGCTAGAAGACAGTTGCAGTGCAACAATCCTCAATGAAACAGCCCCTCCTAACTTTACTTTTATGAGTGTCTGCAGAAGAGAGGTGGAGGTGTTAGGAGAGGTGGAGATGTAGCTGCTCTATTAAAAGATGTCTATCAATGCAAGCAAGTGTCATTTGGTGATTACTTGTCTTTCGAATATTTGAGTATTGTGTTAAAAGGTGCTCCTCGCATTCTACTTATAGTTATTTACAGGCCTCCAAAATACTCTCCAGCCTTTGTTGAGGACTTTACAGAACTGTTATCAGCAATTTCCTCAGAGTTTGACTGTTTTGCTATTACTAAGCGATGCTTAAATGAGAATACTAGTGTACTGTTTATGAAGGCTATATCTTTAACACCAAGCATATCTGCAGATTTTCTCCTTGATTCTTTTAACTCAAAAGTACAGAATGTTATTGATAACATTGCTCCTGTGAAAGTCAGGAAGAAGAGTGGCAGACAAAAAGCACCTTGGAGAAACTCAACAGCAGTGCAAAATATGAAAAGACTGAGCGCATGTGGCGAAAGACAAAACTTGAAATCCACTTTAACATCTAGAAAGATATCCTTCATGCTTTCAATGTGGATCCAAGCAAAGCTAGACAGACCTTCTCAAATATTATAAACAGCAACTTAAACAACACCCGCACTCTTTTTGCTACTGTAGAGAGAAAATCAATAATATCAGAAAGGCGATTATCACATCCTTGAGCTGCAATGGGGTAAAACAGATCAGATCAGAACCTCAGAAAGTAGCTATTATGTCTGATTTTGAAGCAATTGATGGTAAAATTTTGGAAGAAACAGTACATCACCTTAAAACATCAACCTGCGCCCTTGACACACTTCCCACATCTTTTTTCAAAAGCGTGTTTAACTGTTTAGGAGCAGATCTCCTAGAAGTGGTAAACACCTCACTTCTCTCTGGGACTTTTCCAAAATCCCTGAAAACTGCAGTTGTTAAGCCCCTCCTAAAAAAGAGCAATCTGGATAACACCATATTGAACAATTACAGACCAATCTCAAATCTTCCTTTCATAGGCAAGATCATTGAAAAAGTTGTTCCCTATCGTGGGAACTATCGACGCTACGTCGGATGACGTGATGGGAACCTTCTGTATTTTGTGTTCGTGAAGCACCTCTGTATCCAACCAATGAAAAGACGCGAAGTCAGAGGCGGGTGACGTCACGGATCAGGAAGCTATAAAGCACACCTGAACACAAAGCACGCCAGCTTCTGTTGTCTTCAGCAAGCGCTCTCTGTATCTTGTCTGTCTTATTTATTGTTGTCTGTCTGATATATATATATATATATTCACACAGTGATCTCTTCGTCCGAGGACAAGAGTTTCTAAGCATAAATAAGACAAAAACATTATGGCGGAAAAGCAGCAGCAATTTAAAAAGTGTACTCCTCCTTGTCCACGTTATATAGTGACAGGAGATACACACGACATGTGTGTAAAATGCCTGGGGGTTGAGCATGCACAGGCGGCTCTCGAGGGAGCCGTGGAGAGTGTCGAGGAGGAACCGCCAGCCTCATCCCCTGCTTATGAGGAGCTATTAGAGGTAGTGACCAGGGCAGTAGAAAAGTTAAAAATCGACTGGCCCGCGGAGAAAGCTGAAAATAAACCAAAAAGTAAGCTTGATGAAAGGTTTCTTCCCGCGCGGTCACTACCTCAGCGCCGGGGTCTGGCGTTTTTTCCCGACCTCCACACCGAAGTGCCGAGGTCGTGGAAGCGGCCAGTACAATACAGACTGTACAGCCCACAGACATCACTATATAGCAATATAGTTGGGCTGAAACGTCACGGCTATGGGGCGATGCCTCGGGTCGAAGAGACGCTCGCCCGAGTCCACATCGTCCCTTAAGACCCCGACGCTGCCCACCAAGCCTCTAAAGACAACTTCCAGCTTGGTGGGCAAGGCTTATTCGGCGGCAGGTCAGGCGGCGGCATGCCTTCACACTATGTCCATCTTACAGGCATACCAAGCCGACCTGCTGGGGAAATTGATGACAGTGGGGAAGCGTCCTTTGAGGCTATTCACGAGCTCAGAAAAGCAACAGCTTTAGCTCTCCGGGCCACCAAAGAGACGGCCAAATCCATCGGCCGCTCTATGGCAGCCCTGGTGGCCACGGAGAGGCATCTCTGGCTCAACCTCTCAGACATCAAAGAGAGAGACAAAAATGTTCTCATGGACGCGCCGCTGTCTCCTGATGGCCTGTTCGGCGACGCAGTGTCAACTGTCATCAACAGGTTTCAGGAGACACGAAAGCAGACAGCGGCATTCTCTAAAATAATTCCCCGCCGCTCTCATCCCCCGAGGCTGCTGGGCGGGAGCAGCCTCGGCCGACAGCCAGCTCCTCAGCACACAGGGTGCAACAAAAAGCCAGTGTCGCCTCCCGTGCTCCCCCACAAAGATCTGGGGGGCCGGGGCGGGTGGCACAGGCGAAGCCTTCCGGAGGTAGGATGGATCTGAGGACCGTCATTATATCCCGGAAGGCTTCAAAGAAGAGGTCCTGACCTTTATAGTGCAGGATCTCTCGAGGGCAGCCCCCTCCGGGGGGATTCCGGTCCCTCCCGGTGCCCTCAGGGGACCGTCCTGTCAACCCTGCCACCCAGCGTGCGTCAGGGCACAGCGGTCTCCGCCGATCCTCCGAGGAGGGTCGGCCAGCACGTGATTCGCCTGTCTGCCGGTGCGCCGCGTCAGATGGACGAGCCAAGTGCTCAAAAAACACCAGAGACCAGCCTCGAGAGACTGGTTCCCTTAGTAGAATATTTGGAAGAGTGGAAAAATCTCCCGAATGTTTCGAAGTGGGTGCTGCTCATGGTAGAACAGGGCTACAGAATTCAGTTCGGTTCACGACCGCCCAAGTTCAATGGGGTGCTTCCTACGGTGGTAACCCCAGAGCAGTCTCTGGTGATGGAGCAAGAAGTAACGACGCTTTTGCAAAAAGGGGCTATAGAAAGGGTTTCCCCTCCCAGCAAAATGTCGGGCTTTTACAGCCGCTACTTCATTGTTCCGAAGAAGGATGGAGGGTTGCGTCCGATCATAGATTTACGTTTGTTAAATCGATCAGTAAGGAAGTTGAAGTTCAAAATGCTTACACTCAGACAGATCATCCCTCAGATCAGGTCCGAGGACTGGTTTGTAGCGATAGATCTGAAAGACGCATACTTTCATGTATCCATCCATCCTTCACACAGGAAGTTCCTCAGGTTTTCTTTCGGGGGCGAAGCTTACCAATACAGGGTTCTTCCGTTCGGCCTATCCCTCTCACCCCGCACGTTCACGAAGTGCGTGGATGCAGTGCTGGCTCCGCTGAGACTCCAGGGCATCCGCGTGCTGAACTATATCGACGATTGGTTGATACTAGCTCAAACAGAACAATTGGCAGTTCAACATCGAGATGTTGTTCTGTCGCACATGAAAAGGCTTGGGCTGAGGCTCAACAAGAGTGTGCTGGTCCCGAGTCAGGTTGCAAACTACTTAGGTGTAATCTTGGATTCCACCAGGATGCAGGCGCAGTTGTCCCCTGCTCGTGTGAGTTCCATTCTCGGGCCGTGAAAGGGGTGAAATTAGGCCAGTCACTCACTGTAAAACAGTTTCAGAGACTGTTGGATCTGATGGCAGCTGCGTCCAACGTCATTACTTTTGGCCTCCTGCACATGAGACCCTTACAGTGGTGGCTCAGGACCAAGGGGTTTTTCCCGAGGGGAAATCCTTTTCGCATGATCAAAGTCACGCGGCGATGCCTTCGTGCTCTGGTCATGTGGAGAAAGCCTTGGTTCCTAACCCAGGGACCCGTGCTGGGGACTTCTGGTCATCATGCAATGCTTACGACAGATGCTTCCCTCACGGGCTGGGGAGCGGTCATGAGTGGCCGCTCAGCTCGGGGTCTGTGGGAGGACCATCAGTGCTCCTGGCACATAAATCGGCTGGAGATGATGGCGGTGTTTCTTGCACTGAAACACTTCCTCCCAGACCTGAGAGATCACCATGTGTTGGTCCGTACGGACAACACTGCGGTGGTCTCATACATCAACCATCAGGGGGGCTTGCGGTCTCGCCTATTATCAAAATTGGCCAGTCGCATCCTCCTCTGGTCCCAGGGAAAGCTCCTCTCGCTGAGAGCAGCTTATATCCCCGGGCGGTTGAATGTGGGAGCAGACACCCTGTCGAGGCAGGGCGTGAGACCGGGGGAATGGAAACTCCACACCGAGGTGGTGGAGTTGATATGGAAAACTTTCGGTCGAGCTCAAGTCGATCTATTTGCCACAGAGGAGTCAGTTCAGTGCCCTCTGTGGTATTCACTTCAGCACCCAGCACCTCTAGGGCTGGATGCCATGCTACAGACGTGGCCGAGGCTACGTCTGTATGCGTTCCCCCCAGTCTCAATGCTCCCGGGAGTTCTGGAGAAGGTTCACCAGGAGAAGGTCGACCTAATATTGGTGGCCCCTTACTGGCCGACCAGAGTATGGTTTTCGGACATAATGTCTCTACTTCACGGCTCTCCCCTAGAGCTTCCTCTCAGGCAGGATCTCCTGTCTCAAGCGGGCGGCACGATTCTCCATCCCCGCCCAGAAATGTGGAAACTGTGGGCCTGGCCCCTGAGGGGGCAAGGCTCATAGGAACTGGTCTCTCAACCGAGGTTGTGGAGACCATCCTTCACTCCAGAGCTCCCTCCATGAGGAAGTTGTACTTATATAAATGGAAACTGTTCTCTATGTGGTGTGAACAGCATAATTTGGACCCGGTCCATTGTTCTGTCTCTGACGTGCTTCAGTTCCTTCAGGAAAAGTTCTCGGAAGGTTTAACCCCTTCCACGCTGAAAGTATATGTGGCCGCTATTTGAAGACTATTTTTCTTCTGGCCGTCTCTTCTCTGAAGAGAATCGGTGATTTACAAGCGCTGTCAGTCGTTCCATCTTGTCTTGAGTTTGCGCCTGGTATGGTGAAAGCCTTTCTGCATACCAGACCGGGCTATGTCCCAAAGGTTCCGACGAGGGTCCCAGGTCCCATCGTACTTGAGGCTTTCTGCCCACCTCCTTTTGTGAATTTGGATCAGGAAAGAAAGAATCTGCTTTGCCCTGTAAGAGCATTAGATGCATATGTTCACAGAGCTGCCCTGTGGAGAAAAACAGAACAATTGTTCGTATGTTATGGGTCCCCTAAGAGGGGGGGCCCAGCATCTAAACAGCGGATGAGCAAGTGGGTGGTCGAGGCAATCTCACTTGCGTATGAAACGGTGGGGCACCCGTGTCCTCTGATGGTGCGTGCCCACTCCACGAGAGGTATGGCCGCGTCCAGAGCTCTCCTATCTGGTGTCTCTATGGACGACATTTGTGGTGCGGCTGGATGGTCATCCCAGCACACCTTTATCAGATTTTACAATCTTCACCTTAACATCACTCCGGGGGCCAGGGTGCTACAAGATAGCAGCCAGGCACTCGGGGATACGGCGTAGTTGGGATTGCGTTCCCATCACGTCATCCGACGTAGCGTCGATAGTTCCCACGAAAGGGAACGTCTCGGGTTACGAGTGTAACCCTTGTTCCCTGAGTAAGGGAACGAGACGCTACGTCACGTGGCCGTATCTCCTGCATACCTGGTGCACTTGCTTCAGACAACCTGCAGAAGCTGGCGTGCTTTGTGTGTGTGTGTGTGTGTGTGTGTGTGTGTGTGTGCGTTTGTGTCTACCTACCATCTCTGTAAGTCTGCTCCATCACTTCGCTTCCTGCCATCCAACGCGTAATTCATCTGCAAGAGAAAGGACAGTATCATTACTCCAGTTACACTATTCAAAAGTACCAATTTACCAGTAACTTACCTGCTCATCTGTGTTCCCTTGCTGTTTGAAAATAAACGCACTATATCTGCAAACCTGATGTCTCCTACCCTTCTGTACGTAACACATCACCAGCAGGGTGGATTATTGTAATGGACTCCTCACTGGCCTTTCAAAAAAGACCATAAGACAGCTGCAGCTTGTACAGAATGCTGCTGCCAGGATTCTGAGCAGAACCAGAAAATATGAACACATCACACCAGTCCTCAGGTCCTTGCACTAGCTTCCAGTTGCATTTAGAATTGATTTTAAAGTACTGTTACTTGTTTATAAATCACTCAATGGCCTAGGACCTAGGAGAATATAAATCTAACAGATCACTCAGATCATCAGGATCAAGTCGCTTAGAAATACCAATGGTTCACTCAAAGCAGGGAGAGTCTGCTTTGAGTCTGTTATGCCAGCCGCAGCTGGAACCAGCTTCAAGAAGAGATCAGATGTGCTCCAACAGTAGCCACATTCAAATCCAGACTTAAAACATATCTTTTTATCTATGCATTTACTGATTGAGCACAGTGCTATGTCTGAACTGTTTACATTTTATTTTATATGTATTATCTGTTTATTCTTTTAAACATATTACATATGGACATATAGACATATGGCTTTAGTTTGCGTATGTTTCCAGGCCCCTATGTATCTGCCTTTTGCATTTTTCATTTCCATAAACAATTATTATGAAAAAAAAAAAAAAAAAAAAAAAAAATATATATATATATATATATATATATATATATATATATATATATATATATATATATATATATATATATATATATATATATATCCATTATGTTTGAGCTTTTTTATTTCTCTATTAGTAATTGCTAGAGTAATTCTGAGTCTTTCATAGTAAACTGTCAAGTGTCAGCTTTCAAATGATACCTTGGTTTTGTGTGTAGACCAGAGGACATGTTAGCAGCAACCATTTTATTTTGGGTATGTCATTTTTCACTACCTGGCCAAAAGTGGGGGTGACTGGTAAGGGGTTAAAATTTGAAGGTGATACAAGCAACAATTCATTTTTTACAACCATTTATTTCAGTGCATGTCTAGGCACCTTTCCAAAAAGGCCACTTGGAGATGCCAAAGGGACACTTGGTAACCACCTTTTACTGTGAAGTATAAGAAGTCTATTTGATCATTTCCATACATTTTATCATTCCAATATGACAAAGCACAATTTATATACTATATCTGGTATATTTTTTTTCCTCTTAAAAGTTTAGAAAAATGCAATCCAAGGATCATTTACATACAGCAATATACAGCCATACTACCCTGTTGTTGCCGTGATGGCACATTTACACAATCGTAAATTTTATATTCAAATTCCAAGGATCATTTACATACAGCAACATATAGCCATACCCAACCTGTTGCTGCCCTGATGGCAGATTAACATCAGTTTACAATTTTTCTATTCAAACGCAAAGGATCATTTACATACAGCAATATACAGCCATACCTCCCTGTTGTTGCCCTGATGGCAGATTTACACCAGTTTACAATTTTTCTATTCAAACGCAAAGGATCATTTACACAAAGCAATTTGCCATCATACCCACTCTATTGTTACCCTTATTGAACATTTACACCAGCAGCTAATGACTAAGACCAGCTAATGCAATCAAGACGCTAGATACAGCACTCTCCTCTGAATTATCCACATTTTCTTCATCACTGCTTTGCATAAGTTCTTCCAATGCAGCAGCAGGAGAAAACAACTTCTGTGCACGACGCTGATCCATGGCTGATGAACGTATTACACGCGAGATTATGCTAGCAGTGCGAGTGCTAGTGGCCAGCAGGTGTGTGTCCCTTATATTTGCGTCACGCCAGCGGGCGTGCGCTATTTTTCCTGGAAGCAAATTGTTACGCACACTAAACAACAATGTATTACACGCGAGATTATGCAAATCAACACATTGGCGTAATCGTTATTGCATAGGCTAACGTTACATGACAACACAATAGTTTGCCATTGCTGTCTTTTTACTTTTTTTCCCACTTATGTTTGCCTGTGCGTAATCACACGTCACTGAAAGCGCCTGTCAACTTTTTTTTTATACATGTATATGTGTCCAGTTTTCATCGGACATCTTCTGGGCTGTTCTCATTCATTAACAGACACTCTACTAAATACAGTGATAAGTTATATTTCATTGAATAAAGCGCTAGATGTGGACAGTTCGTCGAATAAACATGACAGCGCACCCGTGAATAGCGCTTACAGGATGTAAACAATAGAAGTTATATCGATTTTTGTACCAGTTTGCATGCTTTTGGACAAATATTTACTATGGAAAATCGTGTACTGGACTCTTCCCATGGAAAAAACGTTGATGTCACCATTATACTGCCAAACATTACAGTTCCACGACACAAAAAGGTAAGGACACCCCCTCTCTTTTGTTGTCTTAGGAAATTGTTCACGGTCATACAAAATAACAAAAAACTACTATAAAGTTATCTTGATTGTATAATGCTTGTACAGGTTGAATCAGCATTCTTGTATCTTTGACACAACTTGATAAATTTCACTCAACTTGATCATTTTACTTGATAAAATGTATTGTAAACAAGCGATCAATGTAAACAATGTCACACGTGAGGCCGTCGCCGATCCTTGAACGTAAAGGGGTTAAACCCTAAGCTAATCACTATTAGCATGTAGCTATTCACTGCTAGCATGTGTTGCATGTTGGAAGTCCAGTTTGCTAGCATGAGTCAAAAGAGCCAACCGCAATGTTTTTACGATGCTCTGACGCAGAGATATAGGTATTGTAAAACGGTTGCTAGGGTATTCTGTTTGTTTACTAGGGAGTGGCTTGGCAGCTGCCAATGGTGATACTCCAAAGGCTGCTTGACAATATAAACCAACCCCCATGTCTGTACGATGTTCTGATGCAGAGATATAGATCTTGCAAAATGGCTGCTAGGGTACTCTGTTTGGTTGCTAGGGAGTGGCTTGGCAGCTGCCAGTTATTATACTCTAAAGGCTGCTTGCCAGTATGAATGATGTAAACCAACCCCCATGCCTCTATGATATTCAGATTTGAAGAAATCCCTCTATGCTTTGGGTTGCTAGGGTTCTCTAAATGGTTGCTAGGGCGTGGCTATGAAGTCTTGAAGGTGATTTGTGATTGGCCGTTTGATGCCCAGAGTCAAATGAGACCACCCTCATGTTTTTATGGTTTTCTATCCAAAGATATTCCTTTGATCTTTTTCAATGTAAGTCTATGGAACTTGTTGCTATGGTGCTCTATATGGTTGCTAGGTTGTGGCTTGATAGCTTCACATTGATCCTGAGAGCCTGATTGGTTGCCTGAGTGAAATGAGCCCGCCCCCTTGTCTCTGTGACACTGTGATCAATTGTGAGTGAGTGACAGAAAGGGTTCTAAGGGCCTGCGTGTGTGCATGTGTGTGAGAAAGTGACAGTTGAGATTTAAATTTCTGAAAATTCCGCCATTGAAAGTCAATGGG